>NC_081355.1:104114221-104840471 GCF_030684315.1 Stegostoma tigrinum | reverse complement strand
GACTGCTTGAGACAGACAGGAAAGCAGAGGAAATGAGGAATTACTGAAAAAGTATTATGAAAATTATAAATTTTGTAAATACTAGATGCAATAATGTCACTCAAATTGAAGAAATGAAATTTAGTTTGCTGAGTTTTAATAATCCCCTGATTTTTGTTCCACATGTATATCACCAACCTGCACTAAGGACAACAGTAATACCAGCTGCTAACAGTTGTGAAGGTCCTGTCCCCCTTCAGATTGGCGCCTATCAGTGTTATTGTGTAAACTGGTCAATGGTGATTTGGCAGCCTACTTTGAATCTCTCTGATTTTCATTTCCATTCGAGTTGAATTTTTTATTCATCTTATACTATTGCAAATCAATCTCCCAAGTTTAACAGTTGTGTGAATGGTTGAAGTGGTAGGAATGAATGAATCGCAGATGATCATTTCTGTCTTGTCTCACTGCTACAGATGTTCAACACATTTGAAGTATTAAAGTATGAGAAATCTCAACACTGACTAAAATTACCCTGTTTCTTCCAGTGTCTCCTATTTAATTAGTGGGCACCCAATGCTGGTTTGCTCCCCTTTTCCACCTCCTTCTGTCAGTCATCCATCCTTTTAATATGTTCATGTTTAAGCATCTCACCATGCATCCCATCTCCTGACCTTTGGCCTTCCTCCTCTCCTTTCTGCAGTCCCATCTTGATCACTCATTTCTCTACATGCCTTCTCTCTCTGTCCACAACAGATGGCCATATCATTTGAGATAATGGGAACTGCAGATGCTGGAGAATTCCAAGATAATAAAATGTGAGGCTGGATGAACACAGCAGGCCAAGCAGCATCTCAGGAGCACAAAAGCTGACGTTTCGGGCCGAGACCCTTCATCAGAGAGGGGGTTGGGGAGAGGGAACTGGAATAAATAGGGAGAGAGGGGGAGGCGGACCGAAGATGGAGAGTAAAGAAGATAGGTGGAGAGAGTATAGTTGGGGAGGTAGGGAGGGGATAGGTCAGTCCAGGGAAGACGGACAGGTCAAGGAGGTGGGATGAGGTTAGTAGGTAGATGGGGGTGCGGCTTGGTGTGGGAGGAAGGGATGGGTGAGAGGAAGAACCGGTTAGGGAGGCAGAGACAGGTTGGACTGGTTTTGGGATGCAGTGGGTGGGGGGGAAGAGCTGGGCTGGTTGTGTGGTGCAGTGGGGGGAGGGGACGAAGTGGGCTGGTTTAGGGATGCAGTAGGGGAAGGGGAGATTTTGAAACTGGTGAAGTCCACATTGATACCATATGGCTGCAGGGTTCCCAGGCGGAATATGAGTTGCTGTTCCTGCAACCTTCGGGTGGCATCATTGTGGCAGTGCAGGAGGCCCATGATGGACATGTCATCTAGAGAATGGGAGGGGGAGTGGAAATGGTTTTTCCACTCCCCCATTTCCACTCCCCCTCCCATTCTCTAGATGACATGTCCATCAAGGGCCTCCTGAACTGCCACAATGATGCCACCCGAAGGTTGCAGGAACAGCAACTCATATTCCGCCTGGGAACCCTGCAGCCATATGGTATCAATGTGGACTTCACCAGTTTCAAAATCTCCCCTTCCCCTACTGCATCCCTAAACCAGCCCAGTTCGTCCCCTCCCCCCACTGCACCACACAACCAGCCCAGCTCTTCCCCCCCACCCACTGCATCCCAAAACCAGTCCAACCTGTCTCTGCCTCCCTAACCGGTTCTTCCTCTCACCCATCCCTTCCTCCCACCCCAAGCCGCACCCCCATCTACCTACTAACCTCATCCCAACTCCTTGACCTGTCCGTCTTCCCTGGACTGACCTATCCCCTCCCTACCTCCCCACCTATACTCTCTCCACCTATCTTCTTTACTCTCCATCTTCGGTCCGCCTCCCCCTCTCTCCCTATTTATTCCAGTTCCCTCTCCCCATCCCCCTCTCTGATGAAGGGTCTAGGTCCGAAACGTCAGCTTTTGTGCTCCTGAGATGCTGCTTGGCCTGCTGTGTTCATCCAGCCTCACATTTTATTATCTTGCCATATCATTTGAGTCCCTTCTCAGCTGGTTTCTTTAATGATTCCACGATATTAGTTGTATTCCTGATTTATTGATTATTTATTGATATTGATCTTGTACTTTCATTTCATAATACACATCCATGTCAGCACCTTCACCTCACTTCTATACAGTTTCTGATTATCTTCTTGATGTTTCCCAAATTTCTGGACCATGCAGGAAGGTTCTTCTCACAAATGCCTTCCTTTTGTTTTCAGTGGGACTGTTCCATCACATGAGTTCCTCCAATTTCTGCTACAAATAGTAAGTTGTTAGCAAGAAAACACGACTGCACTTATACCAATTTCAACTGAAATACAATTAAAGAAATTGAAATGTTGAAATCATTTTAGGTTCCATGAAATTCTAACAGCAATAGCATTGGAGCCTCACATGAAAAATGTCATTAACTGATGAGCATCAACAATTTATATTTATGTAGCACTTTCTATGTAGTGATATTTGTGTAGACAATTCACAGCATCGTTATAAAACTAATTATGACACCCAAGACATAGTAGAACATATTCGGTCAGAAGACGAAAAACTGAATCAAAGAGGTAGGTTTTAAAGTAATGTCTTAAAGGACAACACAAGTTAGAGATGCACAGAGGGGTGGGGAGAAAATTCCAGAGCATGGGCCTAGGCAACTAAAGACATGGCCACCAATGATGGGGCAACCAAAATGAGGCAACCACAAATGACCAGAATTAAAGAAATGGAGGGATTGCAGGAGATTACCAAGAACAAGAGGGATAAGGCAATTGTGTTTGGCACCAAGGATGAATATTTTAGCTCAAAGCATTGATTGATGAGGGGCCAATAAAGATCAGTGAGCATAGGAGTAAAAGGGGAATAGGACTTGTTCCAAGTTAAAGTATTGGCACTTGTGTTTGTATGCATCATGTTACAGAGGGTAGAGTGCAGGAGACTGGCAGGTCTGCATTGGAATTCTCAAATCTAAAGGTAACAATGGCATGAATGAGTTTGTTAGTAGCAGGTGAGCTGAGCCTGGGGTTAAGCTATTATCGAGGTAGAATCTATCAGTTGGAAGTTAACCTTCAGATCAAATGTGACAACAAAATTCTGCACAGACAGGCTTAATTTCAGACTGCTCCATGAGAAAGCATTGGAGAATGCAGGTAGAGAATGGAATTTACCGTGCATCCACCAAAATGGTTTCAAATTTTCAAAATCTAATTTGAGGAACTTTCATCCAGATGTGCAATCTGATAATTTAGTAACAGTGGACAAGATAAGAGAGGTTGCAATGAGTTTGAGTTGGGCGTCATGACATGCAAAAGCGAAGCTTGCACCTTTGAATGATATTGCCAATAGGGAGCATATAATGGAAGTAGAGAAATATCGATTATAAATCAATGGGGAACATCAGAGAAGTCATTGCAAGTAATTCTTCGGAGCAATTAAATAAGAATGGAACAAGGTGAGAGCACTGTCACCCAGATGTACAACAGTGGGAGGATGGTATCATCATCCACATCAAACAGATCAAGGCCAAGGAGAGAACATTTTCCCTTGTCACAGAGTTATCGAATGTAATTTTTGACTTTGATCGGAGCTTTTTCAACACTGCAGCATGGCATGACTGTACTCCATATGTATTCATGATTGTGTGGTCAAATTCTGGTCTAACACCGTTTACAGTTTTGCTCATGACACCACTGTTATGGGCTGGATCTTAAACAACGACGAGAAAGGAAAGCAATAGAGAGCTGAGTGGCATGTTGTAAAGACAACAAGCTGTACCTTAATGTCAGCAAGATGAAGAAGCTAGTCATCGATTAGCAGAGCCAAGGACATGCCCTCGATTGTATCAATGGTGCTGAGGTGGTGATGATCAAGGACTTCAAGTTCCTATCACTAACAATGTGTCCTATCCTATCCAACAATACTCCATCTACATCAACACTACTTTCAAGAAAGTGCACCAATGCCATTACTCCCTCAGAAGGCTAAGGAAATTTGACATGTCTGCAATGATTCTTACCAATTTTTTTATTGATGTACCATAGAAAGCATCCTATTTGGATGCATCATGGCTTGGTATGGTAACTGCTCTGCCCAAGACCTCAAGAAATTACAGAGAACCATGAATGCGGCCCAGTCCGTCATTCATAACTGTGTTCCCCCCTTTGACTTTGACTACACTTTCTGCTCTCTTGGGAAAGCAGCTACATAATCAAAGACCCCACACACCCTGGTAATACTCTCTTCCACCCTCTTCCATCAGGCTGGAGATACAAATGTTTAACACACATACCAACAGATTCAAGAACGGCTTCTTGCCTGCTGTTATCAGACTTTTGAATGGATCTCTCATATAATAAAGCTGATCTTTTTCTGCACCTTCACTGTAGCTGTAACACAATAGATTCATAGTATCTAAAATCTAGGACTAGATTCATAGTCCTATTTTTGGACTCCCATATCTGGGAAAAAGACCCTAACTATGCCTCTCACGATTTTATAAATCTCTATAAGTTCATTCCTCAGGCTCTGGTGCTGTTCTCCAATGCTTTCTCATGGAGCAGTCTGAAATTAAGCCTGTCTGTGCAGAATTTTGTTGTCACATTTGATCTGAAGGTTAACTTCCAACTGATAGATTCTACCTCGATAATAGCTTAACCCCAGGCTCAGCTCACCTGCTACTAACAAACTCATTCATGCCATTGTTACCTTTAGATTTGAGAATTCCAATGCAGACCTGCCAGTCTCCTGCACTCTACCCTCTGTAACATGATGCATACAAACACAAGTGCCAATACTCTATCATAGTATAGATTTGCACAGCATGGAAACAGACTTACTCATCCAAGCTGACCAAATATCCTAAACTGATTTGGCCCATATCCCTCTCAGACCTTCCTATTCATGTAACCATCCAGATACCTTTTAAATGTTGTAATTGAACCAGCTTCCGTCACCTCCTCTGGCAGCTCATTCCATACACACACCACCCTCTGTGCAAAAAAGTAACCCCTCAGGTCCCTTTTAAATCTTTCCCCTCTCACCTTGAACCTATGCCCCCTATTTTTGGACTCCCATATCTGGGAAAAAGACCCTAACTATGCCTCTCACGATTTTATAAATCTCTATAAGTTCATTCCTCAGGCTCTGGTGCTGTAGGAAAAAAAGCCAACCTATTCAGCCTCAGTCTTTAGCTCAAACCTTCCATTCCCAGCATCAAACTTGTAAATCTTTCCTGAGCCCTCTGGAGTTTAACAACATTTTTCTTATGACAGGGAGACCAGAATTGAATGCAGTATTCTAAAAGTGGCCTCATCAATGCTCTGTATAACCGCAACATAATCTCCCAACTTCTATATTCACTGATCATGAAGGCAAGCATGACAAATACCTTCTTCACCACCCCGAATACCTGCGACTCTACTTTCAAGGAACTATGCGCCTGGACTCCTAGGTCTCTTTGTTCAGCATCATTCTCCAAGGATCTATCATTGTATAAGTGCTGCCCTGGTTTGCCTGACTAAAATGCGGCACCTCACATTTATCTAAATTAAACTCCATTTGCCATTCCTCAGCCCATTGGCCCATCTGGCGAAGGTCCCATCATAGTCTGAGATAACCTTCTTCACTGTCCACGACAACACAAATTTTAGTGTCATCTGCAAACTCCTATATT
The DNA here is from genome assembly GCF_030684315.1 of Stegostoma tigrinum. Classification (NCBI taxonomy): domain Eukaryota; kingdom Metazoa; phylum Chordata; class Chondrichthyes; order Orectolobiformes; family Stegostomatidae; genus Stegostoma; species Stegostoma tigrinum. The sequence continues at coordinate 104,834,764 of NC_081355.1, read as the reverse complement.
CACAGCCAAATCATTTATACAAATGACAAAAAGCATTGGACCCAGTACTGAACCTTGTGGCACACTGTTCGTTGCAAGCCTCCAGTCTGAAAAACTACTCTCCACTACCACTGTCTGCCTCCTACCTTCAAGCCAATTTTGTACCCAAATGGTTAGCTCCCCTGGATTCCATGTGATCTCACCTTGCTAACCGGTCAAAATTCTGCATTCAGTTCTAGTACTCTGATGTACTTATGTAAGGTACCATTTGCCTGTATAGCATGCAAAACAATATTTTTCACTGTATCTTTGTACATGTAGCAATAATAAATCAAATCCAATCAAAGAAACCTGTTTGGAGGTATTCAAACATGGAGTCTTCAGAAAGACTGGATCAGATTTACCAATTGATTAAATTCCATGGCTTTGGATAAAAATGGGATTTTGAGTATGTGGTAGCAGTTTATCAGACTCGTGGTATCAAAGGCATTTTGAGGATCGGGGATGATGGCAGATTTAAAGGTGAGAGAGGTAATACCTGAGCAAAGTGTAAAGCTGGATGAACACAGCAGCCAAGCAGCATCTCAGGAGCACAAAAGCTGATGTTTCGGGCCTAGACCCTTCATCAGACGGTCTAGGCCTGAAACGTCAGCTTTTCTGCTCCTGAGATGCTGCTTGGCTGCTGTGTTCATCCAGCTCCACACTTTGTTAACTTGGATTCTCCAGCATCTGCAGTTCCCATTATCTCTGATCACAATTTTAACCTCACTGCGAAGCCTCTTCCAGGGATGCGTAACCTGAAGAAGTTACCCTCCTCCCTCCGGACCAGCCTCAGGGAATTTCTCTTCCACTGCAACTCTCTTGTAATCTCTTCGGCCCTGAAACTGCTCGACCATGCCCTGAAGCAAACCAGGTACCACAGCCACATCACCTTCCTCAGCACCTGCCTACGGAACGGGATCATCCCCAATGGACAACAGTCTACATTCAAGCCTTCCCAATTTGGCTCCAACCGTGACCACCTCTACATCCAGAACACTGAGTCCCTTCAGCAACGTTTCTCCCTGCAAGTCCTGAAACAGACACTCACAGCCATGTGCTGGCATCTCCAGGCACTGCAATCCAGCCTGCCCCAGCTCAGAGCATCCCTCTGCCAGACTTTTAAAAGCTCTGATGAAGGGTCTAGGCTCGAAACGTCAGCTTTTGTGCTCCTGAGATGCTGCTTCGCCTGCTGTGTTCATCCAGCCTCACATTTTATTACCATGCTTTATTATCTTGGATTCTCCAGCATCTGCAGTTCCCATTATCTCTGACCTGAAAAAAGAGAACCATTTTCAATATTGTCTACCAGGGACTAGGAGGGGAAATGAGTAATCAGCAGTTTAATGTGTATAAGCTATCTGAAAGCATTGACTCCAAAAAAAATCAATTTGAAACCTTAAATAAAGCCAATGATGTCAAAGTTAGTAGTAATCTAGTAAACTGCATAATAACATACAAGGATTTCTGACATCATTTGTGAAGAAAAAGACTTTTTATGGACATATCCTGTAATGATTGCAAACTACTTTTGTAGTAATCCCTTTTCATACATTTTTTAAATCAAGTTTCATAAAGGTTTTTAAAAACTGACTTGATTTAATAATTAGATTTTAAATGGAATCTTAACATGAGCTCTTAGCAGCTTAATTAGCAACTGTAAGCATCTTTTAGAGTGCATCTTTCCATCACATCATAATTCTTCCCATCCACTTCACTTGTACATCTGTATCCAAAACATGACCTTCTTCTCTGAATTGGAATTTGTGCTCTTGTTGTACTGCTACAGTGTAGTCACCGCAAGTGCACACAAGTTAAACTGGCCATCAAAAATAACTCCAGTCCTTCAAAGACCGCTCATCATTTATTACAAAGCTTTGTGCTCAAGCACCATAATGGATAATGACCAGGAACAATAATTAAATAACATCTGCTTCTGATGATGCCCCTGTATTGCATAATCAAAGGATGGAGGCATGAAAGACTGGAGATTAAAGAAATACTCAACAATCATGACCTTGCCATTGAACTGTTGTGGTCGACATATGACTGGTGAGTTACAAGTGGCTCTTCCATTGAGTTGAGTGCATCATACAGTGTTTTAAAGTGTTGGTGGATATCTGAAGTGCAGATGTTAGGCTCTCATGCTGTTGGTACACTTCTGAACATAAAGTACCCAATTTCTATGGAGGCAACAGCAACGGTGATCTACTTTCTGGTGTCACAATGTCAGTATGAGAATAAAAGCAGAGAAGAGGCCAGGCTCTTGCACCTGTTTGACAGGTAAAATCTGTCTTTAGCTTTCGTTAGGTTACCTACAATCACACATCGCTGCTTATACTTACTCAGATATATAACATGGTCTACAACTAACTTTCTCTTAATGTTTTGTCTGTTCTAACGAAGCTGGAAATCCTGCCAGTATTTGAACTGTGTTAAAACAAAACTAATTGCTATACTTTGCAAACATGAGGTGTGATAAATAAGAATTATTGTGAAACAAGGCCCTACCTCCCCACCTATACTCTCCTCCCCACCTATCTTCTTTTCTCTCCATCTTCGGTCCGCCTCCCCCTCTCTCCCTATTTATTCCAGTTCCCTCTCCCCATCCCCCTTTTCTGATGAAGGGTCTAGGCCCGAAACGTCAGCTTTTGTGCTCCTGAGATGCTGCCTGGCCTGCTGTGTTCATCCAGCCTCACATTTTATTATCTTGGATTCTCCAGCATCTGCAGTTCCCATTATCACTCACACATATAAAAAGAAAGCACCTTTCATGACTCCAGACAAAAATAATTATAACCAATTAAATGCTTTTGACACCTTCTGCACAACTACTACCATTAAGTAGGACAAAGGCAGCAAATACATGAGAATACCACCTCCTGCAAGTTCCATTCCAAGCCTTAGAAATATATTGCTATTCCTTCACTGTCACTGGGTCAAAATCCTGGAATTCACTCCCAAATGGTATTGTGGGTGTGCCTATGGCATGTGGACTGCAGGGTTCAACATGGCAGTTTGCCAACAACTTCTCAAGGGCAACTAGGAACAAGCAATAAGTGCCAGCTCAGGCAGTGAAGCCCATTCCCAAAGAATTAATGAATAAAACAGAAAGTAGGGTGAAATCTTCCCTGTTCCTGAATCACGTGAGCTATGATGAGACAATTGGGAAAATCACGTGAGCTGTTTAGCGAGGAGTTTCTTGACATTGAAAGCATCAAGTGCCATTTTCTAATCAAGTGTAGAATGATGAGATGGGATTCTCACTAGTGAGTGGTGAGAGGCCTATTTGCATGCTTTAGCATACATTAGCACATCATTATTATGAATCGTGCCTCATCAATGTTCAGTTTTCCATTCTCCCACCTGCTAGATAGAAAGTAGAAGCTGAAAATTCCCAACATGAAAGTCAAAGAGGTTACCTGGCAGCTCCAGCCTGCTGCTTACTCCTCCAGACCATTCTGGATAGCTAGCATCAATAGAAAAGGGCACAGTCTGTAGTTAGCAACTGCATACTTCCCTTTCCACTAACTTTGGCATCTGACACAAATCTGTTTCACTACATCAGCGTAGCAACGTCCCTGTTCCACGTAGAGTATATTTCTGCACTTCAATGCCTTATTTTAGAGCACCCCAGCTCCTCTCATTGGAATGCTTTAGCAAGGTGACTTTGTGCACAGGGCAGGTACCCATTTCATGGATTTGACCAGTGTGCTGTCAGGGCTGGTAGCTTGTTCTCTTTACACGTACTCACTTTGTGCCTACATCACAGAGCATTTCTGTTTTGCTTATCCCTGTTGCACTTTAATCCTTATCCAGAGCTTAAGTGTCAAAGTACTTCCATCTTGCATGTCTTTTAGTGCAAACACAAGTGCAGGCGACTTGTCATGGTTGCTAGCACTGATCTGCCAAGGGGGTGAACATGTTGCCATATAGCGCTGTGTTACTGTGCTGCTCATTTCACTCCTCCACCAACCTCCTTAGTCAGTCACAGCTGACTGACTTTTTTGAGTTTTTGTACCTTAATGAATACATAGTTGCCGTACACCATGTAATAGTTCTTTAAAGACTATTCATTGTTGCTGAACAGTCATGCGTTTTAACGTATTTTTCCAGTTCACCTCAGCCAATTTCAACCTCATGCCTGCATAATTTCCCTCATTCAAACTTAATGGATTTGCCTCAGAATGAACTACCTCACCTTCAAACATAATGTACAAATCTATCATATTTTCGTCACTCATCCCAAAAGGTTCTTTTACAATAAGATTGTTAATTAGGTCCTTTTTAATGACATAATACGAGATCGACAATAGCTTGTACTCTAGTTGGCTCTTCAAAGCACTGTCCTGGAAAACCAACGCTTACACACTCAGAAACACATCTGAGTGTTAGGGCTCAGTTGGTTTACCCAGACTATATGTTGTTTGTAATCACCCACGATAACTGTGTTGCCCATGCTACATGCTTCTCTCATCTCCTGATTCATACCATGCCCCAAACTACAATTCCTATTTGGTGGCTAATAAATAATTTCAGCATAAAATCTCACGTAGTGCAAATATGTATCTTCAATGTATAGCGGCAGCTTAGCGGATATTCACTCACATCACTAATGATGAAATTTTATTTACAAGTATGGAACTGTATTTACAATGGCATGCCACTCATGCCATCTATTTGCCTTTACAAGGTCTTCTTTCTTTCCCTCCAATTACAACTCTGTGCAGTCCCAGAATCTGCAGTTCGGGTGGAGGGGCCCTCATCCACAGTGAAGTCTGTTGGCCTTAGAGTTTTGGGCTATTTTTATCTGGAGGGACTAGACATGTAGAGTGTGTCTTGCCAGAGGCAGGTATACCCTGCTCCCACAGGCTGGGGAGCAGGCAGAGTGAAGGTGAAACGCCTGGCGCCCTCTGGAGTATCCTGAGAGGAGACTTCAGGTGTAAGGTACGTGGTTACTCTTCCAGTTGGGTGAATAATGTCCTGAGCAAAGCCCTGACTACTTAAGAGGAAGGGGACCTGGAGTGAGATTAAGGTCCATCGTCCATTTGCCACCTCACTGTTGATATTGTTGATGTTGAGCACCAATAGCTCAAATAATGCTCTATGCACATCTCTGGCCAACACTGAGTGTGGTTCTCCATTGGAGCTGCCAATCTCAGTCAGATCCTCACGTGTCAGGGCCAACAGAATCCCCACTGTGTTGGTGCGGTGCTGTTGCCTTTGAGTCAATTTGTCCAGTGTCCCTGACAAACCACCCAGAACTTTTGTGTCCACTTGAGCATGACAGTGAAGTCACAAATGGCCAAAACCATGGGATCTTCTCCTGCCTGGGGCTGAGCAGGTTCACCAGCTGTCCTCTGACTGCCAGCAACATGGGACATTTCTTTATCAGCCTGCTGCAGAAAAGTGGCAATATAACGTATCCTGTTCTCCTGGCTCTAACTAATGTTCCCACTGAGGTGTCAGCATCTGAGCTGGCGGAGGTTCAGGAACAGCCTTGCAGATTTATCCATGCTCTTCTCCTCAGAGTTGGAGGAGGGGATGCCTAGTAGTACTGCCTTCTTACAGTGGAGACCATGATAATACGCCATGTACCTGCAGGAGACAACTAAGAGACTGCGCTCTGAACAAAGAGTAAAACTTAGCCTGTGCTAAGAGTTCATTTAGAGTTGGCGTAGTGGAAGAATAGCAGAGCAATGAACAATACTTCTTACCTGGTTGCCATGACATCAGTGTTTCTGTGAGCACAGAACTGTTCAATGTCCTTGCTGTCCAAGAGCCAAAGTATTCTCCTCATAGAAGGTGAGATGTTGAATGTCGATCACCTCACCACTCGTCTGGGCTCTTATGGTCTTAGTATGGGTCATTTCTCCTGAGCGAACATTAAGAAAGGATTGATTGAGATTAAATTCATTGGTGCACGTGGTAATGCTGGTACTGGTGTGGGTAAAGTAGTGAGGTATTCCAAATGAAAAGTATGCAGCACAGAGGCTATGCAGTGTATGCCGTGCAGGGAGGTTGGATAGATGAGAATGAGAGAAGAAAGATGTTGCATATCACAGTGAGACAGTGGAATATGTGTCTTGATGGGAAGTGGATGCAGTAGCAGTAATAGAGTCAGTTTGAGATAGCAGAAAGAAGACAATGACATTCACCTGGCTGTACGTTGATGTTTATTGACCTTCTAACTAGTCGGCTGGACATATCTTCAGACAGGAGTGAGACGACATCAATCCTTGTGGCTCCCTCAGAACAGGGTCTGGTGTTGTGGCCTCCTCGGTTCGTCCTATGGGAAGAGGATGGCCCCTGTCTGCAAAGTTAGGTGACAAATTCCATTAATTTGCCATGCCTCAGAAAAGTTAATTGAAAGAAGGCAGTGACAGCACTCAGCCAGGTGCACAATGGACTTTGCAACACAACACCAGTGCCAGGAGTCTTAGGAGGTTCTGACATTGGTGAATCCTTCCACTTACAGCGAGTGGGAGAATTAGAAGAGCAGGGTGACATAGGAGAATGGTGCATGGTCAATGAGTCGAGTTTGGGACAACTTTAGTCTCATAGAGAAACCCTTAATACAACTTGGCGGCAATGTCACTTAGCTGATGTTTAGTAAGATTCAACCTGTAGCCACTGCTGTAATGCAGGGAAGGAGTTAATCAATCTGTAAACATCAAGGGCCCACAAACAGAAAAATCATTAAATTATATATTCAGTTTTTTTTAGTGATGTGTTGAGGGGTAAGTATTGGCCGTGACCATGGAGAATGTGCTCATCTTCTTTGAAATAGTGCCATGAGATCTTTATGTCCATGAGAGTGTCAGTAGGTTTTATTTAACATCTGAACGATTGCACATCTGTCAATGAAACAATTCTTCAGTTGGGTATAGAAATGTCGCTGTAAGGTATCGGCTTAGATGTCAATGTATAGGTTCCTGAACTTCATCACTGAATCTTCATGAATGATGGATAAGTGGTACCACTCAGCCACAATTAAAATCTCAATGTACATTTATTCTGAGCTGTTGCTTTAGCCTATTTTAACTTGTGTGTCCCCTGTCTCTGAATTAAAAAAAGAGACATCATCCTCATGCAATGCTTCAGATTATAACAGAAGGTCTCTCATTTTGGCAAGAGAAGCAGGAGATATCAGATATAAGTCTACTGCCCAAATACAGCAGTTCCTTTTTTCACAGAGATGGGAATTGAGGTGGACCATGGTTAATGCAAGCAGAGTTCGTACAGGAGATGGCAGTTTCAATGATCAGCTACTTTATGGAAATGAAAATGCGGAGATGAGACCAGGTAAAATAGAACTGTTCTTAATAAATTTGTTTTTGATAGCCAGAGCACTCCTTTGGAGGCATAGATATAGTTGCAGGATACTATGGGGATGGAATAGGCACCCTGTATGAATGTTAACTACAGAGATCATTATATGTAGAAAGTGCATAAACTCCTTGGAATGCTGAAATCTTGAAAGACCTGCCAAGAAGTGTCAGGATCTGTCAAGAGATGGCAAACTCTCAAGTGGTAAGAGCAGACAAGAAGTGTCAGCACTATCGAAATATGATTCTATTAACAGGGTGCTTTTTACAATAGAGTGCATTCTGAACTTTAAGTAATATAACATTTTTTTCATGATGCACGGGTACTTCAGGGTACAAAAATGAGTTGACATTTTAGGTAAAGTGGAAAAGATGTTGGGTCAGAAAGGCCATTATTTGGCATGAGGTATGAGAGACCATTGACATGGACAAAGAGACATAGGGTGACATAGAGAGTGTGGGTGGCCATGGGAACAGGCATAGGCCTTAGATGGTACAGGTTGGCATGGGTGGGACATGAAATGAAGGAGAATTAGGGGACTGTGAAGGGTCAGGGCTGAAGGATTTCAATTTTTTCCAATTTTTGGACAAATTGCTAAAGTGCTGAAATTCTGAAGCAGACTTCCAATCAACTGACAGCATCCTCAGCTCTTCCTGAATTTACTTGCTCAACTTCCAATCCTGCTCCCCGTCACTGCCAGACATAGGAAGTAGGGACAGTCATTGTAAAAGCTTCACAGAAAATGTAAACTTCAGATTCTTGTCAGGCAGGTAGATGTTAAAGATCCCAAGGTGCTCAGTAAACATGCAGAAAGACGTTTTTTCTGGTTTTCTGGCCAACATTCCTCCCTCAACCAATACCACTCGGAAACCAATTAGTTGGTCATTAAATTTCATCACTGCAGGAGACACTGAGGCACTACATATGTGAAGCAATTATTTTGCAATTCCAAATTAACTCATTGTGTAAACTAATATGCAACATTTTGATGTGTTGAAACAACAGGCAAATTTTACAATTGTTTAAAATTGGTAGAGGAAAGAACAGTGAATGTAGCAGCAACATGTTATGCTGACAATGCCTTGTACCTAAGATCCCTGTTGTTCCATACCACATGGAGAAATCCCATCCTGTTCCCTGTTACAAAACTAACAGCACTGTTGACTTTTCACTGTTTGGTAAACTATTTTGATCACCTCTGCGTCAGGCAAGCTGCAGGATTAGAGGTAGATTGAGGTCAGAGTGGAGGTGTTGGCTCTGCTGCAGCCAAAAGGCAGAAATGCTCAAGTTCTTTTTCTTTCTTGTGCAGAAGAAAACAACCTTTGGGTGGCAGAAAATGCTTAATAAATAAATTACATTTTCAGCCATTGATGACTCCAGAGCCTTGATCTGTAGAGCAATTTTAACCCATCCTGCCCCATCGGAAAGGGGTAAGGGCATAAATGAAACATCACACAAAAAGGTACAGCCCTATTCCTGCTTAATTCCTACCCACTAGCTTCTTATCTGGGATACTAACATGAGGTGGCTGTGACACTCTTGTGACACAGACGAGTGTCTCACTAACACATGTATTTTGGGGTCTTCTGGTGCCATGAATTTTGTGACCATCCTCAGTGAAGTCTGATTGGGAGGGGGAGGACTTCTCTTAGTGGAGCCAGGAGGACCTCCCTGCTCATAGGTCACTCGTAGCATTGTGGGTATGATCAGGGGTCTGCCAGTCCTAGCTTAGAATCCCACAGACAGAGCAGATTCTGTATCGGGAGAGATACAGTGGCCTGCGGAATCATAGCTGTTCTGCCTGCAGGGAGGATGTTCAACCCTCAGTGTGTGTAATAATCAGAGGTAGACACTCTTATGAAAGCACAGCAACAGGTTTTAGAGAATGTAACTTTATACAAAACATGGTAAGAGAGAACATCTTACTTAGAGCTCTATAGATTCAGGCTTCAGTGCCATGTGATCATAAGGCACAGTGTTTGTCAAATAAGGATCACATGATCATGAGATAATTACAGGCTAAAAAAAAAGATATTGGATCCATCTTATTCATTCATGCACAAAGTTCCTCTCTTAACCTTGTTTGTAACGTAATTGTTTCTTGTCTGATTTCAGGTTTCCAACTTCCCTACTCGATCTTCTCCAGTGTGCCTTGTTTTTCCAATTCTGCTTTGGCAACTAAAAATAAAATCCAGGGTATTTATTACTCCCTTTGACAATTCTATTTACATTTATAAAATCTCCTTTCCATCACCTACCTACTAAGCTGAAGGTCCCCAGTCTATGACAGTGTTTTGCTACTAGATGTCGCTTTGACAGGGTAACAGTAGAATTATAATGACCCAAGGGGAAAATGCATCAGCCATGAAGGGCACACCCTTTTGGTAAGATGTTCTTCTTGAGAGTCTATTCCTGTTCACTTGTACATATTAAGTAAAGCCATTACTCATTGCAGCTGTCAGCATTGCCAACAGTGTATGTATTTTTAATCACACTTGTGTATTTGTGGCATCTTTACCAAAGCAAAATGCATAGCAGTCAAATATTTATTTTTCTGCAAAAATGATATTCCAATACTAAACAAAACAGTGACTGTGCTATCAGTGAAAAGTATGAATGCAGCAATAGGCATCAATGCAACTGTTGTGTTAAAAAGATGTTGTTGCAATTCAGTTTTGAAACATTCACCACAAGAGCTTTCAAGACTGAGAAATGTAAGTATTTGTTAGGCATGGGTATCAAGGGATTTAGAGCAAAGTCAGGTAAATGGAGGTAAGGTACAGATCAGTTATGATCTAATTGATTGTCAGAGAAAGCTCAAGGGGCTAAATAGTCTACCCTTGTTGCTAATATTCCTCTGCTTCTATGATGAGCTGCTTTGTGCAATGTGTGAAATGTTTGCCCTTTGCAAGTTTATGTCAACAACAAAGAAACTATGATTTGTAAAATTCCCCACTTGTAAAAATAATGTGATGCCTGCCTGATAGGGATTGGGAAATGTGGGGCCACTGGCTTTTGGAACTTCAGTAAAATGAGCAAAATCTGAGTCTGGATAAGAACAAATCTTGCTGGGCCTATGTCTTTTGCAATCTGCAGGACACAGCAGAGCACGTAGTCACTTTTCAGGGTGCTGAAGCCCAGGAACGCTCCGTAAGGCTTGTGTCACTGCAACTTAAACTGGTTTCATTCAGGCTTTGGGCTGGCCAGTTTCTGCTGTAATTGTAAATCGGTAAAAAGCAAATAAATGGGTTTCAAAGTCATCTGTCATCTCCAACAATATGCAGTCTCTCAGAAGACCGGGAGCAATGAATTGCTAGCTTGTAGAAGTTGTTGGGTACAACTAGGTGGCACCTGTTTTGGTAATTTAAGAGACCAGCCCCTACAACACCCACTTCAATTTCCTTGCTGCAGCAGGACTGCCACCTGTGCCAGGCAGCCCCAGCTGGGCCACGATGTTTCAGACTGCAACTGGCTCTACAAGGTTGCACACTCTGGCAGCCACCAAATGCAAACATCTCAAAGGCTCTCATTGGAACATCAAAAATCTTCCACCACCTATGCTATGGAGAAGGTTTTGCGGGATTGATAAAATAAACACGAAACCATTGATGAATAGCATTCATTTTGTTGTGTTATGGCAGTTGCAGAACATATGAACAAGATTGAAGAATAGGCCCTTTCAGTCTATTCCACCATTCAATAACGGCTGCTCTGATTTTAACCTCCACTCTACACTACTGCACACTCACTGGTAATCTTCCATTGTCCTGGTGATCAAGAATCTATCCACCTCTGCCTTAAAAATATTTAAAAGTTCTGCATCCACTGCTTTTTAAGGTTGGGAATTATAAAGACTCACTACTCTCTAAGAGAAAAAAAATCAGGAAAAGATATCAGAGACTTTGGGCCACCTGTACCTCCTGTATATTCTTAGGGGACCATCAGTTTCAACATAACATGCGTAGAAACAATACATTGAATGAAATTGTCTGAAAACTTGGTCTGAATCATCTATTTTCAGGGTAATATCAAGGAAATTCAGCTCAAATGGTCTTGTGGTTGTAATCCTATTCAGTGATTTCGTGTTGCTATTTAGCACAGTCTCACCCACAGATATTAGTACTGGTCACATGCACATCAGTTCCAAATGAGATATAAATTTTAGATCTAAAAACAATGGACGTTCTACATCTGGATATCAAATACACTTAACTGCAGGATTGGACACAGGATTTGGACTCAGGTGGATTTTCACACTCTCCTTCTCAATCAGGAGAAGTCATAAGGAACAAATCAGAGACTTTGTTTGAAATTGTTTATTATTGATATTTTATGGATCCAGCTGGTGATCAGGTATTTTCAATCTTATAATGCGTATTGAAGCATATTTAACAAATCATCTAAAGAAGACCCTGCAGGATATAATGACCATATCGTTCATTTTGTGAATGACCAAATTGGGTTGGTAACAACTGTGCTAAACTTAAATAATGGAAATTCTTTTATTCACTTGTGAGTTGTGGGCATTGCTGGCTGGCCAGTATTTATTGTCCATCCTTAGTTGCCCTTGAGAAGGTGGTGGTGAGCTGCATGCCAATGCCCTCTGGGAGATTTTGACGTGACAGTGAAAGCATGATGATACATTTCCAAGATAACAAAGTGAAGCATTTTAGGAGCACAAAAGCTGACGTTTCAGGCCTAGACCCTTCATCAGAGGGTCTAGGTCTGAAACGTCAGCTTTTGTGCTCCTAAGATGCTGCTTGGCCTGCTGTGTTCATCCAGCTTCATGCTTTGTTATCTCAGATTCTCCAGCATTTGCAGTTCCCATTATCTATGATGCGTTTCCAAGTCAGGATGGTGAGTGATCTGGAGTGGGACTTGTAGGTGGTGGTGTTCCTATATATCTTCTGTCCTTGTGCTCCCAAATGGAAGTGCTCAAGAGTTTGGATCTGTCTCAGGATCTGTGGTGAATAGTGCATCTGGTGAATACACACTGCCGCTACTGTGCATTGGTGGTGGAGGAAGTGGTTTCTTGTGGATGTGGTGATAATCAAATAGGCTGCTTGATAATGGCAAGATTCTTGAGTGTTATTGGAGCTGCGCTCATCCAACAACATCATCATTAGACTCTTAATTCCAGGTTTCATTTTACTGAATTCAAATTCCATCATCTGCCATGGTGGGATTCGAGCCCAGGTCCCCAGTACATTAGAGATAATGGGAACTGCAGATGCTGGAGAATCCAAGATAACAAAGTGTGAAGCTGGATGAACACAGCAGGCCAAGCAGCATCTCAGGAGCACAAAAGCTGACGTTTCAGGCCTAGGCCCTTCATCAGAGAGGGGGATGGGGTGAGGGTTCTGGAATAAATAGGGAGAGAGGGGGAGGCGGACCGAAGATGGAGAGAAAAGAAGATAGGTGGAGTGGAGAGTATAGGTGGTGAGGTAGGGAGGGGATTGGTCAGTCCAGGGAAGATGAACAGGTCAAGGAGGTGGGATGAGGTTAGTAGGTATTACCTGGATTAATTGTCTAGCAATGATAGCACTGACCTAAACATGCAGCAACTAAATGCATATAACATTCAAAACAAAATAGATGAACTGACATTGCAAAGAATAATAAATAAGTATGATTTGACAGCCATTTCAGAGACATGGCTGCAGGGTGACATAGATTCAGACCTGAGTATTGAAAATTATTTGACATGTAGGAGGGCAGGAAGGTAGGGTTAGCTGGCGGGGTGGGTTTGTTAACTTTTGATGTCATTAGCTCAATAAAGAGGAATGACCTAAGTTCAGAAGACCAAGTTGTAGAAATGATTAGAGTAGAGATGAGAAATGCTAAAGTTAAAAAATCATTGTGTGTGAGTAATGTACAGGCTGCCTACCACAAGGTAGGCTGGAGTACAAAGGAAGAAATAATGGGGAACTTGTCAGAAAGGTATGGTGATAGTCATGAAAGATCTTAATTTGTGAGAAAAATCAGTTGGGCCTAGATAAAGAGTTCACACGATGTTTCAAGGCTATTTTCTGAGCAGAGCAGGTTCTGGTGCTAACCAGAGAGCAGGTTACACTAGACTTATTATTTGAACACACAAACATACAAAATAAGCATAGGTCATACAGGCCCTCATGCCTGTTCTGCAATATGAAGTTTTGAAATCCATATTTCCATCTACACTGGTAACCTTTGACACCCTTGCTGTGTAAGAATTCATCTACTTCTGCCATAAAATAATTATTGATTCTGCCTCCACTGCGTCTGAGGCAGAGAGTTCCAAAGTTGAATAACCCACTGAGAGAGAAATTTGTTTCTTCAATTCTGTCTTACATGAGCAACATCTAATTATAAAACAGTTACTCCTAGTTATGGACTTAACCACAAAAGGAAACATCCTTTCCACATCAAGATCAGTCAACAATGTTCAGGATCTTATGCACTTCAATTGAGTCATGCCTCACTTTTCTAAACTCAAGTGGAAACAAGGGCAGTCTGCCCAATCTAACTTCATAAAACACACTAATTCAAGGTGTCAATTCAGTAAACCTTCTCAGAGCCATGTTCAGTGCACTTAAATTCTTCCCTAAATAAGGAAACTAAACTTACTAAACTAAACTAACTTACTGCGTAGAGTTCTGGTCGCCACATTACCAAAAGGATGCGGATGCTTTGGAGAGGGTGCAGAGGAGGTTTACCAGGATGTTGCCTGGTGTGGAGGCTGCCAGCTGTGAAGAGAGGTTGAGGAGATTAGGATTATTTTCATTTGAAAGATGGAGATTGAGGGGGGACCTGATTGAGATCTACAAAATCACGAGGCGTATAGACAAGGTGGATAGCAAGAAGCTTTTTCGCAGAGTGGGGACTCAATTACTAGGGGTCATGAGTTCAAAGTGAGTGGAAGAAAGTTTAAGGGAGATGTACGTGGAAAGTTCTTTACGCAGAGAGTGGTGGGTGCCTGGAACGTGTTGCCAGCAGAGGTGGTAGACACAGACATGAGTGTCTTTTAAGATGTATCTGGACAGGTACACGGATGGGTAGGGAGCAAAGGAATGCAGACCCTTAGAAAATAGATGACAGGCTTAGACAGAGGATCTCGATCGGTGCAGGCTTGGAGAGCCAAAGGACCTGTTCCTGTGCTGTAATTTTCTTTGTTCTTTGTTCTTAAACTACACACAATATTTGACATGTGGTTGCATCAACGTTCTGTATAATCAAAGTATAGCATCCTTACTTTTATGTGCAATTCCTCTTGTAGTAGATGATAGCGTTCCATTAGTGCTCTTAATTATGCAATGTTCTTCATACTGACTTTTGATACTCGTGCACTGGAATACCCAATTCCCTGTACACCTCTAAATTTCTCAGTTGTTCTCTATTTAAGTGATGCTCTGCTTTTTTCATTCTTTCTGCCAAATTTAATAACGTCATATTTCTCACTATGTACTCCATCTGCTAAATTTTTCAACAATCATTCAACCTATCTGTACCTATCTGCAAATTCATAATGTCTTCTTTACAACATATTTTCCTACTTGTCTTTGTGTCATCCACCATGTTTTCAATGCCCTCATCTACATCATTAATATAAATTGTAAAATCTTGAGTCTCCAGTCCAGACCCCTGCAGAATATGCCCATTATATCCTGTCAATTTAACAAAAACCCATTTGTAGTGATTGTATCAAGGTCAGCCAGATGGACCTCATAGAATATGAAGCCCCTGACTGGAGTTGCTTCCTGATTGGGAGTGAGGAGCATATCAGCTATGATTGAACAGTGGAGCAAATTTCGATGGGCTGAATGGGCCTATGTCTTATGAGCTTATAATCTGGTCCAAACAAGGAAACCAGGCAGACATATACAAACAGAAGCATCAGAGGCTCTGTTCACTCTGAAAGATTGCTCTGAGGAAGCTGGATCGGAGTGAAGGGCTCTCCACATATAAATAAGGGTGATTTGGTGGCAGGATACTGTCTTCTATGGAGTTATTTCAGTGGCGACAAGAGAAAAGCGCACTCCTGTAGATATTCACTTGCAGCAGTTTTCTTTGAGTCAGGGGTAAACTTTGCTGGCATCGTCCTTTAGTTTAGGAAGCATGACTCGTTTGACCCTGCTATCAAAGACTGGGCCAATTATGGGGAAACTATGACATCAGGGCAGATGAAAACCGCTGAATAATTCTTCTGACAGTTTGTAGACCCAAAGTATTTTTGATTATGAGAACCCTAACTTTCCCTGAGGCACCAGATACTAAAACCTTCCAAGAATTGATGGATTTACTTAAGGAATATTATGACCTCAAGCTTCCTCTAATTCTGAGATGCTATTGATTTTCCTGGCAATTCAAGAACCAGGGGTATCAGTATCATTACTCTTTACAATGTAAAGATGACCGGCAGAGTCATGTGACTTTGGTTTAACCCTTATTGAGATGCTGAGAGACCATTTGGTATGTGGAATTTATGATGTAACCATGCAAAAGTGCTTATTCGCTCAAGTCCAACAGGACGCCTAACAGGCAATACAATGGCTCGGAAAATACAGCAAGTGGAGCACATGAAGTATTCTGATGCCAGTTCAACTGAGCTTGGGGAACATCATTTTAATGAAAGCAATTGCATAGCCTTACTCAGGATATATCCTGAACAGAGGGACTCTAGCTCAGCCCACAGCAAAAGCCCAGAACAAAGCCAAACCTTGGCTAAATATTTAAAATTTTCTCAAGATCCAAGCCAGCAAACCATTGTAGTTGCTGCCAGTATGCGGATTTGAGGCAGCAAAAAGAGACCCACTAGACCTGAATTGAGTAAGACAACTTATATACCAGTATCTAGGAGCGTGCACACCATAGAAAGTCCACCTACATCTGGTTTGGAACAGTGAAATTGCTTACCAGCATTCAAATCAGAACCAATCAAAACAAACAAATGGTTAAAAGGCCAGCCAGTTCTCACGGAGGTTGATATCTGTTGTGAACATTCCTGTGATCATAGAACCAGTCGTTGACAAAATTCAGTCTGGAATCTGACCTCTGCTAGACCGAAAACCTGCACCAGGTAACCTTTACAAGTTAAGGGTGCAACTTCATTTCCGGTCTCTTATGAGAAGCAGTTGGTTCAGTTACCACTGATTGCAGTAAAAGGTGTGGGCCCAAGCTGGCCGGGGTGAAATTGTTGAGAAAGATTCACCTAGAATGGCTCAACATTTTTGCAATTAGAAAATGGCTGTTTGATTGAAGTCCTAATTGAATATTTTTCAGCAAGGTCAAGGGACTATCAGAGGAGACAAGGGCACGTTGCATGTTGACCAGGAAGTAATTCCACAATTTTAAAAGACCCACCAATGCTATTTGCCTTACGGGTAAAGGTAGAGATAGAAATCAGAAGGCTGGAAAACAAAGGAATCATCATACCAAGATAACAACGTGTGAAGCTGGATGAACACAGCAGGCCAAGCAGCATCTTAGGAGCACAAAAGCTGACATTTCAGGCTAAGATGCTGCTTGGCCTGCTGTGTTCATCCAGCTTCACACTTTGTTATCTCGGATTCTCCAGCATCTGCAGCTCCCATTATCTGGAATCATCAAACCAGTCTAGTTTGTGGAATGGGCAACATTGGTTGTAGCAATTGTGAAGGCCAATGGGTCAATTTGCCTTTAAGGGGATTTTATTCAAATGGTAAAGCACTTTTCACAGCTGGATAAATACTCAGTCCCTTGCATAGGGGATTTATACACAAAGCTGGCAAGGGGTCTGTCCTTTGTGCAGCTGGACATGAGTCATAGTACTTAAAATTGTGGTTAGATGAGGATTCTCAGAAGAATATTTGAATTAATGCCCATAAGGGGTTGTACCAATATACACGACTGCTATTTGGGTACCATCAGCCTGTGCAATATTTCAGCAGATTAGATTAGATTTCCTACAGTGTGGAAACAGGACCTTCGGCCTAACAAGTTCACACCGCCCTTTGGAACATTCCACCCAGACCCATCCCCCTATAACCCACACACCCTGAACACTATAGGCAATTTAGCATGGCCAATCCACCTAGCCTGCACATCTTTGGACTGCGGGAGGAAACCGGAGCACCCAGAGATGATGAAGAACATTTTACAAGGTCTACAGCAGGTCGTCATTATCTAGATGATACGTTAATAACAGGGAAGACCAATCAGGAGACCTTTGGAGAACTTTGACGTACTCTTTAGACATTTCTCTCAGGCCTTAGAAGGGAAAAATGTGTGTTCCAGGAACCCGAAATGACCTACTTGGGCTATACATTTGACAAGACAGGGCTACCCCCTTTGGAAGATAAAGGGAGGGTCTGGATGTAGTTTGCTCGCTGAGCTGGAAGGTTAGTTTTCAGATGTTTCGTCACCATTCTAGGTAACATCATCAGTGAGCCTCCGATGAAGTGCTGGTGTTATGTCCTGCTTTCTATTTATCTGTTTAGGTTTCCTTGGGTTGGTGATGTCATTTCCTGCGTTGTTGATGTCATTTCCTGTTCTTTTTTTCAGAGGATGGTAGATTGGCTGCAAATCAATGTGTTTGTTGATGGAGTTCTGGTTGGAATGCCATGCTTCTAGGAATTCTCGTGCGTGTCTCTGCTTGGCTTGTCCTCGGATGGATGTGTTGTCCCAATCAAAGTGGTGTCCTTCCTCATCTATATGTTAGGATACTAGTGATAGTGGGTCATGTCGTTTTGTGGCTAGTTGATGTTCATGTATCCTGGTGGCTAGCTTTCTGCCTGTTTGTCCAATGTAGTGTTTGTCACAGTTCTTGCAAGGTATTTTGTAGATGACGTTCGTTTTGCTTGTTGTCTGTATAGGGTCTCTTAAGTTCATTAGCTGCTGTTTTAGTGTGTTGGTGGGTTTGTGGGCCACTCTGATGCCAAAGAGGTCTGAGTAGTCTGGCAGTCATTTTGGAAATATCTTTGATGTAGGGGAGAGACATCACCAACCCAAGGAAACCTAAACAGATAAATAGAAAGCGGGACATAACACCAGCGCTTCATTGGAGGCTCTCTGATGATGTTACCTAGAATGGTGACGAAACGTCTGAAAATTAACCTTCCAGCTCAGCGAGCAAACTCATATCCAGAACCTCAACCTGAGCTACAAATCTTCTCAAAACTCGATAAAGGGAGGGTAATCAAAGGTGCCTCTGCTCCCATTATGTACCGGAACCTAAGTCTTTCCTTGGGCTGTTGAACTATTACAGAACATTCATACATACCCTGGCCTCCATCCTGGCACCTTTGATTCAACCCCTGAAAAAGAGTCAGCTTTCGAAAAGGTCGCATAACCAAGCTGTAGCTTTCAGGGAAGTGAAGAAACAGCTATCATCCTCTAAGATGTTGGCACACCTTGATCCCCAGCAAGATCTGGTATTGACTCCCCTTACGGCATCAGGATAGTATTAGCTCATAGAAGGCCTGATGGAGAGGAATGCCCAGTAGACTTTGGCAAATGCAGAGTATAGATAGGGCCAGATAGAGAAGGAAGGCTTGGCAGTCATATTTGAAGTCAGGAAGTTCCACTAATTACCTTTATGGACTTAAGCTTGTCATAATAACGGACCACAAACCCCTGCTAGGTCTACTTAAGTAGACAAAGCAGTGCCACCTGTAGCTTCAGGCGGAATTCAGCAGTGGGCTGTAATACTTAGTGCATATAATTACAAGTTGGAACACCGCCCGGGAGGCCAAGTAGCAAATGCTGGTGCATTACGCCACCTCCCAGTGGCAGAGACACTACCGGTGGCAATGCCACTGGAAGAGTCCATAATGGTTTTAAATTTTCTGGACACACTTTCAGTCACAGGTGACAATATCAGACTTTGGATGCAGAGAGATCTGGGCCTGGCAAAATTGAAACAGCTGGTGGTGATGGGGAAACCAAAGGGCTGTCACAACTAGAATTGAAACCTTTTTGGAGTTGGAGAGATCAGATCATAGTAGAAGGCGGAATATTATTATGGGCAGCAAGAGTGATTATCCTGAGCAAAGGTCACTGCCAGATACTGGCTGAACTCCGCCAGGGTCATCCAGGGGTTTTCAAAATGAAGACATTGGCATGAGGTTATGTCTGATGGCCAGGATTGGATGCAGACGTGACTGCATTGGTGGGGCAGTGTCCAGAATGCCCACAAGGATAGACATTATTGCCAGTAGCTCCCCTGCATTTATGGGATTGTCTGGGTAAACCCTGGATTTGGTCACACATTGATGATGCAGGTCCTTTCATGATCTCAATGTTCTTGGTCATTGTGGACACCCACTTAAAGTGGATAGACATGCATAGAGTTCATTCATTGGATATAACAAAGTGTGCAGCTGGATGAACACAGCAGGCCAAGCAGCTTCTCAGGAGCACAAAAGCTGACGTTTCAGGCCTAGACCCTTCATCAGAGAGGCTGCTGAGCCCCTGAGATGCTGCTTGGCCTGCTGTGTTCATCCAGCCTCACATTTTATTATCTTGGATTCTCCAGCATCTGCAGTTCCCATTATCACTGGTTCATTCATTGGACACAGCGATGATGACAGAAAAACCGTGCTAATCTTTTGCAATACATGGAAGTGTTGATCTTTTACCAGCCATCGTTTACCAGCAGGGAATTTGAGTGTTTCCTGAAGCCTCATGGTATTCAACATATAAAGACAGATGCAATACATCTTTTGTCCAATGGTTTGGCAAAAAGAGCAGTCTTTGAAGACAGGCTTAAAGAAATGGCTCATAGTTTCTGTATGTACCAAATTGTGCCAGTTCCTTTTTACGGATAATAGAATCACCCATAAAAAGAACCCAATGGTTTGGCAAAAAGAGCAGTCTTTGAAGACAGGCTTAAAGAAATGGCTCATAGTTTCTGTATGTACCAAATTGTGCCAGTTCCTTTTTACGGATAATAGAATCACCCATAAAAAGAACTGGCCTACATCCTCAGACTCAGAGGTTGATGGGTGTAGTGACTGTAACAAGGTAAGCCAGGTGGACCTCATAGAATATGAGCTCCCTGACTGGGGCTGTTAATCTGGTCCAGTCAGGGAGCCCTGGCTGACAGACAAAGACTCTGATCAGTCTAGGAGCTGGCTCAGAGGGAGCCAAATCAGTGTTAAGGACTCTCCAAGTGTAAATAAGGGGTGACTTTGTGACAGGTTACTGGCGTCTGTGGAATTATTTCATCATTCATACATGCCCTGTTTTCTGCCAGCTCGCCAGTCATCAACCTGTTGCTTTGATCAGCTCTCATATGAGGCACCTAAAGTCACATGGTTTCAGACAGGATTCCCAAAAAGGTAAGCTCCTGGGTGAGGAGAAATGAACTGGCTCTCCCACTCTTTTTGGTTGGTTGCAACGAGGTTGAGTTGTAAAAGATCCTTTTCCTTGTGGATACCTTCCACCAAACCCGAATGAACTAATGTTTTTAAAGGAGCCAATTTAACCAGGCTTTCTTGAATTAACAAAATTAACTTCTTCCTTCTTCCATGGGAGAAATGCAAATTATGTTTTTAATTTGGGACATTGTTTGAGACTCCTCCAGTTTGTGGGTGGCGTCATTGTGCCATTGAGCAACACCTCATATTCCACTTCAGGAGCCTACAACGTAACAGCCTAAACATGGGATTCACCGGTTTTAAAATCTTCCAACCCCCCGCCTCATCCCGTGACCAACCCTCTCTCTTATCTCCGCCTCCTTGACCTGACACAACCTGTCCATCTTCTCTTCCACCTACGTGTTCCTCCCACCTCACTGACCAATCCCCACCACTCCCTACCTGCATTTACCCATCACCATCCCACTACCTTACCCAGCCCACCCCTCCTCCCTCTATTTATTTCTGAGCGCCTTCCCCCCCACCCTCCATTTTTGGAGAAGGGTCCCGTCCCAAAATGTCAACTTTCCTGACCTTCTGATGCTGCCTGACCTGCTGTGTTGCTCCAGCTCCATGCTGTGTTATTTCTGGCTCCAGCATCTGCAGTTTTTATTATTTCTGAGCACTTTGGGGTTCCTACTCGTTGTTATAACAATACTAATGCATTACCTCCTAAATCAGGAGCTGTTATTTTCTGCAATAACCTTCAATGTGGCACCTTGTCAAATGCCTTCTCGATGTCCAAATAAAGTATCTTAATATGCAGAACACATGGTACTCTTTCAAAGAACCCCAATACATTTGTTAAACATGATTTCCCTTTGATGAAACCAGGCTGATTTATCCCATTTGTCTTGAGTTTTTTCTAACTGCTTTACTGCAAGCTCTTTAATGATCAATTCTAACATAACAGATGTCAATCTAAGTATCTGTAGTTTCCTGGTTCTGCCTCCCTTCCTCTAGAAGAAAGAAATCATATTTTTCCACTTCCCAGCCTGATAGAAATTTTCCTGAATTCAGAAAGGTTTGGAAAATTAACAACAACTTGTCTACAAACTCATTGGCAGCTTCTTTCAAAATCCTACGGTGAAGTCTTTTTGGACCCACTAACTCATGAGTCCCAGCTCCATCACTTTGCTTAGAATCTTCTCCCTTGTGATTGTAACTTCACTAAATTCCTCTCTCTCATCCACGTCCTGATTTACAGCTGTAACTGGAATGTTTGTGTGTCCTCTCTTGTGAAGACAGGAGCAAGATATTTGCTATTTCATCCTCCATTTCCTTATAAATGACTATTAACCCCTCATTCTCACTCTCTTGAGGGTCAAAGCTAATTTTACATCGTCCTTCCTTTTTTTAAATACTTATAGAAACTCTTGCTATCCATTTGTACATTCTTTCCTAGCTTTGTCGCAAACTCTAAGCTCTTCTTCCTGATTAACTCCTTAGTTATTCTCTGCTGTTTTTGTATTTTGATTGTTCATCTGATCTATCACACATCTTTGCACAATTTAATGCTTTTTCCTTACATTCAATGCTTTTTCTGAATCCTTTCTATAACAAATGGCAAGTCCTCCCTTTAACACTTCTAACATTTGTCTTCGCGGTTGAACTATACCTATTCTAAGTATTCAGAAATATCCCTTTAAATCTCTGCCATAACACCACTATTGATCTATCCCGTAGGTTAGTACGTCAGTTAACTTCAGGTACCTCATCTTTCATAGCCACATAGTTGCACTTATTTAGGGTTAAAATACTAGTCTTAGAATCAATCTTTTCGCTTTTGAACTTGATGCAAAATTCAATCATATTGTGGCTACTGCTACTTAGGAGTCCCTTTGTAGTTCTCCAGTGAAGACCAATGCAATGCAATGTGCAAGGATTGATTAAGGTTCTCAGAGCAATTGTTCTGACATCAGATTCTGAGCAACAAATACAATAGACTAGATTGAATGCAGCACAAGGAAATCACTGCTTCATCTGGAAAGTGTATCTGAAGACTTGGACTGTGGGGAGGAAGGAGGTTAAAAGGGCAAGCATTAAACCTTCTGTGATTACATGGGGAGGTGCCAGGGGTGAGAGGGGTGCCATCTGATTATACCTCCCATTATTGCTCCCATGCTCATCCTTCTGTCAGCATGCCTGATATGGTGTTCCACTGAAACCAATGACAAGCTGGAAGAACAGTACATTATTTTCTGCTTAGGCATTTCTAGTCATCAGGATTCACCATTGAGTTCAACAACTTAAGACCATGAAAACTACCCTCCACTTTGTTGCACTGCTTATCCTCCTTACCCGTCTTCCCAGTGTTTTGTTTGCATGGGTTTGCTCTCAATAGAGCTGATATATTTTCTCCTATTCAGGCTTATTTTTTACACCTATTATGTTTCAGTATCATTCCTCTACTAACATCAACATTCCCTTTACTTCTTGCTCTGCAGACTCTCACCATCTGTTCCATTCGCTTCTTCTCCCCCATTGTCAGGACCGTAAAAGAAACACTATTTTCCAGCTTACTTTAGTTCTCAAGAAGTCATATTAGACTCAAAATGCAAACTGTTTCTCTATCCACAGATGTTGCCAGACCCCCTGAGTTTCTGCAGCACTTTCTGTTATTGTTTCATGTCTCTATCATTTATAGTGCTTTACTTTTATTATAAGCATTGCTGCATCAGCTAAAACATTCTGCTGGAGGTAAAAATCATATTAAATGGTCCAAACTTATGGTTGTTAAATTTGCTGAGGACGCAAAGGAAAATAAGCCGTGAAGAGAACATAAGGAGACTATAAAGGGATGTAAGTTAATTGTAACACAAAATATGGTAAATGGAGTATAATGAATGGGAATAGAGGAATACGGACCTTATGCAGACAGATGGGTTTAATTTAGAATAGCATCATGCATGGTGGGCTAAATGGCCTGTTCCTATGCTGTAACAAAAACAAAGTTCTGGAAAAGCTCAGCAGGTCAGAACGTTCTGAGGAAGGGTCACTGGACCTGAAATGTTAACTGTTTTTTCTTTCACAGCTGCTGCCAGACCAGCTGTGCTTTTCCAGCAACTTCTTTTTTGTTCCTGATTTATGACATCTGCAGTTCTTTCAGTTTTTATTTTGTTCAAATGCTGTAATGTTCTAGGTTCTAAGTTCTAATGTGGCAAAATATGATATCCATTTTAGTAGGGAGCATATAAAAGGAAACCTATTATTCAAGCAGTGAGAGATTGTAGGACTCCAAGAGGGATCTGGGGTCCTTGTACATAAATTGCAAGAGATTAGTATTGAGGACCAGCGAGTAATTACGAAAACTAATGTTATCATATATCATGAGGGGAATTGAATAAACAAGAAGGAAAATATTGTTTTGGTTATGCAGAGTGCAGTGAGACCACATGTAGAGTACTGTGTATATTATTGATCTCTTTATTTAAGAAAGGATATAGGTAAGTTCAAAGAATTTCTGAGGATTATTTCTTATAGACTATTACCTGAGTGGGCAAGTTATCCTCTGAGGAAAGGTTTGACAGGTTAGGCTCACATCCATTAGAGTTTAGAAGAATATGAGATGACTTAATTTAATTGATGACCTGATAGTGTGTACGTGAAAATGATGTTTCTGCCTTTTGGAGAATCTAGAACTCAGGGTCATTGTTTCACAGTAAGTGATGGCTCATTTGAGTCAGAGATAAAGCTAACTTACATCTCACAGAGAGTTGTGTGTTTTTGGGACTCTTCCTCAAAAGAAAGTGGAGGCAGAATATTTTTAAGGCAGAAATAGATAGATTATTGATTCCACTGATCATCGAAAAGGACCCTGGTGGCAGCAATGAATGGGTCTGCCACCAACAAGTTCTGCTCCAAGCCACTCACCACCCTGATTTCTAAATATATCACTGTTCCTTCAAAGTAAGAGGCCAGGCATTTGCACCTGTTTTAAAGATAAAATCAATTTTAGGCTTTTGATAGGTTACCTACAGATTATTACAAACACTTAGTTGTGTTAATAACATAAGCTAAAAATATACACTTACAAAATATGGCCTTCAAATAACTTCTTTTTTCTTCTGTTTGAAGGAGGCTGGAAATCCTGCCAGAATTTGAAATGTGTTATAACAAAAATAATTATTACACTTTTCAACATTGGATGTGATAATAAGAATTATTGGAAAACAAGGCCATGATATAAAAAGAAAGACTTGATTTAAATAGCATCTTTCATGACTCCAAACATAAATAATTTTAACCAATTAAGTACTTTTGACAGCTTCCAAACCAATGACCACTTCCAACAAGAAGGCCAAGGCAAGCAGATACATGGCAACACCACCATTTACAATTCCCCTCCAATTCACTCGCCATCCTGACTTGGAAATACTTCACCGTTCCTTTACTGTCACTGGGTCAGGATCCTGGAACAAACTGTCTAGAGGCATTGTGGGTCAGCCTACAGCACATGGTCTGCAGCGGTTCCAGACAGCAGCTTACCACCTCTCAAGGGCAACTAGGGATGAACAATAAATGCTTGCCCCACCAGCAGTGTCCACATCCCACAAGTGAATTTAAAAAAGCAGTGGAGTGGTGAAAGGTTTTCAGGGACCAACGGCAATGCGGGGTAATCAGACCTGAGTTGATTTTATTGAATGATGCCTGTAGACTTGATACATAAATTGTCCTACGCCTCCTCCAAATTCATATGTAGGTTCATATGACTCCTTCTGATATCTAGAAGGATCCAATAGCCCAAAAAGCTTGTCTAATTGCCTCACTTACTTTCACTGAGAGCAGCACTTAAAAGTTTGTTCTTTCACTGGAGGTTATATTGCTGTCATGCCCAACCCTTTCATTATCTTTTTTGCTCTATTAGGTGAAAAAAACGGACATTTCTCAATTGCATTGGCTATTAGAAAGTGCCACATATTGCCAAATACCTCCTCAGATCTCCAGGGCCATGGCCCTCAAAATTTCTGCTCCTCCTTAAATGTATTTTTCTTTTCCCTAATTGAGACTTAATGCTAAAGTCTTTAAGTAAGAAGTATTCTAATTGTTGCCTTACCCTTTGAACTTCACTAGTTCAAGTTGGTCTAGTGCTAATTGCGTAAAATGAACATTGATTTGATTCAGTCTGAGCATTTCCTGTTAATTGCTGTTAAACAAACACTTTACAAGAAGGAAAAAAATTAACAATATCTATGAAGTAACATGTACTCCAAATGTTTTGTTCCCAGGAGCAATTTTGGGAACGTGGGCAGAAGTTGGTAATCACTCCATTATCAATAACTAACAAATTACTACACAATTATTTTTAATCCTCAGAACAAATAACATCCTTTATTATTAGAATTAAGGAGTAGCTGTTAACATTCATGTTTACTTTTCTGGAGAAAGAATTTAGACTGAATTCCAATTTCCTATCTAGTTTAATGATTATTTTTTCCCATTTATTGTCTCCTTCAATTAATATCTTTATATGTTACATTCAAGTGCTCCTTTTTATTAGTTAATTTTGTTTATTGAGCTTTTTACATGACATTATACAAAAGTAGGACCAAATAGATAATGAGGTAGCTGTAATGATATAAATCTAAAACCAAATCAAAATAGTACAGATGCTGGAAACTGCAAAGAAAACAAAGTGCTGAATTTTATGGGTTTTAGGTGTGAGTAGTAACGTTGAATATTGTGCAGTGAATCTTACAGCGAGGTTACATGATCTTTATCACTGTATCTTACCAAACTCATTGCATTAATTGCCAATTCAGCCCGCCTATCCTAATTTTCCATGCACTGTTCCTGGAACAACTCACCACTCACCAGACATCTCGGAATTGTTCAGCATCCTTCGTGCCAGTACCATGTTGTGCACCCAGACAAACACCAACAGTCTGGAGCTATCCTGCATGGTTCTTGACATTTTCTCAAAACATGGCAGACAGGGTAATCAGTGCCCTGCCTTTGTGGGCAAGGTCCTGAAGCTCCTGCTGGACAGGCTGGTACATAGGCCAAGCAGTGCAAGTCAATGATAGCTGAGAATGCCAGCCTAATGCAAGGTTGTCTCTGGATGAGTAGAATGCCCAGAACTGTAAGAAGATTGTCAATGTCATTCTTCACTTTGCCAGTGTAAGTGCCACCAGCCTCTCTCCAACACGTCACATTCACTCTATCTCTACATCTCACCAAGACTCATGCACTACCATCTCAATGTTGCCTGCATCATGTTTCACAATTGCCCTCACCCACTCCATGATTAACTGGGCAAGCCCTCCTCCATGCTACCTCCTGACTCACTGAGAGCACACTCACCTGCACCAATAGTAACAGTTGGGAAACCACCTTTCATAATACCTGCCTCTCTCATTGCAGGAATAAAACAAGACAGAAAGTGTGAAAACAGGCAGTGCATTGCCAATTATTCAGCTCCTCACTCCCTCAAGAGAAGAAGATTTCTGAGTAGATCTTGGACAGCTATTAGAGACTACACTTGACATACTACGCCTGTTCACCTGAGCAAAGGCTGTCCCCTTTACTGGACTGAGGACTGCTGACAACCATGGCAAGCTTCCTGACTTTGAGCCTGTGCTAAATGGCAAGGCAAGGAGAGATTCTGCTAACATCAAGTTAGGCTCAGAGTGAGTGAGCAACATGATAGCAATTGAAGAACCCAGAGATCCGGCTTGGACCAGCCCATGAGCTGTGTGTGTGTAACCTGGAGCAGCGTTACAATGATAGTAGTTGGTGCAGCATCAAAATGTAGAAGCATTCTGTACACAGACAGTTCAAGGAGGCTGGTGCATGTTGGATGCCAATATCTTTGAATGTGGAGTGCCTGACGCCAGTGCCCATGGAGAGTGCCATGAAATTGGTGCCCGGAGTTCAAATGGTGGCCTATTGGAGCAAGTGATGGGTTCAAACCACAAAGAACCCACTCTGGTTTCCATGTTGAATTTTCCCATTGGCTAGTTCAAATCATGAGTTTGATGGTGAGTTGGGCTGTTAACAAGGTGTTTAAGAACCAACGACGAGCATCAATTGACAACTCAAAGTTCCCTAGTGAGAATCTCACACAGCACTGACAAAAAGCATACAGAATGTGGCAAGGTGATCTTGACATCAAGATTGGCATTGCCAAGCATCTCATTTGATTCCACCACTGTCTCTCTATAGCCCCCATCACTCAGCGCCTGATGAGATTCTGCCATTGATGCTGGTAACACTCAACTTGTCAGGCAGTATTTGTGGAGTGAAACAGAGTCAATAGTTCAGCTTAATGCCTTTCATTATACCCCCTTTAAAACTTCATTATTAACAATGTAATACAAAACAAGTTCAAGTGAGAAGCAAGGCAATTAGACGCTCATGCTCGAAGTTTCAGTGGGGGAGCATAATGGAACTAATTTCATAAGTTTTAAATTACGTGGATAAATAATCCTCAGGTGAAAATATTAAATTGGGGAAGGCCATCAACAGCAATATTAGGCAGGAACTCAGGAATGTAGATTGTGGCTGGCTTTTTTAAGTGTCAATCCATATTTGGCATGTGGGAATCTTTTAAAGGCCACTTGCTTAGATTTCAGCATGTTCCTATGAAAATGAAGGATAGGATTTGTGAACCTTGGATGACAGGAGAAACTGTGAGGTTAGCCATAAAGAAAAAGGAAGCAAATGTAAGGAGTAAGAAACTGACGACAGACAGAGCGCTTGGAGAATATAAAGAAAGCAGGACAGAACTTAAACAAGTTAGAAGGGCTAAAAGGAGTCATTTGTTCCATCCATTGCTCCCAATGTGGCCTCCTCTATATTGGGGAGACTAAATGCAAGGGACCAGTTTGCAGACCATCTCCGCTCTGCATGCATCAACCAACCTGACCTTCCAGTTGCAATCTATTTTAATTTCCCCTCCCACTTCCCTGACAGCATGTCCATCTTTGGCCTCCTCCACTGTCAGAGTGAGGTCAAATGTAAACTGGAGGAAAAACACCTCATGTTTCACCTTGGGAGCTTTCAGCCCAAGGGCCTGAATATTGACTTCACCAACTTCAAAATCCCTCCAACCCCAGGCTAATCCCATGTCCCACTTCCCTGACCTGCCCTAACCTGTCCAACTCCCTACTTATGTATCCACTCCACCCTTCCCACTGATGAATCACTATAACCCCCTAACTGCATCCACAGATCACCATCCCACCTACCTTTCCCCTGCCCCACCCCCCATTTATTTCTGGGCTCGCCTCCCCCTCCACAGCCCTGACAAAGGGTTTCAGCTCAAAACGCTGACTTTCCTTCTCCTCTGATGCTGCCTGACCTGCTGTATTCAGCTCGACATTTATTAACTCTGGCCATGAAATGTCTTTGGCAAAAAGGATGAAGGAAAATCCCAAGGCTTTTTGTACATAAATAGGGAGCAGGAGGATAGCTAGGGAAAGGGTAGGTCTACTTATGGACAAAGGAGGGAATTTATGTGTGGAGCTGGAGATGTGGGTGATGTACTTAACAAATACTTTGCATCAGTGTTCACAAAGGAGAAGGACACGGTGGATGGTGAGTCTAGAGAGGGAGTTGTTGATATTCTAGAACTTGTCAATGATATAAAGGAAGAAGTGCTGGACATTTTAAAGGGCATTTAGGTGGACAAGCCCCCAGGGCATAATGGGATCTGTCCTAGGATACTGAAGGAGGAGAGGGAGAAAATTGCAGGGGCCTTGTACGATATCTTTGTTTCCTCTTTAGCTACAGCCAAGGTCCCAGGGGACTAGAAAATAGCCAGTGCTTTACTGTTAACTCTAATGAAATTAAAGTCTGGGAAATTATAGGTTGGTAGAGAAAATTTGTAGGGACAGGATTTATTCACATTTAGAAAAATGTGAACATGTTTGTGACAGGCTTTGTACAGGGAAGGTCAAATCTCACAAACTTGATTGAGTTTTTTGAGAAAGTGTCAAAAATGATTGACGAGGGCAGGATGGTAGATGTTGTCTGTATAAACTTATCAAGGTCTGCCATGGCAGACAGACACAGATGGTAAAGTGGTATGGGATCTACAGTGAGATGGTAAGGTGAATACAGAACTGGCTTCTTCAAAGAGGACAGAGAATAGCTGTTGAAGGGTGTTTTTCTGACTGTAGATCTGTGATCAGTGGTGTTCCTCAGGGATCAGTGCCTGTTTTTGTAATATGTATAAATAGTTTAGAGGATATTGTAGGTGGTCTGATCAGTAATTTTGTGGATAACACTAAGGTAGAGGAGGACCGCCAAAGTATACAGCAGGCTAGGCTGGCGACTTGGATGAAGAAATGCCGGATGGAATCTAATCCAGAAAAATGTGAGGTGATGCATTTTGGGAACGTCTGATGGAGGAAGTAAGTATGCAGTATATGGCTGAACCCTTTGAAGCATTAGTATATAGAGGGATCTGGGCATACAGGTTAACAGGAAAGTGGCAAAGCAAGTGATAAGGTGGTCAATTTGGCATATGGCATACTTGTGTTCATCACTGGGACATGGTGTATAAACATTTGCAAGTCATTTTGCAGCTGTATAGAACTTTGGTAATGCTACATTTGGAATATTGAGTACAGTACATTACCAGAAGAATGTGAAGGGTTTGGAGAGGGTATAGGAAAGATTCACCAGGATGTTAACCATTTTGGCGGGTATTAGCTGTGAAGAGGGTTTGGATGAGCTTGATTTGTTTTCACTTGAACACCAGAGGATGAGGGATTACCTGACAGAGGTTTACAAAATTATGAGAGGCATGGTTAGCATGGATAGTTGGAATCTTTCTCCCAGGGTAGAAATGTCTAACCAGCCCATGCCGACCAGATATCCTACATTAATCTACACCCATTTGCCAGCATTTGGCCCATATCCCTCTAAACCCTTCCTATTAATATACCCACCCACATGCCTTTTATATGGTTGTAATTACCTTAAACCTGTGCCTTCTAGTTTTGCCACTGTCCCACCCTGGGGAAAAGATCTTGAATATTTACTGCATGCATGCCCCTCATGATTTTATGAAGCTCTATAAGGTCGCCATTCTGCCTCTGATGCTCCAGGGAAAATAGCCCCAGTCTGTTCAGCCTCTCTGTATAATTGAAACCTTCCAATCCTGTCAATAGCCTTGTAAATATTTTCTGAACCCTTTCAAGTTTCACAACATCCTTCCTATAGCAGGGAGACCAAGTTATAGCTCATCTATTTATTTATTTCTTCTTGGATGCTGGGAGCTAGGCAGCCAGGGCAGGATTTCCACAAGTGCAGGGTGCAATCAACTATATCCACATAGCCATCGGAGCAACCTTCCAGCAGCCAGATATCTTCACAAATAGGAAAGGCCTCCACTTGGTGCATGTGCTTATCATCTGTGTCAATACTAGCGGTTAAAGCAGGTCTCTGCATGTTATCCATGGAGCTGTCTCATCTGTTCAGTTCATCTGACATCTCCTTATTTTCCATTATTAAATCTCTGAACTTACTTTCTCTAGGACAAACTCTCACTTTGTTAAAACTTCTTAAAAAAATAAATAAATAAACTCTTGCTATCTGTTTTTCAGCTGGTTTTCTCCTGTACTCTAATTTTTCCCTCATTATTAATCTTTTTGTTTGTTCTTAGCTTTTTTTTATGTGACCAAGTGGTGTTTAACTTGGAGAACTACCAATTCATCAGCTGAGCGAGGATGGTACAAAGTAATCGCCAGGTTTCCTTGCCCATGTTTAACCTGAAACCATGAGACTTCATGGAGTCCTCAGTGATTGATGAGGATTCCCAGGGCAACTGCATCCCAACTGTGTACCAATATGCCACCACCTCTGCTGGGTCTGTCCTGCCGGTAGGACAAGATATATCCAGGGATAGTGATGGCAGTGTCTGGGATATTGTCTGTAAGGTATAATTGCATGAGTATGACTATGTCAGGCTGTTGTTTGACTTGTCTGTGAGACAGGTCTCCCAATGTTGGCATCAGCATCCAGATGTCAGTAGGGAGGACTTTGCAGGACTGATAGGGTTGTTTCTGCCATTGTCTTTTCTGGTCCTTTGATTGATGCCAGGTGATCCATCTGGTTTCATTTCTTTGTTATTCATTTCTGACCTGGACAGCCTTGTGAAGATGTTTTACTTTTTAGTGGTAGGAGGAGCAGGGAGGTGGACATGGTCACCATGGTCTGCCATGGAGTTTCCAGCTTGTGGCAAGTAAAGGTGGCGGGGGTGGATGACCTTTAAAGATGGCAACAGAACCTTCCACCTTGATGGCACCACCAGAGGTTCCATCCATCATCTACATGTGTAACACCCGTTGAGTTTCCATAGAACCTGCCTGCAAATGAAATGAGCCGAATAGTAGATAATCGTCTGAGAAAACCATCAAGGAGCAGGGCAGATTATACACCACCAAAAAACTCCCAAAAACTGCCCACTGTTATCTCTGTTTCTCTCTCTACAGGTACCACCAGAACTGCAGTGTATATCCAGTATTCTCTGTTCTCACCCGACAGCAATATTCTTCGAATTGGCCCATTTACCTATTGGTGATCTTTCCCAGCAGAATTCCAAGCCTGACTTGTGCCAAAAGCATCCATCAGAGGAAGCAATGGAGAAACCCATTCAGTGCTAGAGCAGTGTCATGGCCAAGACCCTCCCCTGTTTTAAAAGCACTTGCCACCATGTTTCAGAGCTAAATTAGTTTAAGGTTGCAAAGTAACTTTAACAGAGAATGAGGAAAGGCAAGTGTGTACATTAAGGTGGAGTGGGCAGTGTGCCAGGGAGGTGATGAAGGGGGTAATGTGCCAGGTGGGTGAGTGACCAGGGTGCTAATCAAATGTGTGAACATTTAGTGCTAGTTGGTTGGATGGTTGGGGTGGGGGGCTATTGTGTGAGACGTTGTTAGATCAGGTGTAGGGTCTTGTTCCTCACTTGAGACCAGGAAGATACTAGATCTGTTTAGGCTGGGTGTGGGGACAGCCAGTGATAGAAATCACAGCCCACTGAGGTCCCCTTTGTCAGGACCCTCAGCCCTACCCAAACCCCACATTGATCTGAGCACTGCAGCTGGACTATCTGACCCACACTATCTGAAGTCTAACTGACCCAAGTACAATGGGCCTGATCCCTAACTTTAGCACAATGGTTCTGCCCCGACCCAACTACATGGAGCCTGCCCCTGACTCGAGTGCAGTAGTCCAGATCTGAACATAGAGCCTCTCAACTAAGAATAGAGGCCATCCACAGACCCTGGATATTGGGCGCTGATGTACCTCACTTTCCCAAGTGCAGCAGGGAGTGTCAGGGATAGGGGCAGGGCAGGGTGTGTGGGGGTTCCAATTTTCCAGGAAATTTCTTTGGAGTCAATTGTGTCAGGAGTTTTGACACATGAGTCGAGAATACACTGTAGTAGTGATTATCTACTCACTGGGCTATCGGTGCTAATGCCTCAAATTGGAAAAAGCTGTATAAATGGAATCATTATTGCTCATTACTATTTTTGTAAACCATTTTACCAGTCATTCCTTAATTTCAGAACCTTATCTTACAATGTTATAAGATTTTAGAATGATCATTTTTCTTGACATGGAAACATTGCAAACATTTGACCGGCCTAAAGGGACAGTAAAACTTCCTGTTTATAGGTGGAATTGTTAACAGCAAGGTTTCCTTTTCTCTTCTGAATTTTTGTTTTCCCTCAAATACCATATTCTGTTTGCAATCAAAAGGCAGTGATTTTGGATTTCTAAGTTTGTCAATTTTAAATGGGGTAGAGCTACATAGACAAACAAGATGCTAAGGCAAACCCTAGAGTCTGAACTGTACAGGCCTGGTCACTCTTTTGCCAGAACTAGGCAGGAGATGGCAGTAGGCAGCAAGATTTCAGTGGGGAAGAATTTTGCTGCCAAAGGCCTAAAGGAGCATCTCCCAGCACAAGGGTAAATGGTTGGGACAGGCATCAGTCATCAACATGGACATGGGAGAAGGGGAGAAGCACTTCTGTCCCCCCACCTCCCCCTTCCAGACCGACAAGGGTGCTCTTCTGCCAATAGATCCTAATGCTACCTTTGACTGGTGTTTTCTCTGAACCTTGAAATTAAAGCCAAAGCCTGATGGCATCAGAATGATATACCTGCATGTTTAAAGAATCACTGCATTGCCTTCCTGCTAGTGCCTCTCTCCCCTGTTCAGAAGGGAACCCAGTGGAAGGCAACAGGATTGATGCTGGTAAGTTGCAGCAGCCAATTCAACTGATTACCTCCTGACCTTTTCTCCTGATAAAAATCAGCCCTTTAAAATTTCCTAGCCGAATCCAGGTATTAATTTTTTTTTGTTTATTTGGGAAACAGGGATTTATAAAATTTTTTTTTCCTCAGTTAGTACCTACAGAAGTACTTCTTTAATGTTGTTACATTTGATTCACGATTCATGTCTTAATGCAGCTCTTGTTTTATTTAATTTTGTTGAAGTATGGTGAACTCCTTTATCTATTATAATGGAGAGAATCCTGTAGTGAATCATACAGATTCAATCTTTATTTACATATAAAGCAGAGCGATACCTCAGGCACAGGGACAATTACAAAATACAAATAGCAAGAAACATTTTGCTGTTTTACTCACCAGGAATTAAGAAATATAAATAACAAAAGAAGATATAAAAAGTGAGGGAATATCAAGTTCAAGTCTTTCATCACTGTCAGTTTAGGTAGCTATTCCCTACCTAACAGCATTGTACATCTAACTCAGGATATAGACCACAGTGGATCAAAAAGGCAGCTTACTACCACTTTATCAAGGGCAACTAGGGACGGGCAATAAATGATGACCCAGCCCAAAGATACCCATATCTCACAAGTGAAAATAATTTGGTTTGGTGGTTTATTAGAAAGAAGATGCTAAATGTTCTGCTGTATTGATTTGGGAGGAGGAGCAACAACAGTTTCATTTTGCTAAACCAAAATTAAAAAGGGCAGCTACAACTCTACACACCATGCAAAAAAGCCATTCACATATACTTTACAACCCTGTCTGGTGATTCCCTGATGGCTCTGTATCGTGTGATTTGGCTCTGATCCATATAGACTGCACGTTTGTTGATTTGCTCCTTTACGTGCACTGCCTCTTAATCTCAACCGCTGAGAACTCAGCACCCTTAGCCGTAAAGGGAAAACAAAGTGCCTCCTTTACAAAATTATACTGATATTTAAACATCAGGAGCAGACAGAGCCTGAAAAACAAATACAAAATGCTTGAAGGTCATTGGTGAAGAGGCTCCAGGCCAACAACCTTTCATCAGAAGCCCCTGAATGCCTCTCATCAGATAGCATCAGACTAGTTTGTTTTGAGGTTTGCTCAAGAAGCTCATCCACAGTAACTTTCTTCGATCTGCCACACAAACGTATTTTTCTTTATTCATTCATGGGATGTGTGTTTCTGGCTAGGATGGCAATTATTGCTCATCCCTACTCGCTCTGAAGAAGATGGCAGTGAGACAGCTTGTTGACCTACTGCAATATTTGGGTTGTGGGGTCATAATGCTATCAGTAAGGGAATTCCAGTGACAAAGAAAGTATGGTGTCATATAGGGAGACAATGGCACAGTGGCAATATTACAGGACCAGTAATGTCTAACCTCAAGTTATGTGTTCAAATTCCAATATTCAATTAAAAAATCTGGATTTTGTTTTAAAAGGACTAGCCCAAGGGCAATCATGTAACCACTTACGATAAACATAGAAACCTATCTGGCTCACTAATGTCCTTTACAGAAGGGCTCAACCACCTTCACAGTCACAGAGGTCTCCAGTGCAAAAAAAGGCCTCTTAGCTCATTGATGTGAACTGGTCAAAAACAAGCACATAAATATTCTAATCCTATTCTAATCTCCTCAGATGCTGCATCAATGACTTCCCCTCTATCATAACATCAGAAGTGGGGATCTTCACTGATCTTTGTACATTGTTCAGCACTGCTCCTGGCTGCCCATGACCGAAGATATGGATGACATCCAGGAAAGACTGACAACTGGCAAATAGACAAGTGCCAAACAATGATCATCTCCAGCAAGAAGGAATTCAACAACTGCCCCTTGACATTCAATTGCGTTCACATCATTGAATCTCTCACTCTCAATATCCAAAGGATAAACATTGGCCAAAAACTGTACTGGACAAACCATCTAAATATGGTGGTTGTAAGAGCAGTCTGGAGGCTGGGAATTCCTGCAGCAAGTAACTCACCTCCAATCATCTTCAAGCCTGTCCACCATCTACAAGGCAAAAGTTAGCACCATGATGAAAAACTCCCCACTTGTTAAATTAAGTAGAGCTCCAACAACATTGAAGAAAAACCTCATGTATTGGTGACCACATAGTCATTTACAATTATTGTCAAGACTCATCACATTCCGTAATGCCCTTTGGGAAGGAAACCTGCCATCCTTAATCAGTCTGGCCTACACGTGGCTCCGGAGACACGACAATGTGGTTCATTCATAGATGCCCTTTAATTGTGGCTTGGCAAGCCACTTAGTTCAAAGGCTATAAGAATGGACAAATAATTTCCAAAATGGTGGCAATATAGCAGCACAGCACTCGGCGCACTGAGCCCAACGCATGGCTGCTTCCATCAACTTTTCATTTCTTCACTTTGTCTTTTACTTCAGCTCTTTTTCTGTTCTTTTTGCATCCTGTGGTGTTTTTGGAGGGGAATCAGCGAGAGCTAGAGTAGAATGGTAGTAGTGAATCAGGTGTGTCTCGTTCCAGGATTTGCAGTGGCAGGAAAGATCTCAAGTTCCCAGGACCTGTGGCATCAGTAGGAGTGAGTTCTGAGGGCCTGGGACAGCACTGAGACTCAAGGCTTTGGGGAAGCAGGCTCACTTACCTCACAGGGATAAAGTTATCTCATGGAGATAAGACTTTTAGATTTGGATGCTTCCTCCTTTTCTCTTGGCTCTGTTTTTCTTTGTATTTCTGTTTCTTTTTGATTCGGGTTTTTGTACCTAAGTTGGCAGCAATGAATGGTGACTTTGAACACTTTTCACTGTGGCCCTGTACTTCTGTACTTGAATACACACAACAATAAAACTTAATTCTAATTCTAAATGCTGGCCTAGCCAGCGGCACCCACATTTCATGAATGGTTTTTATATAAAGATGCCACAGCAAAAGTCATGAGTGTGGCTTTTCCAAGAAAAAAAATTTCTCAGATAGGTTCATCAAGCTCGTACTCACCTGTACACCAATTAAAGTTTTTAAGATGGATCTTCTAAGCAAGAGAAAGGACTTTTCCATCAATAAATTACTGATAGATGGATATAAGTATGAAGTCATCGTAACAAGTCAATGGTGTGGTAGCATGCCTTTGATGTAGCCAACACTATTACATGATCACGAGGGCCACTGACCCAATAAGACTTGTAAAATATGTCACTTGTCACATATACCTAAGAGCTAGCCAGCTTTTTAAGGTATCTGTAAAGGAAGTGGCTCTGAGGGACACTGGGAATCATGTGAATGAAATCTGAATTCAAAGGCCAAACCAGATCCCAGACCAAAGGTCAGGTGACCAACAACACTGGCAGCAGGAAAAGTTTTAAGAACTTATACAAATGCATCAGTGAGGTTCAGGGCCAGCAAGTGAAAGGCAAACTTCACAAGGTCACAAGACTGTTTTCCATTTTATTAACCTCTCACATATCATGCTAATGCCAAATGACAACAGAAGCATTTGCAAGCATTCATATCACATCTTCTGAAAATGCAGGATGACACACAGCAGAAGCTTATATTGACACAGGAGCTAATGTCAATATATTGGAACATAGAACAGTACAGCACTGTACAGGCCCTTAGGCCCACTATGTTGTGCCGAACATTTACCCTACCCTTAGGTCTATCTAACCTCCACCTCTACCCTATACTATCATCCATATGTCTAATAGCTGCTTAAGTGCCCCTAATGAGGTTGACTCCACTACCTGTTCCATCAATGCATTCCACACCCTTACCACTTTCTGAGTAAAGAACTTACCTCTGATGTCACCCCTATATCTACCTCCACTCACTTTAAAACTA
Source organism: Stegostoma tigrinum (assembly GCF_030684315.1). Classification (NCBI taxonomy): domain Eukaryota; kingdom Metazoa; phylum Chordata; class Chondrichthyes; order Orectolobiformes; family Stegostomatidae; genus Stegostoma; species Stegostoma tigrinum. The sequence continues at coordinate 104,796,987 of NC_081355.1, read as the reverse complement.
TGCCTCCTTGTAATAGCTACCTTCACACTAGGAAAAAGTCTCTGACTGTCTACTCTATCTATTCCTCTGATCATTTTGTACACCTCTATCAAGTCTCCTCTTGTCCTTCATTGTTCTAAGGAGAAAACTCCTAGTTCTCTCAACCTTTCCTCATAAGACCTTCCCTTCATTCCAGGCAACCTCCTGGTAAATCTCCTTTGCATCTTTTCCAATGCTTCCACATCTTTCCTGTAATGAGGTGACCAGAACTGGACACAATACTCCAGATATGGTAGAACCAGGTTTTTGTATTGCTGGAGCATAACTTCATGGCTCTTGAACTCAATCCTTCTATTAATGAAAACTAACACAGCAAACGCCTTCTTAACACCTCTATCCACCTGGGTAGCAGCTTTCGGGGAACTGTGGACATGAACCCCAAGTGCCCTCTGCTCCTCCACACTGCCAAGAATCTCTCCATTAACCCTGCTTTCAAGCTTGTTCTTCCAAAATGAATCACCTCAGATGTTTCAGGGTTAAACTCCATCTGACACTTCTCAGTCCAGCTCTGCATCCTATCAATGTCCTTTTGTAACCTAGAACAGCCCTCCACATTGTCCACAACACAACCCACCTTTGTATTGTCTGCGAACTTACTAATGCAACCCTTCATCCACATCATATACAAAAATCACAAATGGCAGAGTACCCAGAAAAAATCCTTGAGATACACCACTCGTAACTGAGCACCATGTTAAATATTTGTTGTCCACTACCACCCTTTGTCTTCTAAGTGTCATCCAATTCTGAATCCAATCTGCCACACTCCCCCGATCCCATGCCTCCTTACCTTCTACATGAACCTACCATGGGGAACCTTACCAAACACCTTACTTAAATCCATGTACACCACATCCACTGTTCTACGTTCATCCACGTGTTTGGTTACCTCTTTAAAGGTTACATTAAGGTTTGTGAGGCACGATCGACCCCTCAAAATCCATGCTGACTGTCACGAATCAAACTGTGCCTTTCCAAGTGATCATAAGTCCTATCTCTCAGAGCCCTTTCCAATAATTTTTCCACCACTGACGTAAGACTAGCTGGCCTGTAATTTCCAGGGTTATCCTCATTCCCTTATTGGAACTGGGGAATGACATTTGCCTCTCTCCAATCTTCCGGCACTACACCCATGGACAGTGAGGATGAAGAGATCATCGCCAAAGGCCCTGCGATCTCTTCCCTCGCTTCCCATAGATAAATCCCACCAGGCCCAGGGAACCTATCTATTTTTGACTTCCTCAAAATTCTTAGTACATCTTCCTTACTAAAATCGACCTCCTCTAGCGTACCAGCCAGTTTAACACTGTCCTCCTCTATAACTAGGTCCTCCTCAGTTGTGAATACTGAAGAAAAGTATTAATTAAGGACCTTTGCTATCTCTTTAGGCTCCATGCACAAATTCCCTTTACAATCCTTGATCGGCCCTACCCTTTCTCTGATCATTCTGTTATTCATCATATACGTGTAAAAAGCCTTGCAGTTTTCCTTGATCCTATCTCCAAGGTTTTCTCATGCCCCCTTATAACTCTCCTAATCCCTTTCAACTCCTTCCTAGATAGCTTGTATCCCTCTAGAGACTTTTCTGTTCCTTGTTTCCTGAACCTTATATAAGCATCTTTCTTCCTCTTAACCAGTCATTCGACCTCTCTTGAGAACCAAGGCTCCCTCATTCGACCGCATCTTCCCTACCTGCTAGGGACAAACATATCGAGCACACACAGTATGCATTCCTTAAACAATCGCCACATTTCAGTAGTGCTCTTCCCAGACAGCATCGGTTCCCATTTTATGTTACCCAATTCTTGCCTAACAGAATTGTAATTACCCTTCCCCTAAATTTAAACCTTACCCTGCTGTATGTACCTATCCTTTTCCATGATGATTGTAAAAGTAACAGAGTTATAATCGCTACTGCTAAAATGCTCTCCTACCAACAGGCCTGACACTTGGCCCAGTTCATTGCCAAGCACCAAATCCAGAGTGGCCTCTCCCCGTGTTGGTCTATCTACATACTGTGTCAGGAATCCTTCCTGAATGCACTGGACAAAAATCCACTCCATTTAAACTATTACAAGTAAAAAGTTTCTAATCAATATTTAGAAAGTTGAAGTCACCCATGACTACAACCCTGTGACTTCTGCACCTTTCCAGTATCTGCATCCCAATCCATTCCTCTACATCTCTGCAACTATTAGGGGGTCTGAAAAAAAACTCCAACAAACTGACTCTGCGACATATCATTTGTGAACTGCCTTTCAGTAGCTGCTATACTAGCCCCGACTAGCAATGCCGCCCCACAGCCTCTTTTTCCTCCCTCCCTATTTCTTTTAAAGTATCTAAGTCCCAGAACCTCCAACAATCATTCCTGTCCACGAATTACCCAAGTTTCTGTAATGGTCACAACATCGTATTTCCAAGCACTGACCCATGCTCTAAATTCATCTTCTTTATTTCTGATACTTCTAGCATTGAAGTATACACAACTCAAACCATCTCTGTGTCCACAATTACACTTCATCGACCACATTTCTTTATTAACAATCTCACTCCTCATTGTCTCCCTGTTGGAAGGCTGAATACCTCATCCTCTGAATTACAAATCTGGTTCCCCACCCCTGCCAATCTAATTTAAACCATCCCGTATAGTTTAAGCAAACCTCCTTCCCAGAATATTTGTGCCCTTCCGGTTCAGGTACAACTCGTACTTACCATACAGGCTCCACCTTCCCCAGAACGTGCTCCAATTATCTACATAATGGAAACCGTCCCTCCTACACCAGCGCTGTGGCCACGTGTTCAGCTGCATTCTCTCCCGATTTCTTACCTCATTATCACGTGGCACTGGTAGTAATCCATACATAATTGCCCTGTTTGTCCTGAACTTCAGCTTCCAATCTAACTCCCTGTACTCGTTTTTCACATTTTCAGTCCCTTTTCTCCCTATGTCATTGGTACCGATGCGTCCCATGATTGCTGGTTGCTCACCCTCCCCCTTAAGGATCTTGAAGTCACGATCTGAGACATCACAGACCCCGGCACCTGGGAGGCAACATACCATCCATTCATCTCGTTCGCGCCCACATAACAGCCTGTCTGTGCCTCTTACAACAGAATCCCCCACTACAATTGCTCTCCTATTCTCCCCCCTTCTCTTCTGTGCCATAGGACCAGGCTCAGTGCCAGGGAGCTGTCCACTATGGCCTTGTCCTGGTAGGTTGCTCCTCCACAAAAGTATCCAAAATGGTTTACTTGTTATTGAGGAGAAAGGCCACAGGAGATCCCTCCACTGTTTGCCTATTCGCTTTCCCCTTCTTGACAGTCACCCAGATACCATTTTCCAATACCTTGGGTGTGGCCATCTCCTTATAACTCCTCTCTATCTCCCCCTCAGCCTCCTGAATGATCCAGAGTTCATCCAGCTCCAGTTCCAGTTCACCAATGCGGTTTTTGAGGAGCTGGAGTTGGGTGCACTTTTTGCAGGTAAAGTCAGAGGTGACACCAGCAGTGACCCTTACCTCCCATATCCTGCAAAAAGAGCAAGCAACTGCCCTCGCCTCCATTCCCTTTACTCTAGATTTCCAGAAGAAACTCCTTACCTTACCAACACTCCATTCAGTTTTTTTGGTTAGAGGAGGAGGATGGGTGGGAGACACTATATGTGTAGTGTTTCAGGTTTAGCCAACGCCCGAGTATATCAGTTCCTTCCTGGCTTGCGTTCTGTCCACATACCTGCCGTTGAGAAACAAGAAGGCCTGCTACAGGAGGTAAGTTTTTATGTGGGGGAGAAAGAAACAGCCTTAACCTTCCCGTTGGCACTCTGGCTCGTGCAGCTGCTGCTGGAAAACAACTTTTCATATTCTATTATTACTAGGTGTCTTGAAAGACATGTACCTTAGGACCAAGTGCTGCATAGTATATTGTGCAAAAGACCATCTCACAAAACATAACCAATCACTAATTCCATGCATTGGCAGAACTACACTGTAGTGCCAATACACAAGCTCATTATTCCTTCCTGAAATCTTCTATGTGTTAGAATCCAACAGTATAGTAGGGGCAGAGCTACCAGATAGCACAAAGTATGCTCAAGTGCAATTCATGAGATCGAAACCACTGCAGTGGAGAAGACCACTTTTGTATCAGCTAAATTTGAAGATTTTGTTGAGATTTATCTTTTATTCTTTGCACAGAGCTAGTGTGTAGCAATTGCCAACTGCTGAAAATATGCAACCATGAGAGTTGCAAACAAACGTTATCCAAGCATGGCCTGACAATATTAAGGAATTCATTTATTTTGACCATACAAAGACCCTGGCAAAGTATTTTTAAGGGCAAACGAGTCCAAATGCTAAAAGTGTTACACCAGGATATCATGTCCATATTACATGAAGAACTAGAATATTGTGTTATGTCTCACAGTTAATATGTTATTATAATTTTAAATCACATAGCTATGATATCATCACCTTATCATCGATGTGACCTGAGGGTCTAACAGAGTAGTGGAGTCAAGATGGTTTATGGCTGTGTACCTAATATTTCTATATAACAGTGAGCTGCAATAAATGCTCTGTTGGATTCTTCAATACCTTGTTATGAGGGTTGACATAGGCATTATTACATCAATTAAGGATACCATGTGGGGAGGCAAAACACACACCACAATTTATCTGCCATTAGAAATGTAGAATTCCAATAGCGCAACATTCATTTATTGCACTGGACTGTCAGCCTCCATTATTGAGCTCCATTCCCTGCAGTGAGATTTGAACCTACAATCCTGTAACCGAGAGATAAGAATTCTACGAACCAGACCACTCAAAATTGCTCCGATCTGCTGAACATTCACTGAGACGAAGGAGAAATTCTGTGAACTGAAGGTAATTATGAGGATCCAGGGAGAAGGATTAGTGGGTAATATATTTTTAAAGATTGGCAAGACGTGGCAATGGTTAGCTGTGTTCCTGCAGGATATATAGCCAGTCTAAGCAGCATCTGCACTGCCCACATAAAATACTTTTACACCCACCACATTGTCTCAGCTGGACGAGGTTGATGAGGTAAATAAGGGAATACATAGAGCAGGTTAAGCATCAGCTCTACAACAGATTTTAGCTAACTAATTGCAAACAATAACGCAGATTGCAATGGTGATGGATATGCCCAGAAATATTGCAAGTATCAACATCAGCAAACAAACTGAAATATATTTACAAAATGCAAGGGTGTGTATGACAGATGTCTGGTTGATAATAGAACTGAGAACCAGGCTGAATTAAACAGTTCAGAGGGGAAGTGAAATAGGAAACAAGAAAGACAAAGAGAGAGAATGAGGAGAGACTGGATAAAAGAAAAGAGATTCTAAAAATCTTTTATACGTATATGCTATTATGATGGGGGAGACAATTAGGGATTAAAAAGGAGGTGAAAGATATGGCTGAGATATCAAATGAAACTTCAAAAGGACAGGATACAGAAAGTGACAGCCCTGTGGCAGATGCCATTCAATTCAGAGAAGCATGAATGCTTTATTTTTTGTCTGAAGGATAAGAAGAGTCAATACAAAATAAAAGATGCAATTCCAAAGTAGGTGCTAGAACAGAAAGTCCTGAGGGTTAACGTGCAACTGCTAAGGTAACTTGAGATTGTGATTAAAAATACATGTAGGATCCTGGGCTTTATAAATTTAGGATTGAACATGAGAACAAAGAAATTATGATGAACATTTATGAAGCTTTGGTTCAGCCTCAATTGAAGGATTGCATCCACTTCTGGGCACCACAACTACAGAAAGGATTTGCAGATTTTAGAAGGGGTACATAAACTAATATTGAGAATACTTCCTGGAATGCAGAATGTTAATGAAATCAATAAATTGGAGAAAAGAAGCTTGAAACTTGTTATTAAAGAAGTGTTCCAAATTATGAGGGAACTTGGCAAAATAGGCAGAGAAAAAATGTTCCTGTTAAAGGTGGAAGGATTGGAAACCAGAATAAACTGATTTAAGGAGATTAACAAAAGCAACAATGACACCATAAGGGAAAGTATTTTTCTGCATTCTCATTAGAATCTGAAATATAACTGCCCGAGATTGGGATGGAACCAAAGATTTCAACAGGGAACCTAAAGAAAAGATATTTGTCGGGAGATAGGGTAAGGGAAGAGAATTGGGTCTTGCACAGTTGCTTTTGTGAAGAGCTGATACAGAATGTAAGCAAATATACTTCTTCATTGCTGAAACCATTCAGTGATAGTAAATTTAATATTTTTGCGACAAACAACTCAATTAAATCAGTTGATTTTCTAAAGCACCATTTGTGCTTCAGATCTTAGCAATTTTTAATTGGCATTTTAAATTGTTATTTGGTTACTTTTCAAATGAACAAGTCTAAAATTACTAACATTTTTCACATAGTTCACATTAATCTATTGTAGAAAATCAGTGAAACATAATTTTCTATTAGCTCTTGGGCAATAATTTGACATAATTTTAAAATATCGTTCCAGAATGTTACATCCATTTTAATTTGTTTCACACTGCAGTTGCAAAAATAAAACGAACAGGGGAAGTCATTTTTAACTTTAAACAAATGATCAATATGGACTTATCTCTGACAAGTTTGATTTCAACTGATGTATTGACTTTGACTGATATTGGTTTAGCGTCCAGAACCTTGTGCTTCTAGAACTGCTGAGTTTGACCATGCAAAGGCCTCTTAATTTAATTGGATGATGATGTACCTAAACACCAGCAAATTGGCCTCAGTTAGGATAAAGTTTGGGTGTAAATGTTCAAGATCAATCTACCTGTACTACTGGCTAATGAGATCCTTAAGTCACCAATTAAGACCACTTCCTTGTCTTAGGCCTCTGCCACTGGGATTAACGCATGGCCAAATGGCGCAGGTAACTTGTTAGCTGGAGTTTTGGAGAGGTGTACCTCTATTAAAGAAAATCAATACCTGTTTGAGGTGCTTGCTACAATGTAGGAGCTGTTTGAGATAGCAATCCTCCTGCCCTCCTTTGCCCATGACCTACAATTGCAATACTCCCCAGACAAATGCATTATCTTGCACCTTAATTTGCTACAAACCTGGGTGTCCATCTGGCAGTAGACACCTCCTCCTCTGCAGAGTTGCTAAGAGAAAAAGCTGCCGGCTTTTGAGGTAGTTGACAGATCTTGCTAGTGGGGTCTTCTATCTTTGGGACCTCAGTTCTATGCAAAGGCCCATCATTAGCCCTGCCATTGCTTAATTTGCATTAGATTCAGCACAGGAGCCTGACTGGCACAACAGCCATTTGATGAGGCAAAGTGGGTTTCATCAAGATTCTGACAGCATGATTTATTGGTGTGACAATGTGAGGGAAGGGTGAGCTAAGTTGCACATTATCTCTGCGTTACTTTGCTATTTCTGTTGAGCTATGAAGCATGAAAACACAGTACTTGTTGCATATTCAGGAACAGTGAAGGCAGATGCCAATGGGCTTTTACTGCACATAGATATTTCTTTAACAACAATTGTTGTTGTCCCTTGTTTCAATTATTCCCGATCACACTGCAAGTAAGATATACTTAGGCCATTCTCAGAAGAGAATTTACCACTCATTATTTTCTGACACAAATCCAGAAATTTAACAGAAAATTAGTGATTCTGTGATCAGACTTCACTGATTCCTGTCAGTTTAATCAGCATATTATTAGAATTGCTAGCAGCCTCATTGAGGAATAAATAAACCCATTTTCAGGCACTGCTATTGTCTCCACGGAGAGTTCTGTTCTGCCTAGCTGCTATTGAGTTAATGATTCTAAGAATCAGAGTGACCTGGATGAGCTGCTGAATATCAAAACTAGGAACGAGTAATTTGGCTTCCATTCAGTTATTCCAGAACAAGTAAACTCAGAGGTAATCTGAGTTACTGCAATGACTATATTGTTTGCAAAAGGTCAATAGGGTTAATGTGAAATTGATATATAGCACAATTGTGACAATATTTTACTTCAAGTAATTACATTAATACACCCAATCTTTGATGGTATCCTGTGTTGTTTTTGCTGTGTTTGTGTTTGTTGCTTTATTGCTTGAAGAGCTGTGTTGCTGTAAGTGCTGGATATGCAAATAAGCTAAACACCAGGGTGAAACCTCAGTGGCTTTCTGAAGCAGAAAATTCCATAGGCTCACCACTCCCTGGCTGAAGAAATTTCCCTTCATTTCAGTCTGAAATGGTCTACCCCGTATCCTAAGACTGTAACCTTGGTATCGCACTGCGCAATCATAGGAACTTGCTGTCGGCATTTACCTGGTTGAGTCCAATTAGAATTTTATAGTTTTCTAAGAGATTCCACCACCGCCGCCGCCCCCCCCGCCCCAACCCCCATTACTCTTGTAAACTCCAGTGAGTATAGCCCTAACTGATCCACAGTCCCTCTTCATATGTCAATCCAGTCATGCTGGGAATCAATCTGATAATCCTTTGTTGCTCTCCCTCCATAGTAGAACATCCTTTCTCAGATTAAAAAGACGAAAATTGCACATAATGTTCCAGGTGTGATTTCAGCAAGACCCCATACAATTCCAACGAGAGGTCCTTGCTGCTGTACTAAAATCATTTTTCTTTGAAAGCCAACGTAACATTTGCCCTCTTTACCATCTGCTGCACCCACCAGCTTATTTTAAGTGACTAGAATACAAGGACACCCAGGTTCTCATTACTCCTCTCCCTTTCCCGATCTATCACCGTTCATATATAATCTGCCTTTTGCTACCGCAATGAATAATTTCACATTTATCCACATTATACTGCATCTGCCATGCACTTATCCACTCACTCAAATTATTCAAATCACACTGAAACATCTCTACATCCTCCTCACAGTTTACCGCTTCCACCCAGCATTTGTCATTTGCATTTAGTTCCCTCATCTACATTATTGACATATATAGTAAATAGCTAGGATCCAAGCACTGATTCCAGTGGTACTATTACTTGGAAAATGACCTGTCTAGTTCTACTGTTTGTAATCTTCCTGCTGTCAACCAGTTCTCTGTCCATGTCAGGACAGAATCCCCAGTCCTCTGCGCTTTCATTTCACATGATAATCTTTTATTTGGGATCTTATTGAAAGTCTTCTGAAAGTCTAAGTGAGTCAATCCACTAGTTCCTCCTTATCAACTTTTTTAGTTATGTCTTAGAAAGATTCCAGTAGATTTGTCATGCATGATTTCCCTTTCAAAAATCAATGTTGACTGTATACTTCTATTTGCATTGTGATAAAAGAAATTGTACCACTGCCAAAGATGCATTTGTCAGACCTCGCATGCAATTTTCATTACTAATGGAATCCCTGATATGGTTGTGTTCCACAGTGGGTAATAATTTACTAACATGTCTTTCAGCGAGTTCTGGATTTGAACATAAAATTTGCCCAAGATACCTACATTGGTGAGGCTGAGTGTAGAGTCCAGGTGGCTAAATGTATTTTGAAGAAAAATAATAACTTTTAGATGGACTTGTTAAATTACCACTTCATCCTGCTCCAGCATCGCTTATCACTCTCAGGACTGCTGACAGGGAGAAAACTGAGGACTCAATTTGCTGTCTTAATGAGGAAGTTGATTTCATGGCTATGTCCACATGACTAATGAAAGTTTTGTAGTAAGGATCAATCTTATTGGCAATAGTAATCATAGATGTCATTATACATACAATGTTGTCACAATTGAGCCAAGGGCAATGAGTTTAGATAAGGGAAGTTGTTCAAGACTTCGTGGACGTGTAGTGGTTACATATATACTATTTTGTTTGTTCATGGGATATGGGCATCTCTGGCTAAGCAAGCATTTTCTCAAATCCCTAATTGTCCAGAGGGCAGTTAAGAGTCAACCACATTGCTGTGGGTCTGAAGTTCCATGTAGGTCAGACGAAGAAAGAATGGCAGATTTCCTTCCCTAAATGCCATTAGTGAACTAGATTTTTTTTTCTTTATAGATCTGAGAGAGCTGTATAAGGGAACACAGGAATCTTTCCTATTAGTAGAACAATTATTCACTAATAATAAAAACAGAGATTGCTGGAAAATCATCAATGAACGTTTGATTGAGATAACTCCAATCAGAAATGTAATGACATTGATAGTTGACTGATCAAACAAGTTCAACAGTTCTCAAGCAAAGTCCTGGTGATGGTTCTGAAAGGGTTAATGTTGAAGTTTGGGTCAGAGTCCATGCAATCTCATGATGTCACACAGTCTTTTGAACAGTGAAGAAGGAGTCTAGCATGAGGTCCAGATGATCTTTGGGTTTGATTGCCATGAGTAATTGTAACTTTTGCTATCATGCAATAAACTATCTCCTGTTTGAGAGACAAGAGTGTCTTCTTATTTAGACTGACAGGTGGTCTATCCTCTGACACAAATAATTAAGTCTCAACACAGAGCAAACACAGAAATGAATATCACTCGCTTCCAGGTCACCATGTGTGGAGGAGGCAGGCAGGACGGAGGCTCTCATTGTGGGCCTGTTGATGGACTTGGCAAAATTCACCATCAATAGGTCCAAGCAGTGGATTATGGACGGGATTGTATTACCCAATTGTCTGCCCCTTGTTCTGGAGTTCTATCCATGTCCACATGTCTATTGAGTGGAAGCATTTGCTATCCACTAGCACGATGAAGTGGCCCATTTCAGGGACTGGAGGGCATAGCAGGGGCTGGGCTGCATCTGGTAAGAATGTCTGGATTTAGTTTTGATAAGCTTTCATTGAAGTTTTTGTAAGCTTCAGTAATAGTGTCCCACCAGGGGGTGTTCAACTTGTTTAAGTTTTAAATGATTAGAAAGGAAATTTGGTGGCAGTACTATATTCTGACCACAAGCTTGTGATGCAACATATAGGCCCAGATCTGTTTGAGGTTGTTCTCTAAGGCCATCTGTAGCCTTGTCCACTTAAGGTAATCAACCTTCCATCAACCACACTACAGCCCCTTGAGCAACACTGAGGAAGTCTAACCACAAACCACGAACCACAATTTGTTCAGTTCAAAGCTCTCCAAGTCTGACACATCTTGGTCAATTAAATTACTAACCTCACTGAAGGCAATGCCTGGTGCTTCAATGTAAAAGACGAGGCTGAAGCTTTTGCAACTGTCTTCAGCTTGATGATGCCAGGTTTGGACAAATTTGATTCACTCCACACAATATCTGGAAGTAGTGCCGAAGTCTTGTGCTCCAGAACTAGATGTGCCTCATCTAAACTGTTCCAGAGTAGCTACAACCTTTGCATCCACCCGGCTATGTGGAAAGTTGCCCAAGAATATCCTGTGCACAAAAAGCAGGATAGATCCAATTTGAACGATTAGCATCCCATCAGTCTACTTGAAGTCATCCAAAATGTAATAGAAGGTACCGTTGTCAGTGTGATAAAGCACATCAGTAATCTGCTCACTGATGCACACCTTGGATTCCACTTGGGTTACTCAGCTCCAGACCTCATTACAGCCTTTGGGCAAAAATGGCAAAAACGCTGAACGCAAGAGATAATGTGAGAGTCGCTGCCCATGCCATTGAGGCAGCAGTTGACTGTGTTGTCTGTCTCTGTGAGACAACAATATCTACATTGATGAAGATACAGCAGGGACACTTAGAACTCAAAAAAACACAATTCTTTAAGTGCTTAAACAAACAACACATGTTCTTAACCAGTAGAGACATCTCAATCATTGTCTTTCACTACATTGGATTCTGTATGTAACCCCAGACATTACTACCATGTGTTTCCAGACCTAATCCTCAAGGCTTACTTGTCTCAAACCACATAAAGAATACCACCAGCTTTTTGCCTGTCAGACCTGTGGCCCGAAGGAAGGGGTGGATCCCAAAATTCAATAAAAAGACTCACATCTCCTCCCAACATGTTAACATGACATTTGTTCAAACAGAATTAGGTTTATTGTCATATGCACTCAAGTACAGAAGTACAGGAACAAAAACAAAGTTGCTGGAGAAGCTTAGCCTGTTTGGCAGCATCTGTGGAGGAATAAACAGAGTTAACGTTTCGACTCCAGTGACCCTTCCACAGAATGTATTCAATGCAGGGGCCCTTCGCATGTGGTCTGACCAGACTCACAACCTGCTGACCACCTGCACTGGACCTCAGTCCAACAATGTCCTCACTCCAGGTTTCTAATCTGCTGGCCAACCCCACTCTACCCAGGGCAAGCTAAATGTCCTCACTCTAATTCAGGAGCCACTTTCGGTTTAATGCCTGCACTCAATTGTTGTCATTCCCTTCCCTTCATAATAGAAGTCCATTAACTGCCAGTCCCAAAAATCCCATGGTTACACAAATCGCAATTTCAAGGAACATGATGATGACTATTGATTCTCCCTGTTTGTCACTTCCTCTATTTTATCACATTGCCTTCACTTCCTGGGAAACAAGCATAGTTTCTGCTGTTATTTACAATTGATTCTATGTCTTTCATTATATTTACAGTGCTAGTCTCATCACCTGTTCAGCTAATTCATGTACGTCAAGGGCTGGTTTCGCCTTCCATTCCTTGCCCTCACCCATTTTGGTTGGCGGGTGGATGTTTCATCCATTGGGCTCTCCCTTTTCTTTCTCCTTCATTTGCATTTCCATTGGTGAGCCTGAAGAATTTATCTGACCCTTAAGGGGTTGGGGGCTAATGGTACACCTGTGGATCTACATTTTTCTCTGGTTGCTCTGTCCTGCGATCCCCTGGTCTGGGTTCCAAAATCAGTCCCATTCTAAGTTTCCTAATTCTGGAGCATCACATTCTTCCAACATCATGTCTAAATGATGATAATTATTCCACCCACTCCAAATAGTTTTAACTGGTTCTTAGGAGCTGTTAGCATGTTGTATACTGATGGACTTGTTTATCTATCACCTCATATCGTCCTGAAAACCTAGGAGCCAGGAAGGATGTTTTTGATGTCCAGGTTTCATTACCCATTGCCCGACTTGCAGATTCATTGGCTTTGTATTGGAGTCGGAGTGTGCCTTATTTGGTTGTTTCTTCTTTCCCATATTAATTGGGGCATCATAATTTGCCTCTTTCACACTTTAAACCAGCTGTTGTACCCACTTATCTTTCATTATTTCATCTATTTCTGCCTTGGATATGTCTAATCCTCACAGTAGTTCCAGGCCACACATCACTCGACCTGTCGTCAACCTAAAAGGGGTAAATCCTGGAGAGGAAGCTACAGTGCTCCTTATTATCATCAGGGCATAAGGAAGCACAGTCTGCCAAGTGGTCTGGTGCTGCTGCATAATCTTGGCCAACAGAATCTTCAAAGTTTGATTCATCCTTTCACTATTTCACTGGATTTGGATCTATATGATCTGTGGAACCTTTGTTTTATCTCTAGCAGTGTCATGACAGTCTGCATCACCGGGGCCGTAAAATGCATCCCTTGATCTGATTTTATACGCCTTGGTAAACCCCAATGAGTAAAAACCTTTTCTAACAGTACCTTCGCTGTGATTTTAGCAGTATCGGTTCATGTGGGAAACAACTCTAAACGTTTTGGTGAAGATATTAAAATATCACCAGGATATACTTATATCCTTCTGCAGTTAGGGATAGGGGACCCACAAAGTCAATTTGTAGATTGGCCCAGGACCCCCCTACTGGCCTTGTATGTCTTAGGGTTTCCTTCCTCATATTTTTGTCAGACTTATTTTGGACACATCAAACAATATTTTACATATTGTCCCACATCCCCTTTAATTCATGGCCACCAATATACCTACTTTGACATGTCCAAGGTATTTCCCAACCTTTGGTTCCATATGTATTATGGTATGAATAAATTCCTTTCTCTCCCTGGTATTACATATTTCCCTTGCCACAGTACCACACCCTCCTTTACATGTATGCCTTTTGTTCCTTATATTCCTCTGACTCCTTCCCTTCCAATTCTGTTTGAAATTCTTTAAAACAAGTGGGGCCATTTCTTTCTCCCTCTGCGCTCTTACTTCCTCGATCTGCGGCTGTCACTCTTCTTTGGCTATTGCCTCTTTTCTGGCTAATTCACCTGCATTTCTATTTACCTTTAGTGATAACTTGAATGAGCTTTTACTTTCATCACTCCGTATTTTTTCCCTTTCAGTTTTTCAAAGAAGTACCTCAGCAAAAGGAGCAGATGGTAAGACCTTCCCATCTGCTAACATAAATCCTGTAGCCTCCCACAAGGGTAAATATTTGATCAGACTGTTACAGACATACATACTATCTGAAGCGATAGTAGATCCTGGGGGGAGTTTATCTGGATGGCTCACTATATATGCCAATGATGCAAACTCAGCTGCTTGAGTACTCATGCTCTTTGGCAGTTTGCACGCTATACTACATACTTCCTATCCTTAAGCAAAGAACAAAGAACGGTATAGCACAGGAGTGGGCCCTTCAGCCCTCCAAGCCTCTGCCAACACATTTTGCCCTTCCATACTAAAACTGCCTTCACTTACATGATCCATATCCCTTATTCCCTTCCTATTCATGTGTGCACCCAAGTGCTTATTGCATGTTGCTATTGTGCCTGCTTCCACCACCTCCTCTGGCAAAGCTTTCCAGACACTCACCATCTTTTGTGTGAAAAACTTACCTCACACATCTCTTTTAAAATCCCCCCTCGCACTTTGAACCTGTTTGCACTTGTAATTGACCTCTCCACCCTTGGAAAAAGCCTCATACTTTCCACTCTGTCAATGCTGTTCACAATCTTAAAAACTTCTATCAGGTCGCTCCTCAACCTCCTGCCTGCCAGTGAAAATAAACCCACCCTATCCAGCCTTTCTTCATAGCGAAAATCTCCCAAAACAGACAACATCCTGATAAACCTTTCCTGTACCCTCTCTAAAACATTCACATCCTTCTGGTAGTGTTGTGACCAAAACTGGACACAATATTCCAGGTGTGGCCAACTATTGTTCTATAAAACTGCAGCATAACTTGTCTGTCTTTATACTCAATGCCCCTTCAAATGAAAGTAAACATACCCATAGGCCTTTTTCACTACCTTATCTATCTACACTGCCAACTTCAGTGATCTGTGGACCTGCTCACCCAGATCCCTCTGCATATCAATACTCCTAAAGGTTCTGCCATTCACTGTATAATTTCCAGCTGTACTTGACTTTCTAAAATGCATCACCTCACATTTATCCAGATTAAACTCCATGTGCCATTCTTCTGCCGATGCCTCCAAATGATCTATATCCTGTTGTGTCCTCTGACAATCCCCCTCACTATCCACACCTCCAGCAATCTTAGTATCATCCACAAACTTACTAATTAGACCAGCCACATTTTCCTCCAACTATAAACAGCAGAGGTCCAGGTGTGATCCCTGTGGACCACCACTTGTCACAATCCTCCATTCAGAAAAGCATCCTTCCACCACTACTATAGATAACAAAGTGTGGAGCTGGATGAACACAGCAGGCCAAGCAGCATCTCCAGAGCTTTTTGTGCTCCTGAGATGCTGCTTGGCCTGCTGTGTTCATCCAGCTCCACACTTTGTTATCTTGGATTCTCCAGCATCTGCAGTTCCCATTATCTCTTGCACCACTAGTCTCTGTCTCCTATGACAATGCCAGTTCTGTATCCATCTTGCCAGCTCAGCCCTGATACCATGTGACTTCGCCTTGTCAAAGGTTTTGCTGAAGCCCCATGCTCATCTTCAATAAAGATCCCACAGCCAGTTCTCTGTTCTCCATCATGTACTGATGAAAGGCCATCAGCAAAAACAAAATTAAGGTGATTTGGCATTCCCTTGCTGTTCTCTTATTTCTGTCTCTCTCTGTCTTTTGTCTTGGGTGATCCCTGCTTTCTGATTTCTTTTTGTTTTGATACACATGGTCCCATGGAATCATTTGCTGTCACCACCTGACACTCATGGGGTGCACCTAGAAAGCTAAGTTATCTGCTAACATGGCGCTGTTGTTAACCCGTTTTATATCTATGTTTCTCCTTGTAATAACAGCATCCATCTAGCAATTCTGTTTGGCTCACTGTGCCATTGTTAATGCATCCATCCAGCAATATCCGAATGGGTGTATCAGAGATAATGGGAACTGCAGATGCTGGAGAATTCCAAGATAATAAAGTGTGAGGCTGGATGAGCACAGCAGGCCAAGCAGCATCTCAGGAGCACAAAAGCTGACGTTTCGGGCCTAGACCCTTCATCAGAGAGGGGGATGGGGAGAGGGAACTGGAATAAATTGGGAGAGAGGGGGAGGCGGACCGAAGATGGAGAGTAAAGAAGATAGGTGGAGAGAGTGTAGGTGGGGAGGTAGGGAGGGGATAGGTCAGTCCAGGGAAGACGGGCAGGTCAAGGAGGTGGGATGAGGTTAGTAGGTAGATGGGGGTGCGGCTTAGGGTGGGAGGAAGGGATGGGTGAGAGGAAGAACCAGTTAGGGAGGCAGAGACAGGTTGGACTGGTTTTGGGATGCAGTGGGTGGGGGGGAAGAGCTGGGCTGGTTGTGACTCCCTTGTTCACTCCACACTGCCCTCCAACCTCACCACACCCGGCACCTTCCCCTGCAACCGCAGGAAAAGCTACACTTGCCCCCACACCTCCTCCCTCACCCCTATCCCAGGCCCCAAGATGACATTCCATATTAAGCAGAGGTTCACCTGCACATCTGCCAATGTGGTATACTGCATCCATTGTACCCGGTGCGGCTTCCTCTACATTGGGGAAACCAAGCGGAGGCTTGGAGACCGCTTTGCAGAACACCTCCGCTCAGTTCGCAACAAACAACTGCACCTCCCAGTCGCAAACCATTTCCACTCCCCCTCCCATTCTCTAGATGACATGTCCATCATGGGCCTCCTGCACTGCCACAATGATGCCACCCGAAGGTTGCAGGAACAGCAACTCATATTCCGCCTGGGAACCCTGCAGCCATGTGGTATCAATGTGGACTTCACCAGCTTCAAAATCTCCCCTTCCTCTGCTGCATCCCTAAACCAGCCCAGTTTGTCCCCTCGCCCCACTGCACCACACAACCAGCCCAGCTCTTCCCCCCCACCCACAGCATCCCAAAACCAGTCCAACCTGTCTCTGCCTCCCTAACCGGTTCTTCCTCTCACCCATCCCTTCCTCCCACCCCAAGCCGCACCCCCATCTACCTACTAACCTCATCCCACCTCCTTGACCTGTCCGTCTTCCCTGGACTGACCCATCCCCTCCCTACCTCCCCACCTATACTCTCTCCACCTATCTTCTTTACTCTCCATCTTCGGTCCGCCTCCCCCTCTCTCCCTATTTATTCCAGTTCCCTCTCCCCATCCCCCTCTCTGATGAAGGGTCTAGGCCCGAAACGTCAGCTTTTGTGCTCCTGAGATGCTGCTTGGCCTGCTGTGCTCATCCAGCCTCACACTTTATTATCTCCGAATGGGTGTATGTTCTGTCAAAATTGTCAATGTGTTCAACCCTACAATGTAGGTATACTGTTGTACCACCCAGAACACCACCAGGAAGTGCCTTTCACATGCTATGCACCACTGCTGTTCTGTCATAAGCATGTGTGAGACATAGGCTATTGGTCTCATCTGACCACG
This sequence comes from Stegostoma tigrinum, assembly GCF_030684315.1. Classification (NCBI taxonomy): domain Eukaryota; kingdom Metazoa; phylum Chordata; class Chondrichthyes; order Orectolobiformes; family Stegostomatidae; genus Stegostoma; species Stegostoma tigrinum. The sequence goes on along the minus strand of NC_081355.1, from coordinate 104,779,352 downwards.
CACCTCTTGCAATAAGACAGCTGATATTGTGAAGTTTGTTGTAGCCACCTCCAAGGAGAATGGTTCAGCTGCATTTGGGGTCTCAGGGCAGGAGCATTCGCCAAGCCCTTTCAAAGTTATTATTGCTTGTTTGTGTTCTGGTTTCCATTCCCATGGGGCCTTTTTCTTTAGTAACATCATTAGTGGTGCTGCTTTTGTGGCAAAACCATCAATACGGTCTCTACAATACCCAATCAGCCCCAAAAATGATCTTAATCCCTTCATATATGCGGAGATGGGAAGTTTAGCTGCTGTTTCAATCCATTGTTTCTGTACCTCTCCTTCTCCCAGTGTTAACATCACTTATATATAACTCACTTCCTGCCTCATTATTTGAGCCTTTCTCAGGTTCTCTGTTAACCCAAACTCCTTAGTATTTGCAACAACTCATTCAGGAACTGGTAGTGCTCCTGTTTGGTTCCTGTTTGCAGGAACAAATCATCACCATACTGTATCAGGCAATCTAGCCGCAAGAAATCCTGCAATCCATTGTTTAAACATTGATGAAATATTGATGGGGAGTTGTGAAATCCCTGTGGCAAAGCTGTTAATGCTGTCACTTAAAGGTAAATGCACATTTACACTGGCACCACTTTCTCAAGGGAATTGACCAAAATGCCTTACGTGTATCCAGGACCATAAACCACTTGCAGATTCATTCTGTTTAGCCATGGTTTCAGGGCTAGGAGCCACTGTAGATGCTGTTAAGGATGTTACCTTTTTCATTTCTCAATAATCAAGTTAGTTGCCAACTCCCGTCCAGCTTCTTTACCAGCCAAGGAGGTAAATTGTTCGTTGAGGCGACTCACCTTAACACCTTTGTGCAACTGGACTTTGCACTACCTTATCTATATCCCCTTTGGGCTTCTTCGGGAATTCAGGCTGCTTTTGGGGCTTTGGATCGGGGCTCTGTATACACACCTCCCTTTGCATCTGTCCACAATTGTGCTTATGTTTGGCAAAGACCTCCCTGTTCTGTCCATAAATTCCTTGTAATATCAGGTCATTACTCATGTCGGTATGATTGATTCACATTTCTGCCACCCTACACACTTTCTCCTTAGACTGTCCTGCAGGGTTTTCAGCAAAAAAAACTGCTCCTCGCTTATTCCTGGCATTTGTCATATCACATAGTTCACGGGATCAAAGCAGAGTCCTGCTGTGGCCATTTAATCACTTTCCAGATTATGCTTTTGAGTTGCTGGGAGTTTTATTTGTACTATTGGATGCATCAACTCGACTTCTCCTAATTGTGGTCACTTGGCCTACCTGAGAATGTCCCATAAAACCAGTCAAGATTATTTCTGTTTTTATTTTCCAATCGTCACTATTTACAACAGATGTGTTCGGGGTGGTGCAGAATTCCCCAGTGTCCCAAAGGAAAACGAGAGGGCAGCCTCCAACCCTCCCATCCAATAGGGGTCTCCCTGTCCAATCCCATTTTGCATTACTTATCCATATCAGAGACCCCTGAGAATGTCATTGTAAACTGGGGCACAATCCACTTGTTGCCTCGGTTGGCTGCACATTGTTCTGTGATGCAGATTACAGTCCCTCTAGTGGCAAGGGTTGGACTTGCATCTGATTTGTCCTGCCATTCGGAGGGTTCAGACAATCTCTGGCATAGTGCCATTCTTCGCCACGATTAAAACACTTGCATGAGCTCCGCGGGTCCTATCACAGCCAAAAGCCATAGGAGGGGTTCCTTATCCATACTCTCACCCCCTTCCTATTGTTTGATAGTGTGGAAATGGTCTCTCTAGGATTGGTCTCTTTCCTTTATTTGTCTATGCTGCTCCTTGATCTCGAAGAGGCATCATTCATCCTTCTTGTGCCTTATGTCCTCTTGTCTTCTTCACCCGAAGATCTGACCATTCTCAACAAGATTCACGCCTCAGTGTGTGTGTTGTCAGTGGAGTCAAATAAGTCACAAGTCTTTTGCAACTCCTCTGTCCCATGGGACACCAGTGTGCAGACCCATCAGTTGTCAAAAGGTGCAGAAAATTTTACTGGTCTAGCCCTGAGCTGTATATGCTCTGGAACATTAGCCATAGTGACAAACGCAGTTGTGTGCTTCTGGTTCTTCTTCCTACACTTAATCAAGGCTTCCACTGCTTCCCCTCCATTGGCTCCAATGGTCAACAGTGAAGCCTCCTTTAACTTATCTCATGTTTCCTCTCCGGTATTTTGTGGCTCGGGCAAATCTGAATGTAGAATGGAAAGAAGACATGTCGATATTAGTTTTTTTTCTTCAGTTATCCTTTCTACTGCCTCTCCCTCCAGAGGGGGGGCCCATTCCCATGACTGCTTCATCCGCTAGCCCTCCCCAGTAGACATCACCATCTTCCTCCCATCCCTCCTCAAATGGTGGAGTCGCAAATCCATTTATTATCTCTCTTTGCGTTGATTTCTGACTCTGTAACCTCTCTATCTGGTTCACTGACAACCCCTTTCACTACTGTGCTGACTTATGCCCTACATTCGTAGCCATTTTATAATCGCTATGCTTTTTTAAAAACTCTTCTGTCTGTGTGGGAGCCTTTTTCATTTCCTCTTTACTTTTCTCCTTTTTTCCTTTGCATTTGATACTGGTACACATGCATGAGTTTCGCATCTTTCTGCTTTTGTGAATTCCCAACCTTCTTAGAGAGACAAACTGTTACACCAGTTACACTAAGTTAGCTTAAAAAGATGGCTGCCCATCCCAACCTAGGGCAATTAATGCTGGCCTGGACACCAATACTCACATCCAACAAATGAATTGAAAGGGCATCAGAAACACAAATGCCAGATACAAGACTCCGCCAAGTGAAAGAGACAGTTTACTTCAGGCGAAGAAGTTTGGTATAGGAACCATGAGAGTGGCCTTGCATGGAAAAAAGGCGTGTGGGCATGAGATCAGGTCCAAATGTGTAACATTTGGGTAGATGTGATGGTCCTGAACAAGTATGTGGACCATATGAAAGTTACAAACTTGCAAATAGTCCAGGAGAAAAATGTGCCTAGCTTCCTGACAGTCTTTCCAACTGCTATAGCCGAAGAAGGCATCGGAGCTGGTGAAACTGTCATAAACATCTCAGATTCTGAAGTATCATCACTCCCCCACTCATTGCTACTGAAGTAATTCCACAAGGGCTGATAATTTGTCACTCGTCACTATTTAAACGTGGAGAATCCTTGATGCTGATCCATTTCCCAGAGAGCCAGCTTGCAGAGTAGACAGGATGTCTGACACTCCTACTTAATCTGTCAGCCAGGGGTCCCTGATTGGACCAGGCTAACATCCCCATCAGGGAACTCATATTCCTTGTGATCCAAGATAATAAAATGTGAGGCTGGATGAACACAGCAGGCCAAGCAGCATCTCAGGAGCACAAAAGCTGACGTTTCGGGCCTAGACCCTTCATCAGAGGTCTAGGCCCGAAACGTCAGCTTTTGTGCTCCTGAGATGCTGCTTGGCCTGCTGTGTTCATCCAGCCTCACATTTTATTATCTTGGAATCTCCAGCATCTGCAGTTCCCATTATTCCTTGTGATCCACCTGGCTAACCTTGTTACAATCACTACATGAATAGAATAAACCAGGACAGGCAATTCTGTGGTCAAGAGGCTTGATGTTTGCCATCGACATTTCCAGTGCCTAGGTTGATAGTGTGTGATCAATCTAGTTTCACTCCTTCACTTTGCAGTGATTTGTTACAACCAAGTAGCCTGTTTTTAAAAGTCAACCAAATTGCTCTTGGTCTCATATGTAGGCCAAATCAGGTAATAACTAATGGGCACAAATTAATTAGATGAGAATTTCTATAATTTGGCATTGGCTTTGTGCTTGAAAGTAGACTGGCTTTTAATTCTAGACTTATTAATTGAATTCATATTTCACCATCTGCCACGGTGGGATTCAAACTCATGGCCCCCAGACATAGTCTCGGCCTCTGGATTTCTGGTAGTGACATGACCATTCTGCCACCGCCTTCCCCTACATCAGTTCCATTGTGGTAGCCCAAAAAATTGCTGCTCACCCCTATCTAAAGCAATTAATTCTGGCCTTGTCATCAATGCTCAAATCCAACAAGCAAATAAATTAAACTTGGACAGGATAGAAAAAGGTAAGTGCCAGGTGAACACACAAGGGACCTTAGTTGGCCTTTGTATGTGGACTTATTTAAGTTACAAATTTGGTTTGGAACGCTTATTTTGTGGTGGTTCACATAGCTGCACTATCGCCAGGTCAATGCTGTATTGGTCAGTAGGTAGTGAAGATAAAGTGTAGATCTGTTGATAAAAGCGGAATTATCATTGCAATGATTGGCCTTCCTCAATGACAAGCTAAAGAAAAGCATTTAGTTAAGGTGAAGGGGTCCCGACCAGAAACGTCGAGCTTTCCTGCTCCTCTGATGTTGCTTGGCCTGCTGTGTTCATCCAGCTCTACACCTTGTTATCTCATTTAGGTAAGGTGCCTGTTTCTGATTTCTCTCCACCATCTGTTCCTTTTCCTGCTAAGCACTTTGCTTTGTAACTGAAAGCAAAAGCTGTCCCCACATCATACTGACGTTGTGTAGCATGTATCAAGCCATCATTAATCTTGATATCTGTCCCATCGAGTCCAACAGCATTCCTCCAGAGAAACTCATGCAGTGAAAGCATCCTTTTAGCACGCCAATAACCAGTGCTTTCACATTTTTGAGGCAACATGGCTATCATTGTATGTATGTTGAGAAACTTGAATCTGTGTTTACACCACAGTCATTAGGCATGTAGTCAGCAGATAGCCTTTGACATCCAATAGCCAGTGGAATACTGGCAACATCAAATACAATTAAGGAGATATTGCAAATGGCCACAGCTCCGTTCTGCCAATGTAGGTATATTTGTACAAAATGGCAAGGTTCAATAAGATATCATTACTGAAGCATAAATGTCTCACACATTATTCCTTACTAGGATTCAGTTTGGAGAATGGGCCTCTGTCCATTTGGCGTGTATGGGAACCATGGGAATGAGTAAAGAATAATTCTTTGAGGACATGACAAAGTTGATTGATGAGAGAAAGGCTGTAGCTGTCATATCCATGGACATCAGTAAAGCGTTTGATAAGGTTCCCCATAGTAGGCTGGCAGAGAAAGTGAAGTCGCATGAGATCCAGGATGTTCTAGCTAGATGGATAAAAAAACTGGGTAGGCAACAGGAGACAGAGTAGTAGTGGAAGGGGGTTTCTCAAATTGGAGACCTGTGACCAGTGGTGTTCCACAGGGATCTGTGCTAGGATCACTGCTGTTTGTGATATATGTAAATGATTTGGACGAAGTTATAGGTGGTCTAATTAGTAAGTTTGCAGACAACACGAAGATTGGTGGAGTAGCAGATAGTGAAGGGGACTGTCAGAGATTACAGCAGAATATAGATAGATTGGAGAGTTGGGCAGATAAATGGCAGATGGAATTCAATCCGGGCAAATGCAGGGTGATGCATTTTGGAAGATCCAATTCACAAGCACACTATACCATAAATGGAAAAGTCCTGGGGAAAATTGATGAACAGAGAGATCTGGGTGTTCAGGTCCATTTTTCCCCGAAGGTGACAACGCAGGTCAAGAGAGTGGCCAAGAAGGCATTTGGCATGCTTTCCTTCATCGGATGGGGTATTGAGTACAAGAGTTGGCAGGCCATGTTACAGTTGTATAAGACTTTGGTTTGGCCGCATTTGGAATACTGTGTACAGTTCTGGTCGCCACTTTACCAAAAGGATGTGGATGCTTTGGAGAGGGCGCAGAGGAGGTTCACCAGGATGTTGCCTCGTATGGAGGGGGCTAACTATGAAGAAAGGTTGAGTAGATTAGGATTATTTTCATTAGAAAGACGGAGATTGAGGGGAGACCTGATTGAGGTCTACAAAATCATGGGAGGTATAGACAAGGTGGATAGCAAGGAGCTTTTTCCCAGAGTGGGGGACTCAATTACTATGGGTCATGAGTTCAAAGTGAGAGGAGGAAAGTTTAAGGGAGATATGCATGGAAAGCTCTTCACGCAGAGGGTGGTGGATGCCTGGAACGCATTGCCAGCGGAGGTGGTAGACGCAGGCACATTAGTGTCTTTTAAGATGTATCTGGACTGGTACATGGATGGGCAGGGAGCAAAGGGATACAGACCCTTAGAAAATAGATGATAGGCTTAGAGAGAGGATCTCAATTGGCACAGGCTTGGAGGGCCGAAGGGCCTGTTCCTGTGCTCTAATTTTCTTTGTTCTTTGTATATAGCCTCCTGCTGAAGGACCTTTTTCTCCTTCCCTTAATAACATGCCATACTCCGTCTGGTCTCTTTTCATCCTCCTAGTCATGATACATTCCAATGGGAATCCCCTATATGTAGGAGTAACTGGCTTGAGATCATCAAACACTCCTTCAGCACACAGCACACCTCTTCCTGTAGATTTTACCAACTTGAAACAGCTTCAAAAAGCACCACGCACCTTTTTTACATCTAACCAGCCAGGAGAAATCAATGATTTACCTGTAAGATGTTGATTAATCTTTTGAACACATAATTATCTGCACAACATTTCTAAAAAATACAATTTTCTCACTGTTGGAATTTGCTACTTTAGCAAGAAAACATGATGCAGCCAGCTAATGTGCAGCTCTTACATGATATACTGAGAAACTGTGATGATGAGTGCCAGTGATTGCTCACATGACAAATTCCAACAATAGCCATGATATGACTAACTCTGAAAAGAAGTCAGGCATTTCCCTCACAGGACAGAAGGCGACTTGTAATGGCGTATAAGGCAAGAATAATCTCTACAGTCTGTCAGCACCCAATCATCAGCTTCATTGTCAAATATCTAGGACACGTTCATCGACATGTGTGTCAAAGGAGAAATGGAGACAGATTTTTTCATTCAAAATCCATCCATTGGTATTGCGTTAAAATTGGGCCAATAGTGTCTGTCAAGAAAGAATAAATCGTAGAAAATAAAGAAAAAAATTCAATATTGTAGAACAACTTAACTATAGGAATTAAAATCAAGCTTCTGCTAAATGGATCTCCAATTACTGCCTGGATTGGAGATGCAAAGTAACAGACCTTATCACATTTACTTTGATTTATTGTAGTCACATGCACCTAAGTACAGTGAAAAGCTTTGTTTTGTGAGCATTGTAAGCAGATCAAAGCAAACGAGGACATACAGATCAGAGGGTACTGACACAGAGTAATGCATACAGGTTACACTGCACAGGAGGGACGTGAAGCAAGATCAACATTATTTGAAATTAGAGAGTCTATTCAACAGTTAATAATGGCAGGGAAGAAACTGTTCTTGAGCCTATTGATGTGTGTTCAAGCTCCTCTATATTCTGCCTGATGAAAGAGGTTGCAGGAGATCATTACCAAGGTGCAATGGGTCTTTGATGAAGTTGGCAGCCTTTCCTCAGCAACAAGATGTGTAATTGGAGTCCATGGGTGGGAGATTGGTTTCTGTGATGGTCTGGGCTGTGCACACCACCTTCTGTAGTTTCAAACAGCCCTGGGCAGAGCAGTTGCCACACCGGGCCATAATGCACCCAGATAACATGCTTTCTATAATGCATCTGTAAAAGTTGGTGAGGATCCTCATGGACATGCTGAATTTCCTAAGATGCCTGAGCAAGAAGAGGTATTGTTGTACCTTCTTGATTGTCGCATTCATGTGGGAAGTCCAGGGCAGTTTTTTGGTTATTGTCACTCCTATGAACTTGATGCTCTCAACCCTCTCAACCTGTGCTCCATTGATGTAGGTGGGGGTGTGTTCTCCTCCTTTCTTCCTGAAGCCACTGATCAATTCTTTTGTTTTGCCAGCATTCAGAGAGAGATTGTTATCACAGCACCATGACATCAAGCCCTCTATCTCCTTTCTGTATTCTGACTCATTGTTGTTTGACATCTGTCCTACCACGGTGATATTGTCAGCAAACCTGTAGATGGCGTTCATTCAGAATTTAGCTACACAGTCGCGGATGTAGGGAGCTGAGAATGAATCACTGGAGTGCTCTAGTGTTGAGGGTGATTGTGGAGGAGGTGAGTTATTTATCTTCTCTGATTGCAGTTTGTGAGCCAGGAAGCTGAGAATCCAGTTGCATAGGACTGAGCTGAGACCTAGGTGATAGAGCGTTGAGATTAGTCTGGAGACGATTATGGTGTTGAAGGCAGAGCTGTATTCAATGAATCAGAGCCTAGCATAGATGTCCTTGCTATCCAGATGTTCTAGGGATGAGTGTAGGGCTAGGGAAATTGTGTCCACTATGGATCTGTTTCATTGATAGGCAAGTAGCAGGGGATCAAAGCAGCCTGGGAGGCTTGATTTAATGTGGGCTATATAGAACTGTACTGAAAATACAGCCCAGATACTGGCTTTTTAACACAACTAGACAGACAGTACTGCCATTTGTGCTTCATATTAGCCTCCTCATATTCTATTTGCTTTTTCTCAGTCTTTCTATATTTCTTTCTCTCCACTTTTCTCCTATTTATCCATCTTTCTTCCTTTGGAAGTCATCTAAAACATCAGTTCCTCTGGGAGAAGGTTTATTTTAACAGTGTCGATATTTATGTTTTATTAAAGGCAATTTTTCAAAGCATTAAAATATTAAGCGAGGACTGTTCTGATGAATTTCTGATATAAAAAGACTTCTGTTAGAAAGCGAAAGTAATTTGTGACTAGCATTAAAATTGGTAACAGAAATCTTTTCACAGACTATTGTGTAGTCTACAAGAATAAATGTTAAAATAGTGACAAAGATTTATTGGGATGTCACATAGAAGGAGGTTGCATGTCAGGACTGAAAACAAAATGGGTCTCCTCTCTTCAAACAACTTGCATTCTTTTTTGAATTCCTTGTCTAGCCAAATTTGTAGACCCATTCTGTGAACAAACTCAATATCAATTGCCAATCGTGGCTAATATTTGCTAATCAGTGAAGTGATTGTGGATTTTGTTTACAAGCTAACTCCCACTCAGGTCGATTGACAGTTTCTTTCTCATCTGGGGAAGGCGCATTCCATGAGTACAGCAGGAGAAATAAGGAAGCAAATAATGTAACATTTCAACTGCATCTGAACAAAGAGAATGAATAGAAAGAGCTTTTAGATCCAGTTGTCAGAGGATTAATTTGCTATTTGATGGTTGGCATCCAAGTTTTAATATCCTGCAGTAAAATATTTTGTTCCCAGCTTTATTGTACAAAACATTAGCTCTATAATTTTATGTAAAAATCAACAGTAAAATACAGCTATACTTCAGGATGACTAATTTCAAACTGTTATTTATGTTTTATCTTTGATAGGCAATCAGAATGATAACTGAAGCCAAGCAGCCACCAGCTTTGGCTGCAATATTAACTCCCCAGCTTTTTTGAAGCTAATCACTTTTATTGTTTGACTCCAGTGAATTTCCCTGTGAGATCCTTGCTTGCCTTTCCATCCAATCTCTGAAGTTGTCAATTTGAGCGTTTTCTTTTCACGTTATCAAACATGAAACTTGTGTGCCCATGTATGGCTGGGGATGTCAGACCGATCTGCACAGACTTGTTTAGTTGCTGTGACTATGATCCAATGAAGAGCTCAGCTCCAGCGGCAGTATTTTACCGATTTGGCACACACTTAACTATGTTTTTTTTTCTCTGGGCTTCTTCAGCCAAGGGGGATTTCAATCACTGCCAACGTTGCCTCCATAGTTTTAGCTTGTCTGCCTGTGTTTATGGCACCTGAGATATTTCATTCGTGTTGCAGTTGCCTGTGCTGCGGCAAACAAGATTCTAACAGGAACACTTGCGAAAAGCACCCCGACAGTACAGTACATCTTTCATTAATAATGGGCAAGTATTAATGAAATTAGTCTCAACAGATGATAGGAGATTTAATTCAACAGAGCTGTGCATAGTTTTTTAAATGTAGGAAATGACATATTCTCCATATAGCAAGGATTCCAAGATGTGCAGGTTAGGTAGATTGGCCGTACTGAATTGGCCTGCAGTGTTCAGAAATGCGCAGGTTAGGTGGATTAGTCATGGTAGATGCAGGGTTACAGGAACAGGTTGGGGGTGGGCTGGAAGTGGGTGGCATGTTCTTCATTGAGTCAGTACAGACTTGATAGGCCGAATGGCTTCTTTCCACATTGTAAGGATTCTATAATTAGATGTTAAAGGGTTATCTATTTATTCCAGTATTTTCTGCTGTTAACACAGTGACCTTTTCTGAGTTATTTCTGATCCTCCTGACAAAGCAGTCAGTGTTCAGTTATTTAAATTTTCCAGGTTTCTGGGGCATCCCTTTTACAATTTATATTACTATATGCTCATTATTGTTGAATACATTTGACTATCTTAATGCTATAATTTATTGTTGACAGACACCTGGTTTAATCTAATTCCCAAGCAGCATTCATTAAAATGAATGTAACCTGACACGGTGACAGAGCACAATGCACTGTACCACAGGTGATCAGTTGGGCCATCAGAAATGCTGAACAAGAGACAGTATCCGGAAAGGAAAGCAAGAAGTGATCACTCCTCCCTGGGTTCCAGCACCTCTGACTGGGTATTTTTGTCAGCTTAGTTCAGCTCAAGGGAAAAGGTTACTTGCCTAACACACACACAAACAAACATACAAATTTGGACAGGAGCTGACCATTGGACCCCTCAAGCTGGACCAGTAAGTTGTGATCTGATTGTGGCCTCAAATCCTGCCTATTTCCTTAGTGGCTGACTCCTTTGATAATCAAAAATATCTATCTCTATCACTTCTGTATTCTGGGAGAACGTTTCACACACTCATAATCTTCTTAGGGAAACAAATTCACTCCAACTATTAGTTAAATGGGAGGTCCCTTAATGTTAAACTGTGTCTCCCAAGTTCCAGTTTCTCTTTCAGCTTCTACCACGTTGAGTATGCTCAGGATCTTTCAAGAAGGTTAGGTTTGCTTATGTGTCAGTTACATTGAGTTTCTTGGAGAGTTTTTCACCATGAGATTTCTCATCATATCTTACCAAACTTACTTCATTAACTATCCATCCCATTCCCTATAGTAACCCTCATATCTGAGTCCAGCTGCACCTTACCACATGCCATTCTCAGAACAACCTTCTACTCACTGCATATCCACTGAAAGACCTGCATCCCTGCACCTATGCCATATTTAAAAGCAAGCTATGCATCCAGATGAGTCCATTCTAAGGCTACCCTGCTGACTGGCAGACATACAGTCTGAACATGACATAGAAGGGAAAAATGACACCATGATTCTCCAATGGAGGTTGTGCAGAGGAGGGGCACCCTCTTCCTGGAGGACCAGCAGAGAAGGCTATGATGCCAGACCTTGGCAGTCTGGTTCAAGGTCGCGATTAGCACAGTACAGAGGAATAACCAGATGGGCCACCAGAAGGTCAACAACCTTCTCTGTTCTGCCAGGGTAAGTTTCACACTCTTCTCTCTGCTAATGTACCCACTTCTCAACGAGGGTCATTCTCTGCCACTCTCACCATTGTGTGCAGCACCATCCCTCACTCACTGTCACGCCAATCTCCCACACACCACTGATCCTGCATTCCCTCTGAGCTGCCTCCGTACTCCCATGGAACACCTCACACCTTTACAACACCTGCACTAGTTCTAACAAGCTATGCCACTCACTATATATAAAAATGCACCACCAAATTGGACCAGAAGTGTACATAAAATATATGTCACTTGAACAAAAAATTGAAACTTCAAAACTATTTTGAAGTCTGACCATAACGAGGGTTGGCAGCATTCTATTTTGTCCACTTTTATGTTGTGCTTTTTTTTAAAAGTCCATAATGCAAATCTTATTCAGGGCTCACAAAATAGAATTCTGGCGATGTGCATGTTATCATTATGTTATTATAATATTATTATTATTATTATGATGTTATCATTAGCAGCAGAGCAACTAAATTTGCAATTCCAGCATCAAAAATGTGTGTTTTTTTTGTACAGACTGAAAACATAATAATTAAATATGAGGGTGATACAACCTCTAACAGAATTTGGCAGTGGAAGAAAGGTATTGTCAGAAAGGGCAGCATCAACTTTTGCACAAAATCAACATTATATTAGAGTCACAAAATGAACCTGGTGAATTTCCACACATGATCTATTAGATTAGAGAGACAGGACATTTCCTGAGTCAGGCATTTCTAGTGGATGTTGTCTTCACCCTCTGTGCAGCTTTCAGACATTTCCGAGAGATCTCTTTCACTTGTTACGAGTTCCTGTGATCCCCTGCTCTGACCCTTTTTGCCTTATTTTCCCACCACACTGAGGCAGAAGGGAAGCACATAATGGACACAATCTTAACTCATTCACACGGAGTCAGAATTGGGCTTAATGAAGCTAAGCAAAGTCAGGCATCATTTTGGAAGCACAGAGCAAACAAGATTTCATAGGACAAAGACCAAATGTGATGGTAATGGGAGTGGGTAATGGGAATGGTATTGGGGAAGTGTTTGTTCTCTTTGGCTTATTGTATGATGAAACCATTTGTCTTTCATTTCTCTTGCTCTCCACCTTACCACAGAGCTTCACTTCTGTTCTTCCCTATCCCCTCTTTTTTTGGTCAAACCTTATTGTATTTTAAAATTTCCTCAGTTCTGAGGAGACCTGAAACATTGGGCTGATTTACAGACTCCTCACCAGTCATGTTTTCACCTGGGTACTAAGAAGTGGGGGCATGTGAAATATGGCAGGTGCCTAGCCACCACCTGGCCTTCCTGCAAACCTCGTCATATTCTCCACAAACCAATAGGTGGGCGAGTGTCGAAATCGACAGCCAGCCACACATTTCAGAAAAGTTCATTAATGGGCAATTGGGCTCATAAATGAGCTAATTAACCTGAAAATCATGTGGCCATGCCTTAATATGGTTGATGTTGGGAGATAGTTAGGGGTGGGAAGAACATTTTTGTAAGTTAAATGCTTAAAAGACAGGAAGGAAGTGAGCTATGTCCTTTCAGGGTATCCTGTACACAATGACAGCATACCTCCACCGAAGTGAGTATTCCCAGCAATTTCTGCTTTTATTACAGGCTTGCATTTGGCAGCTTTCTCATCCTTTGGATATGTGTATCAATTTCAGTTCAGAAATGATCATCCAGGGCAAAATTAACAGATATTTCGATAATGAAAGCAATGCTGATCTATTAAAGGCAAATTCTGTTTAACCAAAGTATAAGCTTGTAGAGACATAAAGCGTCACATCACTAGTGGGGAAAGATCTTGAATCGATTATCAAAAGCATTTAAAGTGGAACATTTCGAAAGCCGTGGGTCAGAGTCAGTTTGGATTTATTAAGGGAAATCATGCTTGACAAATCTGTTAGATTTCTTTGAAGGTGTAACTAGTAGACTTGACAAGGGGGAGCCAGTCGATGAGGTATATTTAGACTTTCAGAAAGAGTTTGACAACATCGCGCATAAGGGATTATTGTGAAACATTCATGCACAGAAGACTGGGGAAAGTGTATTGAGATGGATAGGAAACTGGTTAGCAAAGAGGAAACAAAGAATGGGAATTAATGAGGCCTTTTCAACTTGGCAGGCAGAAACTAGTGAGGTGCCAAACGGATTGGTGCTGGGGCCCCAGCTATTAACAATAGATATTAATGATTTGGATGGGAGAACAAAATATAACCTCTCACAGTTTGCAGATGATACCAAGTTGGGTGGGAGGATGAACTGTGACGAAGAGTAATGATCCTTCACCATGATCTGGACACGTTGGCTGAGTGGGCAAATCAATGGAAGATGCAGTTTAATTTGGATAAATGTGAGGTTATTCACTTTGGAAACAAAACAAGAAGGCTGATTACTAACTGAATAGCTTGTAAATTGGGAGAGGTGAGTTTTCAGCGGGATCTTGTGCACTAGTCGCTGAAGGTAAGCATTCAGGTACAGCAGATGGTAAAGAAGGCAAATGGTATGTTGGCCTTCATTGAGAGAAGTTTCAAGTTACAGTTATATAGGGCCTTGGTGACATCAGACCCAGAATATTATGTGCAATTATGGTCTCCTTTTCTGAGGAAGGATGTTCTTGCTCTTGAGGGAGTGTAACAAATGCTGATTCCAGGGATGGTGCGTCTGACATATGAGGGGAGATTGACTAGGTTAGGATTGTTTTCACTAGAGTTCAGATGAGTAAGGGGGAATCTCATAGAAACTTATAAAATTTGAACAGGACTGGACAGATACAGGGAGGATGTTCCCGATGGTGGGTGTGTCCAGAACCAGAGATCACAATCTGACGATTTGGGATAGACCATTTACAGTGGAGATGAGGAGACATTTCTTCACCCAAAGAGTGGTGAGCCTGTGGAATTCATTACCACAGGAAGTAATTGATGCCAAAACATTGATTGTATTCAAGAGGTAACTAGATATAGCACTTGAGACAAATGGGATCAAAAGTTATGGGGAGAACGCAGGATTAAGCTGTTGAGTTGGATGATCTTCCATGATTGTGATGAATGGAGGAGCAACCTCAAAGGTCTGAATGGCCTCCTTCTGCTCCTATATTCTATGTTTCTATATTTCTATGAAACACACCCTCCGGTTCAACTCATCCATGCCAGCCACGTTTCCCAAATCAAACTAGTGCCATTTGTCCACATTTGAGCCATATTCCTCTCAACTCTTTCTATCCAAATGTTTTTTAAATCTTGTAACTGTATGTGCATCTACTACTTCTTCTGGCAGTTCATTTCCCAACAAACCGCCCTCTGTGTGAAAATGTAGCCCCTGTGGGCCCTTTTAAATTTTTCTCATTTCACCTTAAAAATATTTCCCTTTATTTTGGACTTTCTCACTCGAGGGAAGGGACCTTTGCTATTCACCTCGTCTGAAACCTTCATGATTTTATAAGCTTCAATAAAATCACCCTCAACCTCCTACACTCCAGTGAAAAAGTCCGAGCTTATCTAGCCTATTTTTATCACTTAAACCCTCTAGTCTAAACAACATCTTTTTTGAACCCTCTCCTATTTAATAATATCCTTCCGATAGCAGGGCAACCAGAACTGCACACAGTGCTCCAATAGTGGCTTCAACAACATCCTGTACGATCTCAACATGATGTCCCAGCTCCTACACTCAATGGTCTAAGTAATGAAGACAAGCCCACTAAATGCCTTCTTAGCCACCCTGTCTACATGTGATGCAATTTTCAAAGAACTAGGTACCTGAACCCCTCGGTCTCTCTGTTCAACAACACTATCCAGGACTCTACCATTAACTGTATGCATCGTTTATTTTACCAAAAGGCAATACCTTGCATTAATTCAAGTTAAACTCCATGTGCTGCTCCTCAGTCCATTGGCGCAATTGACTAATGCATTTGTGATCTTAGGTAACCTTATTTACAGTCCATTTTACCACCAATTTTGGTGTCATCTGCAAACCTACTAAGTATGTCTCCTAAGTTCTTAACCAAATTATTTATATAAAAAGACAATCAAAAGTGGCCTCTGCACCTATACCTATTGAACACAACTAGCCACAGGCCTCCAGTCAAAATAATAACCCTCTACCACCATCCCCTGTCTCTTACCAGCAAACCAATTTTGTATCTGATTGGCAAACTCTCCCTGAATCACAAATGATCTAACTTTACTAATTAGTCTACCATGTGGAACCTTGTCAAAGGCTTTATTAACATCCATGCAGACAACATCCACTACTCTGCCCTCATCAGTCCTTTTGATTTTGTCCTCAAAGTACTCAATCAAGTTTGTGAGACATAATTTCTCACACACAAAGCCGTGCAGGCTATCCCTAAACAGCCCTTGCCTTTCCAAATGCATGTAAATCCTATCTTTCAGAATCACCTCCAATAACCTACCTACCACCAATGCCAGACGCATCGGCTTATAGTTGTTTACTAGTTGATAGTTATTGAGTTTTATTAGGAATTGATAAAGAGGGTTGATGCATGGAATGCAACGGATCCGGTCGATGTGGTTTTCTTTTCAAAAATCAATGAAAAGGTACCACAAAATAAAATTGCTAGTAATATTTAAGATAGTGGGAAGAACCTTCTAGTGTCTGAACAACATGGGCTGTAGTATGCTTTGTGGCAGAATCTGACAAAATGTCCTGTGAGATCAATCTCAACTCTGAAAGCATCTTATTCTATCTTTTAAGGTTTTCACAACTGATGTGCGAATTTCTCACTCAGCAATACTGAGTTGCCAGTTAAGGAGATTACTGCCTGTTAAATGCCTTGTTAACAACCCAACTCACCTCATCAATATTTATCCTCCGAGCCAATGTCCGAAACAAGCTTGACATCGAAAAGACTTGATAAGGAAATCAGAGTGTGTACCAGGTGAATTCAGCTCACTGCTTGCCCTTAAATTGCATGTTATATACCAGGTAGTGACATCCCAGGTGTGATCCATGGATATCAACCATGTAGAACCCCTACAGTGTGTAAACAGGCCGTTCAACCCATCAAGTCCACACCAACCTTCTGAAGAACATCCCACCCAGATTCAACCTTTAACCTATCGTCCTCGCCCCACATTTTCAAATGGCTAATCCACCCAGGAGCTGTAAATAAATGTATTGCAAATGTAGAAATCAAATAGTTCTCAGTTGTCATCGCATATATAAAATAAATAAAAAGTGCAACATGGGGCCACAAAAATCGATCCAGATATCATTTGGATGGCTAACTGCTCCGTGGTACCAGCAACAAATTGAAATAATTAGGATCCCAGTTAAAAACCAACTTGTAGGTTCACTAGAAACATGCAAGAGGCAAAGCTGATTCACCAATGCCACAGTGTTGATAAGCTTCCAGCCTAATGGGGATGGCCTCCTTGATGGAGACTGAGATCAGTCACCGCTGAAGACACAAAACCCAATCCACAAGGCTGCAGGAAAGATTGGTAATTGCCCACTGGCCCAATACTCACCCCAGAAGGCGGGAGAAGGGCTTGCCTTTCATTCAACACAGCCCTCCAATTTCACTGCATGACATTATTGATTCAATTTTATGTCTCCCTGTCCCCTTATTTTGAGATGCACTCGAGGTATACTGACTGCCTCAACGATGCCTCTCCCACTGGGTATACCAAGGCTTGAGAGCTGCTAGATTGGGCACTGGCAGAGTGCCCAACAATTGTTGTTAAGAAGGTGTAGTTAATTAGGAGACCATCTCTGTTTATATTGCATTGCCAGTCTTGTGAATTGGCCCATGTGGGCTCAGGACCCTCTGGTCCCAATGTCAGATTTCCAAAGCTTGTGAAAAATCCTGCCATTGGATTCTACAATTCTGCACCTGAAAAGCACCTTATCCTGCTGACCACTGTGTCCAGATGGTCCTCTTATAAACTGGCAGGCTGCTAATGTACCTTAGTGGTTATCCCTTTGTTAAGTATAGCCTAGTATGGTTAGGAGCTCCATTCTGGCATGGCATGGCAGTCTCTGCTGTATTCTCTATATTGGAAGGTAGTTGCCTAAGAAGATAGGGGATTTCTTGACCTCTGTGTCCTCTTGGACCTTTTCTTTGCCGGGTGAACATTCTATTCCTTCTCACCTTTTCCAAAGTCCTCTGACCAGTTGCCCATCAGAATAGCAGGCCATCGGCGGCAGTTTGCCAGTTGGCTGTATCAATACCTAAGATCTTCACATCTCACTTTCAATGGCTTTCAGCAAAGATGTGGTGCCCAACCTAATGGCAAATTAATACAATTTTCTGAAATTATATTGCCGTGATCTCAACCTATACATATTAGCATGATTAAAGTGCACAAAAAATGTATAATATTAATCACAACTTTTTCAGACAGGTTATTTTTGAGCTTTATTCACTCCAATGTATTTTAAGCATTTTAATAAATCCTGTTTCATCATTTAACCCATATCTCCCATTGCTGCATTCCCTTTCTCCCAGCGAAATCTAATTGTAATTATGCACAAATAGTGAGTATGACGCTAATGTCTGATTTTTACTAAGTTACCTTTCGATGCTGCTTTTGTTTGTTAATTACTGATAATTATTTTATAATTTTGCTCAAATCCTTTTGAATTGCACCTGTTTCTCGTGCGTATAATTTAGAGTGTCACGCAGGTGTGAAATTTTACTGATTGAACAAAAACTGATGAGGACAGCGGAGTAAACAAAATGCAGCTTAATGCTGCCCAAAAGTCACATGGTGTTGGAAACCAACTGTAGATTCACATTGCTGAGGAATTAAATTGTTACCCTGGGAATAAACCACATTTCACCCTCCTGAGGTAAGCAGCCATTGAAAGCAGGTGACTAATGGTGTGAGAACATGATTAACAAGGAATGGGAAGGCAATAGCAATGATTATGCTTTGTAATCAGCCCATGGTTATATGTACAAAGGAATCAGTGGTGGAAATAAACCATTTAGCCCCTTAAACCTTCTCTGCCATTTGATTAGACCATGGCTGACCTGTTTGAGTTTTGAATTCCACATCATCGTTTATCATTGCTAACCCTTGACTCCCCTGCCTAACAAGAATCTTTCCAGGTCTACCATAAAAATATTCTGTTAACTTGCCTCCACTGACCTCCAAGTATGGAGTTCCAAAATCATACAAACTCAGAAAGAGAAAAAACTTGCCTCATCTCTGTCCAGAAAGGGTGGCACTTAATTTCAAAACAATGCCCCTAGTTCTGGACTGACCCACAATGGAAAACATCATTTCTATTTTCACCTTGTCACGGCCATTCAGGATCTTACACACTTCATTCAAGACACTCTTCACTCTTCTAAAATCCAGTGGAAACAAGCCCAGACTGTTTGACCTATCCTTGTAAGGTAACCTACTGATTCCTTTTATCAATTTAGTGACTGTCCAGTAAACTACCTTCAACACAAATACATCCTTTCTTAAATAAGGAGACCAAGACTGCACACGTAACCCGATGTGCGATGCCCTGTATAATTGGAGCCTAACGTTCTTACTGTTATGTTTATTACATTGCTTCTGTTCCTACTGTATTAGTTCATTGGTCCAGGGATACGGTTTGTGCTTAGCATGCGGGACATCCCAGGTCCAAATCCGAGAAGATCTCCATTTCAGGAGGTGAACAGGAAAGGTATGAATTGACCAGCAGTGGGGTGACATCACGAATCACAGTGTGATGTGAGTGCAGAGCAAGCTGACTGGTGAATGTATCTGACCTTTGAAATAAAAGTTTGGTCTTCAATGATTTTCTTCTCTCTTAAAAGAAAGCTGCTAAGTATAAGGTTGGTGCAAATGGTTTTTATATAAAAATATAGTTAGAGTAAAGTGTAAGAATCAAGGAATTTAAATTATTTAATTAATAAATTATCAAATATGATAATGAAGGCAGGACAGGTGATGTACTGCTGCTGCAATATATAGAACCTCCTAGACATCAAGGTGATCCTGACGAGCACATTCGTGGAAGCTATTTGTAACGTGAAGAACTTTGGAATAGAGATCTGGAGCTGAAGTCTGAGCTACAGGCATTGTACCGCATTAGGGACAGGGAATGTTATCTGCATATTTTGCTCTAGATAGCAGTCAAATCCCTCAGACTACACCATTCAAATTTGGGAGAGAGGAAATGCAGGCTCACAGAGCAAAAAGATATAGCAATATAATAGGGCAATATTTGGGTAACAATATCCAGAGTGGGACAACATGCCAAAACATAGATTAACACAGTAAATAGGGTAGAAAAAGAAAAATGATAAAATGCCAAAAAGAATGGCTTCTTATTTGAAGACACGCAGTTTTCAGGGAAGTAATGAATGAATGGCTCAAATATAAGTTAAAGGGTATGATCATATCCATAACGGAGATATGGCTACAATGAGAGCAAAGGTTGGAAGTAAATAATCTGAAGAAGGGTCCCAATCCGACCGAAACATGAATGTTTATGCTTCTATGACGCTGCCTGTCCTGCTGTGTTCCTCCAGCTCCACAGTGCGTTATCCCGATAGGTGTAGTCTGAGTCAGAAAGAACTGGGATATTTTAAAAAGTAGCTACAGTGATAGTGGATGCACGGGATATCGTTCTGAATATGATCTAACTGTGGACATAATTAAAGGATGCTCCATAATATTATGTGTATTTGATTGTACAGATTTTACTGCAATTCCTAGTTCTTGTGCATCCAGCAAAATGATCACTTCCAAAGCACAGCAATCAAGATTTATCCCAATGATGTAGGTGAATCTGCCATAGAACACTGAACAGTTGTTTCATATTATTCTAATAACTTTTGTTATTTAACTTTTCTTAGGACAAGTTTATGCAATCCACATTCCCTGATGTAGGATTCAATACTTCTACCCTGTGTTTCAAACAAAACAGTGATTTCTTAATCACAATGAGAGATTTCCTCAAATGGACTAACACACCCACTGCACCAAGTGAAATTTTCTTCCAGAATGATTACCAAATTTTATATTATATTTCACCTTGGACAATGCTACACTTGGAAATCTTCTTAAATTGAATTTTCATATTCATAGTTCTGAGAACATCTTGGTGTTCTGCTTTTGTTTTTGACAATGGTCCAATGCGCTCTACTAAGACTCAACTGAATGGGCTTCAATAATTACAAATGGGTACTCATGACATCCTCTTTAAGGTCCATGGGCAATCACTAATGAATTGTCCTATGGAGAACTCTGAGTGTAAGTTACCTTGGTAACAGGGGGGAATGGACTACCTGGTGGAAGTCATCACCTGATCCCTTTCTGATTGGTCTACAGAACTGTCTGTCCCAGGTTTGGAGTGACCTATGTATGCCACAATTAGAGGCTTTTGGTGCTCAATAATAAATTATGTTCCATCCAGTTGGATTTCCTGAGTTATTACATTGGTCACCAGAGTCAAGAAAACATTTGAAACGGATTTGCCTTTCAATGAACCCGGTAAGACTGTGGTGGGGAATTATTAAAAATGTTGCTGTTTAGGAAACTGAAACTTTATGATGGAGGATTGGTAAGAATGAGATACTTTTTTCAGGCAAACGGGATAGAGGGGATTACTGATAAAAAGCCATTTGCCATCATAAGCTTCTTAACTCCAGATACTTACTGAATTCAAATTCCACCGTGTGCTGTGGCAGGATTTGAACACAAATCCCGAGACCCTTACCTAGGTCTCAAAACTGGCAGTCCAGCAACAATATCAGTATGCCATTGCCTCCTCAAGATGGTTGCATAAAGTGCAGACTAGTGACTTCACTAACTGAGTTACGATTTTGCCACTTTGAAAATCAGGAAGATGTATAATTAGAAATACTGATCCAATATCACTCCTTTTATGTTTTTGACCAAGGTCAAAATTCCCTATAGGTTACTCTGTTATATGTTGTGTGATGTCAGATAGAAATAGTGAAGAACCTTCAGCTAAACTAAGTTGTTTTGTTAGCTTATGCTTCTGAATACATTCACTGTGTGCTGTTTCAAGGAACTGTATACTTTAGTCAAGAACTTAGAATGTGCTGAGATTTCAGGCTCTTTGCAGTCTGTCTTAGTTCATATAATCACCATAATAATAATAGCAAAAATAATCAAGGTTCTCAGCTCCATTTGATGTTTGTAGAAAATGTAGACATCTTAGTATTTAGATTCAAATAGATTTTAAAATTATTGCATGGTTTTCTGGAATAACAAACTTTGTAAATGGAGTTTTGAATTAAACATTGAATTATTGATTCACTTGTTTACTTTAAAACATGTTCATTCTAATCAACTCCTCTGTTGCATTCAGTCTAATAAACTAGTGAAATAGCTAATGATCAAAGATTTGCTCATTTTATTCAGTTTCTTTAAATCTGATTTATTTATGAAATTACTGTCGTCTTAAATGTTCTGTTTTTGATTTTCTGCATTATTGTAATACAATCAGTATGTGATTGATAGGAGTTAGATAGCTGTGGTCCAATAAGTATCTTTAGTTTGTAGTAGTAGTCAGATGGTCCAATGTTCAGTTGTATGCATGTTGGGTGGCACAATGTCTCAATGGTTAGCACTGCTATTTCACATTGTCAGACTTGAGTTCAGTTCTATCCTTGGATGACTGTCTGTGTAGAGTTTGCACACTCTCCCTTTGTCTATATGGGTTTGGTTTCCTCCCACTGTGCAAACTAGGTAAACTAGCTGTGGGAAATGCTGGGCAATAGGGTAGGGAGGACTTGGTCTGTGTGGACTTGATGGGCCAAATGGCCTGCTTCCATACTGTAGGGATTCTATGATTTAACAAAGTGACACAGCAATTTGGTTGCCAATGGAGCTAAAGAGAAATGCTGCTTAACTACTTTACAACTTAGTGTGGATGCTTAAATGTACAATGTAATTGTATCTCTGATTTGGCCTGAAGAAAACCAACTAAGTTAAACCACATGAAACTGGTACAATTTCAGAACACTGGCCACTCATGACTCTGATGTTTGGGCAAGTCAAAAAAAAACAAAGAAATTTGGTGATCCAACCCACTGCAAACGTTCCAGCCCCAAAACTAATTCAGACAATGATCTAAACGTACGTCACAAGAACACAAATGTAAACAAGATCAATCCAAAACAAATTGAACAATTTTTGCCGTCCTCATTTTCTCCACTCTTTTTTGGTTAAATTCTTCATTGCCTTTAACGTTTTATGTGTTTTATGTGAGGTTAGATAAACACCGGAGGAAGAATGACTGTGGACACTAAAAGCAAGTGAGATGCTGGAAATTCTGTGACATGTAACTCACCTCCTGACTCCACAAAGCCAGTCCACCATCGACAAGGCACTGTGGCATATAAGGGTCAGGTTAGATGATGTCAGACCATGTTCAACTGGAGTGGAGATTCTAGTGAATTCTGCTACATCTTGCCTCTGAACACAAATAGTTAATAAATGTTGATCATAGAACATAGAACATAGAACAGTACAGCACAGAACAGGCCCTTCAGCCCACAATGTTGTGCCGACCATTGATCCTCATGTATGCACCCTCAAATTTCTGTGACCATATACATGTCCAGCAGTCTCTTAAATGACCCCAATGACTTTGCTTCCACAACTGCTGCTGGCATCAATTTGCTTTTGCGCAGTATTTAGTCTTTGTTTGTCTAAGGTTCCAACATATTTATACATGGTGGCAGAGTGGTCTCTGGTTTATAATTCTAGCCTACATTGGAAAAGGCAGGAAATTGGGGAGCTCTTAGTCAGGCAGAACATATTTGAGGGAAACGCAATAATCACACTAGCTTACCATTACTGGAGCCAGTTGATAGTCAATTCGAAGCGCACAGAATGATAGAAGCAGCCTTACTGTCATCCAAACCCCAGGACCTTGAAGGATTCCTCAACCACACTGCTCACCAGAGAAACTGTGCCACTACTTCGGGACTCACTCAGAAACCAAAAAAGGATCAGATCAGTGTATTCCTGTATGCAACAAGCAGCTGCACCAAGAAAGTTTAAGAAGACCAGGGATTTCTTGAATGAAGATTGCATGTGATGAGGTCTCTGAAGCCTTTGAGTCGTGTTTTGGGTTTCAAAGGGACATCCTCATAAATGAAGGAAACTTGCTGGCAGATGACAGGGCTCTTCAAAAAGGTATTATTCCTACTGGAATTCTCCTGATGGAGCACTCATGAGACCTTGAGTTGGAAGTGTCCTTAAACTGCGAAGCGAGAAGGCACAGCCACCACCATTCATTCAAAGATTGTAAAAACTGCCGATGTTGGAGTCTGAGATCACACAGTATGGAGCTGGAGGAACATAGCAGACCAGGCAGCATCAGAAAAGCAGGAAAGCTGACATTTTGGGGAGGGACCCTTTTCTGAAGAAGGGTCCCGACCCAAATCGTCAGCTTTCCTGCACCTCTAATGTTGCCTGGCCTGCTGTGTTCCTCCAGCTTCACACTGCGTTATCACCACCATTCATTGATGTCTCCATTCTAGCAACAAAACACCACATTGTCACCAAGCCTGTGCAGTTATGAATGCACACTACCACTTCTGCTAGAGGAGTAGGCATTTCCGAACAATACATCATGGTCAGCAGCATTCTTTCCGACTCCCTAAACTAAAGTCACTTGGCTGCCAATAACAGGTTCTGATCCACTTGAAAACACTCATGAATCTCAATCATTACTTTTATACATGGTTAAAAAACCCAATAGGAAATTTTGAAATGATACTACAATGGATTATGGCCACAAGACACATTTTGCATTGAACACTGAAGGGCCACTTTCATTTTTTTTGGGTGCCATATCCTGCCTGAAGCCTAACTTCCTCCAATCACCCACCCTCCAACTCAATGGTCCTAGGAACCCTATTGAATGTACGAGGCCAGAAGGGTGCACCTCTTTAATGGGAGGGAAGAGAAAAGATAGCATCTACAATCTGCATCCTCCTTACTGAGTCAAAGAGCTTGCACAGACTCGCATTTTACCTGCATGCTCAATAAGCTGAACAAGCAGTGCAGTCCAATCCAGTTCAAGAAGGAACTTCCAAAGCCACTCATAGGATTGGAAAGCTGCAAACGGCTGAGCATATCAAGCTAAAACTAATCTCAAGATTGGTGAGTGGCTTCACCACAAGAAAGGATCCACAATATCCTTTACAAAAAAAAATGTAAATGAGGTTGTAGGCATTGTGCATTCAGATCATAGTGATCTGAACCTACTCCTTTGTGCTCAGTCATGGTGTCTGTGCCTAATCCTAATGGCTCTTTACACATTTGTGTCAACCACTCTCAGCTCAACAAGCCCCATGGAGGGAGAAGTTCAATGGGACAACATCAGTGTAAGTTTGGTGCATTTCTTGGGAAGCCCAGCCATTATAAAGTCGGATACAAACAGTTTTGACAGCTGCTGTTAGGTGAACAGTCCAAACTACCATTTGTAATCAGATTAGCACCAAAAGCGTGCACTCCGAGAGAGCCTCGATCAAGTTGTATCACCATACCAATGATATCCTCAGTCATTTTTTCTCCAGAGTGGAGCAAAATTAAGAATACAATGGTTCTATGATGGTTACAGGTTGCATCATACTCACTTATTAGGGTAAATTACTTATAACCACCATCAACTTCCTGGGACGCATTGTCACAGCATCTCGAGTGAAGGCAGATCCCCAGAATCAAGGATCTTCCATTCTCCAACATAGTAAATAGGCTTAGCACTTCGTGGTTAACCAACTGGGCAAGTTCCTACCTAACCCAGCACACAACACTGATACGTGGCAACTCCTGAAATGGGACCCAGCTTAGCACTGAGGAACACACCAATAAAAGGCCTCAATACCATTTAGAATATGCTTATATCCACCCAAAATCCAACACATTATGAACTGGACCAGCCCAACATTGTTGCAGCTGATACACCTTCCATTGGCCTAAGGGCTGTTTCATTTCCATATTCAATGTGATAAGTGTGGTAACAAATCCCTTCAGAGTATTAGAGATAATAGGAAGTGCAGATGCTGGAGAATCCGAGATAACAAAGTGTGGAGCTGGATGAACACAGCAGGCCAAGCAGCATCTTAGGAGTAGGAAAGCTGACGTTTCAGCCCTAGACCCTATGCCCGAAACGTCAGCTTTCCTGCTCCTCTGATGCTGCTTGGCCTGCTGTGTTCATCAAGCTCCACACGTTGTTATCCCTTCAGAGTATTGACAGTTGTAGATGTGAGGTTATTGCAAAAGACATCTGGGCCTATAAAATGTTCTCAGACTATGTTCTAGGCATCAAATTTGTAATCCAGGCAGATCATAGGCAATTAGTGACCCTCCTTAATACTAAAGAACAGGCAAAGATTCCAGCAATTCCAATAATGTCTTATACAGTTTGATGCCACCACAGAATATACCAAAGGCAAGCTCCAGACCATGGCCAATGCTTTGACCCACAAACATATGGGAAAGAGTGGCGCAGTTGATCAGTGGTTAGCACTGCTGCCTCACTGTGCCAGGGTCCCAAATTTGATTCCATCCCAGGGCACTGTCTGTGTGGAGTTTGCATGTTCTCCCTGTGTCTGCATGGGTTTCCCCCACGTGCTTTGGTTTTCTCCCACAGTCCAAAGATGTGCAGGCCAGGTGGATTGGCCATGCTCAGTTGCCCATGTTGGGAGGAGCAGATAGGTAGGAGAGAAGACAGATGGGTCAAGGAGGTGGGGATGAGGGGGTGGTTTAGTCTTGGGATGACACCAGAGGTGGGGACATTTTGAAGCGAGTAAAGGTAGGATGGCAATAGGTGAGTGCAGGTAGGTAGTGGTGGGGATTGGTCAGTGAGGTGGGAGAAGCTCCTCCCTCCTCACTGACCAATCCCTACCACTACCTACCTGCACTGACCTATCGCCATCTCACCTACCTTCCCCAGCCCCACACCCCCTCTTTATTTATTTCAGTGTTCCCTTCCCCTCCCCCCATTTCTGAAGACGGGACCCAACTTAAAACGTCAGCTTTCCTGCTCCCCTGATGCTACCTGGCCTGCTGTGTTCCTCCAGCTCCACACTGTCTTGTCTCTGACTCCAGCATCTGCAGGGCTTACTATCTCTGAGTGAGAAACTGCAGCAAACAAGGTCAGCTGACTCCTGGTGAAATGACGACATGGATGGCACAGATTTCAGACAAATTGTGCAGAGTGACCCTGAACGCCCTGTTGCTTGCCAATTCAACTCCCCACCCTGGCCATCACACTGTCTCAGGCTTATTACTGTTGTCCTGTGAGGCCCAGTGCAAGCTGGAAGAACAGCACCTGATTTTTCATTTGAGGACGGTACCGCCTTTAAATCTCAGTATTCAACAATTGCAAGGCCTGAACATCGTCTTCCATGTCCTTGACCAACTGCCACAACCATGGCCTTGTTATCATGGAGGCTGCTTTCATCACAATAAGTCCATTTTCACCCACTAATGGTCCCATTATCAACTTTTCTTCTTCCACGGCTCACCATTATCCATTCCCCTGTCTGCTGTTCTCACTTTCTGATCTCCATCTCCACCTATAGCTTCTTCCTTTCCCTCCCCCAACCCATGTCTTTCGCGTATGTAACACATTTGCTTAGCTACAATAAGTTCTGAAGAAGGATCACCAGACCCGAAATGTTAGCTCTGCTTTCTTTCCACAGATGCTGCCAGATCTGCCGAGCTTCTCCAGCTATTTCTGTTTTTGTGTTGTGTGACTGCTCCCACTGTTGCATAGCCAAACTCTTTTAGTTGGCTCAGAACAGCCGAGACTCTGTCACTATTTTCTTGGATGATCACTGCATGTTACGAATAGTGTGTGGAACTACCTACTCAGTCACATGAGGCTGCTTCAGTGTCCTAATGTGTATCTGATTAAAATTTCTCAACTGGCAAGGAGGACATTTATAGAGGTGTTTTATCGCAAATACGCATTTTGAATCTTATACGCCTCACATCTACAGTATATGTGTATGTGAATGCGTAACATATAATGGGTCCAGGAGATGTTTCTGGGGATGGCTCCCTTGCTTGGTCTTTTGTACCTTGTCTACACTCCCCACTTTACAATATTTGCATCAAACATGACCTCATCCCCTTTGCTATTTAGCATCAGAGGAGCTGCTGAAAGATCCATAAGGATCTTTTGAGTTTTAGTGGGGCAGAAAACGATGACCTATAAATGTCATAGAACATATGGCATTTTATCCATCCTTCGCCCATGCAAGTTGCTATTTCCAACAACAGAGGATCGAACCATCACCCCTTTTCATAAAATGCTGTTACCATTACTGAATCCCCTACAATCCTGGGGGTTTCTAATGACCAGAAAGTCAACTGGATTAGTTGTCTAATACAGTGGCTATAAGAGCAGGTCAAAAGCAAGGAATATGGCAGTGAGTAACCCACCTCCTGACTCTCCAAAGCCTGTCCACTGTCTACAGGTCAAAAGTCAGGGATATTTTGGAACACTCACAACTTGCTTGGATGAGTGGAGCTCCAACAACACTAAAGAATCTTGACACCATCCAGAATAATACAATTTGATTTGCACCACACCCACAAACATCTACTTTCTCCACCACTGATGGCGGTATCAGTAGTGGGTACAATCTTCAAAATGCACTACAGAAAATCAACTGGTTATTCAGACATCACCTTACAAACACATGACCACTAACATCTAGAAAGACAATGGCAGCAAATGCATGGAAACATCACTGCCTGCAAGTTCCCCTTCAATTCACTCATTATCCTGATTTGGAAATATATTTTCCTTCCTTCAGTGTCAATAGGTCAAAATCCTGAAAGTCCCTCTCTAATAACTTTTTGGGTCTACCAACACTAAATTGTTTTTATTCATTCAGGGGATGAGGGTTTTACTGGCTGGGCCAGCCGTTATTGCTAATCCCTAATTGCCCAGAGGAGTCATCTGTAGGCCAGGCCAGGTAAACATGGCCATTTCCTTCCCTGAAGGACACTAGTGAACCAGATGGGTTTTTCCGACAATTGACAGTGGTTCTATGATCATCATTAGACCCTTAATTCCAGATTTTTATTGAATTCAAATTCTACCATCTGCCATGGTAGGATTTCAAAATGGGTCCCCAGAACGTTGCCTGAGTCTCTGGGTTAATAGTCTATAGATAATGCAACTAGGTCAATGTGTCTCCCTTGAATATTAAAATGTGTACAATAATACTTAGAATTCACAGAATCCCTACAGTGTGGAAACAGTTCCATTGACCCAACAAATCTACTGACCCACAGATGATCCCACCCAGACCCATTCCCCTATAACCCACCAAATCTGCAAACACAGACAATTTAGCATGGCCAATCCATCTAACCTGCACATCTTTGGACTGTGGGAGGAAACCCACACAGACACAGGGAGAACGTGCAAACTCCACACAGACAGTTGCTCAAGGGTGGAATCGAACCCAGGCCCTGGGTGCCGTGAGCCACTGTGCCACCCATATAAATAGACCGTGGTGGTAAAAGAAAACATCATCACCATTTCCTCAAGTGCAATCGCCATTCCCCAGGAAGCAATTAAAAAGACATAGAATTAATCTTTTCAATGAGAGAAGTGTGGACTCACCAATTTTGTACTCTCGCTCAGTCTAGTACAATTCCTGCACATTGATTTTAGCCTCAGTGTCCAAGATTTCCATCATGAACATCAAAATTCAAGGATTCTTGATGGCTGAGGCTATCTGCAATGAAGGTGTCAGTAACTTAAGAGAGATGAACAATACTTGGTAATTACAACTTCTTTCATTCTTGGGATGTCTGATGAGGCTGCTCATTGCTCACAAGGTTGAAACTTCACCTGGCCTGATGGTGGGAAAGACATCAGAGCAGATATTTAATTTTGGTGTTGGGGCCTCCTTTGCCTATTGGCAGAGAAAAAAAGTCATTGGATTCCTTTCCACCAGCCTATCAAGTGGCACTTCCATGTTGCTGTCAGTGAATTGAGGAGTTAGCTCGCCTTTCTGGGCCATGTGCTCCATGATAACAGGATAGCAGTGTAGAGTGAGGTCCAGTCCTAGTTTGGAGCTTTTGAAGTGGTCTGCAGCTAACCTTCTAATATGGCACCAGCTGCATGAACACTGGACTGAGCTGACAGCAGTGAATACTTCCACCTCTCCTGGCCTGCAATTCCTCAAGATCAGCACTATAATTGCTGGATGCATAATTAGTAAGGCAAAGATTGGGCAATTGCACGAGGAAAGTCACTGTGAGACATTGTGGACCAGTGCCATGAATCTCACTCAAAGAAACATTGCCTGGAAATGGGAAAAGTAAACCCATAATCTAAACACATACACGCACGTAGATAAACAAACACATTTCACACACAAAGTGATAAAAATATGAGAAAGTAGACATAATTAACAACCTCATTTGCAAATCTGCTTACATTACTTTTGAAAGCTGAGCACATGTTCAACATGGGTTTACCCCAGGAAGTCTTACATTACTCACTTAACAAGAAAATGTGCCAATATAATCACCTGGAATTTGGGGGCAGCATACTTTCTCCATATGTTAATGTACTGAAAATACAGACAGAGGCATGTAGCATTTGTAGTACATATTGTGACACAGCTAAAACAAGAAGCATTTTGATTTCTCGATTCAGTAGTTAACTGGAACCATCCTTCTCAAGTATATAATATATTTGCAAGAACCAGGCACAATTCAAATACATTTGGACAACCTTGAAACAGATTTTGATCACCATTCGTGCTTTTTCTTTATTTATTTGATGAAGGTGTCACCGTCTAGGCAGCATTTATTGCCTATCCCTAATTGCCCAGAGGGCAGTTAAGAGTCAACTGCATTGCTGTGGGTCTGGAGTCACATGTAGGCCAGACAAGGTGAGAATAGTAGTTTCCCTGCCTCAAGGGCATTAGTGAACCAGCTGAGTTTTTCCAGACAATCGATTCACAGTCGTCATTAGATTCTCAATGCCAGTTATTTATTGAATTTAAATTCCATTGGCTGCCAAGGCAGAATTTGAACCTCGGTCCCTGGAATGCTGTCTCGGTTTCTGGATAAATGGTCTAGCAATAATATCACTAGGCCATTGTCTCCCCCAGTTGTTATATCAATCTAAATCTTTGAAGATGTTTGGATCAAAGAAATTCATCTAAGAGGCCAATGATTTTTCAGTCACAAATAAGCCCATGTTGAAAAGAGCCACATGGTTCAGATGATACACAGTTTACTGATGAAACTATCTACAGATTCTCTTGGAAGCTGATATGTGCAATGGAGAAGGAATCTTGCCAGGTTCTTAATTGATCTTGAAGTTAAATATTGATCAAAAACTGTTATGAGGTTGTTTCTCATTGATCTGTTTTCTATGGATTACTTGATGTGATGTTGTGTCCATTTCATTGAGAAACATGCTAAATGTTTTGAGTTTGATTTACTATCTAGTACTACATATTTAAACTTTTCTAGCAGAAAGATTAATACTGATGAATTTTATTACGTTGTTTGATTGCTGATGGGAGCTGATTCATTTTTTGAGCTGTAAAATGGTGGGAATTAGATCCCCTTCTACAATAGTTGCCCTTGTACTATTTTGTTGCCTTTTCATATTCTTTGTGCACTGAAGTAGTTGTTGAATCTTTAGTTTAGTAAAGATTACTGTTGTAGCACTAAAATTGAAATCATTCGATGTTACTGCTGTTTTCAATATAAAGTTTGTTTTTCCTCTACCAATGTGACATGCTCATAGAAAAGAATGAAAATATTCATTTTCTTAACTGGCTGAAGGATGTCTCAAACATCTATGGATCGAACTTATGCAAAACAGCTTCACCCAATAAAGTTCAATCATTTTTTGCCTGTTTCAAAAATGGCTGTTGTAACATTGTTGGACCTATCTTTTCATGTACACAATGTATTTTTGCAACTAATTCAATACCATGCAATTAGATTTATGCTCTTTTCCTTCAGTCAATTTTTTGTATTCTAATAAATAAAATCGTTAAGTCTCTGTGGTTGGTTTAAAACAATGTGTTTGTTGTTCAAACAGTCAAAGTAATAGAAATTTCTCCAATTTCACTGTTAGCATTTTGGTACTTAAAATTGCAATAGAATTTTTATTCCTGATTTTATTCCTTTTCCAATCAATTCTCTTAAACTTGTACCTAAAGAATTTCTGCAGCTTGTCATTGTTATCTACATTGCCAAGAAAAAACTTCGTAACTTTAACTCACTGCTTGAAACCTTAACTGAGTTCCTTAGCCTCATCTTTCAGGTGAAAATAATGCATTTTGTCCCTTCCTTCAAGGCACTGAATTTGCCTTAGGGACCTAGTAGTCAGCTTCTTTTCACGGATACTTGATTTGGATTTGTCCCTTTAGCTGTAGTGGTCTTTTACAGCTCTCATAGCATTTTTAAAAGCCTGCTTCCCCTATTACAGACTGTAAAAGAGATTTACAATATTTTGATGGTTTCTGTAGTGCATTTTGTCAGTTCAGAATGACACTTTTCTGGCTGCCAGCTGGTCTTAAAGTTGTACAAATAAATTCTTGAAAAAAAAGTTTTGAAATCTATTCTCTAGAAATTCTCACGTCTGTTTCTTTACGTTCACTGCTCCATGGTTTTCTAGTCAATGTACCTGGGGTGCCACCATCTTTTATTGTGTGGTTTGATGTCATGCTACGAGCTTATACTCTTTACAGACTGGTCAAAGAGAAGGCAAAAATCAAATACTACCTTCAGACTTAGACTTCAACGTAATGTTATCTATTACATATTGATACTCAATACTGCATGACATGGTAAAGTTACATTAGAAATGGATGGATCTACCATTTTTGAGATCATATTGATGTATCCTTGAGACTGTCTCTCATTCAATGGTGTTCCACGCTTCTCTGACAGGGTTCTAACTCTGCCCATTCTGTGCTATATATACACAATAATATGTCACTCGTGACATCATCACAAGTTTGATGTAGGATCTTGATGCTATTACACAACAATTTCCATATGTTTCACTTCAACCGAGTACTCCCTCTTTCCCAGGAGATACATATTGCAAGTACTTGGGGCATTTTAGAGGAACAAAATGATCATTTTTCAGCACAGCCATGAGGGAATCAATGGATCACCTGCCGTTTCATGTGTTCATGCAATGATGAGCAGGACTCAAAATAGTAACTCTGTTTCTCTACTAATTAGATTAGATTAGATTCCCTACAGCGTGGAAACAGGCTCTCCGGCCCAACAAGTCCACACCGGCCCTTGAAGAATCCCAGCCAGACCTATCTCCCTATAACCCACTCACCCCTGAACACTACAGGCATTTTAGTACGGCCAATCCGCCTAGCCTGCACATCTTTGGACTGTGGGAGGAAACCAGAGCACCCGGAGAAAACCCACGCAGACATGGGGAGAATGTGCAAACTCCACACAGACAGTTGCCTGAGGCTAGAATTGAATATGGGTCCCTGGCGCTGTGAGGCTGCAGTGCTCACCACCGAGCCACCATGCTGCCCCAATTTCTCCAGCACTTCCTGTTTTTACCTCATGCATATCACCTTTGATCAAATTTCTCACTCTACAAAATTGAAATCATTGAATTACACATTGACAAATTGAGGATTTTACAGTCTTGAAGTGAATCCTTTTGGAGTCTTTACTGATTGTATTATCACTATGGTAAATAAGAAGGCCCAAAACCAGACATGTTTGCAGGTCTTAGGTGAAATAATGCCACAGAGGTTAGTATACTGTCACCAAGTCACCTTTTATTTATCAGCATAGAGTCCTTGACACTGCTCCAGCTCACTCAGAGCCAGCTCACCAAGTAAACGCAACCTCTGATACTCCTGTTTATATCTGTCAGCCTAAGATCTCTGACTAGACCAGGATAACAGGCCCAATCAGGGAAATCATATTCTATGAATTCCACTGGCTGACCTTGTTGCAATAACGACATTAGATGAATGAAAAAGCAGTTAGGCTACATGCCTTACAGGGATCATAGTTGAGCTCATAAGTTCCGAGCAGATGACAAATGAGTTGGGTTGGCTCACTGTCCCTTTCTCATTCCTGCAGCCTACAAAGGGTTAAGGGAGCCTGCAAATCTTACTAATACTTCAAGTGTAAAATATTCTTCACTGTTCTGTTCATTTGAGGAACTTTTTTTGCTAACTGTAAAATCCTGCTGTGTGTTAAATTGCACAACTTAGGGGAACATCATTGCCCACACACTTTTCAATTCTCAAAACAGCAAATATTTTACTTGGAAATAAGTTCTCAAAAATTCTGTTGCATTTCATATCTTCAAATAAATGAAAGAACCACCATGTAGTTTACACAGCCTCATATATGTTTCCCACTGGTTTGTTTCATTATTTGAGTGACTTGATAAATTAGCAACCTTTGGTAAAAGGCAGAATCATATTGGTACAACTCATAATCATAGACAGAGAACCCAGCTCAGTACAAATTTCATTCACCGATAAGCTACCAGCTACATGAAAGACTCTGTTGGTAATGTATAGTCTCTGTGTAGTCTCAGACATTCCAGCTCAAAGTGTAAGAATCTAACACGCCGAGTAGGAATTTCATGTTCTCCACTGATGCAGTATGTCAAAACAGAACAAAGAATCGCCTTGAATCAGCCTCTCAGGATTGATCACAACAGGGCAGACTGAAGCCTGTCTTAACAGAACTTTTGTAGATCTGCCAAATGGTCCTTTGCAGATGCATAGCAGAAAACTGTTTCCAACCAGGTCTAAGCATTGCCAACATTCAACTAAACTAGCATTTTTGGGAATTCGCAATGAAAACAGAAAATACTGGAAATTGGCATCAGGTTAATAAATATCTGAAAGAAAAAAAGTCTGATCTAGGTAAGACCTTTTATCAAAATATTATTGGGATTTTCCAAAGTTTGGTTACATCAAATATCTTTTCTACAGCAACTTTTGCCATGTCAGTATTGAAGGCATTAATGCTTAATAACATCTTATCTATTCTGAACTGTCAAATCTCATTAATAATTATGACAAGATCTTTACAGTTGCTTTTGTGATAAGTAATTGGCTCTAATGCTTACATGCAAACTTCATTTATTTTTATTACATCAGGAATTCAAGGAATGTTTACTTTTTGAATCCAGACTTTTACTTTGGCTAAGTTCTAATAACAAGGGGTCAAGTAATGGTCCACACTCTAGCAGGCAAGACATAACAGAAATGCAGAGAGCTATGGATTTTTTTGTGGATATAGTCATGTCAATCAGAGCCCAATGCTATTTAACTCATTCTCAGTGAGGTCATACCTGACGCCAGTCTCGGCAGTGTCCAGGGTTATTACGACTGATATGGAAAAAGCCAGGAGATAAACTCTCGAGACTGTATTGAGCAACAAGCAAAGCAGAAACAAGTATGAGTGATATAGTGA
Organism: Stegostoma tigrinum; assembly: GCF_030684315.1. Lineage (NCBI taxonomy): Eukaryota > Metazoa > Chordata > Chondrichthyes > Orectolobiformes > Stegostomatidae > Stegostoma > Stegostoma tigrinum. The sequence continues at coordinate 104,744,403 of NC_081355.1, read as the reverse complement.
GTCCATTTACTTTCTGGCAATAGAAAAAGATTTTAACTATATATGTACAGAATCAATAGGAATTTTGAATTTCCCTATTAGCATTAATGTAATTTTAGATATTTAGAAGCTGTTATGGCTATGGGGAAACCATAAGACAAAATAGCTAAATTTATCAAACAAGTCTCCAGTGAAGAAATTACCAACAAAAGTTTGCTTTTTGTAACTTCCACTTTAACACAGATTAAACATTAATTAACAGGCAAATAAAAGGTAAATTTTATTTTAACCTGTCAATAAAACAGTCTTGCACAATCACAAGCATAACCACACCATTCCACAATATGTTTTTCTTTACACCTACAGATCATGTCAGGAGTCTCCAATATCAGCTTTCACCACTGTGTTTCATGGGTATATTAACATTAGCAAGGAGCATTTCTATGAACTCTCTTCCCACTTGGTCATGAAAATGCCAATATTGTAACTTTCCAGAGTCTCCATTCCACCAACTAACAAATAACAACATGGTTTAGCCACTTTTGGGAACACACCCATCTCATTTTAGTTAGATTTCCAAATTCTGGACCTATTTAAGCAGGTCACAGAGTGCCACCAAGATCTCCTGTCTCGTTTTCTGACAAACAGAAAAACTTACCTCTTCTTGAAATAAATTCACTTCCATTTTCACAAGAATTTAGTTATCCTATTTTGGTCTGTGGCTACTTTCTCTTTATGCGTGCATATGTATGTATTTGGCTTCCCATTCCCATTCCACTGCTTGTGGCTCTCCTTTGTATTTGCAGCTCAGCTTTATGTCTACTGGCCACCTGATTCTTTAGTTAATTCTTCCCTGTTTGCCTGGTTTCCAGGTCCAGGCTCACTGGGTCAAATGGATCAGTATTTCTTATTATGCAAACAATTAATACATGCCCAGAACTTGAATATTGCTGAAAAAGACACAATTTGTCAAATCCTTGAATCTTACAAGCCCATCAAGACAATTCAAAAGAATATCAAAGCCACGGGGAAACAACTTACATACTCTAAGAGAAGGGCATAATGATTGGTGAGCAAGTGGACTTTGAATGGTGGAAGCATTGGAATAGAGAATATCTTAATTAATGATTACTGTCAATTAATTGCCAAGCTTTCTTCAAATTTTAAAATGGTCAAGTTGATTCTGCTAGGTCCTAAAAGGACTTACGTTGAGTTTTTCCTCTTTACCCTCTTTCTAATGTACTGAACTGTTCACCTGAAATTCTCCTCCAAGTCTGTAAACCGTCATTAAAAATATATGTATCACTATACTTCAGATACTCCATCAGAACACACAGAACAAATCTAAAATTTAAGCTAAAAGCTTATCCTAACTTCTCAACATACATAACATAGAATATAAATCAAACCAACAGCCACGTATGGTTTGGTCCACTTTAGAACCCAAGTTTTTAAATAATAGTAATAAAATAGTATGAACTTACATCACAGTAAGCATGGCAAGCTATCAAAAAGGCAAATGGAATAAAAACCTTTATTATAACTCTTGCTATAACCATACAGCACATTGGCAAGAGTGCTCATAGTGTACAATGCAGATTTCATTTTCTTGTTTCAGGAAAGATATATTTGCATTGGAAGCAGTTCAGAAAATAACACACTGGATTTATTCATGCGATGAAGGGTTTGTAGAAGTTTGAGGAGCTTGACAGGATAGATTCTGTGAGGATGTTTCATCTGACAGGGAAATCAAGAAATGACGGCACAATTTCAAAACAAGGGATTTCTCAGTCAAGACAGAAATAACGAATATTTCTTTGCTCAGAGAGCCATTAATTTTAGGAATTCTTTAGCCCAGAAGGCAGTGGAGACTGGGGTATTGAAGATATCCACAGATGAACTGAATACATTTTTGATCTACAAGAGTCAGTGTTATAGAGGGGTAGACAGGGAAGTCATGTTCAGCCTTTAGCAAGAAGGCTATAATGTTACTGAATAGTGTAGCAGGTTCAAGGGACCAAATAGCCTACTCCTGACCCCAATTCTGATGTTATTCTGTGTTTCCATGTGGTGCACTCCACTGTTCTTTTGCAAGGGTCACTGTCATTTTAGTGGTCTGTTTTTTTCCCTATCATGTGGCTCTCCAGAGAACAGAATGACCTTTGGATTATGGAAGTCACTGATTGTGTGGGTTTGGGGATGGTAAACTGCAGGAGCAGGAAGTGAAAGAGCATGAGGAAGTGGACGTAGAAGGGGATGAGGTTAAGCACAGGGGCGCAATGGCTGGGCAATATGGTGGCCGGGCATGGCTCGGGGGATGAAGAGCTTGTAAGTACGTCAGAGCAGAACTCATTGCTACAGAAGGCTGCGAGGCCAAATCAAGGCATGTATTGAACGCAAAGTAAATAAATTCTGGAATAATAAGGAGCCCAAGGACAGAGGGCAGGAGAATGGGTTTGAGAAACACATCAGCGACGATTGAATGGTGAAGCAGACTTGATGAGGCCAAAATGGCTTCATTCTGCTGCTACATCTTACAGTCTTATGAATGGAAAGCATATCCTGATCTAGGTCAAGATCAACTAAGCTGCTTTGATCCAGGTTGAGGGGCATGATGAAGAATCTGAGATACCTATGCTAACCTATGGATGACTGATATAGAATGAACCTTCTAATCATTTATCACCAATGACAGAAGCTGGTGTGGCAACTGCATTGCTCAGAACCATAGGAAATGACAGAAGGTGGTGTGCACAGCCCAGACCATGACACAAGCCAACCTTCCATCCATGGACTCCATTTACATGGCTTGTTGCTGCGGAAAGGCTACCAACATCATCAAAGACCCATTGCACCCCAGTAATGCTCTCCAACAACCTCTTCCGTCAGGCAGAAGATACAGAAGCTTGAACACATGCACCAACAAGTTCAGGAACGACTTCTTCCTGGCTGTCGTTAGACTGATGAAAGGGATGTCTAATTTCAGATAAAGCTGATCTTGCTAATGTTGGTCTTGCCTAACACCCGCCCTGTGCAATGTAACCTATATGCTTCTAAGTTTTTTTTTCACCCTGTGAACTGTTTGTAAACAAAGCTGTATCTTGTACTTAGGTACACATGACAATAAATATATCAAATTTAATCAGAAGCGCATCTACACAAAGGCTTTGTCCCATGGAAGATCTTGCCTTTTCTTTCACCATCTTGTACGCACCCATTTTTCTATCACAGCAGAAATGCAAGGGATCCAATACCGTTCCGAATAAACCAAAGAACTGCAGATGCTGGAAATCAGAAACATAAGCAGGAATTTCTGAAAAATCTCAGGAAGTCTGGCAGTATCTGTGCACACAAAGCAGAGGTAACGCTTCAGGTGCAGTGGCCTTTCTTCTGAAGTGTCTCTTGGCCTTAAATATTACCTCTGCTTTTTCTCCTCAGATGAAGTGAATCCAGATGTCATGCTTAGTATCATTGGATGTACTGTGCAATTTGAGGAAAATAGTAAACAGAGACTGTCAGAACGTGCCCTGTGATCCACTCAGCTCTCCTTCTGACATCATCAGAGAAAAGGGCTCCCTCCTCTCCTTGGCATTCTCCAACATTAAATCCAGGCTGGTATCAATGAAGCAAGAGGTGACCTTGCCCTTGGTGCCAAGCCTCCAACTCTCCTGTGACATCTCACTTCCCTGGGTTGCTATGGAAGACTTTGGCACAAACAGCAGATTTCTCCTCGAGAACAAACTACAGCTTCAGCGATGACTCCAGAGGGAAATAGAAATGTTATTTGAACCAATCAGTTCCAATCCCCCTCTGCTTCTAATTGGATGGAATGCCAGTCTCTACCTCAGGTTTAGACTGACCCGCATGAAAATATTAACTTGAATCAGTTTCACACTGAGGTAGGCTTTTGATCTAAAAATAGTCTGAGCTTATGTTTGCCACCATTGCAGCAACAATTCAGATGCTCATGTCTAAAGGGCAGGTAGGGTGGTTAGAGTCAGATGCAGAGTTATGGGTCCAACAATAACATCTAAATGCAACAAATAAGTATGATTTCAGAATGAGGAAACAATGGAATAAAGTCAAGAAAGCAAAAGCTAAAGGAAAAGAGTAGAAAACCATTCTTATCAATTCTCATCTGTTGTGATTGAATAGCTTGATGTTACCCCAGACACTTATGTGCCTGTAGATATGATCTTCATGTCTAATGATGTTGTAAATGTTTGTTGGATTCTTCAATACCACAATCTGCATGTTTGAATTCAAAACGAGCATCAGTGAACGAGTTATTCCATTGCTAGTGCTGCTTAATAACATGGTCAACAATTCCTTGCATTGCTTCATTGATGATCAAGAGTAGACTAATAGGGCAGTAAATTGTTCCATTGGATTTATTCTGCTGTTTGTGTGCAGGGCACTTTTCCACAATGCTAGGTAGATCCAACATTGTAGCTATTTTGGAATAACTTTGCTGGTGTCGCAGCTAATGCAAGAACAGAAGGCTTCAGGACTACTGCAGAAATGTTGGCAAGGCACATAGCATTTGTAGTATCTAGTAACTTTAAATTATTTCTTGATCCTATACTGAGTGAGTCAAATTGGTTGAAGACTGGCTAATGTGTTGCTAGTGACCCTTGGAAGAGGCAGAGATGGATTATCCACTTGATATTTTTGACTGAAGTAGGAAGCAAATGTATCAGCCTTGTCCTTTACATATATATGTGTGTGCTGCCCAGTTGTTGAGTGTTGGGATATTTTCAGATCCTCTTCTTCCTGTCAGGTGTTTAGCTGCTCACTATCATTCATGGCTGAATATGTCAGACCTGCAGAAATTGGAATATTATTTGTGGGATTACTTGTTCTGTCTTCTTCATGCTGCTCCCAATATATGGCATGCTAAAAGCCCTGTGTTGCAGCTTCACAAGGTTGACATTGCATTTTTAAGAATGTGTCGTGCTGTTTTTTGGCATGTCTTCCTGAACCCCCTCATTGAACCATAGCACAATGTAAAATATGGGGTCTTTAGTTTGAAAAGAAGGCTTTTAACATTCTACAAGTACACATGGTCAGCCAAACCTAAAGAGCTGAATTGAACTCTTCTGCAACTGGATAAAGCAAGATAAACTTGAAAATTGTACAGCCAAAAAGTCTGTGAGGGAAAGAAAAAGGAAAACAAGTCAGAAGATGTCGAAAAACAGAAGCATATGGAAAAGAGGGTAATAAGGAGAAGAATGCAGCACTGTCACATGACCATCCCAAGTACCTCAAGTTTTACATGCCAAGATTCCAATTTTAGTTACAACGACTGCTTAGGGTCTACGCTTTGTGCTGCAAGCCTTGCACCTAAGATCCGTCCAACACTGACAGCTTTGATGAAGTACTGCAAGTATGGAACATTTAAAATTCTGGCTAATGTAACACTGTTAGTTCCTGTTAAATGAATAAATTTGACCTACAAACAGGATATTAATTTTCTAATACTGTACCAAGTTACAAATGTATTTACTGGTACTTTGGCAGTTTTTACAAAGCTTGAACATTTGCGTCATTTCTGCATTCACTGCCAGGGTCATTGCATGATACTGCTCAAAAAAATACTTGGAGTTATGGGGTAAGGACTAATTGAAAATTACTTCCTGCTTGCATTTAATGAGTCCACTGCACCAAAGAAGAAATTTTGCTGAAGATTATTTCTGTAAATTTTGCAAAGGCTTGTAGAACGCAGAAGTTAAAACTAAATGTAGCTCTTTCATTGATCTGCATTAAATTATAAAGCTATATATTTCTCACATTTTGATTGTCTCTACGAATAAAGGCTGAAATTAACTTGTAGCAATTTGTTTTCTCAAGTGTGGTATCTGCAGTACTGAATGTGATGTACATTTAATTGTTTGGCTATCTGTAGGGATAGCATAATTGTTTAATTAAATGTATAATGGTAAGATCATCAAATAACTGACTATAGTGGTCATACACCTTAATAGAATTAATTGGCACTTCTCAGAGAGCCTATCCAAGCTGTAAAATTGATATTTAAATCAATAACGAAGATGCAGTTCCCTCCATAGAATTTTATGAAATGTGTTATCGCCTGATAATTTGTTGCTCTAACTTCAAGTATAGTGAAAACCTAACATATTGCTGATTTGTTTGGAAATTCAGTCCCATATTTGTGAATTAAGACAATTTGCTGTTCTGCAATGCATTGCTAACAATAATTATTTAAAACAATAGTTGCAAAATTGCTCTGTCTGCAGTAATATTGATACATTGACCACCTAATGCAATGCCTTATCTCTGCTAGTAATCTAACAGCTCTGGTAATTACCATAAGTCCTCATTTTGTGTGTAACATTTAAACAAGCTAAATTGGAATGCTTTACAGTATCTAAAATATCAATTAAGCCAATTATTAGTGGGTTGTTCAAATTAAAATAATTAATATCACCATACTCCACATTACATAACCTTGAGTTCTGAGTCCGTTTATTGAAGTAGGGTTAAATACTGCTACTTAGACATTTAATGACTTTCCTTTACATTTAAGTTCAAAAGTTGCTCATAAGGGAAGTGTTCACGTTGCAGATTTCCTGCATCAAATACAGAACAGAGATGGTGAAGGAGATAAATGATCAGATATTGTGTATACAAGGCGATCATAAATTAGCTGGCCTTGACTCAGTATTACAATTTTGTTATTCATTTAGGGGTATGACCATTGCTGGCCAAGCTGGTACCTTTTAGCCATCTCTAATTGAGCTTGGGAAGGTAGAGATCAGCTGGCTTCTTGAACAACTGCAACCCACATGGTGTAGAGAAACCTATAATGCTGCTGGGGAGGGAGTTACAGGATTTTCACCAAGAATCAGTGAAAAAAATAGCAATATATTTCCAGGTCAGGATGATGCAAGAAAATGAAGAGAATTTATAGATGTAGGCTTCTCCCTGTAGATGCTCCCCTTGTTTGTTTAGGTGGGTGAAGTCACTGTCGTAAGGTACTGTCTAAGGAGTCTTACTGAGCTGTTGCAGTAAATCTTGTAGGTAGTACGCACTGCTGCCATTCTGCAGTGTTGGTGTATGAAGGGAGTGAATATTGAAGTCGTTAAATACGCTGCCAGTCAAGTGGACTACTTTGACCTGGATCTTGCCAAGCTTTTTGGATGATATTGGATCTGTACTCATCCAGGAAAGTGGAGAGTATTCCATAAGACAGCTGACTTGTGCCTTGTAGATGGTTGACAGGCTGTGGGGAGCCAGGCAGAGAGTTACCCTCTTGGACCAGGTAGATTGCAGTGTTCTGATTACTGAAAGAGCTTGGCTGGGGACATGGCTAGTTTTAGAGGATAAGTCTTCAATACTCTTGTCAGAATGTTGCCAGTGGTCAGAATCTTTGCAGTGTCCAGAGCATTTGGCCATTTCCAAATATTACATGGAGTGAATCAAGTTGTTTGAATTCTGATATCTATGATTCAACAGACCTCTTCAGGACTCTGAGATCATCCAATTGGAACTTGGAAACTCTTCCACCTCAGCTTTTGCACTGATGTTCTGGGTTTCCACATCTTTGAGGATGTTGTTATTTGGGGCACTTCAATTCAGTGAATGATTTAATTGTCCACTACCATTTAGAACTGGATGTGGCAGAATTTCACATCTGCTGATTTTGTCATTGCCTAGCTCCGTTTATCAGTTGTTGCTTCTGCTGCTTGGAATGGCAACAGACAGGCCGTGAGTTTGCAGATTGTGTTTGAATACAAATCCCACAACATTGATGGCCTACAGCACCTCATGGATGTCCAGTCTTGAACTACCATATATGCTCCAGATCTAACCCATTCAGCATTCTGCCACACTGCCATACAACATGATGGAGGGTATCCTCAATGTAAAGTCAAGACTTCACACCGCAATGACTGCTGATGGGACAACACATATCCATGGTGCTGTCTAGGACATTGTATGTAAGGTACAATCTATAAGAATGGCTTTGTCAGGCTGTTGCTTGCCTAGCCTGTGTGACACCTCTCCTAAGTTTGGACAAAACCTGCACATGTTAGTTAGGAGGATTTTACAACATTGGCAGGGCTTTGTCTGCCACTGCTATTTCTGGTGCCTTTGCCTATGCTGGTTGGCCCATCTGGCTTCATTTCTTTAAACAGATTTTGAAGTAATTCAATTTGAATAAGTGGCTTCCAGGCCGTTTCAGGGAGCATTTAAGAATTAACCACATGGTTGTGAATCAGGAATCTCAAGTAGGCCACAACAGATAAATACAATATATGTCCTTCCTGAAGGACATGAGTGAACTAGATCGTTTTTATGGTAGTCATTTCACAGTCACCATTAAATTAGCTATTTTTAATTCCAGATTTATTAATTGAATTTAAATATCGCCATTTGCCATGGTGGGATTCGAACTCAGAGCCTTAAAATAAAAGGAAAATACTGTAAATGCTGAAGATCTGAAATAAAAACAGGGAGTTATGGAAAAACTCAGCAGATCTGGTAGCACTTGTGGAGAGAGAAACAGTTAATGATTCAAGTTCGATATGACATTCTTGGGAAGATGAGATCTCTGACAATTTTTGTTTCTATACATGGAGAATTAGCCTTGATAATGTGTTCAGAGACAACACCAGCACGCCAGCTCCTTCACTTTGGTGAATTTCTGGTGGGGAGCATCACATCACAAATTTCTGAACCAATGTCTGCCAAATATTCAAAACATTACTAGAATCCTCACTCTTGTGTAACATGAGATTTGGACACATAGACAGCCAAAGATTATGAAGCAGGGATTCTTTGTCCCACTGGCATCAGACCATTACAAACATAAAAGGGAATTAAGGTTAGACTAGGAAGCATTTGTATGGAGTAAAGCTGGTGATTTACATTGATTTGAGGAATGTTTTGTCTGTCTCCTCCTTTTTCCCATGAGCCCTCCTTCCCTCCAAACGCACCTTTTTATCCAGAGAGCATCCATTCACTGACCTGCAGCTGAAGGTTCTGGCTCAACGGCTCACGGTCCCTTACTCAGTGCCATCGCTCACTGTCACCATCTGTTGCTGGAGGGTTTCATTACACACTCAGGTTTAGGGTTGTATCCAGCGTTTGCTTGCGATGACCTTCTCAGCCTGTTATCTTTTCTGGTACCTTCCAAGGATCCACCACTTGGTGCCATGCTTGCTTGTGAACTATAGCCAACACTTAAGGCTGTTGGGAAGGATGAGTTGCTTCACCTCTCTCTTCTTGTCATGATTTAACCAATAGAGGACTCCATCATCCTCCCTGATCCTCTTCCAGCATCTCAACAAGTTCTGCACTTGTTTGGCCTGCCTATGCTGCTGCTATATTGCTGGATATTGACGCTTCCAATGGTAGTGCAGTTTCCTGATGCTTATGTCAATCAGCTGAAGTTGTCTAAGATCCTCTTCTGAGATCAATCACAAAGTTGAAACCACAACTGGTTCAGCTGTAAAACCCTGGTTTGTATTGCATTCACAAGTATCCCAAGGACGCTCTGCTATACCTTTGCCCAGATGTCACGGGGAATCGATGTTTGACTTGGAGCATGGACAGGATGGTGTCAGCAAATGCCCCTCTAACCGTGAAGGTTTAAGTCTCTCCTTTTGCCTGTGTCCTGACTAAGGGCATCAGCATTTGCTTTACATTCACCTGACTGTACCAGATCTAGAATCGAAATTGCATGAGTTTAGCAGCCCATGAGCCTTCTGTTGCTTTCAGATTGATGGGCATTTGAAAGTAGCTGAGTCGGCTGTTGGCTACAGACACTTCAAACTATGCACTCGTTAAAATGACTCTGAACCTCCAGAAAAAAAAGCCCAGCTCAAGACTAATAGTTTGAGTTTCATGTGTGAATAATTCTTAATAGACCTTTCAGTTGCCTCGAGACTCTGACTGACATAAGTTATAACCATTCTTTTCTGCCTTCGAACCTGTGCCAGAATCACTCTCAGACCAAGAAAATTACTGTCAGTTTCCATTGTGAAAAGGAGTTGAAAATCTGGGCAGTCAAGGACAGATGAAGGGACAAGCTTCTGCACAAAGGTGAAAAAATACTCTTCATGTGCTGTGGTCAAACTCCCTATGATGCTTTGTGATGCATCATGCCTCATAGATCCTTTCTCAATCACTCCTCCCACATTCCCTGATTATTTCAGCAAATTGTGGATTTGGGTGACTGACTGAACATAACCTTGATCAAACCTCCAATAGTAACCAGTCAGACCAAGGAACCCATACAGTTCCCTCCTAGCTTTAGGCCAGGGCCAGTCCTAAGCTCTTCAGATTTTCTCACCATCAGGATTAATGCCTTCCTTGGTAACAAAGTACCAATGGTATCATACATTTGTCTTGAAAAATTGGCACTTCAATAAAACAAAGAACTGAAGTTGCTGGAGATCTGAAACATACAAAACAGAAATTGCTGGAGAAACCCATTAGGTGTGGCAGCATTTGTGGTGACAGAAATAGAGTTAAAATTGTATGTCCTCCTCGGAACATGGACAGCAACGACTGGACCTGCACTTGCTATGTAGTAACCTGTTCCAGTTGCCTCTTCAGCCTGAGGACCATATCCCATCTGCACCAACAGTCATCACTCAGAGGGTAGCCTCTTTCCTGATCTCAGGGATTCAATCCTTTCTTATGATCTGGACGATGTGACTCTGTGCTGCAGAGAAAGATATTGAGGCTTGTTAAGCCTCTTCAACTCCGCTTCTGCTGGGATTTCCTTCAGCTGCCTGCCTGATTGATCAGAAGGATGTATCCAAAGGATGATGCAATCAAACAAATTCACCAGCTCCAGGAGTACGGAAAACAGGGCCTCCCCTTCTGCTTGCTTATACTCATCAAATTTCTGCTGTAGCTATGACAGGCTATGGGCATCCCAAAAGCCCTTGTCAGTACCTCAGAGACCCACCTTGGCTTTCTTTGAACTTCTTCTCAATATTTCCTGACAGGTTTTTGCAAACAGATGTTCCATCATGAACACCATGTGCTCATTAACATTGAAGCCTCTGGATACCATAACCAGCTGTGTATTCTCAATCCAGTCTTCAATTGCTGATCATTTGGTGTTTGCAATCTTCCTGGCAAATCGTCCAGATTCCTGTGCATTGACAAGCAGACTATCTAAAAGATGTACTGCAAATATTCACCAAAGGTCCTTTGGCAGCACATTCCAAACCCATGACCACTTTCGACTCAAGGGCAGCAGATACATAGGAACACCATCATCTACAAATTCTCCTCCAACCACTCACCATTCTGACTTGGAAATATATCACCTTTCCTTCACTGTCGCTGGATCAAAACCCTGGAACTCCCTCCCTAAGAGCATTGTAGGTCAACTGACACCAAATGGACTGCAGCAGTTCAAGAAGGCAGTTCACCACCACCTTCTCAAGGGCAGCTAGTGATGTGCAATAAGTGTTAGCCAGCGAGCAAAGCCAATATCTGACAGTTGAATAAAAAAGACACTCCCTTCTTCTGTACCATCTAGGGAACAGACATGAAGAACCATTGCCTCAGTTTGCCTAAAGGCCTGGTTCCTTCTGCCAAAATCTGAGTTTCCAATGATCCTAACCATGTCCGTTACAACTTGATGCTTATATGTGGAATCTTGCCAACTGCACCAAAGATCATGAAGCAGGGATTCATTATTCCATTGCCATCAGGTCATCATGAACATAAAGGGGAATTTAGCTTAAATAACAAGTATTGATGGTATTTAGATGGAATGAAGTCTTCGTTTCACACTGAGTTGAGGAATTCTTTGTCCAACTGCACTTTTTTTTCTAATGAGCCCTCCTTCCTTTAAGGACACTTTTATTTTTATCCAGGTAGGGGCCATTTGTCTGGCCTAGCTGCTCTCCCTCATTGTCACCATCTGCTGCTCAAAGTTCTGTTACGTTTGAATACCATAAGAAAGGCTACAGGGCAGAGTGAAACAAAAGTGGTTGACACTGCAGCCTCACAGCACCAGGGTCCCAGGTTCAATTCCACCCTTAGCGACAGTCTGTGTGGAGTTTGCACGTTCTCCCCGTGTCTGCATGGGTTTCCTCCGGGTGCTCTGGTTTCCTCCCACAGTCCAAAGATGTGCAGGCTAGGTGGATCGGCCATGGGAAATTGCCCGTATTGTTCAGGGATGTGTAGATTAGGTGGGTTGTAGGGGGATGGAGCTGGGTGGGAAGCTCTGATGGTCAGTGTGGACTTGTTGGACCAAAGGCCCTGTTTCCACACTGTAGGGATTCTATGATTCTATGAAGATACTGTGTATTAAGCATCTTCAGCAATGTTACAAAAATAAGTTTCCAATATCTCCTCTAATGTATAAAGGAGGGACTATTGCATGCATTATCTGTACCAAGACTGATTCAATTAAAAACAGGATATGATTACAGAGAACTGTATACTCCAGCACTCTATCAAAGGAGATGTTCTGTGCATTGCAAGGGCATGTGCAACCAATGTTCTGTGACCAGATGGTGAGAAGCATGCTCCAATCAGTCTAGATAGCTGTGGGAGTCAGTGGGCTTGAAATAGATGCCAGTTTTGAGGTGGTCACCAGAGACAGAGATGAAGAGGCCCAGGAAAGAGAGGGAGGTATCAGAGATGGTCCAGGTGAATTTGAGGTTGGGATGAAAGGTGTTTGTAAAGTTGATGTGGGAGCACAAGATATCGCTAATACAGTCATCAATGTAGCAGATGAAGAGGTGGGGGATAGTGCCAGTGTAGCAGTGGAAAATGGACTGTTCCACGTATCCTACAAATTCAGAGATGGTCCAGGTGAATTTGAAGTTGGAGTGAAAGATATTCGTAAAGTTGATGACCCGAAATGTCAACATGCCTGCTCCTCTCATGCTGCCTGGCCTGCTGTGTTCCTTCAGCTCCACATAGTGTTGTCTCTAAATATGATGAGTTCTGTTGTGGCATTGTTACAGTATAATTCCCAGGAAATTCAAGATCGAGAAAGGTTTGTTTCCAGTGAGCTCATTATCCTTCAGGAATGGGATTGGCAATCCTTATCAATGAGGTTCATTCCTTACTGTGAATCACATTACAGAACAACATTTTGTCTCAAATATCAAAACACCTGTAGCTATAAGGTATGAATATATAGAACATAGAACATAGAACATTACAGCACGGCATAGGCCCTTCGGCCCTCGATGTTGTGCCGACCTGTCATACCGATCTGAAGCCCATCTAACCTACACTATTCCATGTACGCCCATGTGCTTGTCTAATGACAACTTAAATGTACTTAAAGTTGGCGAATCTACTGCCGTTACAGGCAAAGCATTCCATACCCTTACTACTCTCTGAGTAAAGAAACTACCTTTTACAACCTGTCCTATATCTTTCACCCCTCAATTTAAAGCCTCGCCCCCTTGTGCTCGCCGTCACCATCCTAGGAAAAAGGCTCTCCCTATCCACCCTATCTAACCCTCTGATTATCTTATATGTCTCAATTAAGTCACCTCTCAACCTTCTTCTCTCTAACGAAATCGTTGCAACCTCTGAGACATGACTGAAGGAAGGACAGCACTGGCAAATCAACATTTCAGGGTACGGAAATTTCAAGTTCAAAATGGGAGGATGTAAGAGAGTTGCAGGCATTGCATTAATGAAAAGAAATTCATCACTTCTGTAACGAGGGAGGACATCCTAGAGAGGCCTTCAAAAGAGGCAGTCTGGGTTGAGTTCAGGAATAAAAAGGGGCAATTGCCTTGTTGAGATTATATTACGGGTCTCCCAACAATGAACGGAAGATAGAACAGATATGTCAGCCAGTTTGATTTGATTTATTATTGTTCCACACACTAAGCTAAAGTGAAAAGTATTATATTGTGTGCTAACTCAACAAATCACACCTTGCATAAGTACACCAGGGTAACACAACAAAAGGGTCTGAGAGAAACAGAATCATAGTTGTAGGGGACTTGAACTTGGTTAGCATTAACTGGGATACCTTAGTATGAGACGATTAGATGGGGTGGAATTTTTAAAGTGTATCCAGGAATGTTTTGTGCCAGTACATAGATAGCCCTACTAGACATGGGGCAGTGCTAGACCTAATCCAAGGCAATGAAGCTAGTTGAAGTTTCAGTGGGTAAGCATTTTTGGGAATAGTGAGCATAACTCTTAGTTTCAAAGTTATTATGGAAAGGGATAAGTACAAAAGTTCCGTTTCAAAATTTGGGGACAGCCAATTTCAAAATCACTAGACAGGATCTTATATACATAGACTGGGTTAAATTTTATAGCTAGTTAATCAATAAACCATCTTCTAAGTCACTTAAAACTATCCTCTGAACAAATTTTGTTTGTCTTTTTTATAGCCTTTTATACAGTTTAGAACTCAATATTTTCACTCTTCTCCTTCGTTTCTCCAAAATGTAAAATGTTTTTGCTTTTAATTGACAATCAGAACTGGAAGCACTATTCAACATGCAGCCTCGCCAGAGCTTTGTGAGGTGCAGGTATCGCCTACTTGAGTAAACTAGGATTTCTAGGTCAGCTTCAGTGTAATCCTACAGTATAATTGGTGTAAGAAAGTCTTTTTATCTATTATTAGTTGAAGGACAAATTTCTGGGTTCAAATCCCATTCTAGGCAATGCTGCACTGCTGGAGGTGTTATGTTTTAGATGAGATGAGTTGAAAATGTAACTGCTTACTTGAATGGTGCAAAAAATATCTAATAATAACATTTCAAAGAAAAGCAAGAGAGTTCTCCCAGGTGACCTTGCCTGTGTTTACCCCTTTTTCAATATCACAAAACAGATGTTCCAATCATTATCACATTGATGGTTTCAGCAGTTTAATTGTGCATGTTGGCCACTGTTTTTTTCCATATTGCCATAATGATCACACTTCACAAGTACTTCATTGGATGAAAAGCTCTTTGAAATGTCCAGTGGTCCTGAAAAGTGTCATATAAATGCAAGTCTTTCTTTTATTTTTCCCTGTCCAAAAGAGATCCTCTTGAATTCCATAATATTTTTGGTCATTTTTGTTTCACAAATTATGAATGGCCTGATTCATACAATATTTTCCTGACTCCTTTGCTCCATTTTGTGCTGCTTCTCATCCTCTTTCATCAAGATAGTAACACCAAAGATATGCCTAAAGGTAAAGCTGTAAGATAACTTGAGAAGGAATTCACTGTGTGGGTTGGGTGATA
The DNA here is from genome assembly GCF_030684315.1 of Stegostoma tigrinum. Lineage (NCBI taxonomy): Eukaryota > Metazoa > Chordata > Chondrichthyes > Orectolobiformes > Stegostomatidae > Stegostoma > Stegostoma tigrinum. Next base: position 104,729,215 of record NC_081355.1, on the reverse strand, counting down.
TGGTGTACTGATAGGTTTGGGCTTGGAGAACGGTTGGTGGGTGAAATCAGCCAGTGAATGGTAACACTTTGTCTGCAGGAGTAGGTGCATCCAGCTGTTTTAGCAAGATGATAAAAGGCTGCAAGGGACAATTAAGGGCCCAAAGTCAAAAAAGGTTTCTGTCAAGGGGCATGAATTAAGAATACCTTTTCCATACAAAGACCACAACTGCCACTACCTAATTCTATAGCCGTATTCCACCCAGCAGCCATTGAAAGCAACAGTAACCTATGATGGTGCGCTGCAGGAAGATGGGAAGGACCCCCAGACCTGGCTCTCTTGCAGAATTCACTTGTAACAAAGTGATGAGTTTAAGGAGGGAAGACAAAAGCATTGAAGCCAATTGTTTCTTTGAACACAGTAATCCTAATTTAATTCCAGTAAACAGTACTCTGGACCTAATTGTGGAGGGATTGTCATTGACTGTTGCCCTTTTTCAATAAGGCAACCATTTTCCAAATATTGCCCTTTGAGAGTTCTCCAAATGCAGCCTCTTCAAAAAGTTTGGAAGTCAGTCCTTGCCAAGATCCGTGAAAACACCAAATACAAATCGCATGAAAGTACTCTGCAGACTACGACAATATCAATGTTTAACACATTTGTTTGAAATTTTTGTCTCTGTTAATTTATCAGAAGCATTTGAGTGAATGCATTAATTGTTTGCACAATAGTTTTCTATGGTGTAATTTTACTGCCATAATTCTTATGTATAGTAATTGCATGTGATATGTTGAACACAATTACTATCAAACTACTTTAGTTCGCACATTTGTAGAAAATAAATTAGGTTCTTATGAAGCTTAGTAAATAAATTACTTTGATATATACATAAATTGTGCAGATAAGATTGGTGAAAATATGTAAAAATATGTTGATATATTTTCATTGTTCGAAGCATAGAAATTTAGAGCAGTATTAGGCCATTTGGCTCTTTCTGTCTGGTCTGCCATTCAATATGATCATGACTGATAATCCAAATTAGTCCGGCTTTCTGCTTTAGTTCTAAGAAATACATCTATATTTTTCTTTAAAGTCTTCAGTGTTTTAGCCCTAACAGTTTCCTGTGATGGGAAAATTCCACAGACTAACCACTCTCTGGGCGAAGAAATTTCTTCTCATCCATGTTCTCCACATCCTTATCCTTAGATTGTGACCTCTGGCTTTGGATTCCCTGGAACATCCTTCCGACACTTACCCTGTCTCATCCTGTTAGGATTTTATAAGTTTTTTTGAGAACGCTTCATTCTTATAAACCCCAGTGAATGTAGTCCTCACCAATCCAATTCCTCCGCGTACGTCAATCCTTCGACAGGAATCAGACTGGGAAAGATTCTTTGCACTCCCTCCATGGCCAGGCATCCTCCTTCAGATAAGGAGACTGAAACTGCACACAATACTCCAGGTGCAGTCACACCAAGGTTCTGTACAGCTGCAGCAGGACATATCTGCTCCTGTACTTGAATCCTCTTGTTATGAAAGCCAATGTACCATTTGCCTTCTTCATTGCTTGCTGCAGCTGCACGCTTACTTTCAGCGACTAGTATACAAGGACACCAAGGTCCCATTTTACCGCTTTCCTACTCTATCCCAAGTCAGATAATAATCTATTGCTATCAAAGTTCTTATACTCACATTTATCCACATTATACTGCCATATATTTGCCTATTTACTTAATTGCCCAAATTCTCACAATCACTTTAATTTCTCCCGTAATCAGCAGTGCTATCCCACCTTCTTTTCCCCTTTGTACATTTTTTTCTCAAAGCGGAGAGCCCCTGGATATTCAGTTCCCATTCCTGGTCACCCTGCAGCCATGCCTCTGTAAATCCTACTATACCATCACTGTTTAGATCTATTTATGTGACTAAGTCATCCTTCTTATTGCAAATTCTCTCTGCATTAAGGTGCAAGGCCTTAAGGCTTGTCTTTCTGGCCCTGCTTGATTCTATCCCTTGAATTCACTGCCTAGCTCCTTTCCTAATTCCTGACTGGATTTGTTTTGGTGACTGTTCCCCTGTCATCTGTATCACCGTATGAATTCCCTTTCCCCTGCCACTTTGGTTTAAACCCTCTCTGACCACATTCATAAATACATTCCTGAGTACATCAGTGCCCATTCCTGCCCAGGTGGTCAGCTCGTACCAGTGCCACTGCCCCAGAACCTGTTCCCATGCCCTAAGACTTTGAAACTCTCACCACTGCACTGGTTCATCTGATATATCCTGCTACTTCTACTCTGGTTAGCTTGCAGCACTGATACAATTCAAAGATCCCTACCTTTGAGGTCCTTGTTTTTAACTTGTGTCCTAACTCCCTATAGCCTGCTTTCAAGATTGCGTCCCTTTTACCGATGTTGTTGGCATTAATTTGTATAATGTCCACTGGCTGTTCAAACTCCTACTCCAAAATGTACTATAGACAATCTGATACATCCCTAACCCAGCACCCGGAAATCAACGTACCATCCTGGAGTTTCATTTTTGTCCATAATCAGTCATCTGGCCATCTGTTAGTTCCCCTTACTATTGAATCCCCTATTATTATACCATCCCAACTGTGTTTCCTCCGCTCCTGTGCAGCAGAGACAACTGTGGTGCAATAAGTTTGGCTGCTGCCACTTTCCTCTGAGAGACCATTTTTCCAATAGTATCCAAAGCAATAAATTTGTCTTACAGGGCAATCACCACAGGGGACTTCAGAACTACACGTCTCACCCTCTTTCTCTGTCTGGTGGTCACCTATTTCCTTTTTTGCCTGTGGAGTCTTAGTCTGTGGAGTGGCCACCTCTCTGTAAGTGCTATCCACAACATTCTCGGCCTCATGGGTTACTCCTCTGTGTTCCCAGCCACTGCTCCATCTCTGAAACTTGGACTTTCAGGATCTGTAGCTGGAGAGACTCCCTGAACACGTGCTGACCCCAGGCACTGGAACTGTGCCTGATTTCTCACATAGGGCAGGATTTGATTTCATTTCATTTATTATTGTCATGGACTGAGATACAGTAAAAAGTATTGTTTTATATACAATAGACAAATCATACCTTACCTAAGTACAGCGGGGTAATAGAACAGAATGCAGAATATAGTAACACAGCTACAGAGAAGGGGCAGAGAAAGGTCAACTTTAATTTTTGAGGGATCTATTCATAAGTCTGATAACAGTAGGGAAGAAGCTGTTCTTAAATCTGTTGGCATATGTTTTCAAGCCTTTGTATCCTCTGCCTGATGGAAGAGAGTGTAAAAAGGGTGCAGTAAACCAGGCCTTTGACCTGTCTCACTATCATTTAAACCTTTAACTTAAATGCTCTTAAACTCAATAATGTTAATTTTATTACCCTAGATCACTGAACTATACTCAGAACCAGTTCTGATGAACAGTCACTAAAGTAGCTCTGCTTCATTCCCATAGACACTTTTAGACCTGCTGAAATTTGTCAGCAATTTATGTTTTTGTCTCTGAACTATGGTCTTACATATCTTTAAAAAAAACTCTAAAAATTAATAGCATTAAAAGTACTATTAAAACAGTATGAACACAGTATAAAATGTACTAAAATAGCATAAAACACTATCCCCCGACTGCACATTTCTCCCTCACCACACACCCTCACACTCACTGCTCATACCTAGGCTCACCATGCAGTCCTTGGCTCACTGCTCATTCCACAATGCTCACTGTTGGAGGCTGTGATGTTTCCCACCGAGGTCCAACAAACTGGAATGCCTTCTAAGTGTTTTCAAGAAGGAGAGGGGATTAGAGATCTGCCTGTCAACCTTTCTGTCCTTCTTTCAGACTCTCAATAAAACCAATGTCTTTGATGAAACTTTTATGACATACTCTGTGACAGCAACAAAGTTAGACTTTCATTCTTTATTGTTCTTGACTCTTTGGCAGCTTTTAACGCAGTTGACCATACCAAAGAGGAAAAAGCAGTGTTACAATATGGAGTTGAAGAGTTGGAGAGAAGACACTACCAATATTAAAAGCAAAGACTGAAGAAGCTAATTATCTCTAGTTTTGAGAGTCTGTAAAACAAAATTTGCAGAATTCTATAAATAGTGTGTTTATCATCATTTCCTCTACTCACTCACTTCTCTCTCCTTTATTTTTCTGTATCATTAGCTTGCAGCTTCTGTTTTTTTCTACAGTTCTTATTATTCTACCCTCCAAATTGCCTATTTTTCTTGAGACATTTTTGTACCCTCTTGTTGCCCTTCCGTGCTTAGTTCTACTTTCAGTTCCTGCAGAACCTCTTTGCAAATGTCCCCTTCAGGAATCCAATGGAGTCTGTTTTGGGAGCCCAGGGAACATGGAGGCTTTTAATTTCACTTTCTGTAAATTCACCAAGCTGCTTCTACACCCGCAACTACTGATCCTTTCTCAGTGCCAGATGTCATTGAGATTAGCCTCTGGCCAATTGCCAAGCAATATTATGTCCTACCTCCCACAGTAGTGCACACTGTCTTGATATCACTGCATTGTATGAAAGTGGAATTGGATTGAATAAGCTGGGAATGATGCATGTTGTAGAAAATCATACCACTATGACCACATAGATTGGATGCAGTTTTATCAATATTGCTTTGTAACATATTGATCAATAGGTATCTGGATAACCTGATCTTGTGTCTATTTCAAATTCTAGCTGCCTGTATCATCCATCTGCTGCTGAGAAGCCCAAAAGGTCTATTAGAGACCAAAGTGATGTCATGTCTATCTAGAAATGAGAATCTCTGTGGCTTTCCACTAATACAAATAAAGTTAATCAGAACAGACAAGGGGCCATAATTTTAAAGTGAAAGACAGCAGTTTTAGAGGTGATTTATGGAAAACCTTTTTCACCCAGAGACTTCTGCGAATCTGGAATGCACAGCCTGAGTGGGTAGGCCAGGCAGGAAAAGTCACCAGCTTTAAAAAGAGGATTTGGATGAGCACTGGCAGTGTCATAACATTCAAGGTAATGGGCCAAGTGTTGGAAAGTGGGATGCGTGTAGCTAGGTCAGTGCAGACTCGATGGGCTGAAGGGTCTCCCCTGTCGTGCATGATTTATGGTTCTATGATTGTGTGACATAACTTATAATAACATTCGAATGGTTTTGCCAAAGGATCTATAGACTGTCTGCCTGAAACAGGAAGGAGTATTCGAATAGAATGATAATGTTAATACAATTCCTGTCTCAGTTTTCCAAAATTTCACTCGAAGGGTGCCCAGAGGTTAGCTCACCCATTGAAGTGGGATTCCAGGTTGTACCTTGGATTGCAGAATCTGAGAAATGGTTACAAAGGAAACTTCAAAACACATAGGTTTAAGATTTTCTTCTTGGAAGAAATATGCTAACAGGGGATTATTATTTTTGTGAGCAACCAATAGAGACCACTATGTTTGTGAGTTCCCTCAAGCCCAAAGTGGTATAGCATGCATAAAAATAGCAACATTTCAGGTCTAACAAGCAGAGCCTTGTTGAATAAATACAGAGTTTATTGCATTGTAGCAAATAGTTAAAAATGATATGAATGAGACATACCCGTAACAGAGACTTTTAGGAGCACACTGGATTCAGGTCTACCACCCATATGTTCCTTTTTCATTCTAACTAAGGCCCTTTGGCAATATAATGGGTTATACTTTATATACTTTATCACGAATTTACCCTTCTAGATCCATCTACAGCAGGTTCAACACCCAATGACCATTAAAGGTCTTTCTGGTTCACTTCCCTCTTTGGGTGCAAGCCCTTTCTGAGGAATATTAATTCTGCTGGGTGAGCATCATGTCTTGAACAATGATCTGTACCTACAGAGATTGATTCAAGTCCTTTCAGGGTGACTACACTTAACAGTACACTGTGCCTAACCTTGGCTTGGCCAACCAGGTTGAGGGGAGGAGGAAAAGTATAGAACAGGAATTCCGCAACAACTATTCCAAGCCATTAGGCAAACACAAATTGAAAGGTGATTTTAATGAAGATTTCAATTAAAATGTTTGAGGTAGGGCCATCTTGTGGTGTAGTTCTAATGTCCCTTACCCTGCACTGAGACACCTGGGTTCAAGTCCTGAGATAACAAGGCGTAGAGCTGGATGAACACAGCAGCATCAAAGGAGCAGGAAAGCTGATGTTTCAGGCCTAGACGCTTCTTCAGAAAAAATGGCTAGACAGTATTTATTGCCCATCTCTATTTGCCCAGAGGGCAGTTAAGAGTCAACCATATTGCTGTGGGCTTGGAGTCACATGTAGGCCAGACCAGGTAAGGATGATAGTTTCCTTCCCAAAAGGACATTAATGAACCGGGTGTGTTTTTCCCAACAATCACCAATGGATCCATGGTCATTGTTAGATTCTTAATTCCTGATATTTATTGAATTCAAATTCCACCATCTGCCATGGCGAGATTCGAATTCAGGTCCCCAGAACATTATCTGGGTCTCTGGGTTAACAGTCCAATGATAGCACCACTAGGCCATTACCTCCCGCTGCTCGAAAGGTGGATTGGCAAAAAATACTATTTTTGAAAAAAGATGTCTGTGACGTGGAAAGGCCAGAATATGTTTCATATGAACATCCATTAACTTTTGGAGAAGAAGAAAGAAAAACCACACTGGTAGATTGGGATTGATGTGAAGAGCAAATTGTGAATCCAGTTCACCACTACTTCATCAATATTTCTTATATTGTCCTTGTACATGCATGGATGAAAAGTAAGAGATGCTACTGAAATGCAGAAAGAAGACAGAGACAAAATCTGAACAATCCAGATTCTCAAGCGAGAAAGGAGACTAACCCCAACAGTAAATATTGACACAAGGACTAGAGTACAAGTTTTATCACTTGTGAGGCAGCAATGATAACCACTGAGCCTTAGTGCTATCCTTAGACTCTTAATTATAGATATTTTATTGAGTTCAGATTCCACCATCTGCCATGGCAGTATTCGAATCCTGCTCCCCAGAACATTACCTGAGTTTCTGGATTAACTGCCTAGCAATAATACCACTGGACTGTTGCCTCCCCAAAATTTTCCAGCACAAGTCGGCAGCAACATCCATTGGGATTCTCATTTCCAATGAGGTAAAAAGAGAAATCTCACTGCCACTGTCGCACTAGAATAGAAGTCAAAGAACCTTATATGATTCCATTGAATGCCTCAGATAAGAAAAAGGCCCTCGACTGATAGAATACTAGAAGGGACTTGGAGGGAGCAAAGGCTTCCATTGGCCTTTATTTTTACTTCTTGGGACCTATGATCACCTATGGCATCATCAGCCTCAAGATCATTAGATCAAGGGCCTTTGTGCATTTGCAATTCTTTGAAGGATCCAACCAATCAGCTAAAGAGCCTTGGCAAAGCCTCAATTTGCAGCAATTAGATTCCTCATTCTGACAACACTGACAGTTGTAACATCTGCCTGATACATCTGATGCAGTCAGAAATAACCCAGACTGCTAATCTTAATTTCCCACGATGGGACTATGCACCTTGCCCTAAGCCATTCCAAACTCTCCTGAATGCCTTTTTTTCTAGAATCTTCAGACTTTCTCTTGTTTTAAGTTTTCTCTGTTCTACTGACTCACAAAAAATCCAAAAAGAATTCAACAAATATATTCCCCTACTGCCCACACAACTAAGAAAAAGCTCTAAATCTGCAAAAAGAAATTCAATCAGCCCTTTGAATTGAAGTTTCCAATAAAACCCATTCCAGGTGGATCAGCGAATCTCATAGCGCAACTTCAGTCTAAACAAGCTCGAAAGTGTGCTCGACCTTAATTACTTGCTCAGTTTAGTAAAATATCTGGCACACTTTATTCAAAAGTCTTTCAACCTGGAAATTGGCAAGTAAGCAAGGCAAACCAAATTCTGCACCCAAATGCCCAGACCCTGTAGCTCATTTTGTACTGAATGAACTGAACCGGCCAGCAGAGAAATATTACCACATGTCTTTTAAGCATGTTTGATGTGATTAAAAATAAAACATGCTTTTAAAGACACTCTTTTGAAAACTGTCTTCAGCAGCCAACTTTAATGAGCTGAAGGAACATTATAACTGACAATAAAAAAAGGTGATTTGTTTACATGGTGATAGATAACCACAACGTTCAGAAAAAATCTAATAACCAGAGAGATTTTGGAAGGCCAGGATATGTCACCAGGCAGGAAAATTATAAACCCCGTTCTTGCCTAACTTCAACTCTGAATATACCTCCTATAAACAAATTGTTTTCTATGATAATATGCATATTTCATATTATTGGGGCCAATTTGGTACCTTGCAAAGAGGTTTAACTAATTATGCTAATTCAGGATCAGTGTTTGGGTCTCTTTGAAGTAGAAACAACCAGTCAGCTGAATGCTACTGATGGTTTTCTTTCTGATTAGGTTAAAAATAAAGCAGCACAAATTTCCCAATCAATGCAGAAAATTCAATGTGGCGGCGATACAAAACAGAAGTAAAATTAGCACTGGAAATATGCTGTGATGTTTACGGTAACATTACCATATCAGAAAATTAAGCCCTTAGTTTCTTCCTGTTGGCTGGCGACCAGAATGAATATTAGAAAGAAATTTAGCAATGTGGCAACTAGCAATGTGATCTGCCAGTGAATCTGCAGCCAAACCATAAAGAAATGGTAAATGTGTTCTCTACAGACAGGCTTATGATTTTGTTACAAGCAGGTGACCTTTTATGAGATCCCAGGCCTCAGAAGGGTTTCGAACACAGGTGCTGAGGCTTCCATTTTCCAATCAGCCACTTGCTGTGTGTGAAGCCCTTTGATGCCACACAGTCACAAACTTCAGCGACAATGCGCTAAAGGGAGATTCCCGGCAAGTTGGTAAGACAGAACTTTGTAAGGTCAAATGCCGTGAAATCTGTGGTACGTAACTTATCTCCTGACTCCACAAAACCAGTCCACCGGCTACTTATCACAACTCGGGCGTGTGATGGAATACTCTCCACTTGCCTTATTTCAGGAGCTGAAGTGAAGCTCCGATAATACTCAAGTTGTTTAACACCGTCCAGAACAAGGCAATCCACTTGATTGGCACCCCATTTGGAAAGCCAAAGGCAGCAAATATGATGGAATGAGACCATCTATAGGCTGCCCTCTAAGCTACTCACCAACCTGACTTGGATCAGCGTCACCATGCCTTCACTGTCATTGGACATCCCTCTTGAACAGCACTCTATGTGACTCGACATCTCAAGGACTTCAGTAGTCAAGAAGGCAGTTCACCAGCACCTTCTCACGGACAGTTAGGGGTGAGCGATAAATCTTGGCCAGCGAGCGACACCCACAACCTGTGAATGGATATCAGAGAAAAAGAAAATCAAAATCCAAGTGAAAAACAAGCTGTTTCCTGAATATAAACAGAGAAGAAATGACAATTTTCTATTTACTACTTACCTTCACTAACTTGCTTAATTAGATAGCAATCATGAATCTTGCAACTCAAAGCAGAATCGATACAATGTATAAATAAATGGCTTGGATTTCTTTGGCCAGTCCGTCAATGATCAACTCCATGGCAACAAAAATAGCAAACAAACCCAAAAAGGCTTTTGTCTGTTTGCTACATATGGCAAAATCAAAAACATGTGTTTTTCTTATTCTCTAACGCATGTCGTATTGCAAGAACCAACCAAAGGATATCTTCCCACCTTACTTTTCAACAAGTACAGTGTTGGAGTAATGCCCAGTAAAACTCTAACTAATGTGTGAATAATGCTAAGGGGGATCCCAAGAGAACACCATACTAATGGCCATCAGTTAAACACAGCAATGGATGAGAGGGATCTCAGATGGATCAGCGGATGAGTGTAAGAAGACACTCTTCCTCTTCAAAGGATTTAGAAAAGAAACAATAGGAGAAGGAAGAGGAGGAACATGTTGTAGCCATATGCATAACTGGACAACTCAAGTGAGGAGTGTGATGGAATATTCCCCACTTACCTGAATGAATACACTCCAACAACACTTGCTTGATAACATCCAAGAAAAAACAACCCTTTTGATTGGCATTGCATCCACAAACAGCCAGTTCCCCCATTACCCATGATCAGTAGCAGCACTGTGTGCCATCTACAATATGCATTGCAGAAGTTTGCCGAAGATCTCGTAGATAGCTCTTTCCAAATCCAGGACCACTACCTTCTATAACACTAAGATTAGCAGATACACAGAACTCCACAATCTGTAAGTTCCCATCCAAGCCACTCACTATTGGAACAGAGTCAGTGGGTCAACATCCTGAAACTCCCTCCCTAGGGCCATTGTGAGCCTACCTACAGTTCATTAACTGCTGCAGTTCAAGAAGGCAGCTCACCATTACCTTCTCAAGGGCAACTACGGCCAGCCAGCAACGCCCATAACTAATTTTTTTTAAAAACACAGTTATTCAGAAGAAGTGTATCCATCTTGCACATCAGCGCTGAATCCATTGTGCTCCACCCCACAGCCCCCAAACCAAAACAGTCCGACAATCAAAAATCTATCCCAATGCAGAGAAAACTGTGTACCATTAACCCTCTCCATCCTAATTTTCACAAGGCAGCAGACCACAGTACATGACAGATATCAGACACAAATGGGTGAATGGAATATTGGAGCTTTGAAATAAATTTTGTGGTGGACCGACATGAAATGATAATATTTGTTATAGCACAGGGAGAGCAAACCAAACTAAATCAGCCTTCCTATCACTGGATTTGTAACTTAGTGAAATTAAAACATTCAATGATCCTCAAGGTTGTTCAAGTGTTCCATTACAAATAACAAACCTTGGGCATTTAGTTTATAAACTGCCTCCTACCCAAAGCCCAGTCAAAACAGGTTTACTCTCTGTTTTTCCGTTTTTTCTCTAACATTCCCTGTGGTTGGCTGGTCTGCACTGGTCTGCCGTTTACTGACCAATTCTACAGCCAACCAGCTGCCAGGCTGATGTCACAGTCTTCATTGCTGACCGAGGCCAGACAAAAGGTTGTCGGCTCAGAAATTTTCGGGCCTGACCTCAGATGCAGGATTTGACCCTATGCGACAGTACAGCAACTGAGAGAAGGGAATTGTGTAAGACCGGTTGGTGTGGATGTTGAGGAAATGGGGCAGGTAGTTAGGTGAGGATGTTTCAGAGATAGTAGGAACTGCAGATGCTGGAGAATCTGTGATAACAACATGTAGAGTTGGATGAACACAGCAGGCCAAGCAGCATCAGAGGAGCAGGAGGGCTGACGTTTCAGGCCTAGACCCTTCGTCAGAAAATTTCTGGGGGTCTAGGCCCGAAATGTCAGCCTTCCTGCTCCTCTGGTGCTACTTGGCCTGCTGTGTTCATTCAGCTCTACACCTTGTTATCTCAGTTAGATAAGGGTGTCGGTTGACAGGTGAGTAAGGGTTTGGGTTTCTAGCTGGGTAAAGGGATAAGGTAATAGAATAACATGTGTATATGAGTTATGGGGTAGGATGTCAAGTGGGTAAGGGAGTAGGCTGGCAGGTGAGTAAAGGTGCATGCTACCAAGAAGATGAGGATGCAGGGTGGCAAGTATTTGGATGACAGTGTAGGTTGGCAGGTGGATGGGGATTATAGTGGCAGCTGAATGAGATTATGAGTTATCAAGGTCAGAAAGGGCTATGGTGAAAGGTGGGTGAGGGCACACAGGTGACAAAAGTGTGGGTGAGAGTTGAGGGTAGCTCAGCTGTCAGAGAACTTTTAATCCTCAAATGTTTCCTGGGTTACTGTTAAGATTAAGAAGTCAGAACCATAGAAATTCTTCAATGTTAAGGAACTCTTCCAGAGCATTCGAGATGCAGGGGAATGCCCACTGGGATTTTCAATATCCCTGCCAATTCTTTCAGGATCAGCTGCTTCAGGATTTCAACATAGTCCCAATACACTGCAGAAACAGTTACCTGGTTGTTAGAATATCCGGGCCCATATTTGGCAAATACATTAAACCATTTTTGGGATGCAACATGAAGGATAGATAGGGTCAATAGATGAGATACACATTTGATAAAATATCAAACAGAATGTCAAGGCCTCATGGATTTGGAAGGAACATGACCCCCAACCTCCTACAACCTGGCCCTATCAGATTCAACACACGGCCTCACCCCTCACCAACACAACGCTATTGGACTTGACACTGCAATAACCCCTTGACAACTTGGCCTTTTCAGACCCAACACTCTTATTAAACCAACCCTGCTAGAACCCATAAACTCCAGGCCCTATCTCTACACTGATCTGATATCTTCCTCCCAGCCAAAGTGATCGTGGCAAAGCAGATATATTGCACCTCCCCGCCCCTATTCACCTGGTAACCCTATCCACTACACCCACTTTTATTTTTATACATCCCTGGGATGTGGGCATCACTGGCTGCGTGACAATTTATTGCCCATCTCAAACTCACCTGACGAATGTGGTGATAAGTTGTCTTCTTGAACAATTACAGTCTTTTGGATGTTGTGGTACCCATAGTGCTGTTATGAAAGAAATTCCAGGATTCTGATCTGTCACAGTGACAAAATAGAATGGAAGTTTCAGACGATTCCTATAGACTATCATGCTTCAGCTGATCCAATGTAAGGTGGAGTACGGAATCTTACATACCCTCAGGTCACATCTTGCTGCTGTCCTTGTCTTTCTAGGTGAGAGAAGTCACAAGGTTGGCTGGTATACTGATCGTTAGGCATGACAGAGCAAAGAGAAAATGGTGCGACTTATTTTGTGAAGCACAGAAGATCATTTACCTTCTTCATTCTCTAATAAGCATCTTTCTTCTTTCAAAATGAAGTATTGACCAGGGCTGCAATTTCAGTGGAAGGCTGGGTCAGTTGGTGTCGTCAGCAGGAAAAGTATTGCCCTCCTATCCACCTTAATCCATCAGCACCTCCAGATTGCTGTCCTAAAAATGGGAAGCTAGCTTGCCTTTCCTCTGAGTCAGTTTTGTTTTACATTCAGTAGTGCAATGTGAAGAGTACATACATTTCAGCATCTGAAGTAGCTAGCCTCTTAGTATGGCACCTAAGGTCTGTCAGTCAGAAAGATCTCTGGTGTGAGTTTGCTTCCCATAACATAGGAAACAAGGTGTGAATATCATAGCATTTGAGCATCTAATACAGATTTATTACAGCTACCTATTAAGCACAGATATTACATTCTTCAGACATTTGTCTGGGCTAATATTAAGTTGTTTGGTTACCGCAGAGGAGCATGATTCCTATAGACTATCATGCTTCAGCTGATCCAATGTAAGGTGGAGTACGGAATCTTACATACCCTCAGGTCACATGCTATGACACAGTGATAATATCATGAGTATGTTTCCTAAAGATATACTGACATTCTGATGATGCAACATAATACAATATGCCCCATTTCCCAAAAAGAAAATCTTATTCAGATATATGGTTGCATGCATACATGTGTCCTCAATTAAATTGTTATACAAACAAGAGTAACAGAGTTTACAAGACTAACATTACAAACTTCAATCTAATAATTTGGAGATTTGACAATTCATTTTGATCTGATTAATTTTATACCCAATTGAAAAGGTATGTATTGTTCTTTGTTGCACTTACTTAACGACTCAGGTTGTCTTGCTACTTGTTGCTTTCTCTCGACATCGCTGCACAAATATCATTGTTGGTGTAAAAACCGAAAGAACTGCGGATGCTGTAAATCAGGAACAAAAACAAAGTTACAGGAAAAGCTCAGCAGGTCTGGCAGCATCTGTGAAGGGAAAAAAAGAGTTAACGTTTCAGGTCTAGTGACCCTTCTCCAACCTGAGGACCTGAAACTTTAACTCTGTTTTGTCCTTCACAGATGCTGTTAGACCTGCTGAATTTTTCCAGAAACTTTATCATTGTCAGTATGTTGTTCCTTACCATCTTTATGCATGCCTGGCATGCTGTACATCAGTCTGAGCTGGCTTCTCTTCTTTCATAGTGCAACACCTTTATTAGTAATGGCTGCATATTTTAGAAGCATTTGCCAATCTAACCATTTGCATTTGTATTTCTGCCTTGCATTCCCTGCCTAATGTGCAGTTTTGATTGTTCTGCACCTGCTCACTTCTTGTATATCTCTTCCATTCTCCTCCATCCTTGAAGAAGAGTGCCCTGGAATGTTTAAACAGTTGGTTGCTAGATAATATTGTTCAGCTTTCTGTCTCGAGGAGGGGGAATGATGATTTCTTCCCTATCAGTGCAGCATGTAAATACAATGGGAAAATTTTATTCTGTTGAACAACACTTTATGATAACTGATCATTGAGTGTTTCGGGGTGGTTAATGGGGTGATAACGTGAGATGGATCACTCTCCACTTAATGCACAACTTGAAATGTCTCACTAGTGAACTACAATCCATATTCAGACAATATCTGATCTGGGATGGTGAATAAACTGAAAGCAGCAGTCATCATGACAATGGAGGTCATGCTCATTTTGTTACTAGGTTGGCACTGGAGTTTCAGAGAAGTAATTTGTCTTAAGGATGCCCAAATGTGAGGCTGGATGAACACAGCAGGCCAAGCAGCATCTCAGGAGCACAAAAGCTGACGTTTCGGGCCTAGACCCTGAAGGGATGCAGTGGGTGGAGGGGAAGAGCACCACACAACCAGCCCAGCTCTTCCCCTCCCCCCACTGCATCCCAAAATCAGCCCAGCCTGTCTCTGCCTCCCTAACCTGTTCTTCCTCTCACCCATCCCTTCCTCCCACCCCAAGCCTCACCTCCATTTCGTACCTACTAACCTCATCCCACCTCCTTGACCTGTCCGTCTTCCCTGGAATGACCTATCCCCTCTCTGCCTCCCCACCTATACTCTCCTCTCCACCTATCTTCTTTTCTCTCCCTCTTCGGTCCGCCTCCCCCTCTCTCCCTATTTATTCCAGAACCCTCAACCCATCCCCCTCTCTGATGAAGGGTCTAGGCCTGAAACGTCAGCTTTTGTGCTCCTGAGATGCTGCTTGGCCTGCTGTGTTCATCCAGCCTCACATTTGGTTATCTTGGAATTCTCCAGCATCTGCAGTTCCCATTATCTCTGTCTTAAGGATGCAGTCTTCCCCAAGTACTGGAGCTGTACTGCAATTTTCACCTAAGCAATGGTTGGAACATTGTTTGGATGTAAAAGCTCCCGCTGTTGCGGGTGTTGATACATTAAGAGAACCTCACATTCATTGAGTATTGATTTATCATTGAATGTCCTGATTTATCTCTGTCCAGTACACAGAGCGTCATACTAATCGTCAGTACTTACGTGCCCCTGGTCTAATATGGGCATGATTTCTTGGTATAATGCTTTTAGGATTAGGACCGGTTTGTTCTTGAAAATGACTTGTCATGATATACCAAGTTCATCTCTTTGTGGCCAAAATGAAAACAATCTTTTCAGGTATTTCTTTCATAATGTCAGACTATGCCTGTTTAAGGACCACTTGCAGCTCTTTAGTTGCTCATCTTTGAGAGCTGCTGGTTTGGACCATTCACACTGCGTCTGACCAACTTTAAGAATATCTTCTATGTCATCATCTTAAACATCAATGCTTAGGTCATAAAGAATATCTTTGTGTGGATTAGTTAATCTCCAGTATATCAGATGTAATCAGATACCTGGTTTATATCACATTTCAAAGTCATATCCTTGCACCTTGACATATTGACACTTCATATTTTTTGAGATTGCTAACTGATCTGATTGTGCCATGTGTAGTCTGTTCCACCACATTGAATGTGCTTTGATTCTCACAATTTTTTATGGAAATGGGATCTAACATACTTGTTTTCCTGCCACTACTGGGCCAGTGATATCTGCCAAATAGAAGATTCCATGGATCCAAGGTAAGCTTCCATATTAGCACTGCAGTATGGTTCTGCCAAAGCATGCAATTGGTGTTCATTTATAGACTGTGAGATGTTCTTCTGTCAGCTTCATTTGCTCAGGTACACATTTTTCAGCATGTTTGGTGGTAACATGCTGCCACTAGCTCTACCATCGATTTTTTTCAGTGGGTGCTCATGATTTGTCTTTTACTGACTTCCAAGAAAATATTAGGAGTAATAACAGTAGTACATTTGAGTACTTTATTTTCCATCTATTGGTTTTCCTGTTTTAATTTTTCAATATTTCAATGAGCCTCTGATGATTATAGTCGTCCACATCATGGCATGAGCCATTGACAGCAGACAAAGCAGAATTCCACAATATCCAGGTTTCTTTCTAGTTTTTATGCACACTGAAAATGATCCTATCCCAATGAGCTCTTAAAGAAACATAGAATTATACTGTTTTATTATCTTGTACTCTAACCTCCTGGTTTTGTACCCTTCAATGTTGGTAAAATTACCTGTATAATTCTTCCCAATGCCCATTGTGAATTAATTACACTTCTAACTGAAAGAGTGTTCCACTGATTCAGGTGCTTTCTCGCAAGGAAAATGATGTTTAATCCATGGAAGTGAATAAAGTGCATGAAGCAGAGAAAATGAAATCTGAATTCTGAAATTGTATTTTTCATTCTCATATTAGTGTGGTTGATGGTTCAGCAGTTAACCTAATATTGCTGGCATTATATTCAATTAGTGCACAGTTCACAGCAATTATTGCATTATTACTAACATGAAGGAACTTAATCCCTTCAGAAAGATTTTTGAAAACCTCTTTTGTTGGGTTCTGACAATTATCATGTCTTCTTTGACGTAGTCTATTTAATGGGTCATGACTTAAAATTATGATTATATTATTCAAATGATTAAATGTAAATAATTTAAGGAAAATGCTTCTGAGAAGATATTCTGTATTTTCATAAGTAGATTATTCCATATCATTGAAACCTGACCTGTAAGTTTTGCTTTGAGTATACATTCATCCATTTCACAAACATAACATTATTTGAGATATCAGTATTGGCAATGTTTAAAACCATTACATTTGTGTCTGATTTTATGTGCTCACAGGCATCGCTGTTAAATACATATTAGTGTTCACTCCACAGCTGAGTATTTTTATGTCAGCAGTGAATGGGATGCAAATACTGCTTGATAGTGCCCTGGCATGGCAGCCTTGACTGAAAATCTCCATATTCACCAGCGACTGCACTAAATAGTATTTCCTCTCATTGTAGTTAAACACAAAATCCTGGCTCAGTGATTCCAACTTTCATCTTCATCATCATCATCATCATCATCAATGGTCCCTCGCAGGCGAGGATGACTCCTTTCACTTTCAGGCTGCGTCCATAGTTGGCTACACAGACCGATACAGTCACTGCATGCTCTGTTATACTTGGGGCAGCTGGTGGTCAAGGGAAATGGTGGATGGGGCGGTGGTGTGGAAGTGTGCTCCTTTGTTGTTTTTGCCTGGGTTCTATTGTTCCCTGATGGCAAGTCTCGAGATGCTTGATGCCTTCCCAAATGCTCCTCCTCAACTTTGGGCAGTCTTGGGGCAGTGATTCCCAGGTGTCTATGGGAATGCCACACTTTGCCAGTGAGGCCTTGAGGGTATCACTGAACAGCTTCCAGGATTTGCCTGCCATTTCAAAGCTGGGAGTACAGTATTTTTAGGTAACTTTAAGCAAATCTTCATCACATGGTAGAGGACTGAACCATCCAGCTTTAGGATGATAAGAATTAAGTAATTCTGCTAGCAAGGAATTACAAACTTAAATAAGACATCTCATTACCTCTCCCTGATGTTCACTGGCAGTTTCTGAGCACTCCCAACATCAGAATCGCCCAGGGTCAGATTAACCAGAAACTCACAGGGTCAGTCCTTTAAATGGCCTGGCGCTGAGAAAATCACATGCTGAGTATCTTCAAAATCTTTCCAAGGCCTTTTTACAATTCAGGAACATTATGGTGTACTAACTCTCACAGAAACCACTCAAAAATAGTCATTATGTCTTCAGATGGCCCTCTAGTACCTTCTGCTCTTATTGAGATGTGAATGCACTTGCAAATGTTTTGCATGATATTTTGCCAGTAGTTTGAGGTGATAATGTCACAGTGGGGAAACCCAGGAAAATAACTGTGTATCTCCTTAATTAATTAAATTGAGAATAATGAAATTACAGTGTAAGGACTGACAAGGAAAGATAAATTCAGGTTTTCATAGGTTGAGGTTTTATGGTAGTTATTATGTGAAAACTGTCCCCAATGAATTTGACAAGGAACTTCTGGAGACCGTATATGCAGTTAAATGGAAAAAGTAATGCCCTTTAAAAAGTTAACCTTTTCAAATGGTATGTGATTAGGTTTTTAACAGCATTATATTAATTTCATATTAAATGTTCTCTATTCTAAAAATCTCTTTTGATATTTGTGGGAAGTCAAATTTTGCCATTCTGACAAAATATTCACATATCTTTATGGTTCTTGTTTAAAATTAATTCATGAAATACCAAGTTGAATGGCCTACGTATTTTTGTCTCTATTCATTGTGGGATGTGGGCATCGCTGGCTGGGCCAGTATTTCTTACCCATCCCTAGTTGCTCTGGAGAAGGTGGTGGTGAGCTGCCTTCTTGAACGACTGCAGTCCTCCTGCTGTGGGTTGACCCACATTGCTATTAGGGAGGGAATTCCAGGATTTTGAACCAGCAACAATGAAGTATTTTGGTCTCTGTAAAATTTAATTCAAAATGAGGGATAATCAGTGCATTTTACTTATTTGTTTGCTGTCTGTGAAAATACTTCAAAAGGTTTCTTATCCTGAATATTGGCTTCACTGTTGCTGGATGCTAGAAGATCCACTCAGTGTGTGGGAGGATACAATCATGGTAGTCATGCAGGGATCTTTCCTTGCCTTGTATATAATGTACATAATTTCATAAGCACTTCTGTTTACTAAAACCTCCATTATTTCTTCTTTTAAAGAGGTCTCTATGGGGAAATGGAAATGACACCCAGCATGAGATAAAGGACAGCAGCATCAGCAACCATGTTCAGGCGCTAAAGTGGGATGACAGAACAAAGCAGAAATATAGTGAAGTGGGACAAAAGAAAAGCAGTGGATTCAAAAAAAGCCACAACAGACAGTCTCAGGGGATGTCTGATGAACCATGGAGAAGAAAGGTAGCAAACATAGAGTGAACAAGCTCCATCAGTAGACAGCACACTGAGGCAATCACACTTTAGTGGCAAGACAGACTCCAACAGTAAACGAAAATGGCAGAATGCAGGGCAGATTAAAAACAGAAGTTGCTGGAAAAGCTCAGCAGGTCTGTGAAGGAAAAAACAAAGTTAACATTTTGGGTCCAGTGACACTTCCTCAGAACTCTTAAAATATTAAAGGTGGATGAACTGCCAAGCAAGTGGCTTGCTTTCTTCTGGATAGTGTTGACTTTTTGAATGTTTTTGGAACTGCATCCATTCCAGCCAAGTGGAAAGTATTCCATCAGACTCCAGACTTGTGCCTGGTAGATGAAATATAGGCAATGGGGAAACAGGAGATGGAATTTTTTTATCACTGAATTCCCAGCCCAGGGCTTCCCAAAATGGGGGTAGGGAGTGGCGTGAGACCTCAAGTGTGTTTGTGTGTTGAAATTTTGCGGTTATAAGCTCCACGGCAGTAATAGCTGTGGTGGAGCTCTGGTAAATTACAGCAGCTGTGTTACCACTATAACAGACATCTGCGCTTAAAGGCACTCCTAAACCTCTCATCTCGCCCAGTATGTTCTTTCACAGGTCCTTCCCACACCTGTTCTGACAGCTTTCCCTCCACCCTTGCTCTCTCAGCTCTCACTGAGTGAGATTTTCATGACAATTTTCAACCTTCAAAATGCAGTCACAGCAGGAGGAGGCTATAAAGGCATTGCTGTAGTCTCTGACCTGTTTTTGTGGCCATTGTATTTACATGGCCTGTCCAGTTCAATTTCTGATCAGTGGTGGACCCAGGGATGTTGTTAATGTGAGTTACTGTGATGGTAATTCCATTGATTGTCCAGGGGGGATTGTTAGGTTTTGTATGTTGGTGATGGTCATTGTCTCGCACTTGTGTGTCATAACTGTGACTTGCTACTTAGCAGCCCAAGCCTGAGTGTTAGCCAGGTCTTGCCATTGCTGAATATGAACATAAATTGCTTCAGCATCTCACTCAAGTTGTGATGGTGATAAATATTGAGCACAAATATTCCCAATTTTGACCCTATGGTGGACAGTAAGCTATGAAAATAACACAAAGAAACTTTAAAAGAATATAGCTGGATTCGGTTAGTATGCAAATCTGGGAAATGGACTATACTACAGAAAAATGTAGAATTGTCCATTTTGGGAGGAAGAATAGAAAGAAGCATTTTATCTAAATGGTGAGAGATTGTGGAGTTTGAGATACAGAGGGATCTTGGTGCCATGGACCTGGAGAAAATGCATTTCAAAAGATGTTTCTTTGTGTAGGAAAATCTAGGACTGGGGGTCACAGTTAGACATGTAGTCCAGTTCGGTTTCCGGTCAATGGTAACCCTCGAGATGTAGATACTGGGAGGTTCAGTGAGTGTACCTCTGGAATTCAGTTCTTTTGTCCATATTTGAACCAAGGCTGTGATAAGGTTATTAGCTGAGAGGTTATGATGGAACCAGAACTGAGCACCATTGAGCAGATTATGGCTGACTAAGGGCTGTTTGATAGCACCATTTATGGCATTTTCCATCACTTTACTGATAACTGAGTAGATTTATGGGGTGGAAATTGGGTGCGTTGGACGTATCTTGCTTTTTGTGCCCAGGACATTCCTGGGCATTTTTCCACATGGTTTGGGAGAGGCCAGGTTTGTTACTGTATTGGAACAATGTGGCAAGTTTTGGAGAACAGTACTATTGCCAGAATGTTGTCATGGCCCATAGCCTTTGCAGTATCCAATGCCTCCATGTATTTTGACATGCTATGTGGGGAGAATCAAATTGGCTGAAGAGAGGAATGTGTGATTCTGAAAACTACTGGAAGAGACTGAGATGGAACATCCACTTGGCATTTATGAGTGAAGATTGTTGCAAATACACCTAATGTATCTTTCTTACTGATGTGCTGGGCTCCTCTATTATTAACAATAGGGATGTTTGTGGAGTTATTTAATTTTCCACCACCATTTGCAACTGGTTAGCTCAGGACTGCAGAGCTTAGATCTGAACCTACCCACTAAATAAAGGCAGCAGTTCCCTTCCCTAAAGGTCAAAAGTGAACCAGGTTGGCTTTTCTGGCAATCAGCTTTTGTTTCATGTCACCATTAAGCATTTAATTCCAGAATTTTTTAAAATTCAATTTAAATTCCACTTGCCAAGGTGATATTTGGATCAGTGGCCCAAGGATATTACTGGACTCTCTGCATTGCTAATTCAGTGAGAGTACCACTAGGTCATCACCTCTCCATGTTGCTGTGAAAGATGGTAAAAAATATCAGGAGTATATCAGAATGAGGCATAATCAGATCAGCCATACTCTTCTTTAATAGCAAAACCACTTGAGAGACTGAGTGGCTCTTAATTAAAGTTTGTACGTGTTTCTTTGCTGATGTCAGGAGGTAAATGTGGAACTGTAGGATTGAGCATGGCCCTGGAATTTTCCAATAACCAAAAGTCCTTGTTTCACGCTGTAGCAAGCTGGTTGGGGCTATTGTTCAGCCCAGAATTTGAATTTACACCTCCACTCCAATAGGACAATTGAGTGAACCTAACACTTGAGCCCAAAACAACTTTTATACCTCAGGCCATCCAGCATAGATAATATGGGGCCAAGTTAAAACTCTGAGACAGATTCGGGACAAGGTCTCACACCTACATTCAGTGTCTGACCTGAGATGTTACCGTTTGTATATTCCTATCACTCTGCCTGTTTGAAGTTTGGATAGTTAGGCAGACACTGATGAAACCTTTAATTACCTTGGAGCAGTGACTTGAAAACGTTTCTGGAATTTGCATCTTAATTAATCAAAACTTATGTCTCCTTTGTAACAGAACTTTCCATACCCTGCTTCTGCAATTTCTTGAATGCAGAAATATATGAATGATGGAAGATTCAACAAGAGGCAGTCAGTCAGCCATATAATGTTTGTTCACTCTACTCACACAAGTTGCATGATCCTTTGATCTTTCTGCCTATAAACTCTGTGTTTCTGTGCCTTTTTCTCTCACTGCATCTGACAAAGGGGCTGTGCTCAGAAAGCTTGCGTGATTCCAAATAAACCTGTTGGACTATAATGTGATTTTTGACTTTGTCCACTCTGTGCAACACTGGCCTTCACATTTTGGGGCCTACAGAGATACCAGCCTTTCAACTTCAATCAAAATCCATTCACACATACTCTTAACTGATGGGGAGCCAACTGACTTCAGAAGGAACACCAGAAACACAATGGAAGGCACAGAATATTTTAAATAGAGTCCCTACAATATGGAATCAGGCCTTTCGGCCCAACAAGTTCACACTGACCACCAGAGAATCCCTCCCAGACCATCTCCCTATAACCCACCAAATCTAGACATCCCTAAACACTATGGGAATTTAGCATGGCCAATCTACCTAGACTGCACATCTTTGGACTGTGAAAGGAAACTGGAGCACCTGGAGGAAACTCATACAGACACAGGGAGAACGTGCAAACTCCACACAGTCGCCCAAGAGTGGAATCGAACCCAGGTCCCTGGTTCTGCTGTGAAGTAGCAGTGCTAACCACTGTGCCACTGTGCCACCCGTAGATAACAGGCCCACGATCAGTACAATTGAGTTGTGAGTTGTGAGTGCATGGAATAGTTTACCAGTGGTAGTCGTGGAAGCAGAGTCATTAGTGACATTTAAGTGACTGCTGGACATGCACTTGGACAGCAGTGAATTGAGGGGAATGTAGGTTAGGTTATTTTATTTTTAGATTAGGATTATTCCACGGCACAATATCGTGGGCCGAAGGGCCTGTACTGTGCTGTACTTTTCTATGTTCTATGTTCTACTTTTCTATAATTGCAGACCCAGATCTCACCTGAGGGAGCTATCCCCAAAAGGGTTCCAAAGAGTTAACTCCAGAAGAAAAACTCCTTCAGTTAATTCCAGTGGCCAATATTGAGGGCTATCTCCAAAAGGGGAATGCCAACAGCAATTCCAAGGGCTACCAACACCAGCCTTTTCCAAACTGAGGAACTAATGGCAACCAACTACACCAGCAGATCCAAGAACCAAGAAACTCCGAAAACCATCAATCCAACCAACACCACAAGGCCTCAGACACATCCTGAGGTGAAATCAGGCATGCAAAACCAGCAGAAGGTAAGGAAAGCCAAGTACTTACCCGAAAGATACACAATGCATCTTACTGCATCACCAGACTCAACCCAAACTGAAAAGCCTATGCAGTTTGTAGTCTGGCTCCAGCAAGCAGGGATAGCCAGCTGTGTTTCAAAACCGGTTTTCCTCAGTGGTGAGCTGAAGCCCCAGAGACCCCAAAGTTTCTGACTGAGCTAGCAAGGAGAGGAAGGCAGGTTGTGACAGTACATGGGATCCCAAGGTTAGGAAGCCTAATAAGTATTCTGTGATTAAAACTGTTGTATTTAGGTTCTAATAGAGTTTAGCTAACAGTATATTTAATAGTATTACTGTCCTCTGTATAGTTGATAGTCTTAATTTCACTGTTTACTGATTTTACCTATATTTCTTGTATCATACTTACCTTATGTATTGTAAATAAACACAGAGATTATTTTGCCCTGAAATACCTGTCGACTGCCTTCTTCATTTCACATTCCGTAACTAAGTCCAATGTCTAGAACCAAGTATCTGGGGGTGATTTGAACCACTTAAAAATCAGAAAATTACTGATTACAAACCAGAACTGTACAGAAACAAGCAGAACAGGTTATTACTGGGCAAGTGCCACTTGCTAGCACTGTTGATTACCTTAACCATCTCTTTGCTGATGATTGAAAATGGACTGATAGAGTGGTAATTGGCCCATTCGGATTTGTCCTGCTTTTTGTGGACAAGACATTCCTTGCCCATTTTCCATTATTGCCAGGTAAATGTCAGTGTTGTCGATGTACTGGAGCAGCTTGACTAAAGACTATGGATTGCTAGAGTACAGATTTTTAGTACGTTTGCCAGAATGTAGTCAGGGCACATAGTCTATGCCGTATCCAATGCATTCAGCCATTTTTGATATTGTGGACAATGAATCAAATTGACTGTAGACTGGCATCTGTAATGCTGGGGACCTCAGGAGGAAGTGGAGATGGATCATCCACTCAGCACTTCTGGCGGAATAAATGCTTACATCATTGCATTTACACAGGGATCTCTGCCTGCTCTCTATAAAATGTATATCATTCAATAAACAGTACTAGTTACCAATTCCCGCTCCGTGCCACTCCTCAGCACGATTATACATTTCTCTCCAAGACAGTCTTACCTGATTGGTCTATCTCCTTAATCTTTCTCTTCCTCCACGAAAGAGGTGTATCATTCACTCTGGTTATAAATTTCTTTGTCCAAAACAGTTTTTTTTTAAAGGAAGGTTTAATGATTACTAGCTGCTGAGAGCTAACAATTGCAAATCCCAACATATTTTTGACATTTACTTAACTTAATGATTACCTGTTGTCAGAAGCAACACCATCTTCAGATTTAGGGTTTGCATTTGGCTGTGCAATCGCGTAAAACAGGTTAATATTTGAGTCACAGTTCATGCTACATCTCTTCTAGTTTTTTTATCTTTATTGATGTAAACTGAATTGCTATCATCTACGTTACAAATTCATACAATTTTTTTCATTCTAAATAAAGAGGAAAATGGATTTGCAATTATATTGTGGCTTTTATGACCTTAGGATGTCCAAAATCGATCTGAAACCAATGCAGTGCCAATAGCA
This sequence comes from Stegostoma tigrinum, assembly GCF_030684315.1. NCBI lineage: Eukaryota > Metazoa > Chordata > Chondrichthyes > Orectolobiformes > Stegostomatidae > Stegostoma > Stegostoma tigrinum. The sequence goes on along the minus strand of NC_081355.1, from coordinate 104,704,338 downwards.
CAGGTTCAATTCCCACACCAGCTAAGGTTACCATGAAGGTATGACCTTCCAAACCTTACCCTTCACCTGGAGTATGGTAACATTCAGTTATAACCATCGCTAGTTGTCTCTCTACAATCAGAGTAGCCCTATGGTTCACTGGGACTATAGTGACTTTACCTTCTCTTCCCCTTACTTTTGAAATGTTGTCTCTGTTATAACGGCAGAAATGCAACAACCCAGTAGTGTACCACGAGGTCTCACAAGCAGCAATATAATAATGAATATAAAATCCATTTTTCTCTTTTTGATGATGTTGATTGAAAAATAAATATCTGTCTCGGCAATAGGAATAACTCCGTGCTGTTCTCTGAATCAGGATCAAAAGATCTCCTATATCTATCAGAGAGAGCTTCTGTTTAGTGCCTCACTTAACAACAGTGCAGCTCACCCTCTGTGTTACACAGCAGCATCAGCCTTGAATTTTGTACTCATGTCCTGGGAGTAGAACTTGAACCCACAGCCATCTGACTGAGGGACCAGAATGCTACCAACCGAGCCACAGTTGCCATATGAGGGAGTACTGTGGGGAATAGACTCATTTTCATATCATCTTTTCCCCAGGTGACAACAATATTGTGACAGTCCTTTTGCCCTTCTGAACATTTGGCATGCTTATTATGTTAAAATCTTGGTATTATAACCAATTATTACATCCCAAATGAAATTGAAATTTGTTATGATCAGTCACCATAATAGTCAAACGAAATAATGACATAGATTTGCAAATAAGGCACAATAAATCTCTCAGTGTTAGCATGCACAGAAGCAAAGGAATGGTAATCCACAAACCTTTCCTTCACCATACTTCATCTCCACAAAATTCCAGGTATGTTTTGAAATATTAAATGTGGCAATGCTTAAAAATACTTGGTGACATTTAGAAAGGTGTTTTTTATAGTTGTACACCTAGATTTCTGGAAACAGTTGAAGTGTAATCAAACAGTTTGTACCAAACATTTTAAAGCAATGGCTGTTTGTATGACAGAAGATCTATTATATTCCTTCAAATTCTGAATGGACGCTTTCATGTAGATTCCAAATTCGGCAATAACAATTCTGCACGGACACATTAACCATTTGTGCACCAAATCCTCTTTACACACAATACAATACCAACATGATTTTCCTGACAGTTTGCCTGCTTCTATATTTTTTGGTGAGGGTTAATTGGAATGCGTCTGTAATCCACATGGAGGGATATTATTTCCCACAATCAGTAAAGCACAATTTCTTTCTTAGGGGTGTTTCGGCTGATTACGAAAGATTTTGCCCTTTGGTGAGTTTAAGAGCTAGATTTATAATTGCAGATTTTCCCCAAAACAAGAAGTATACATGTTTTCTATCAATTGAATGATGTAATTAGTACCTAGTTTGTTGCAATAACTGCTCTACTTTGAAAGTAAAATGGTACTAACTGCAAAGGATTCTTGTCACAAGTGAAGCAAAATTCAAATTATGGCTGAGAAAATTAAAATCATTATTGATTCTATTTTTATCATGCTTTGAAAGAATAATCACAAGTGCACTAGGGTTTTTGGGAAGCAAAGTCTTTGGAACTCATCCCCAGAACACAAATTAAATCTGAATGCTAGTGTCAAAACGCATTTATCAGTAATTTAACTGTAGAGTAGATGGCATTAGCAAGTTAGTACAAGATCATCTCAAATACTAATTGCAGACTAATAAGAGTGGCAGAAATGTATCACCTACAAACATTGCACAATAAGTTATGTATGAATAATATATGAATAAACAAATACAAATCATTCATTAATAGCTGTGCGTTGTATTCCTATAAATACCAACAGCAGTGTGGATGCCTCTATAAAGGTACAGTATTAGCGATTAGGGATAGTCCTACTGTGTCTGATTTATGAAAACTAGAAACTCAGAACATTATTTCCAAAAAAATGCTAAGGTTGAAGTCTAAAAATTTGGTAGCGCTCAAAACCACGCCTGATTTCAGCAATGCATAATGACAACATGCCAGAAGTGAAAGACCTGACAACCAAACTAAATTTGTCCTAAGGTCTCATCATAATAATTCAAGCCATTGCAATGACTGTCAGCCTCTCAAACAATACGTCAGATATTGGGCCAGGGAGGGATTACGGCAGGGGTTGTGTGGCAGCGAGTGCACTCCAAAATTACAGGAGCAGGAATAAGATATTTAGTTAATTGACCATCTCTACCATTCATAACATGATAGTTGATCTTCAACTTCCACACTCCCCCATATCTCTGATTCCCTTAATTTCCAAAAATATATTGATCTCTGACTTGAACTTATTCAATATCTGAGCAGTCACTGCTCTCTGCGGTAGAGAACTCCAAAACTCTTTAAATGGAGAAATCATTTTGTCTTTTCAGTGTAGACTGGCTAATCTCCCCCAGTTATAATATCTCCAACCTTCCTGCATCTACTCCAATAAGCACCTAAAAAATATAAATGATTCATCAAGATCACCTTTCATTCTTCTAAACCTTGAGCAATGTAAATCTAAATGGCTTAATTTGCTCTCCATAATACCAAAAGGCAATAAGGTACAGGAACAGAACTAGGCCATTTGGCCCATTGGATCTGTTCTGCCATTCAATCACAGCTGATGTATTTCTCAACTCTGTTCTCCTGCCTTTTCCACATAACCTTTGAATCCTTTACTAATCAAAAATCTATCTATGTCTTAACTACACTCGATGACTTGGCCTCTCCAGCATTCTGCGGCAATGAGTTTCGTACAGTAACTACCCTCTGGCTGAAGAAATTCCTCCTCATCTCAGTTGTGAAAGATCATTTCTTCACTGAGGTTTTGCCTTCAGATCCTAGTCTCTCCCACTTGTGGAGGCATCTTCTCCATGTTCCCTCAATGCAGACTTCTCAATTTTCTGTAAGTTTCAATGAGATCTCCCCTCATCACTCTAGCCTTCATCAAGTACAGACCCCAAGTCCACAACATTCTTCATATGATAAGCCCTTCATCCCCAGGATCATTTTTATAAACCTCATCTGAACTCCTTTAAAGCCAGCACATCCGTCCTTAGATATGGGATGCAAAACTGTTCACAATATTCCAAATGTGGCCTGGCCAAAACCATATATTGTCTAAGCTGTACATTTATACTCTTACATTTTAACACTCTTGAAATGAATGCTAACAACGTACTTGCCTCCCCAACTGCCAACTGAGCCAGCATGTTAACCCCAAGAGAACCCTGAACTAAGACTCCTGAGTCCCTCTATCCTTCAGATTTTCCTTCAGAAGCCTTTCTCATTTAGAAAATAGTCTACACATATTTTCTGCCTACTGAAGTGCATAAACTCACTTTGGTTTACAATGTATTCCAAATGCCACTTCTTTGCTGTCTGAGCCTATCCAAGTCCTTCTGCAGCCTCCCTGCTTCAAGAACACTACCTATCCCTCCACCCATCTTTGTGTCATCTGCAAACTGAACAACACTGTCCGTTGTCCAGATCATTAATGTATAGCGTAAGTAGTTGTGGTTGAGAAACTGACCCCAACAGAACTCCATAATTGTTGGCTGTTATCCTGAAAAAGACATCTTTATCCCCCAATCTCAGCCTTCTGCCAAGTCAGCCAGATTTCTACCCATGCCAGTATCATGCCCTAACACCTTGGACTCATCTTATTTAACAGGTTCCTGTACAGCAACTTGTCAAAGACCTTCTGGAAATCCAAATAGATTATGTCCACTGGATTTCCTTTGTCTAACTGGCTTGTTACCTCCTCAATGAATTCTAACTGATTTGGCAGGTATGACTTCACCTTGAAAAACCCATTTTGACTCAGCCTTTTTTACTATGCATTTCTACGTACTCCACAATCACAGTCTTACTGATGGACTCTAAAATCTTAACAATGACAGCCAACCCCTCATTCCACAAACCAGTGTAATGAATCTTTGTTGTAATACATCTCAAAAAGCATAAGCTTTCTTAGATAATGAGACCAAAATAACACACACTATAGGAAGACTTCTTCATTTTTATTCTCCTATCCTTTTCTCATAAAATCTAACATTCTAATTGAATTCCCAAACTGTGCACATAACAAAATTAGTGAACTTTGAAGAATCTTCAAGTTCAGTCAGCATTACCTCACAATTTGACCAGGTAATGTAGCCAGAAAATGATCAAGGAGGAACAAATCTTCAGCTTCCAAAAAGCTAGCCGAAAAACTTGAGCATGAGTTTACTTCTGAAGAAGAGTCATACCGCTCTCAAAACATTAACTCTGTTTTTCCCTCCCCATATGCTGCCAGAATTGCTGAGTTCCTCCAGCATTCTCTGTGTTTGTTTCAGATTTCCAGCAGCTGCGGTATTTTGCTTTCACTGGAGTGTATCTCGTCTGCCCACAGTTCACTTGCATTCAAAATTGACCAAAGTTTCCTGCCAGGTCATTCAATTATACAGATGCAAAACCAGTGAAGAAAATTTGAAATCAACCATACTTGATTAATTTAGTAATAATTTTAAATTTGGTGAAATACTTCTGTCTTAATTAATCTTTTTAATATTTAGACAAGATTGCCATGATTCTTAAAAGTGTATATTGGAATGTGATTCTCAGAACATTCTGCCTAGGTGTGGCTGAGTAGTTCACTAATTATTTTATTGCAGTTTCAGAGCTTTGGAAAGGATCTCAAGGGATACAATTGCTTTATTTATGATATGTCAGTGAAAATTAGAATAAAATCATTACTGCAAACACGACTAGATTAAACTCATGTAATACATTGAGAAAATTATTAATATTGTCAAAGTAAGGTTTTAGTTGTAAATTTCATGCAGTGAATTAAAAACTGAAGAAGCTGAAAAAGCTGAGGAAGGAACCATAATATTCTTGGGTGTACTGGTGAAGAATATTTACAGAATCTGCCAGGGTAGGAAAAATATGTATATTTAATAAAAGCTGGATTTGAGAAGCATCTTAATACATCTTTATCTGAACATGAGACTGCAAGCGAGAAAGCAAATTTATTTTTATTCACTTGTGGGATGTGAGCATCACTGGCTGAATAGAATCGATTACCCATTCCTAGTTGGCCGTAAGAAAGTGATGGTCAGCTGCCTTCTTGAACCGTTGCAGCCCAAATGCTGTCGGTAGATACATAATGCTGTAAGGGAGGAATTCCAGGATTTTGACCCAGTGGCAGTGAAGGAACCTGGAAACATGATATTGGTGCAATCAGTGAGAGACTGTTGAAGGAACAACAGTTCAACATTCGAGGGTATGGAAGATTCAGGTGTGAAAGTCGGGGGAGCCGGAATGCAAGAGAGGTAGGGACATTGTATAATTGATAAAGGATACCATCACTGCAGTAATGTGGGAGGACATCCTGAAAAGATCTTCAAATGTGTCCATCTGGGTAGGACTTGTGAATAAAAACACAGGCGATTGCCTTGTTGGTATTGTACTTACAGGCCTTTGAACAGTCACTGGAGGTAGAAGAGCAGATATTTAGGCAAATCACAGAAAGCAGTACGAAAACCTTATAGTTGTAGGGGACCCCAAATTTGCTAAGATTAACTAGGATCACCTTAGTACGAAAAGGTCAGGGGGGTGGAATTTTTAAAGAGTTTCCATGAGAGCTTTAAGTGCAGGACATGGATAGCCCGACCAGAGAAAGTGACCAACTCCTCAGGAATAAAGCCTACCAAATCATTGAAGTGTGAAGGAGTGAGAATTTTGGGTTTGGCTGCCATAACTCTCAGTTTCAAAGTCATTACGGAAAAAGATAAGGCTGGTGCAAAAGTTGTGTCTAATTTGGGGGAAGGCCAATTTCAATATCATTAGACAGAATCTGGCAAACACAGACTGGGAGCTGCTACTTGCGGGTCAGGCTACATTTGGAAAGTGGAAAGCTTTTACAAGAGGTATAGTGAGAATTCAGGGCATTCTCCTTCAGGGCAAGGGCAAAAGGTCTAACGAACGTTGAATGTCAAGGGATGTTGAGAGTTTTGCAAAGAAAAACAAGGAAGCAAATGACAGGCACAGAACAGTACTAACAGGGGAGTACTAACAAGTATAGAAAGTGTAGAGGGTTACTTAAAAAGGTAATTAGGGGTAAAGAGGGGCCACGAAATATCTTTGGCAGATGGAATCAAGGAAAACCCAAAGGCGTTTTATATGTCTCCAAACAGTAAGAGGATTACCAGGGAAAGAGTGAAGCCCATTTTGCACTAAATGGGCAAACTGTGTGTGGAGTCAGTTGACATGAGTGACGTCCTAAATGAATACTTCTCATCTGTATTTACAGAGGAGAATGACATTGTAACCAGGAATACCAGTTGGGACGATGAGTTTCTAGAACATGTTAAGATGAATAAGGAGGAGGTGTCGGATGTTTTAATAATCCCCAGGGCCTGATGAGATGTATCCAAGCTGCTATGGGAGGCAGGGAAGGAGATTGCGGAGGCCCTGGTGGATATATTTAACACTTCACTGGCCATATGTGAAGTGCTTGATGACAGGAGGATAGCTAATATAGTCCCTTTGTTCAAGAAGGGCAGCAGGGATAAGCCAGGTAATTATAAACCAGTTAGTCTGACATCACTGGTAGGGAAATTATTGGAAAAGCTTCTGAAGGAAAGGAATTAATCAATACATGGAAAAACAGGGATTTATTGGATATAATCAGTGTGGATTTGTTAAAAGGAAATCCTGTCTGACTCATTTAATTGAGTTTTTTGAAAGGTGGCTAAACATACTGATGAGGGTAGAGAAGTTGCTGTAGTCTACATGGACATCAGTAAGGCCTTTGACAAGGTCCCAGATGCAAGGCTGGTTGAAAAGATAAAAGCCCATGGGATCCAACGCAAGGTGGCAAACTGGATCAAAACTTGAGTTAAAAATAGAAAGCAGATGAAGATAGTGGAGGGTTATTTTTGTAATTGGAAGCCTGTGACCAGTGATGTACCACAAAGATCGGTGCTGGGATACTTGCTGCTTGTTATGGATATTAACAATTTTGATATGAATGTAGTTAGTAAGTTTGCAGATGACATGAAAATTGCAGGTGTTGCTGATGCTGAAGAGGATGGTTTCAGTTTACAGTCTGATATTGATCAGCTGATAAATTAGCCAGAGAAGTGATAGATAGAATTTAATCCTGGTAAGTGTGAGGTGACGCATATTTGAAGGTCAAATAAAGGAAGGATATACAAAATGAATAGTAGGTCCCTAGGGAGTACCGAGGAACAAAGGCACCTGGGCATGTAAGTCCATAAACGCCTAAAGGTGTCAGCACAGGTAAACAGGGTGATGAAGAAGCACATGGGATGCCTGCCTTCTTTTGGCGGGGCGTGGAATGTAGAAGCAAGAAAGTCTTGTTACAACTTTATAAAACATTGGCTAGGTCACAGATGTATTATTGTGTGCAATTCTGGTCACTACACTATCAGAAGGGCGTGATTGCATTAGAGGAGGTGCGGAGAAGAATGGTCAGGATGTTACTGGTGAGGAGAAGCCTCAGTTATGAAGAGAGACTGGATAGGCTAGGTTTGTTTTCTTTGGAGCAGATGAGGCGGAGGAGGGATCTGATTGAGATACATACAATTATGAGAGACTTAGGCAAGGTAGATCATGAGTATCTCTTACCCATGGCAGAAATATCTAAGACCAGAGGGCATATATTTAAGGTGAGGATCAAACAGTTTAGAGGAGATATGAAAAATATTTTTTTTCACCCAGACAGTGGTAGAAATATGGAATGTGCTTCCTGAGAGTGTGGTGGAGTCAGGTACTCTTGCAACATTTAAGAAGCTTCTGGATGAACATTTAAAATGCCAGGGCATAGCAGACTATGGATCAAGTATTGTTTGGTGTTTACTGATTGGCATGGTGGATCAAAGGGTCTTTTTTCCAGGATATTTATCTCTATGACTCCATAACACTGTTGTAAACCTAACACTCATTGTATGTACTGTGAAAGAGTCAGCAATGGCGAGTCTCTGTAGGAGACAATAAACTGGACGCAGAAGATCCTTAGCCAACACCTTCCCAACCTGTGATCAGTGCAATCCGGAAGGACAAAGGTAGCAGATATATGGGAACGACACCATCTACAGGTTCCTCTCCAAGCTACTTGCCATCCTGACTTGGAAATATATCACCATTTCTTCACTGTCTCTGGGTCAACATTCCTGGAATTACTTCCCTTAGGGCATTTTGGGTCAACCTCCAGCATTTGGTAGTTCAAGAATGCAACTCACCAGCACCTAATCAAGGGCAACCAGGGATGGTCAATGAATGCTGACCCAACCAGCGATGATGTTCCATGAGTGGATATAAAAAAAACTGAAACTCGAGGGCTGTGAATGAAGTGGGGTCTTTTGGAACAGCAGCAGAGCATGCGAGAGCCAATTGCAGAGAGTTGAGATGAGTCTATGTCAGGCATGAATAGCATGATTGTATATAGTTGTAGGCAGCACACTATAGGAAGGGTATGATGCATTTGGAGACAGTGCCCAAAAGGTTTGCAAACATGGTCCCAGGGATGAGAAACCTCACTTATGAAGATCGATTAAACATTCAGCACTGTGTTCATTAGGGAAAGCTGAGGTGAGATTTGCTAGAAGGAATAGGAAAAAAAACTACTTTCTTTCATTTCAAAATATACTTTATTTGTAAAAAAAATCTATATGTACACATAGTCCCAACACAGTTCAAATCTGTAAAGTAGCATATGAAAGGAACAAAAACATTGAAGTTTTACTCTATCCAAACAAAACAAAGGCATCTCTTACAAATCCAAGACTAAACTTTTTTGCATTTGAGGCACCGGGAAGTTCTGATAACTGAACAGGCCCGCATTTAACTTCGGCAGAAAGACCTCAGACTGTAGTTTTTTTCCCACTCCACCTTGGCAGCAGTTGCCCCAAGCTTTAGCGCATTCCTCAGTATGTAGTCTTAGATCTTAGAATGTGTCAGTCTGCAACATTAAGTTGGGGTCAACTCCTTGTTCTGGAAAACCAACGATTTTCGGGCAGACTAAAAAACACCTTTTATTGAGTTGATATTCCTCCAGGTGCAGTCGATGTTTGTCTCAGTATGTGTCCCTGGGAAAAGACCATAGAGCACAGAGTCCCACCTGTCCCATACATGGACCTGCTCAGGATGAACCTTGACAAAACCACTGCACCTTTCTCCAGACTTCCTCCATGAAGCCATGATCCAGAAGGAGATGTGTGACTGTCTCTACTCAGGCCCTGCAGCTGCTTTGAGGGCAGTGTGTGTGTGACGCAGGCCAACCAGGCATACATGAAGGATTTCACTTTCTCACCACCGGTCAAGCAATATCATGGGGCTTGTTGGGATTTTGATGATTAGGCATTCTGCAAATTGGCTTTGACAGTTATCTCAGGGAACCATGTGACAGGATCCACCCTCTCCTTTACCCTCAGGATCTTGAGGATGCTACATGCTGACCACTTCCTGATTGATTTCTGATCAAAAATGTTTTTCTTCACAAATGTCTCTGCGAAGGACAGGTGATACAGAACAGTCCAACTACATGGAGCATTCAGTTGCAATGAAACCAGTCCCATCTTTGCAACACTGGGGGCAGGTGCTTCCATGTATTCAATAGCCATGGAATGTAGATTTCAGGTAATCGGTAAAAGGATTAGAAGGACTTTGAGGATGAATATTTTCACCAAAGGATGACGACTGAGATCTCAATCTCAGTGTTTGAATGGGTGGTGGAGGGAGAAGGACTTCATCAGATTTTGAGAAAACTCTTGGATATAACCAGCAAAAGCTCAAAGCTGGGATTGGACTTCCATTACAATCAATGTTCTAAAATGCTGCCCAACCTTTGCATGTGTATTGTGAACAAACCTTTTTGCAGAAGTTGATAAGAAAACAACTGGCTGTACTGGGTATTCATTGACAGATTCCTTGTCATGACTACTGCCGCTACAGCTACTTCTGTTGTCTCACCTCGCTTTCCCTGCAAATTTCAGGAAGTCTGAGAAGCCTGTGAAAGCATTGTTAAACTGCAAGGCCCAAAGTTATCACTGTCAGTGATAACTCACTTCTCTTGAAGGTGGGCTTCTACATACACAGAGCCTAAACTGTGCAGTTCTAAAGTCAGTGACTGGAATGTATATCAAAAAAAAGGTTGTGCTAGCATTGACCCTTGGGGAATACAATTTTCCTTCATTGTCCAAACTGAAAAATATCAATTTATCATGATTTACTATTTTCTGCCCTTAAACCAATATTTTACCCAAGCTAAACCTTGTATCCCATAAGCCTTAATTTTAGTAGCTAGTCTTTTGTGTGGCGTATTATCTAAAGATATTTTAAGGACTTCATATGAGACATCCACCACATTCCTCTCATGAAGTTTCTGCTACTGCATCAAAAACTCAATTAAGTTAGTCAAGCATAATCTTACAAATCTATGCAATCTCTTTATAATTAAATGTATCTAAAGGCATGTTAATTTTTTCCATTCTTATTTTTCTAATCCCACCCACCATAATGTTCACAAATTATGCTTGTAGCTACAATGAACATTCTTGCATTCTTTCTTAAATAAGCCTGTTAAATTTGCCACTTTTTAATCGCTGGTACTTTCCTGGTTTCTATAGAAGTTTGCAAGAATATGACAAGCCAATTTTTTATTTCTACCCCACTTCACTTGGTAACATAAGGTATTAGCTATACCCACCAAGTGACTTATATACCTAAGCATAAACAGTCTTTGCAGCATTTCTCACATATCAATTTTCATCCAAAACATTCACCAGCTATCTACCATCTTAGCATCCCTGGAATGGTAGGTTTAACATATGATGAACGGCTAAGGATCCTGGGATTGTACTCATTAGAGTTTAGAAGGTTGAGGGGAGATCTAATAGAAACTTACAAGATAATGTATGGTTTAGAAGGGGTGGACGCTAGGAAGTTGTTTCCGTCAGGTGGGGAGACTAGGACCTGTGGGCACAGCCTTAAAATTAGAGGGGGTAAATTTAAAACTGAAATGAGGCAACATTTCTTCATCCAGAGAGTGGTGGGCTTGTGGAATTCATTGCCGCAGAGTGCAGTGGAGGCCGGGACGTTGGATGCCTTCAAGGCAGAGATCGACAAATCCTTGATCTCAGAAGGAATCAAGGGCTATGGGGAGAGTGCAGGGAAGTGGTGTTGAAATGCCCATCAGCCATGATTTTAATGGCGGAGTAGATTTTATGGGCCGAATGGACTTACTTCCACTCCTATGTCTTATGGTCTTATGGTCTTGGCAGTTACTGATAGTTTTCAGCAATATTTGCCTGAGTAAATACTGATACAAATAATGTGAGGTTTTTCTTCCTGCTGTGTTTTTTACCGAATGTGGCAATGCTTATGTTATCCCTTGTAACAAATGAAATTGGCACAAATAAAGTGGTATTGAAGAATCCAAGGAACATTTATTACTTCTGCATATTATGCACAAGCATCACATTACCCAGGAGCCTGCATATCTGCAATCATATCGAGCTGTTTGGTTAGAAAGAACATCATGCTTCCATTCATGTACCATGCTTCAGGTGATCTAACTTAAACTGAAGTATGTAGCCTTTATACCCATTGGTATACAGTGATAATATCATGAGCATATCTCTTAAGGGGTACTAACATACTAATTGTGAGACATGGTACAATATCTTTTCTTTTCCAAAAAGATAAGAAACTCATCCCAAACAAATATAGCTGTGCATGGGTTTGTGTTGTCAATTCGATTATTATACAAACAGGTCAATCAGAATTTACAAGGCTAACAATTCAAACTTCAAGGTAATGCTTTGGAGGTTTGCCAACTCATTCTGATCTGTTAATAATACTCCCATCTGGAGAGGGATACGTGTTTGACAACTTGGTTGTTTCACTGCTGGTTTCTATCATTCAACATCACCTCACAATCATCACTGTTGTAGAATTCTTCTTCACTCTCTTCATGTTTGATAGGTGTGCCGTACATAGCTCCGATCTGAATTCTATTCCTTCAAAATGTAGCACCCTGATGAGTAATGTTTTTTGTATAATCTGGATTTGTTGCAATTTTTTTGTAACCTTTGCTGGTATCAATTATTTCTATTTATATTTCCTACTCACACTCTGCCAACTGCACTGTTTCAATAGTTCTCTGTCTACTCACTCATCATGTATCTCTTTCATTCTTCTCTATCTTAAAAGAAGAATGTCCTGTGTCTCAGAATGATTAGAGAACAGGTTACTGGGCACGGTTGCTTGCTCTTATTTTGTGAATGTAAGTTGTGTTGAAGATAGTCATCCGTTCTCTATTGTTGTTGCAAAATATATGGCAATGCAATGTAAAAACCTTGCTTTGTTCCTCAAAACTTAATAATCATTGATTTGATACAATATACCATACAATCTGCATAGCTGTGATAGGGATCAATTCTTGCTTAGTAGACACATCCTGAAATGGTTTGACGATAATTTGTGGTTCATTATTGGACGCTATTTGTTCTAGGATATTGAATAAGTGAAAAATAGCATTCACTGTATCAGCAGCAGTCATGCTCATGTGTTGTTAACTCATCGAGCAATGGCAAACTTCCAGAGGTAAATCATCGCAAGGACATAATCTTCCCCACACTCTGAATAGGTCTGTTGCTACTTTTGTCTAGGAAGTGGATAAACATCACGTGGTGGAGCGATGTTGCTGGGGTTGATATGTTTGGTATAGATCAAATGCATTCACAAATCATTCAATATCCTGATTAATCCCTGGCCAACACATAGATTTAGTTGTCAGTTGTCCTGTGCTTTCAACACACACGTGTTCCTGGTATAATATCGACATAGTCTCTCAGCATAATGTGTGACGATGCTATTGCTTTAAGAGGTGCAAGCTTGTTTAAGAGAGAGATTGCAAGACAGGTCCCGAGTAATCTATTAGAAGATAAACAACTTGTGAGGCCTTGGAGTTTTTTTTTATATATTGAAACAATTGAAGCAGCCTGTGTGGGTGTGGTCAAGTGCTCACAGATCCAATTTTTTAAATTAGCTTTCAGCAGTTGTTACTGGGGTCTCAGCAGGGTCAGAAAGTAGTGAATCTTTCCTGACTGCTACACTCTGTCCCACTCTCTTTTTCTCTCTCTCTCTCTCTGTCTCGAGGAAGCTGCTGCATGTATCTCTTGCTGATAGAATTGCATGTGTTTTGCTGAATTTGTGTTTTGCCAAGAGAGTGTTTATATGATGTTACTATATTGGATGAGTTACTATGGTCCACTGTTGGACCATTGTTACCCAGTAGGCAGAGGATTTTGGAAAGTTAAGATGAACTGCATATTGGCACTGCATTACCCTTCTTCTAATACATGGAATTGATGATTGCTGTGAGATGGTCTTTTGTAGGCTGTACCACTTGCTGTGTTATGCATCTTTCAGGATACGGAGTGGTAATTTGCTGCCACTCACTCCTCTGTTGATTTCAGCTTTTAGCATGTGTCGGCCTGCTTTTTTAAGGGAATATCATATTAATAGTGTATAAGCTACTGACCACCTTATATCTTCAACATGGCATATAAGGCTAACAAAATGGAAGGCTCAGTCATCCTCATTTTGTTGAGGGATTTGTGTTTGCCGATCCTCTTAAAAATTTTCTTGCTACCAGTGTTGTGGTGTTGAACCAACTTACTTGTTGCTTGCATTTTGCTCTGAAGTCCGGTTTGGCTTTGGAATCACATTTCAGGTACCTATTTGCCCAATATTTCTTGGTTTCACATGCTTTATCGAGAAAAGCTAGAAAGCTTTTGGTTAGGTGTGACAAACACATCTTTGAATATTCTTATCCTATGCTTTAAATCTAATATTGAACAATTTCTTTTCTCAACAAATATATTAAGGGGTATGTAGCAAGGGCAGTTTGGTCACAGATCAGCTACGATCTCACGAAATGGTACATTATGTTTTAGATGCTCAGTGACTCCTATTCCTATTCCTTTATGCCACCCAGCCTTCACATCAGTAATATTGCTGGCTACAATTAACTGTGTACATAGTCTTACACAGGCTCTGAAAACACAATGTAAAAGACTATTGCATTATTAAATATTGTGTGGGTCAGATACACCCTTAGTGCGCTTTAAGGCAATGTGCCTAGTAGCATGCAGAGTCATTCATTATCTACTCCAAAGTCATTATAATAATGCCCAGGATAACAAAATGTGAGGCTGGATGAACACAGCAGGCCCAGCAGCATCTCAGGAGCACAAAAGCTGACATTTCGGGCCTAGACCCTTCATCAGAGAGGGGGATGGGTTGAGGGTTCTGGAATAAATAGGGAGAGAGGGGGAGGCGGACCGAAGAGGGAGAGAAAAGAAGATAGGTGGAGAGGAGAGTATAGGTGGGGAGGCAGAGAGGGGATAGGTCATTCCAGGGAAGACGGACAGGTCAAGGAGGTGGGATGAGGTTAGTAGGTACGAAATGGAGGTGCGGCTTGGGGTGGGAGGAAGGGATGGGTGAGAGGAAGAACAGGTTAGGGAGGCAGAGACAGGCTGGGCTGATTTTGGGATGCAGTGGGGGGAGGGGAAGAGCTGGGCTGGTTGTGTGGTGCTCTCCCCCTCCACCCACTGCATCCCAAAACCAGTCCAGCCTGTCTCTGTCTCCGTAACCTGTTCTTCCTCTCACCCATCCCTTCCTCCCACCCCAAGCCGCACCTCCATCTCCTATGTACTAACCTCATCCCACCTCCTTGACCTGTCCGTCTTCCCTGGACTGACCTATCCCCTCCCTACCTCCCCACCTATACTCTCCTCTCCACCTATCTTCTTTTCTCTCCATCTTCGGTCTGCCTCCCCCTCTCTCCCTATTTATTCCAGAACCCTCACCCCATCCCCCTCTCTGATGAAGGGCCTAGGCCCGAAATGTCAGCTTTTGTGCTCCTGAGATGCTGCTCGGCCTGCTGTGTTCATCCAGCCTCACATTTTGTTACCTTGGATTCTCCAGCATCTGCAGTTCCCATTATCACTGATAATAATGTCCAGCATTCCTTTAGTGTGTTAACACCTATTATTTAGCTATTCATGCCATGATTGTGTACCATATTTATGTACCCCATACATCTGCTTATTCTTCTAATTCCTGTCACTTTAGTGCTTCCATTTTTTTTTCATTCAATCAGGGGATAAGGGTCACAACTGGCTGTGTGACCATTTATTGCCCAAGCCTAGTTGCCACTTAGAAGGTGCTGCAGTCAATTTAATGTAGTGCATCCATGATCATTGGGGAGGGATTTCCAGGATTTTGACCCAGCAACACTGAGGGAACAGCAATATAGTTCCAACGCTGAATGATGAATGGTTTTGAGGGAGTTTGCAGGTGGTTGTGTTCCCATGTATCTGCTGCCCTTGACCATCTATATGTTAGTACTTGTGTATTGGGAAGATATTCTATAAGGAGCCTTACTGAATTTAAGCAGTGCATGTTATAGATGTTATGCATCGCTGCTATTGTGCATCAGTGATGAAAGGAATGACTGTTTGAAGATGTGGTGCCAATCAAAAGGATTGCTTTTCTTGGATAGTGTCAAGATTCTTAAGCATTTTTGGAGTTGTAGATTTGCTCGCCGAGCCGGTGTGTTTGCTTGCAGATGTTTTGCCGTCTGCTAGATCACATCATCAGTGCATTTCTCGTGAAATTTTGGTCCCACTTGTTATTTATGTGTCTTGGTTTGTTGGACTAGTTGGATTTACTTCGAGTTCTGTTTTTTGTATATCGGGTCCAGTTCAATGTGTTTGTTAATGGAGTTCCGGTTGGAATGCTAGGCTTCCAGGAATTGCCTGGCATGTCTCTGTTTGGCTTGTGCTATTATGGATGGGTTGTCTCTGTCAAATTTATGTCCTTCTTTGTCCGAGTGTATTGAGACCAGTGAGAATTGTTTGTGTCTCTTGGTGGCTAGTTGGGACATGTATCCTTATTGTCATCTGTCTTCCAGTTTGACCTATGTAATGTTTCTCACAGCCCTTGCATGATATTTTGTACATTATGTTACTTTTATTGGTTATGGATATGTGATCTTCTAAGTTAATCTGTAGCTGTTGTTGGGTGATTGTTGGTTTGTGGGCAGCCTTGATACCTAGGGTTCTGAGTTGTCTTGTGGTTATTTCCAATATGTCTCTGATGTACGGTAAAATGACTAGTGTGTCTGGCCATGTTGTGTCTTCTTGTTATGGTCTGACGTGAAATAAATGAGCAGAGAGCAGAGGGATACAGATCCTTGGAAAATAGGCAACAGGTTTAGATGAAGGATCTGGATCGATGCAGCCTTGGAGGGCTGAAGGGTCTGTTCCTGTGCTGTAATTTTCTTTGTTCTTTGATTGTAATGGCAGATTGTGCTTTTTGAGTATCCATCCCTTTAAAAAAATTCACCATATAAGTGTTCCTGTTCTGCTTTGAACAATTCCAGGTTGCTGCAGGATGTTGTAGCTCAATTGAATAACGCCCTGATACAGCTCTGTTTCTGGGTGTGGGAGTGGTCGCTGGTGTAATTAAGTATCTGGTCCGTATGGATGTTCTTATATTCCACCATTACTTCCAAGAAGGGTTATTGGTTATTGTTCTCTTCTTCTTTTGCAAATTTTATTCTGATGAGGATGTTGTTTATGTGTTCGAGGGTTTCTTCTAGTCTTGCGTGTTTGATAATCACAAGGGTGTCATCTATATAGCAGACCCAGAGCCTGAGTTGTATAGTGGGGAGTGCTGTCCTTTCTAGCCTTTGCATTACTGCCTCTGCAATCAGTCCTGATATTGGGGATCCCATTAGTGTTCTGTTAATTTGATTGAATATATGGTTGTTGAAGGTGCAGTTTCAAGGTGCTGTCCTAGTTGTGTCACGGGGTGCCTGCCTTTGTCCAGCAAAGTGGGAATTGTCACTTTCACTAGGTCGATGTTTATGGAAGTAAACAATGCTGTTACATCGAAAGATGTCATTATCTTGTCCACTTCTATTCTGGTGTCCTTGATGATGTTAAAAAAACAGAACCGGAAGTGATGCCAACCGCTCCAGCAAACTGAAGTGTGTAAATAACAAGTGGGACAGAACACCAGTGCTTCTCCAGAGACACACTGATGATGTTACCTAACAGGGTGATGAAACGTCTGCAATCAAACACACCGGCTCAGCGAGCAAGTCTCCAGCCTCATCCACAACCCAAGCTACAAATCTCAAAAACATTGTTGAAGTTGCACTCATCTAGACCAGTGGGGAGAATTCCATTGTATTCCATCATAATCCTACCTTGTGCCTTGTAGATAATACAGAGGCTTTTGGGAGTCAGGAGGTGAGTTATTTACCACAGGAATTCTTAGCCTCTGACCTGCAGTGGCAGATAGAGTAAAAGGTTGATGATTAGATTTTCTGTTAATAGAGGTGGCCATTTCCTGGTACTTGTATGTCATGAATGTTAATTGCCAGTCATTAGCCCAAGCTGAGATAACATCTAGGTCTTGCTGTATTTGGATATGGAGTGCCTCAGAATCTGACGAGCCATGAATGGTGCTAAGTATTTTGTAATCATTCGTGAACATCCCCAGTTCAAACTTTGTGATGGTGTTACAACACAGGGGGAGCAATTATGATCTTTCATTCACATGGTACTCATTGGGGCATACAGTCCTTAGTTTCAATGCATCAGGGAGGTCACCTACAATTAGCTTGTGGTCTATTCTTACAGAGGAGAGCCATTTGCCAATGGAAAACTTCCACTGCAAAATTACCCCTAACTGGGGCAGTATCCATTCCTGTTGGCTATTCATTCTCATGGAAAATCTAGGCCTTCATTTAGAAAATTCTCAAGTCTCAGTGTCAACATTTCTAGCTTTAATGACCAGAGAAAAGTAACTGTGGTTATTGAGTTTCACATTCTTTAACAACTTGGAAATGTGAATTATTACACTTGAAAGCTAGACTATAATTAAAATGATCCTCTTTTGGCACCATTCACATGAGGTGACAGCTAATTTGTTAAATGCTAAAGTAAACTGACAACAATAAGGTTTGCTTTGCTGACACTTCACTTGCATATGTAGCAATGGTATCTCTGCAATTCCTTCAGTCAGCTCCAGTACTTAGATGAATTGGCATTGCTGCCATATTTATAACACTTCAAAGCTGACAATATGTACAATAAGACTGAGGAAAGGCTGGAAAACAGAACTGCATGAGAACCACACTGCAATCTCAGTGGATCAAATGACTTGATTTTTTGCTTTGCTTTCTTTGACTCTCTGACCATTAGAATTAATAGCTATTTTTCTGAATAACATTTTGTATTTGTTTCTAGTAAATACATGTTAGTATTCCAGCTCCTATAGTGCAGTGACTGACATTGCTACATTCAATATTTTTTTCTAAAATTGAAGTTCCAAATATACTGAACATTTTGTGATGCCACTATCAAAAACTGAGATGATTCTAATGACTCACGAATATAATGTGTCCTAACAGCTCCCACACAATAATAAACAGATTATTAGTTTACACCACAATTTATGTATTTTCCTCTCTTGCCTGACACCTATATTGCACTGTTTAGAGACGTAACAAACCTATTTCATTTAAGAGAGTCAGTCTTATTATGAGACATTAATATCACAGTAAGTGGTTCAGGCTATAGTTCCCACTAAATAAAGGCACAATACATTCTTACTATCTGTAATTCTGTTATACATAAATCCAATCCATCAGTGCCAAGTGTATGCTTCTCAGCAAGCTTTATTCTGCCACAAGACAAATCATTTCATTGGGAAAAATGCACATTTTCATGTAGAAGGAACTGTTTTTTTTATTGGATTTAAGTCAATCCTATTTTGCCACACTGTTTTCAACTTGAAATGAAAAATTGTATTCAACACGTTTGTGCATCATATTCTGTTATATGAAATGTAGGTCAGCTTCCTGCACCATGGTAGATAAGGAACAACGAACAAGTGCTGTATGTACTTACAAGCAAATATCAGTCATAATGTACCTAGACGGATCTACTGCAGCTTTTTGGCTAGGAAAATGTTTCTTGCCATTAGCATTTAATAAAAGCCTTGCAATGCAGGCCTATCAGCACCGATTCACAGCAAGCTTGGCTTGTACAGGTTGTTATCTGCTTGGTACAGAGGTGTTCTTGTATTGCACGTGGAATTACAGATTTCTTGAGGAGGAAATGGAGAGAGGAAGAAATGAAAAATTATCTGGTATTGAACCAACTGTACTGGCTGCAACATTTATACTTCTGTTATGTAATTGTGCTCTTGCCCTGCAGGTGAATTTTGCAGGATGCAGTTTCAGTAAATGGTTACTCGATAACATGCTTCCAATGTAAATTACTTGCATTAGGTGTTAAGGATGTCTGAGGCAAGAACACGAAGAAAGAACACTGCAAATTGAATTGAAAAGTTAATTCAGAAAGTTTTAGACTGAAAGTCACTACTGAAGAATACAATTATGCTATTTCATTTAGGACAGTTGGCCTGATTTCAAGACATCATTATCACAGTAAGTTGCTTGGGCTATAGTGATGTGGAGATGCCCTTGAGATCAACAAAGCGAGTGGAAACTATTGGAGTGCTGATACCCTGGAAGAAGAATACAAGATTTGCTTTAATATAGAAGCATAGAAAATAGGAGCAGGATTAGGCCACTCGGCCCTTTGAATATGATCACTCCACCATTCAATATGATCATGACTGACTTTATATAGGGGCAGCATTGGAGCATTGGAGTAGGAGTAGGCCATTCAGTCCCTTGAGTCTGTTCTGCCATTTCATGTCATGACACAACATCAACCTGAACTCCATATTTCTGTGTTATTGTTAAATCGCTTGATGCCGAGAGTAACTAGAAGTGATTTGATCTCAGCCTTAAACTTATTTTTTTTTGACTGAGCTTCCACAATTCTGTTTGGATAGAGAATTCCACAGATTCACGATACTCTGAGTGAAGATGCTCCTCCTCATTTCAGTCCTAAATGTCTGCACTTTTATTCTGAGACTATGTCCTTTGGCTCTAGAACCATCCCTCCTCCTTATTGCCCCTTTAATCCAAGGGACAAAGTGTGGTGCCGGAACCATGGGAATGGCACTGTATGGGCATGGGGTGAGGGGGACACAAGGTCATGTCCTGTGACTAATAAAGTATGGGTAGATGATGCAGTCCTCAACAAACACATAGATCATCTGAAAGCTGTTAACTCACAAACAGGGCAGCAGCAAAACATACCTGACCCGTCTGAACAGCCAGAAGGCCTGTTAGAAATTGTAGGTTCTCCCCCTCCATCTAGTATTGAGCAAACCTCAGAATCCAAGATGGATGCAGCCTCGATACCATTACCACCAGAAGAAGAGGAGGAAACTCTCTTGAGGTGCGCCGGATACAAGAGGCAGGCCAAGATCCGGTATACACTGCCCATGTCAGAGTCCATATCAGAGGATCTGGGGTGAAAACGATGCAGGAAAAGCTACAAGAGAAAGACCAGGCCTACATCCCCAGACTTGGGGGTGGGGGGTGGCGTTGGTGGGGGTGGGTGGCATAGGGCTGTCATGATTGGAACTAGATTGACCTCGCTGACTATGAGGTCGTTGATTGGGGTTGTTTACCTGGGCCAATCATGAAAGCCCTGGCTGACCAATATAACCAGGAGATTAGAAACTCCTCAGTTCAGGCAACTGACTCCAAGCTGGCTGGCCATAGCCCGTATATAATGCACAAAGAAATGAAGGGTGAGTTGGTGAAGGGACACCGGCCTCTATGCAATTATTTCGATAATCAAAAGTACAGAAAAATAAAAGGACACAGTTTTTATAAGATGGCATGAACTCACTGGGGTTGCTGGATTTGAGCATTCTTGCATGCATAAAAAATCCAACCCTCTGTCTTTCCACAGTTTAGAATTCCCCTACACTGGGAACATTCATCTCCTTTAATAAATCCATTCATAATTTTAAAGATCTTGAGTAAATCACTGGTCAGCCTCATTCCAAGGAAAAGCGGCCCAGTCTGTTTGCCCTTTCTAAATAACACCATAATCTGGCATTACCCTTGTGTATTGTCTTCACCCTTTCTGATGACTTTATATCTTTTCATGATATGATGATCAGAGTTGCACACGGCGTTGTGAGTGGGGCCCAAAGAATCAAGGAATATGAATCTACTGTTTTATTTAAGGCCATGATAAGAGGATAACATATTATCTCAAATGTTTCAATATTTCTTTATAGTACGTAGCTGTTAGATAATACTGCCTTTGTCAAAATAGTCACACTGAGCAGCATGTCTACTTAGACATCATGATACAGCCTGAACCAGAGTTCCCACTATGGTTATGTCGCTGTTTCCCAAATGAATCTCCTCCTTCCTGATAACTCACTCTCTTAAACAAATTTGTGCCTTACTTCCCTTCACCACTGGAATAATCTAACTAAAGTCACAAATATAATTTGACCATGCTAAGATGTGCATTATATTTCAGTTATTTCACAAGCTTCAATGAATTGAAGAAAATTGTATGCTCTGAATGCCCCATTTTACTAATTAGAGCAGTGATCAGCAATGTTCAGGATATCCCTGTGCAAATGATGTTGGTGCTTTTGATTGAACTTTTTGTGCAACTCCGATAAGGAATCTAACGACTAAACTTGGATATCCTCCCTTTTCTAATTTCATTGTTGAATTGGTTCCTAATAGTGTTCATAGAATCTGTACTGTGTGGAAGCAAGTCATTCAGCCCATACGAACCCTCCAAAGAGCATCCTACCCTAGACACTATGGGCAATTTAGCATGGCCAATCGGCCTAGCCTGAACATCTCTGGACTGTGGGAGGAAACTCACACAGACACAGTGAGAATATGAAAACTCCACGCAGGAAGTTGCCTGAGGCTGGAATCGAAACCAGGTCCCTGGCACTGTGAGACAGCAATACTAACCACTGAGCCACCCTAAAAGACCCAGTTGGATAACAATGATTGAATTTTCTGCCTGCACAAATATAAAAGTTTAGTCATGCTTTTAACCTGTTTATTTCATTTTGGGATAATTATCAAAATATAGTACTTAAATTAAGTCAAAAATGGTTTGTGCGCCTATAAAATTACACATATCCTAATTTATCCTCCTTCTCAACAAGGTGCTCTCATTACTTAATGAAATCAAGTTAGCTTTGCCAAAACCTGCATTAAAAGTGGCAGGAGTCTATTGTAAAGTGGAGGTTTTACACTGTCTCTCACCCCTCAACTGTCCACCAATAAGCCGCCCCCCTCCACCACCCCTACTGTTAACACTAACATTTTCTGAAGCACAGGTCCAGATGTACTAACGGTCCAATGGGATAATCTTATTATTCAACAGATTATATTTGGCTGATTCTGGGTGTCTTGGGAATGTACCTTCACCATGGCAACAGGTAATTTGATCAAGGGAACACACTCATACAAAGCAGTTTGCCATTTATTATTGCAGTATTTACAATATTTTTCCACTCCCCTCCCTTTTCCAGCTTTACAATGCCTCCATCAGCTGGGGCGGCCATCGAGTGAGTCATGGGTTTCTTTCCAACCTCAATGTCTTTGCCGCTCAGTGGACAGGAGGTGCCTTTGCTGCAGGCAAGGAGGCATACATCCTAATTGATGACCTCAATATTTTGTGCTGTGATGACCGAAGTTTCAGAAATATAGTATTCGGCTTTTAGTAGCAATTATTTTAATTTAGAATCTTAAAAACGGCCTTTTGTAATATATTTCCATCCCTATATGTGATTTAAAATGCTTAAAACATGGCATTTTATTTACATATGTATGTGACAATACCCAGTCTACTGTGGTCTCAGAGGAAATCACTTGCTTTCTTTTCATTATTTGTACCATTGTATATAGATCCATTTCTTTACGGAAAGTAAAATACACTCCAACATTGGGAAAATGCAATGTTATGATAAGAAGAATACTATATATTGACATCTTTGAAGTTTTCTTTTTAAATTCAGGAACTGTAATCCAGTCAAACATTAATTCTCTCTCAATTATCCATCACTTGTGGAATATAACCAGTGGATCACATCGTAACTTCTCCATATTACATGCATTTACAATTTTATGCAATTGAAATGTCATATTTGCAATCAGTAATAGTTAGTTCAAATGGGGAGGGAGCATTCTCTTTGCAAAAAGTGCAATATATCATAAATTTATTTATAAAGAACCGTTATAATATTATTTCTTGTAGAGAACAAAGGAATTCTTTCTGACATAATGGGAACTGCAGATGCTGGAGAATCTAAGACAGCGAAGTGTGGGGCTGGATGAACACAGCAGGCCAAGCAGCATCTTAGGAGCGCAAAAGCTGACATTTCGGGCCTAGGAATTCTTTCTGCCAAGTCCTCTTTCTCTTTCAAATTAATTAAGCGAAAACAGAAAAAATGATTTTTTAAAGCAGTGCATTTTTTGTTAGATGCATTGTTATCTCAATTATAGATTTTGCTTCCATTTTAATATTTTCTTTTAACTATCATTCAAGCTAAATTCAGAGTAGCACATGAGCCTAGATGTATTACAGGGTCTTGTGCCACACCAAAGTCAGGCGTTTTTTTACGAGACATAGCTTAGGTCACTGTGATGTGAGTAAGTTTGCTTTTGAGCTAAATAGAAAGCAAAGGATCTCTGATTACATGAAAGACTGCTTAACCTCTTATTACAGTGCAGTTTTTAATTACAACCTCTTCCCCTTCCACCACACACCCTACCACTCCCCAACTACCACACACAAACAAAAACACACAAGCGCACACAGGCTAAATATTATTTTTGCTTCCAGTCAAGTTGCTATGTCAATAACATCTGTTAAGACTAAGTATTACCACAATGTAAGATCCAATAATGTAGTTTAAACAACAAATTCAGAGTCTATTGCTATGACAGGGTTCGACAAAGACTTAGCATCACATCCAAGGTCATAATTATTTATGGGACAAACTTAATGATGCTGGCACAGAACAGATGCATGTACTTGTGGCCTCTCATGAACTCACATTAAATATGTTCAATAGGATTGAGTAGAGAATTTTTATTTGACCTGGGATTTTTATACAATTAGTGAAAGTGGATGCTTGATGGGTATTTGGTGAACGTCTGGGAGCTTAATGACAATTGTACACATTCCATCAACAGGAATAACGTACCACCTACAAACTATGTGCCCCTTGGTGGGGGTATTGAGGATGTCAAAAATGAAGTGGTCCCAAGACTTCAATATCCACTTTATGGGAACCATTGATCAATATCTGTTAATACCACAGCTGGTAATCAACTGTCAAAGATTGCATTATGAGTCCTAGAGTAATGTTATTAAAAAAAAACAAAGATTAGTCGAGCAACTAGCAGTAATAGGCAAATATATTGACCAATTGAAAATGTGTTCATTTTACCAAGAAATATAAAATTAAGCAGCCTAATGGTGTTCCCTATTAGAAATATTAGACTGGAAGGCGATATTACGTGACCAAGAAACAAAGAAAATTTTCAAACCTAAGCTCCTTAAAAGTTGAATGCTTCAGTTGATAGTATTCTTTCCCTGAATCATAAGGTTGTAGGTTCAAATTCAGATTTGAAAACAAGATCTATTCTGAATCTCCATTCAGCACTAAAGGTGAGCTGCGTATTTGTGTGCCTCATATGCTGCAGGCAGGAATGCCCCAAGGCATGGTATACTGGCTAGACCATGTGGACACTATGGCATTGCATAAATGGGGACTGTGCAACAATCACCAGACAGGAATTTTCCCTCCCAATTGGCCAAGGACATTCAGCCTCCAATCTTTGGGCAAGTGTCCTCCGAGACAGCCTTCAAGATACACAACAACACAGAATCGTCGAGCAGAAACTGTCAGCAAAGTTCCATAGCCATGAAGTTGGCCTCAACCGTGACCTAGGATTCATGTCGCACAACATGCAACCTCACCACACTTCTGTATGTGTAAAATCTTCCTTTCTGTCCTATTTTAACATCACCACCTTGATAACTTGTTATGATCTCTCTACTCTAATTAGTTTGTGCAGTTTTAGATTACTTGTTTCTTTGGCTAGATCCTCAACATACAACTCCTATTATGTCATTCCAGCCATTTGGTTTGTCTCCACCACCACCTTATTTTTAATTTATTTGTCATTATCTTTCTACCTCAATTTATAGGATTATAGGTCATCCCATCACTTACTGTTCAGAAGTTGACAATTTACTCACACTGATCCTTTTGATCACCTGAAGAGACTTATTATTCAGCCTTTAGACACTCCACTCACACCAATTGTATGATCTTTTGATGTCTCTGCACATTGATCTTGCTGCCAATAAATTCTATGTTTGTGTACATTTCTTCATTTCACCTGACAAAGGGGCAGTGCTCCAAAAGCTTATGATTTGAAATAAATCTGTTGGACTATAACATGGTGTTGTGTGAGTTCTGACCTTGTCCACTCCAGTCCAACATCGACACCTCCACATCATGCGCATTTGGAGATGCTGCCTTTTGAATGAAAAATTAAGTCAGGCCTTGTCTGCTCTTTTAAGTGAATATAAAAGATTCCATGCCTCTATTTCATAGAATGACAATGGTGTCTTGGTAAATATTTATTCTTCACTCAAAATCACCTAATCAGTTATACGATCACAGAATATTAGTTATTATCACATCACAGTGCATAAATTGCCTGTTGTGTTTCCTACACTGTAACAGTTACAATGTTTTAGGTAGTACTTCAATGAGATATAAGATGTAGGAGCAGAACTAGGCCATTTGGCACATCAGATCTGCTCTGCCATTTGATCATGGCTAATATATTTCTCAATCCCATTCTTCTTTCCATAACAGCTTTCAAATCAAGAACCTATCTATCTTAGATTTAAATACCTTGGTCTTCACAGCCTTCTGCGACAAATAGATCCACAGAACCACCACCTTCTGGGTGAAGAAATTCCTCTGCATCTCAGTTCTAAAGGGTTGTCCTTTCATTCTGAAGCTATGTCCTTGGGTCCTAGTGTCTCTTTTTAGTGGAAAAATCTTCTTACTGTCCAGCCTATCCAGGCCTCTCAATATTCTGTAAGTTTCAATCAGATCCCCTTCATTTTGCTATTGTGCAGAGACAGAGTCCTCATAATGACAGTCCTTCATCCCTTTCATTTCTTGGGCTGTCAAGTGCTTTGGGAGATCCTTTGGTTCTGAAAGGCACTCTGTAAATGTGAACTTTTCTCTGTTTGTAAACTGTCAAATTAAACGCAAGTAAAGATTTTATCCAGATCAACTCATTGCTGAGCCTAAATTAACACTTTCAAAAGGCATTGAAATTCAAATCCCTATCTCCTTTTTGATTTAGACTTTTATGGATATGTTTCATGTCCTGGCGATGAAAGAGTGGACTGCAAACTATCTAGTTTCGTAAACCATGAACCCAGGTATGGGAATACACAAATAAGCCATAATTCAAGCAGTTTCTATGAAAGGTCAACCAAGAGAAAGATGGATTGTAACTGGAATTAAGGAAGGTTTGCTCCCCCATTCCCTGTTTTCTCTCTGTCTGTCTTAAAACATACAACTGGATTATAAAGCAAATTGAAGATATATTTGTTCACTGAGTACACAGAGTTAGAGGATACAAGACATCAATTTAACAGCCATGGTCCCAGGTTAAAAACTTACCTCTTAAGAATATTCCAAGGACTTTTCAACTAAAAATCACACATCCTTTTTGCCTGTCCATAGCAACAGAGGAACCATTCTGTCTCTGGAATTGAATACTTTCATGACTCTAAGCAAGATATTGAGTAGGTTGAGCCCTCAGAAACTGTCCACCAATTAAACCCATGAAATTTCTCCTGCCTCTTGCATGCACTAACTTCAACAATGTCACAAATCAAAAAAAAGCATGTAAACAATGAGACAGGCATTCTCTCTGCATAGCATTGTATCATTACAGTCTTTCAAGAGCTACTGGTATTTGTCTTAGAAATAGTAGGAACTGCCGATGCTGGAGAATCTGAGATAACACAGTGTGAAGCTGGATGAACACAGCTGGCCAAGCAGCATCAGAAGAGCAGGAAAGCTGATGTTTCAGGTTGGGACCCTTCTTCTTGTCTTGTTCATCTTCTTTCTCTGTGATGATGGATTCATTTCTTTAAGTAGTTTTAGGTTTGAGGAGTGGAAGTAGGCAGCTTTCACGGTGTTCTCTTTACAGAATGTAGGACTAGCCTATAGTATGCTGCTATTATGCAGTCTTCCAAAAGCTCATTGCTCTACCAGAAAACCACAGCTTTACTTTTATGAATTGTTGGGTAAAGGCTTCAGAAACCTGGAGAAATATTTTTATAGAATTTTTTAATAGAATCCCCACAGTTTGGAAACAGGCCCTTCAGACCAACACATCCACACTGACCCTCAGGGCATCCCACCCAGACCCATCCCCCGTAACCCACCTAATCTACACATCCTTGAAAATGACGGGGTAATTTAGCATGGCCAATTCAACTAGTCTTCACATCTTTGGAGTGGGGGAGGAAACCCACATGAAGGAATGATGTCACAGAATTACACTTCACTATGTATAAAAAGAGCAGTGTGGATGGACTTACAACACACTAGAATGAATAGACTAAACTACTGTCTGGACTCAGATGAGCATGTGGACATGAACATAGATACATGAACCCATGAAGAACATACATCAATCATTACATACAGTAGCTATTTGTCAGAAGGTTACCACTATGATACTATGTATTGCAGCATATCATATTTATGCATAATAAACAGTGTTACTTTGAAGTTGAAGCCTGACGACTATTTTTGACTTTGCCTTCTCCTTGACTACCCTATCATAAACCAAACTTCATAATGTGGTATGAACAACTGTTGCAAAGTTGGATAGAGTATTTGTGGACTGGGAGGCAGAATGTTAGAACTTCGTGTTTGTAAAATGTTGGTGTTTGTAAAATCATAGGAGAAAAGCAGTGCACAATCCCTTGAAGGATGATATGATTTTTCTACGCTTACAGATTTAAACAACATGTCTATGGACAAGGGTTTGTTGGTTTAAAAACCGGAACAAAAACAAAGTTGCTGGAAAAGCTCAGCAGGTCTGGCAGCATCTGTGGAGGAGAAAACAGAGTCAAAGTTTTGGGTCCGGTGACCCTTCCTCAGAATTAGTAATGGCTGGGAAAACATCAGTTCATATGGAGAAAATAGGGAGGTGGGTGGGGTAGAGCGTAAACGATAGGATAGAGCCCGAAGAGAGAGAAAGACAGTTGGTCAGACAGAGGAGTTGCTAACGATCAGGCTGGGAGGGTGAATGGTTGATAATGGGGACTATTAGTGACTAACAACAGGGGGTGTGTAGTGGCAGGCTATGTGATAGCAAGGTCTGGTGTGTGGGGTGGGGGTCTGGGACATTTGAGAGTTTAGGCCCCAAAATTATTGAACTCAATATTGAGCCCAGAGAGCTGTCGGGTGCACGAGTGGAAAATGAGGTGTTGTTCTTCCAGCCTGGGCTGGGCTTCACTGGAACACTGCAGCAAGCCGGAGACAGAGATGTTGGCCCGGGAGCAAGGTGGTGCACTGAAGTGGCAGGAAACAGGTAGTTCAGGGTCTTTTTTGTGAGCAGAACATAGATGATCTGCGAAGTGGTGGCCAAGTCTACGCTTTGTTTCCCCAGTGTAGAGGAGACCGCATTGTGAGCAGAGAATGCAGCAGATTAGATTCTTGGAAGTGCAGTTGAAGTGTTGCTTCACCTGGAAGGTATGTTTGGGCCCTTGGATTCTGGGGAGGGGGGAGATAAATGGGCAGGTGTTACATGTTCACCGGTTACAGGGGAAGGTGCCGTAGGCTGTGGGGAGGTGTTGGGGGTGAAGGAAGTATGGACCAAGGTGTCCCGGCGGGAATGCTCCCCACGGAAGGCGGACAAGAGAGGGGAGGAGAACATGCGTCTGGTGGTCGCATCTTGCTGGAGGTGGCAGAAATGGCATCTGATGACATTCTGGATATGGATGCTGATGGGATGGTAGGTGAGGATAAGGGGAACCCTATCGCTGTTACAGGAGGGAAGAGAATGGGTGAGGTGAGAAGTGCAGAAGATGGGTCAGATCCGATTGAGGGTCCTGGCAACAAAGGAGCTGGGTAATCCTTGGTTGAGGAAGAAAGTGGACATTTTGGAGGCTCCCTTGTCGAAGTAGGCCTCATCGGAACGTATGCGATGGAGACAGAGGAACTGAGAGAAGGGGATGGAGTCTTTACAGGAAATGGGGTGTGAGGATGTATAGTCCAGGTAGCTGTGGGAGTCAGTGAGTTTACAATGGGTATTAGTGGCCAGTCTATCCCCAGAAATGGAAACAGAAATGTCAAGGAAGGGAAAGCAGGAGTCAGAGATTGACCAGGTGAAAGTGAGGGCAGGATGGAAGTTGGAGGCGAAATTGATGAAGTTTTCCAATTCTCGATGAGAAAGGGAAGCAGCACCGATGATATCATCGATGTATCGGAGAAAGAGTTGTGGGTGGTGACCGAAATAGGACTGGAACAAGGAATGCTCCATGTACCCCACAAAGAGACAGGCATAACTAGGGCCCATGTGGGTACCCATGGCAACCCCTCTTACCTGAAGAAAATGAGAGGAGTTGAAAGAGAAGTTGTTGAGGGTGAGGACATGCTCGGCCAAGCGGAGGAGAGTGGTAGTGGGTGGGGTTTGTTCAGGTCTTTGCTCTTTACCACCACTACCATCCATGGTAAAGGGATGTGCAATTCCTTTACACATCCATGCCCAACCAGAAGTGCTTAGGGCTCACTGCTTCTTCCTGGAGCAAAGACCTGAACCATCCCTACCCATCCTGCACGTCTGCCATTACCCCTTCTCTTCCCTCCCCTAACAGCGATAAGGTTCCCCTTATCCCTCACCTACCATCCCATCAGCAACCATATCCAGAAGCTCATCAGATGCTATTTCTGCCACCTCCAGCAAGATGCCACCACCAGTCACATAGTCCCCTCCCCTCCATTGTCCGCCTTCCACAGGGACTGTTCCTTCTGGCACACCCTGTTCCATACTTCCTTCACCCCACACCTCCCCACAGCCCAACGCTACCTCCCCCTGTAACCGGCGAAGGTGCAACACCTGCCATTTACCTCCTCCCTTCCCAGAATCCAAGGGCCCAAACATACCTTCCAGGTGAAGCAGCACTTTACCTGCACTTCCAAGAATCTAATCTACTGCATTCGCTGCTCACAATCTGGTCTCCTCTACATTGGGGAAATGAAGTGTAGTCTTCCAAGAATCTAGCATAGGGCTCTCCGCTTCTTCCTGGAGCAAAGACCTGAACCATCCTCACCCACCACTACCCTCTTCTGTTTGGCCGAGCTTGTCCTCAACAACTTCTGTTTCAACTCCTCTCATTTTCTTCAGGTAAAGGCGGGTGACCATGGTTACCCACATGGGCTCGAATTATGCCTGTCTCTTTGTGGGGTACATGGAACATTCCTTGTTCCAGTCCTTTTCTTGCCCCCACCCACAACTCTTTCTCCGAAACATCGATGCTATCATTGGTGCTGCTCACAATGTGGTCTCCTCTACATTGGGAAACGAAGCCTAGGCTTGGCCACCACTTTGCAGAACATCTACATTCTGCTCGCAACTGAACTACTTGTTGCCTTCCAGCACTTCAATGCACCACCTTGCTCCCTGGCCAATATCTCTGGCTTGCTGCAGTGTTCCAGCGAAGCCCAATGCAAGCTGGAAGAACAGCACCTCATTTTCCACTTGGGGACCCTACAGCCCTCCGGACTCAACATTGAGTTCAATCATTTTAGGGCCTAAACTCTTCCATGTCCCAAGCCCCCATCCCCCGCACCAGACCTTGTTACCACATAGCCTGCCATTACACACCCACTGTTGTTAGTCACTAACAGTCCCCATTAACAACTATTCACCCTCCCAGCCTGATCGTTAGTGACTCCTTTGTCTGTCCAACTGCCTTTCTCTCTCTTTGGGCTCTATCCTATCGTTTACTCCCTAACCCACTTACCTCCCTATTTTCTGCATATAAACTGATGTTTTCCCAGCCACTACCAGTTCTGACGAAAGGTCACTGGACTCGAAAGTTTGACTCTGTTCGCTCCTCCATACATGCTGCCAGACCTGCTGGGCTTTTCCAGCAACTTTGTCTTTGTTCCTGATATACAGCATCCGCAGTTCCTTTGGTGTTTAGTTTGTTGGTTTACAGGAGCACAGAAACCCCTTAAATTAATGCATTTGGATCAAAAAGCCAGACAGTTTGTTGGCTTAGCAGCAGTTTTGTTTTGTTACCTAGATAAAAAAAGTTTTGATTTTAGCCAATCAATTTGAACCAGGCACTTGGAGACCAAAAACCAATTAAACTTAACTCTGATGGTTTTACAACATAGAACCAATCCCGTTGTACGAAATCAAATGTGAACAAGGGTATAAAAGGAAAGGGCTGTTGGAAAATCAGGAGAATTAACTCTTATCTGCCAGAGTTAAAAGCTCTTAGCTTTCAAGAGTGAATTGCTAGCTCTCAAAGTCTTACCGAAGTTTTACAATCGAAATGAAAGGTACCTATGGCAGAACTAGTTAATATTCCTGACAGAAGAATTCGATGGAGAAAGCATTCCTGATGGAGAAGATACAGAGCATTCTGGAAGACGCATCATCTGGCTGTAATTTTGAGACACTGAAGTTTGTGGGCTGTTTTAAAAATTTTATATAAGCGGGACCTGTAATTATTAGAACAGCATGCCATTAGAATCTTGTTTCAAATATAGTAGGAACTGCAGATGCTGGAGAATCTGAGATAACAAAGTGTGGAATCAGAAACGTCAGCCTTGCTGCTCCTCTGATGCTGCTTGGCCTGCTGTGTTCATCCAGCTCTACACCTCATTATCTCACCATTAGAATCTTGTTTTATTTGAGAATAGTTAGCAGTTAGAAGGGGTTTATTTGGTTTGTTGGTGGTTTGGCTAATTTGTTTACTCTTACGAGTTAGAGAAATAAATTGTTATTTGTTGATTGTAGAAGTGTCAGGGACTAGAAGTTGCTGAGAAGCAGGTTACACCCCTTTCTGCATTTCTTTTTAACAGATTATGAGGCGAACTGTTCCTATCTGGGCGTTTATATTTTAGTTTTCAGGGAGGGGTTCAACCTCTACTTTCTAACAGATTGGGGGCTCGGGTCCAGCATCTGGCCACCTTGGTTCCAGGATTTGGACAGGTTGGGACAGATCAAGTCTGGAATTTGAATGGATTTGGACAGATCTGGAGGAATCTGGACAGACTTGAACAGATTTCGGTCCCGGCAGATTTAAACAAACTTGAAGACTAGTGTCTTAGATTTTTTAAAAAAATCTTAAGTGAGAAGTGAAAAATCTGTTTAATTTCAGTTTCTTGTTGTTGGTTAAATCAAAAGTGGGGAAATGGTTCTTAACATTCATAAAGGCGTTCTCTGGGTCAAAGGTGCTTCTCAAATTTGTCAAGAAAGTTTAGAAAGATAGAAAAATGAGACGCTTTTAGAATTAACAGATAGGCTAGAATTAGTTTTAGCTAGGGATAAGAAGAAAGCTGAAATTGTAACAGAGTTAGTCAAGCATTATATCATCTGCAGTTCTTGCTATCTCCTAGGTTTTCTTTAGAGAAACAGTTACGTGCAATGGAGTTAGAAAAAATTAAATTGTTAATTAGACAATTGAAGTTAGAAGATAAAGAAAGGGAAAGAAGAGCCAAGGCAAAAAAGAAAGAAAAGGAAAGAAAGTCCAAGTTGGAAAAGATGAAGCAGCTTAAGCATGAAGAAAAAGAGAGAGCTTGAACTTCAAAAGTTGGCAATTATACAGGAAAGTTGACTTAAAAGGATGGAGATGAAGGTAGAAGGTCGGCTTAGTGAGGAGGAGAGTGATGAAGAGCAAGCCCATCATAGCCGAAGACCTGGGAGGGAAATATACAAATATGTCAAAACATTACCACAACTCAATGAAAAAGATACGGAAGACTTTTTTGTTTCTTTTGAGAAATTGGATAAACAGATGAATTGGCCAGAGCCTATATGAGTAATGTTAGTTCAGGCTAAACTGGCAGGCAGAGCGAGTAAGGTGTTTGCAGTGCTGTCAGAGGCAGTGTCAGGAGAATAAGAAGTACAAAAGGCTATTTTGAAAGCCTACAAATTGTTACCAGAAGCAGAAAGACAATGGTTTAGAAATATTAGAAAGAATCCAGGTCAGACGTATATCAAGTGTGAAAGAATCAAACAGAGCAACTTCAATAAATGGATGACAGCATTAAAGATAAAAAAGACATATGAGGATCTTAGAGATAACAGTGTGGAGCTGGAGGAACACAGCAGACCAGGCAGCATTAGAGGAGTGGGAAAGCTGATGTTTTATGCTGGGACCCTTCTTCGTTTCTGAAGAAGGGTCCTCACCAGAAACATCTACTTTCCTTCTCCTCTGATGCTGCCAGGTCTGCTGTGTTCCTCCAGCTCCACACTGTGTTATATCTGATTCCAGCATCAGCATTTCTTGCTATCACTGAGGATCTTAGAGGTTCTTCTGCTGGAGGAATTTAAAAACTCACTTCCAGAAGTGATAAGAACTCACGCTGAGGATCAGAAAGTTAAAACGGTAAGAAGAGCTGCAGGGATGCTGGATGAATAAGCATTAGAGAATAAACTGTAATCCACCTTTTTGACAGCAATTTCATTCTGTGAGCAATGAAATTGGGAAAGAGGAAGTTCCTTCAACAGTTTACTACATGTGATAAAAAGAAACCCAAGTGGGTGAATAAGAGGTAAAAAACCTTAGGTTCTTTCACTGTAACGGAGGAGGACACACAAAGTTACAGTGCTGGCGGATTAAGAGAGACAATGAGGAAAAGGATGTGGTAAAAGAGGCTGAAGTAGTGGGATTAGTTGAGGTAGAGAAGGAAATCCCAAGAGAGGTTGAGCAGCTGCAGAAGAGTACGCAGCCTAGTGATGGGTTGGACAGTAAGATAGTGCCTGATCTCGTCAAAGACTTCAGTTGTATGGGTAAGATTTACTCGGGTAGAATAGGGGAATAGATAAAGAAGTTGTAATATTGATAGATACGGGAGTTGGTCAGTCTCTAATTGGAAGAGATTAGAGAATTTGCACTCCTTCTGAAATATTATCCAAGAAAGTGGTAATTTCTAGAATAAATGGAGAGAGATTTAACGTTCACCTTTGTCAGATAAGGCTGGAAAGTCCAATCAAGACTGGGGAAGTGACAGTGGGAGTGATTGAAAAAGTATCTATTCCAGGAATACATTTTGTTCTTGGAAACACCCAAGCTAGATCAAAGATGGGAGTGATGCCCATTGTCGTTGAGAAGCCAAAGAAAACCAGGGAACTGAAGATTTAAAAGCAAAATACCCTGGAATTTTTCCAGACTGTGTGGTAGCAAGACCCCACAGTCATAAGTTAAAGCAAGAAGGGAAAACCAAAGAGAAAGACATTTAGCTGACACGCTGTTTGATAAGATGGTGTAGGAAGATCCACGACAGGCAGGGGATCGGGCAGATGTGTTTAGTTCTTAGTGACAAATAAAGTTACAACAAAGTGATGAAACAGTAAAAGATTTGTATCATAAACCCAACTTGGAAAAGGGATCAGAGTGCATTCCTGAATGTTATTACCTTAAGGATAGAATCCTAAGGTGAAAATGGAGACCTCACCAGGATAGTGCAGGGGAGAAATGGGCAAAGGTGCACTAGATTGTGTTACCAGTAGCATACAGACAGAAAGTATTGTGGGCAGCACATGAATTACCTGTAGGAGGCCATCTAGCAGTGAGGACAACTCAGTCCAAGATACAAAAGTGTTTCTATTGGCCTGGATTGCATAAAGATGTGGTCAAATTTTGTCATAAATACCAAACAATAGGAAAGCCACAGGCAGTAATAAAACCAGTGCCAGTGATGCCAACTCCTATATTTGAAGAACGTTTCATGTGGGTTATAATTGATTGTATAGGCCCTCTCCCTGAAACCAAAAGTGGGACTCAGTGCTTGCTCACCATAATGGACATGTCTGCCAGATTTCCAAAGGCAATTCCACTACAGAATTCAGGGCAAAAAAGGTGGTGGTGGAGTTGCTTTCTTTACCGTTGTGGACTGCCTAGGAGGAAGATTCAGTAAGACCAAGGGTCTAATTTTACTGCCGAACTATTTAAGGAGGTCATGGATAATTTAGGCATCAAACACTTTAAATCAAGTGCGTACTATTCCAAATCCTAGGGATTATTGGAAAGGTGGCATCAAACCCTCACGGCAATGCTGAGGGCCAGGATTGCCCAAATGGTTGGAATAAAGATATCCCATGTATGTTACTTGCTATTCGAGATGCTCCAAATGAATCAACTCTGTTTACTCCATTTGAATTTATACTCGGACAAGAAGAAAGAGGATCATTTTAGTGCCCTCAACTGAGGAAGAATGTCCTGATTATGGAGAGGGTGCAACAAAGGCTTACCAGACTGACTCCTGGGATCACAGAACTGACATATGAAGAGAGATTGAATTAGTTAGGACAATGTTCACTGGAGTTTAGAAGAATGAGGGAGTTCTCGTAGAAACTTACAAATGTCTAACATGATGAGACAGGATAAGTGCAAGAATGATGCTCCTTATGATCTGGCAGTCCAGAACCAGAGGGCACAGTCATAGGATACAGGGTGGGCCATTTAGAACTAGGATGAGAAGAAATTTCTTCACTCAGAGAGCAATGAGTCTGTGGTATTCTCTGCTACAGAAACCAGTTGATGCTGAAACATTGAACATTTTCAAGGAGTTAGGAATAGTTCTTAGGGTTTAGAAAATCAAAGGGAAATCAATAACATTATCGATTCTAATAATGGAGCAGAAGAGTTTATTCAGAAAATAGGACCAGGAGTACAGTCATTAGCCCTTAGAATCTGCTCCACTATTCAATATGAGCATGAATGATTATCTTACTCAATACCCTGTTTCTCGTTCTGCCCATAATCTTTCATCCCTTAAGAGATGAGATCAGACTCATTACTCTTTGGGTGAAGAAATTTCTCCTCAACCTAGTTCTAGATGGCTACTTATGTCTTCAGACCATGACCCATGGTTCTGGGGGACTCCCCAGTCAAAAGGAGCATCCTTCCTATGCTTACTGTGTCTAGTCCTGATAGAATTCTATCTGTTTCAGTTGGTCTCAGAATTCTCATACACTTCTGGTGACATTATTGCCAGTCCCTTCAGCCAAAATGATTGTATCTCTGAACTTATGGAAGCCTGCAGAGAACAAGCAAATCACCAACTTTACTCCAACTGCTCCTACATCTGGTCATTGACCTTCCTGATCTAATGTTCAAAAAATAAAAATCAAGTCAAAAGCAATGAGAGAGATATGTAAAAACTGTGCAGTTATCACAACCACAGGGTAGAACTCCGAAATAAACGTGTTCTTGTTCTTCCAAGATGTGCGTTTTTTTTTGAAGAGATAGCTCTGAGGAAGCGTCACCGGACCCCAAATGTTAACTGTGTTTTTTCTTACTCAGATGCTGCCAGACCTGCTGAGATTTTCCAGCAACTTTGTTTTTGTTCCTGATTGACAGCATCCACAGTTCTTTTGGTTTTTATTGTGTTTTTTTAAGAGGCTGGCAGAGAATAATGCCTGCTGATGTAAATTAAGTGGCTGTGACACTTCATGCGACACCTATGGATGCAAAGGAAACTTGAAACAATAGCTCTTCAAAAGGAGGGAAAGGTAATCTAAAACAGTGCATGACTCAAAGATGAAGAGGGGCTGATGGTCTCTTGTTCAACAGCAAACAAACACCTATAGATTATGTCTGAAAAAGAAGACACTTTGCGTTTTCCCTTTGGAGAATACACATGAACAAAGGTCAAAAAGCCTCTATAAGGACACTCCTCAACCTACTACAGTCCAGTTGAAAATCATTTGATTGCAGCTAGACAAAATAGTTGGAGTTCTTCAGCAGTATTAGCTCCCAAACCTGATGGGTTTACAAGATTCTGAACAGATTACAGGTAATTAAATGTAATAGCAAAAACAGATTCATACACAATTCCTTTGTGGCAAGATTTTACTGAAAGACGTGGCAGTGCCTCTTTGTTTATGAAGGTTGATTTATTGAAGGGATAGGAGCAAATACATTCATATCAAAACACAAGGAAGTAACAGATTTTATTACACCAAATGGATAATATGCTGAATCACACTATTTCGTGCTCCAGCAATTTTCCAAAGACTTATAAGCCAAGTTGTAACTGAAGTTCTAAATGTGTGCTTTACTTTGTGAAGTCTGCATCTTCTTATTTCCTTTTATTTTTTGGCTATGGGCTGTTTTAACCAACAAGATTGCAAAGAAATGGCTGCAGATTTAAAAATCCTGTTTCCTGGAGTGCACTGTGAATTGCACACAGTTTTGCTGCTTTTTTCCTGGAAATGAGAGAGCAAAAGCAGACACCGCAGAGCCAAGGTCCTGAATTAAAAATCAACTGGTTGACAACAACATTCTCAACTGAATTTAAAGGAGACAGAGGTAGTGGTGGAAGGTTGCTGTTGGGATTGGAGGCCTCTGACCAGCAGTGGGTTGGTGCGGGGTCCATTGCTTGTTGTCATTTATGTAAATGATTTGGATGTGAACATAAGAAGAGGTATGGTTATGAGTGTACAGATGACACCAAAATTATTGTTGTAGTGGACAGTGAAGAAGGTTATCTCAAAGAGCAATGGGACCTTGATCAGATGGACCAGTGGGCTGAGGAGTGGCATTTGGAGTTTAATCTAGATAAATGTGAGGTAGGGTAAATCAGGGTGGGACTTGTATACTTAATGGTAAGTTCCTGAGGAGTGTTGCCAAACAAAGAGTGCTTGGAGTGCACGTTCATAGTTCCTTGCAAGTGGAGTGGCAGGTAGATAGATTAGTGAAGATAGCATTTTGTACGTTTACCTTATTTTTTGGTCAGTGAAGTGAGTATAGGAGTTGGAAGGTCATGTTGCAAATGTACAGAACATTGGTTAAGCCACTTTTGGAATACTCTATTCAATTCCAGTCTCACTGTTAGAGAAAAGACGTTGTGAAACTTGAAAGGGTTCAGAAAAGATTTACAAGGATGTTTCCAGGTTCAGAGAGTTTGATCTATAGGGAAAGGTTGAAGAGGCTGGGGTTATTTTCCCTGGAACATTAGAGGCTGAGGGGTGGCCTTATAGAGGTTTATAAAATCATAAGTGGCATGGATAGAGTGAAGAGTCAGTGTCTTTCCTCAGTGAGGGAGTCCAAAACTAGAAGGCATAGTCTTAAGGTGAGAGGGGAAAGATTTAAAAGGGACCTAACGGTTTCCTTTCACACAGATGGAGTTGTGAAAACTGGTACAATTACAACATTTAAAAGAAATATGGAAGGGACTATGAATAGGAAGGCATTTATGAATATGAATAAGGGGCAAATGCTGGTAAATGGGACTAGATTAATTTAGGATATCTGCTTGGCCTAGACGAGTGGACCAAAGGGTCTGTTCCCTTGCTGTGCAACTCTATGACTTTATGACTCTATGGAAAAAGGTGAAATAAAATAATTCAAAGTCTGTTTGTCCAGACAGAGGTATCAAACTGTTTTCTCCTGATACTTTTCTTCTTTTTCTACACTTATTATGCATGTGTTGTTTTATGTGCGTCTGACTGAATGTGAGAGGGAGGGATTTAAAAATAGGTGGGGTTTAAGCTATAGATTAATAAGTTAACAATTCACATCTCCTAATTACAATTGGTTAAAGGCAATTTGTTCAACAAAAAACTGTTCATAAGAAAGAAACCTGTTTTCTTTTAGCCTGATTTCATCAGTCAGGTAAATTCAGAATTTTGGATAGTTTGACTAAATCTTTCCACATTTGTGACAACACCAGGAACTGCCTCTTCTCCTCTAGTGCTTTCTGCATCATGGCTAAAAGAGTTCTCCTGTATGTAATTATGAGAGAATTTTGCACCCTTCGAACTGTGCCAGTAAATGTTAGGCATTTAAAATTGCTGACTATTACTGCTGTTATTTCATGAACTTCACTGAAATTAAATTGCGTATTTGATTCTCCCTCAGTCTCTGAGTGGGTACCAATAGTACACACCCGGTTGTTTGACTCTTTTGTGTTTTTTATATCAATCCCTATTGCCTACTTTAATGATACTTCCAAAATATCATCACTCCTCACTGTTCTAACTGGTTGTTTGATCAATGTTATGAAACCTTCCCCCAGCCATCTCATCTGAATACACGACAACCAGGAAATGTTGAGTGGCCATTCCTGCCCATCATTCAGCCAGGTCTCAGTCATAGCTATGATATCAAACATTCATACCCATCATTGCTTGTCAGTCTTATTCCTCAGTCTCCTTGCATTAGGATACATCCCATTCAGCTTTGCGAATTTCACTTCTCTCTTATGTAGCCTGTGTTTCCTCTGCCTTCCAGACCCCCTCACTTGTTTAGTTTAGAAAACCTGGTGAGCATAGAGGAATTGGGCTGAAGGGTCTTTTTCAGTATCTAAATTAAACTCCATATGCCATTCCTTGACCTACTGACCCAGTTGACCAAGATTCTATTGTACTGTTTGATAACTTCCTTCATTGCCCATGATACTATCAATTTTGATGTCACCAGCAAACACGTTAACCATGCCTCCAATATTCTCATCCAAATCATTTATATAAATTGCAAACAACTGTGGACCAAGCACCAATCCTTGTAACATACTGCTGGTCGCAGGTGTCCAGTCTGAAAAACAACCACCTATCACTGCTGTCCTCCACTTCCTACTGTCAAGTCAATTTTGTATCCAATTAGCTAGTTCTCCATGGATCCCACGTGATTTAACCTTACTAACTAGTCTACTGCAGAACCTTGTCAAAGGCCTTGCTAAAATCAATGTAGACAACATCTATCATTCTGCCTTCGTCTATCTTCTTGGCCACTCCTTCAAAAAAACTTAATCAAGTTCATGAGACACGATTTCCCATGCATAAAGCTGTGCTGTCTATCCCTGAACAATCCTTGCCTTTCTAAATACCTGTAGATCTTGTCTTTCAGAATCCCTTCTAACAATTTACCCACCACTGACATCACACTCATTCGTCTGTATTTCCCTGTTCCATAAATAATGGCACAACATTAGCCAGTCTTCCAGCACCTCACCCATGACTGTCAATAATACAAATATATTTGCCAGGGGCCCCTACAATTTCTTCCCTAACTTTCCACAATATCTTGTGATTCACTTGATCAGGATCTGGGGATTCATCTATTTTTATATGTTTTAAGATCACCAGCACCTTTTCTATAATGCGGACATTTTTCAAGACATCACTATTTTTTCCCAAGTTCCCCAGCTTCCATCCATACAGTAAATACTTGTATTTACAAGTATTTGCAAAATATTTGTTTAGGATCTCACCCATTTTCTATAGCTCCACACATCAATGACCTCATTGGTCTTTAAGGCCCCTATTCCCTCTCCAGTTATACATTTGTTCTCAGTATACTTGCAGAATCTCTTTGGATTCCCCTTAATCTTATCTATCAAAGCTATTTCAGGTCCCCTTTTTCCCTCTTAAGAGTTCTCCCGCAACCCCTATACTCTGAGGGATTCATTTGATCCCAGCTGTCTACACCTGACATAAGTCTCCTTCTTTTCCTTGACCTGAGCCTCAATATCTCTGGTCAGCCAGTGTTCCCTACTCCTACCAGCATTGTCCTTCATACTAACAGGAGAATGCTCCCCTAAACTCTTGTTATCTTGCTTCTGAAATCCTCCCACTTGCCAGATATCCCTTTACCTGCAAACACCCTTCCCTAATAAACTTTTGAAAGTTCCAGTCTAATACCATCAAAATTGATCCTTACCCCAGTTTAGAACTTTCAAACTTGTGGACCAGGCCTATTCTTTTCCAAAACTATTTTAAAACTAATAGAATTATAGTGACCGGTCCCAAAGTACTCCCTCGCTAACACCTCAGTCACTTGCCCTGCCTTATTTCCCAGAGCAGGTCGAGTTTTGTTCCTTCTCTAATAGGACCATCTACATATTGATTGAGAAAGTTTTCTTGAACACACTTAACAAATTCCTCTCCATCCAAGCCTTTAGCACTATGGCAGTCCCAGTCAATGCTTGGAAAGTTACAATCCCTAACTATTACAACCCCCATTATTTTCATAGCTAACTGTGATGCCCCTACATATTTGCTCCTCAATTTCCTGCTAACTATTGGGGAGCCTATAGTACAATCCCATCAAAGTGGGATTCTTCTTATTTAGCAATTCCATTCATGTAGCTTCATTGGACGATTCCCCAGGAATATCCTCTCTGAGTTTTTTTCCACATCTAAAATGCCACTTGCCCGCCTCCCTTGCCTCCCCTTCTATCCTCCTCATGGCATCATGTAAAGGAAGATTCCAACTCATTCTGACTGCTGCAGAACAGACAAAAGGAAACAGGACAACAAAAGGACTCTCCGACTATGAATGGTAAAATTCAACCAAGGTCTGAAGGAGTCAGAACTACAGAATCTTAATCAAACTGTAAAGCTAAGGACTCTGAAGCTGACTGTTCAACTGCCAATGCCAATGCTACTGGTCACCTCCGCAATAATACCTGCAACATTCAACTACCTCTCTTCATGATCAACTCAGAGATTGATCCATATATCTGTTTTTTTAACTTGTGTCTTTTTAGAGACTCACCTTGTATTTCTAAACAGTGTGTATGTGTGCTATAATAGTACTTCTGCTCTTGTTTACTAATTCATAAACTCATCATTTTAAATAGGGTCTTTAAAGCATAAGTTTATGTAGGTCTTGGAGGGAGGTATCCACAAGTTAAGGGATCTTTTTCAAATTAACCAAGCAACTGAGAGGTGGGTAAACAGGAAAGGTGAAGCAATTCATACCTCCTGTCTCACAGATAGTGATATCCATTTCGAACCGTAGCAAGGGAAGAAGGGTTATACCCAAAACATTGATTGCTCCTTTCCTCCAGATTCTGCCTAGACTGTTGTGTTTTTCTAGCCTCCTGTTTGTCTACCGTGGATTCCAGCATCTGCAGTTTGTTTGTCTGTGGAATCATAACAAATTGGGGATCATTGCCTGGCATTTATTTATGAATACTAACAGAAGGATATGTATTCATATACATTGATAAACAACTATTAGCCAATGTCTGTGATAGGGAGAAAGCTTTGGAAGGGACTTTGTGTAAGGGTTTCAGGACCCTGGTGCACAGTGGTAGTGATGAAGTCATGAAGCTGCAAGTGCCTGTGCATGTATAGCACAATGTGAATGGAGCTAAAACACACAATACCAAACTTAGACTAGAATACACTCTGCTCCAGAAGATTCATATGAGCACATGGACATAAATTGACGAAGGAAATAGATCATATATTGTCTAGCATAACTATAAGACCAGAGCATGGTGTCATTATGATTACTATGTTTTATAGTCTTTAGTATTGATGTTTTATTAATAAACAGTGTTACTATGAAGTTGAAGACTAAAGACAGTTCCTGCCTTTGCCTTCTCCTTGACCACTCCATCTTGAAGCCGAATTCAAACCACAGAGTAAAAGACATTCAATGATTAGACTTTTACTAGACTTTTGAGAATGAGGTCAGTTGCCAGGTATCAGGAGGAAACTATACATGTACTTGGGAGGGTTCCTCCAGATGTCCAACATTGTGATGTCATTTACAGTTGCTCCATGCTGTGGGGGAGACATCTACTTCCAATGCAGAGGGATATAAATTAGATTCTTTGAAATGCCATTTAACTTGAACTTTGCAGTGCATTCAGAATTGTATGAATGGCATACAGGAGCTACAGGATTTCAGAACTCTGCCTGGTAAACTAAGAGGCCAAAAAGAAGAGTTCAGTGCTGCTTCTGCTGGTCAGCCATATTGAAAGCCAACATGTGGAGGAAGGAAGGCTCAAAAACAGATGCCTTTGCTGCATGATATCATAAGAAGTGTGAACATGGCAACATGGAGGAGCATGTGAAGGTGAAAACACAAACAAGGGAAGGACAGCAGCCTGAATGGAGGGCTTTGGAGGACAGCGTTGCTGCAAAGGCCCCAGTGGTGTAATGTCCAGACCTCAGAGGTACTAAACAGGGAATTGTCTTTGGGGGGGGTTGAGGTGCAAATAACTTGCAGCATTGAGATGGAGCCTACCCACCATGGGTCTAATTCTCACAGGAGGAGGAACAGCATGGAGAAAGGCAAGTCCAGGCACCAGCAGGGACATGGGAGGAACTCCAGGAGCAGCAAGAGGGCTAGGATCTGGGTCAGCAAGCCTGGACACAGTGGGGTGGATCTGCAATACCAACAGCACCAACAGAGACAAGGTCTACCCATTGAAGATAGGTCCATCCACACCAACCAGAACTTTTTACCAGAGGTACACCTGAGTGACCATGAGCAGACCCTACTGTCCTTTCACTGTCAGTGCAATGGAGACTTACCTTCATGTGAACCTGCTATCACCTCCTTCAGCTGACGCTGCAGCCTCCAGATTCACCATGCACATTGACCAAGATAAAGAGCTATCCAGACAGATCCCACTGTAAAACTAGCAGCCACTGAAGGTGCAAAGTGTAGACAAAATCTAACAGGCCTGCAAGAATGGAAAAGATGGCTAATTACTATCAGGGCAATGAGTACTAAATGACACTTTGAAAGGAAGACTAAGATACACAAAGCCGAACATTTGTGAATGCCAATTGCAACCAGGTACTATCCTGAACACTCTTACATGTGCTTCCTTAAAGTGCCACAAATGCACTGCCCACTGTGGTGGAGGCAGTCTGCTGATTTTGCTGCTTTGTCTTGGCATGACTTTGGTAACTGTCTTCTGGCTGCCTTGCCTGTCACTTTCCCCTGACTGTCACTAGCCTTGCCTGCTACAGATCCCAGATTGTCACTTGCCTTGTCTGTCACAGACCTCTGAATGTCATTAGCCTTGCCTGTCACCGTCCCTTGGCAGTCAGAAGCCTTGCCTGTCACAGCGTGCTGACTATCAATAGCCATGGCTGTCACAGTGTTCCAACTGTCATTAACCTTGCCCGTCACAGCTCCATCAGCTGCTCAGATCAATCTGGAATGTGCTCACCAACATGTGGTTCTGAAATTAATTGC
Source organism: Stegostoma tigrinum (assembly GCF_030684315.1). Taxonomy (NCBI): domain Eukaryota; kingdom Metazoa; phylum Chordata; class Chondrichthyes; order Orectolobiformes; family Stegostomatidae; genus Stegostoma; species Stegostoma tigrinum. The sequence continues at coordinate 104,660,058 of NC_081355.1, read as the reverse complement.
TAGAGCCCAATGTGAGTCTTTGCACTGGTAAAGGATATAGGGGAATAATGGTATGTACTACACCCTCTGAGAATCCTTCCTCCTGATTCTCCTCAAAACTAAGATAACAAGGTGTAGAGCTGGATGAACGCAGCAGGCCAAGCAGCATCATAGGAGCAGGAAGCCTGACGTTTTGGGCCTAGACCCTTTTTAGGCTCGAAACATCAGCTTTCCTGCTCCTATGATGCTGCTTGGTCTGCTGTGTTTATCCAGCTCTACACCTTGTTATGTCGGATTCTCCAGCATCTGCAGTTCCTATTATCTGCTCAAAACTAGTTGGATGAAACTTGGTGTGCCCATCTTTTGTGTTGACCCCAACATGCATGAGAGAACACAAACAGGATTAAGGCTGTCACATCCCAACCATGGATGTGAGTTTGCTCGCTGAGCTGGAAGGTGGGTTTTCAGACGTTTTGTCACTTTTTTTATTTGAAAAAATATACTTTATTCATAAGATGTACAAAAAAAAACATTTATACACTTACCCAGTCATGCAAGCCGCTCTGGGTTACCCAGGGGGTACGTACACCAACTAAAGGAAAAAAACAAAATAAAGAAGAAAAAAAACAAAGCAAAGAAAATACCCCGGCAGCCGTCACCCCGCACAGTCCCCGTTGGCCCCCTGACCAGTTGGGGAAGGCGCCAGCTGGGCCCAGTTACCAGATAGGGCCCTTTTTTCTATTCTGGACGAGGGGTTTCATACCATGGTCTTTCCCCACCGCTCCTTGGCGGCGGCTGCCCCAAGCTTTAGCGCGTCCCTCAGTACGTAGTCCTGGACCTTGGAGTGCGCCAGTCTGCAACACTCGGTCGGGGTCAGTTCTTTCAGCTGGCAGACCAGCAAGTTGCGGGCTGACCAAAGAGCGTCTTTCACCGCATTGATGGTCCTCCAGGCACAGTTGATGTTGGTCTCGGTGTGCGTCCCGGGAAACAGCCCGTAGAGCACGGAGTCCCGCGTCACGGAGCTGCTCGGGATGAACCTCGACAAATACCAGTGCATCCCCCTCCAGACCTCCTGCGCAGAGGCACACTCCAGAAGGAGGTGATCGACAGTCTCGTCCCCCTCGCAGCCACCTCGAGGGCAGCGTGCTGTGGCGCAGAGATTCCAGGCATGCATAAAGGATCTCATTGGCAGAGCCCCTCTCACCGCCAGCCAAGCAATGTCCTTGTGCTTGTTTGAAAGTTCTGGCGATGAGGCATTCTGCCAAACGACTTTGGCAGTCTGCGTGGGGAACCACACGACGGGATCCACCCTCTCCTTTTCCCGAAGGGTCTCGAGGATACTACGTTCTGACCACTGCCTGACGGCCTTGAGGTCAAAGGTGTTTCCTTTCAAAAATTTCTCCACGAAGGACAGGTGGTACGGAACGGTCCAACTACTCGGAGCGTTCCGCGGCAACGAGGCCAGGCCCATCCTTTGCAACACCGGGGACAGGTAGAACCTCAGTAAGTAGTGACACTTGGTGTTTGCGTACTGAGGATCTACGCACAGCTTGATGCAGCCGCACACAAAGGTAGCCGTCAGGGCAAGGGTGGCGTTCGGTACGTCCTTTCCCCCATTTTCCAGGTCTTTGTACATGGTGTCCCTGCGGACCCGGTCCATCCTCGACCCCCAAATGAAGTGGAAGATGGCCCGAGTGACTACAGCGGCGCAGGCCCAGGGAATAGGCCAGGCCTGCGCCACATACAACAGTACCGAAAGCCCCTTGCACCTGACAACCAGGTTCTTACCCGCGATGGAGAGGGACAGGAGCATCCACCTGCCCAGCTTCTGCTTCAGTTTGGTGATACGCTCCTCCCAAGTCTTAGTGCACGCCCCATCTCCACCAAACCAAACACCCAGCACCTTCAGGTAGTCTGTCCTGACGGTGAAGGGGATGAAGGAGCAGTCATCCCAGTTCCAGAAGAACATGACCTCGCTCTTACCCCTATTGACTTTGGCACCCGAGGCCAGTTCAAACTGGCCGGAGATGTCCAACAGTCTACTCACCGACCGACGATCGGTGCAGAAGACGGCGACATCGTCCATGTAGAGTGAGGTCTTGACCTGGAGGCCTCCGCTGCCTGGGATAGTCACACCCTTCAGGCTCACGTCCTTCCTGATGGATGCGGCGAAGGGCTCCACACAGCACACGAACAAGGCAGAAGAGAGCGGGCAGCCCTGCCTGACTCCAGGTCTGACGGGAAAACTGTCCGATTCCCACCCATTGATCGAGACTGCACTAACGATGTTGGTGAAGAGCAGCCGGATCCAATTGCGGATGCCCTCCCTGAACCCCAATTTGGAGAGGACGTCCCTCATGTAAGCATGAGAGACCCTGTCGAAGGCCATCTCCTGGTCCAGGCTGACGAGGCAGGTGTCCACCCGCCTGTCTTGTACGTAGGCAATCGTATCCCTGATGAGTGTGAGGCTCTCAGCGATCTTCCTGCCCGGCACAGCACAGGTTTGGTCAGGGTGAATCACTGACTCCAGGACAGACCTGACCCGGTTGGCTATGACCTTGGCCAGGATTTTGCAGTCCACTTTCAATAGTGAAATGGGACGCCAATTCTTAATTTCTTCCCTCTCCCCCTTCCTCTTGTAAATGAGGGTGATGATGCCCTTCCTCATGGACTTGCACATTTCCCCTGCCCGAAGCACATTATCGTACACCTCCAGCAGGTTCTGGCCGAACAGGTCCCACAGAGCGGAATACAGCTCGACCGGTAAGCCGTCGCTCCCGGGAGTCCTATTCCTCTCCAAGGACTTGAGGGCTCTGGTCAGCTCGTCCAGGGATATCGGCCAGTCCAGCCACTCCCTCGTGCCGTCGTCTAAGACCTCGATTTGGAGGCCGTGCTGTCTGTGGGCTTCGTGTCGTACAGTCCAGCATAGAAGGATCTGCTGATCCTCAAAATGTCGGGCCAAGACGACGTCACCGAGCCGTCGTCTTCCTTCAGCCGGCTAAGCACAGAGCTCTCTTTGTGCACCTTCTGAAAGAAGAAACGCGAGCACGTCTCGTCCTGCTCCATGGAGCGGACCCTGGACCGGAAGATTATCCTGGAGGCCTCCGCGGCAAAGAGCGAGGCTTGCTGGCCCCTCACCTCACGGAGGTCGTCCGTGACATCAACCCCCATCAACTGCAGAAGGAGCAGGTTCTGCACCCTTTTCTGGAGTCGCGACAGCTTTCCCCGCCTCTCTCTCACCTTCCGAACACCCTTGAGGACAAAGAACCTCTTGATGTTCTCCTTCACCGTCTCCCACCAGTCGCCCGGAGACTCAAAGAGGGGTTTCACGGTTCTCCAACCGGCGTACTCCCTCTTAAGCTCCTCGACGTTCTCTGGGGTCAACAGAGTCGTGTTGAGCTTCCACGTCCCCTTGCCGGCTGGCTGGTCGTCCTGTAAGTGACGGTCGGCCAGCAGGAGGCAGTGGTCAGAGAAGAACACGGGTTCGACGCCGGTGGACCTGACCGAGAACGCCCGTGACACAAACAGGAAGTCTATCCTTGAGCAAATAGTCTGGCCGCGACCAGGTGTGCCTCCGCTGCGCTCCGTCTGCAGGGGTGCTGAAGATGTCGAACAGCTTGGCGTCCTTCACCGTGCCCGTCAGGAATCTGGACGTGACGTCCAGTTGACTCCCCCCACCCGCTGTCCCCACGCCGGATCTTCCATCTGCATCGATGATGCAGTTGATATCTCCGCCTAGGATGACCGGCCTGGATGTAGTCAGCAGTGGTGGAAGCTGCTGCAGTATGGCCAACCGCTCACTCAGTACCGCTGGGGCGTACACTTTGATCAGCCTCAGGAGAGCGTTCCTGTAGGTGACGTCAGCCACTAGGAGGTGCCGCCCCCACCCTTCTGAACTTGAGAGATGGTGAAGTTGCGCCCCCGCAGCAGAATAGCCAGGCCCGAGGAGCGACAGTCGTTACCCCCCGACCAGATCGAAGGCCCACAGGTCCAGGTGCCGGACCATTTCCCGTACCTGCTGAGGTGCGGTATCCCGCACTCCTGCAGAAACAGGAGGTCCGCCTCGATGGTGATCAGGTAGGCCAACGTGGACAACACATCTTGCGGTGGACTTGACGCTGTGCATATTAATGCTCGCAACTCGTACCCACATTGTGGGCAGTGGCCGCAGTACCCTCCCCAAGTCCAAGGTCCAGCCCCTCCATCTGTCCCTTCATGCCCATTGCTCGGGCTAACTGCTGGACACTCTCCAGGCTCAGGAAACCGTCTGTGCTGCCTTCCGGGTGGCATCCCCCCGTCGGGGGTACGGAGGCAGGAGAGTCCGGCTCTGGGTCAGGCTGGGGATGCGCTGTTTCCTCCTTCCTGCCTGGAAGTTCCGGGGGCCCATCCAGTGCTCCAGTGGCACTTGACTGGGTGTCGGAGGGAGCCTCAGGACGCCTCCCGTCACCTGGAAGTGTGGTGCTGCTTTCCTTCTCCCTTGACATCTTTAACTTCTGCTTCGGGCAGGCCCTCTCCGAATCCCCCTCGTCAGAGGAGCTCTTAGAGCCCCCCTGTAGCTGCCTCTTCCCGCCTGATGGTTGCGGTTCCTGGGCCCGCCAACGCACCTTCCTCCTCGCTTTCCGGACCGTCGTCCACTCCCCTGGGTCGCCTGTCGCCGCCTCCATCGACTCCGGGTTGTCGGGGGGGAGTGGAGCCTGCAGGGGTGCTTTGCTGGCCTCGGGCCCATCCTGCGGGGTTGGGCCCTCCTGCACGACCTGGCCCTCCTGCACATTAGTGGGGTCCTTGCTGGGCCCTGGTGCCTTCCTCTCCTCCCGGGGGGGCTGGCCCCGCATTGCCCCTGCTGGCGACCTGGGCGTAGGTGGTCCCCCACTGCGGGCATGCCCTATAGAGGTGGCCTGCTTCCCCACAAAAGTTGCAGCTTTTCTCTTGTGGGCAATCCTTTGCAAGGTGTCCCTCCTCCCTGCAGTTCCTGCAGATGGTGGCTTTGCAGTCGGCTGCCACGTGACCTGATCTACCACAGGCATGGCAGACTTTAGGTTGCCCTGCGTAGGTCAGGTAGCCCTTGCTCCCGCCAATCGCGAAGGTGGACGGTGGGTGTACGATGTTCCCGTCCGCGCCCATCCTCAGTGTCACTTTGACCTGCCTCTTACTGGTCCAGATGCCAAAAGGGTCCATGATGTCGGTTAGGTCCCCTTCCACCTTCACGTACCTTCCGAGGAAAGTCAGGACATCAACTGCTGGCACATGCGGGTTGTACATGTGTACAGTCACCATACGGCTCCTCTGTGCTGGCATCACAAACAGTGGGACAGCGGTCAATACAGAGAGGGGGCCCTCACCTCCTTTCTCCTTGAAAACCTCCAGGAAGCGCTCGCAAAGCTTGGCACTCCTGAAGGTCACATCGTAAAAACCTCCTCCGGGGAAATCCTGCAGGCAGTAAATGTCCGCAGCAGCGAACCCACAACAGTCCAACAGGACCCTCTTCACGAACAAGGTGCGGTCCACAGGTGCACCTTCATCCACCTTCTTCACGGAAACACAGATGGTGTTCTGGACCCCCCGACCTGGGGCACGAGCATTTGCCGCAGCCATCGTTGCAGGTTGGCTGCTCCCCTGGACCAGCGTTAGGCCGAAGCCAGCATTAAGATCCACTGGTTGCAAGGGTGCACAGCCAACCCGACGTCCTCCTTTCACAGCGCTCTCCTCCTCTCGGTCCACAAGAGAGTGGGTCTTTATTTTGTTCCAGATGTAATCTGGTTCACTGAGCTTAAAGGTGTGTTCCCGGATGTTTCGTCACCATTCCAGGTAACATCAACAGTGAGCCTCCAGTGAAGCGCTGGTGTTATGTCCTGCTTTCTATTTATCTGTTTAGGTTTCCTTGGGCTGGTGATGTCATTCCCTACATTGGTGATGTCATTTCCTGTTCTTTTTCTCAGAGGATGGTAGATTGGCTCCAAATCAATGTGTTTGTTGATGGAGTTCCTGTTGGAATGCCACGCTTCTAGGAATTCTCATGCGTGACTCTGTTTGGCTTGTCCTAGGATGGATGTGTTGTCCCAATCAAAGTGTTGTCCTTCCTCATCTGTATGTAAGGATACTAGTGATAGTGGGTTATGTTGTTTTGTGGCTAGTTGATGCTCATGTATCCTGGTGGCTAGCTTTCTGTCTGTTTGTCCAATGTAGTGTTTGTCACAGTTCTTGCAAGGTATTTTGTAGATGACATTCGTTTTGATTGGGACAACACATCCATCCTAGGACAAGCCAAACAGAGACACACACGAGAATTCCTAGAAGCATGGCATTCCAACCAGAACTCCATCAACAAACACATTGATTTGGAGCCAATCTACCATCCTCTGAGAAAAAGAACAGGAAATGACTTCACCGACCCAAGGAAACTTAAACAGATAAATAGAAAGCGGGACATAACACCAGCGCTTCGTCGGAGGCTCAATGATGATGTTACCTAGAATGGTGACGAAACGTCTGAAAACTAACCTTCCAGCTCAGCGAGCAAACTCACATCCAGAACGTCAACCTGAGCTGCAAATCTTCTCAAAACTCGCTAACATCCCAACCATGTCTGACATGGACTTCCATATGCTCAGTTGTGGATTCATGTCTGTACCTCTTGTCTGACCCAGATGCACCTACATGGCCCTTCAGTCATTCAACCATTCTCATGCAATGATACTCATACTTCATTAGCAGTTGCTTAGCAGTGCCATGGCCTGGTCAGTCAATCCTAGGGCCAATTCTTTGCCACAGTTAGAATAGGGAGGATAGCAAGCCTCTACTAGTCATGGCTCTCTGTTTATCACTATAGGCCTCCTGCAAGAACCAGGAGGAACACTGTCAGTCTTCCCTCAAAGACTAGCAGCATTAATGTAGGCATCAGCCCTTTGGCAAATGTTGGTGTTCTTGAAAGCTGCCTCCATATTTGTGTCTGCAGTGGCAGGCAGTGGGTGCATTCATCAGGATTCTGACAGAATAAGCTACAGCCTCATTGCTCTGCTATCAGTCAGGTGGTCCCTTCCTCCCTCCCCATCTAGCCCACCCCAGACCCAACTCCCAGCACATGCTTTGTCTTCTTTGTGTCTTATTTACTTTGCACTTAGTAGAGAGGACCAATTCTCTCCCTTTCACTCCTTAATTTACATCCATTTGACATCTTTTTTCTTTCCCAGCCATTAACAACCCTGTTGACTTGTGCACCAAGCCTTCTCCTCTGTCCAAAATATTTTTTTAAGGAAAGCTTTTTCCAACATATTTCAGTTCTAAAGAATAGTCATACCGAACCTGAAGCATTAACTCTGGTTCTCTCTCCACAGATGCTGCCAGCATTTTTGGCATTTGTTGCAGATTTCCATATCTGCATTTTTTTTTGCTTTGACTTGTTAACAACCTTTGCTTTTTAATATGACTCCTCCCTTGCCTTCCATTCTTTAACTTACTGGGTGACACATGTTCCTAGAGCAGAAATGGCCCCGCAATTAGAGATCTCCTGCATCTGAACAAATTCAGCCCAACGTGTTTTCCCTCCATTACGTTCTCATTCATTTTTACGAGTTGCACTCAGACAATGCAACAGACCAGTGAAATTTAGAATTAAAATTAGAATTCGCTTCACTTTCACATGCACTCAAATGTGTACTATGAAAAGTTTACAAGTCACCACTTATGGCGCAGTCTTAGATACAAAGGTACCGAAGTACAAATTCTTAAGGGAAAAAATGAGAAAATTAAAGAAATTAAAGGTCTAATATTCCCAATCATTGGAATAAGTTAGAAAAATGAAATAACAGGTTCATTATAGTGGTCATCATATTAAAATTTGCCATCATATTTACCCTTTTCTTATTTTCTGGGATGTCCCTATGCTGGTGATTAGAGCTGAGAAATGCAACTCATTGCTGAAGTTGCACTCTGTTCCAAGCAGGCAACTTCATTTGCAACAAGAATTTCGACTGCAAGGCTGGGAAGTGAACAGAGTTGGAAACTCGTATGTGGGAGGTGAATCCTTTGCTCACTCATAGCTGATTAGGCTTTGATCCTAATCTCAGTTTGTTCTAAAAATCGTTGGGAATTATTTTTTCAGTCCAGACAAACAGTACTTTGAAGACAGAAGAAGACAAAAACATTTAGAGATGACTGTTATGGACCATCAGAGGTGGCTCAGAGGATTGCATGGTGGCAACAGAAAGTTAGAGATAGTTTCTTTCTGGATCGACTCTTTGACAAGTTGCTGACTACAATGTGCTTTCGCCAGAGCTGGGTTTTCAGCAGCAGTGGCTACCCACCCAATAGCAGCAAGTAGGCTACTGGGGATGTTACAAGGGCAATTCACCTGTATATATATATATATCCACTATGATATGAGAATGCAGATGGTGCACAGTTTGCCTGTTGTGACCACTCCCCAGCAGGTAGAGGAGGTGACTTCACAGTGGGAGATGATCTGTTGTGTAAGAAGTAGTCAGGCACAGAACACCAATTAAATGTAAATCAAAGAGGATTTGGAGTGGGCTGGTAAAGAAGGTAAAGAGAAGCTTATCAGACCACGAAACCAGATGAAACCTGCAAGAGAATTACCTTAGAGTCAAGTTATCACTAGTAATCCATCTCCAACATTATATAATAGTCATGTAGAACAAAGATCACATTAAATTGCACCACTCTACACTCATTCAAGTTTAAAATCCCACTCAGCTCAGTACTTGTAGAGAATTCCTATGTGTATTCTTTTGGCAAAGACCTGAACACATTACTATATAGCAGATAGAAATTTTACACTAGTGCATTAGCCAGTTGTCAGGGAACAATGTTCAGTGCAATTTCAATTCCAAGGTCACTGAAGCAGCCCATTATACTTAATCAATTCTTATTGGAAAGTACAGAAAATGTTCAAAATTTTTGGAAGGAATGGGTTAAATGCAATGCTGAGCTAAGTAGTTGTTATAGTCACAAAGGCAGATTTGTACACTTACTTCCACATACGTGTAATAGGAGCCTTGACACTACTTATTTCATCAGTTTTCTAAACTACACATGCAGGTGCAGTAATGATGCATAAGGATTATTTTATTATTCAACAGATCATATTCAACTGATGCTAAGCCTTATGGGAATTTACTCTCTCCATAGCAACAAATGACTGGGCACGGTATCAAATTCCCACAATGCACTAGCATCTTTGTTTTACTATTTAGATTTTTCCCACTCCACAAACTCTTTGCTCCCCATGGACCTTTCATTCCATGCTTCATCAGCTGGGAGAATCAGCAAGTCAGGCTTGGATGTTTCTGCTGTACTGTTCAGCAGGCACAGAGATCGGAGACAGGGGTCTAGGTGACAAATTGCAATACCATTCTGCTGTGCATCTTTTGTATCTACCAGAAATCTCCTTAAACAGAGCATAAGACCACAAGATAAAGGAATGTAAGCAGGCCGTTTGGCCCATTGGGTCTGCTCCACCATTCAGTGAAATCATGGCTGATCAGACAATCTTCATCTAAAACACAAACAGAAGTTGCTGGAAAAGCTCTGCAGGTCTGTCAGCACCTGTGAAGAGAAAATCAGTGACGTTTCAGGTCCGGTGATCCTTCCTCAGAACTCTTCAATCTTCAACTTGACAATCTTCAACTCCACTCTCCAGCCTTTTCCTAATAACTTCTGATTTTCTTCAATCTTCTATCTCAGCTTTGAATATACTTAGCAAACAGCCTTTACAGCTCTCTGTGGTAAATAATTCCATGGATTCAATAACCTCTAAGAGAACAAATTCCTCCTTATCACTGTCTTAAATAACTGGTCTCTTACTCTGAAAGTATGATCTCTGATCTTTGACTCCTAATTGTTACAAATCTTTCAGCAGAACTTCCTTTCTAATCCCATCAGTGTTGTTGGTACCCACATAGACAATATCAACTGGACCCCTTTCCTCCAACTCCAAGTACCCCTCAAGCCCTGAGGAGTTGTCTCTACACCTGGCATGAAACAGGTAATATAGCACTAATTGTACTGTGTTCCTATTTCCTCCTTTCTCACTTGTACCACAGTGCCATGATCAGTTTACTCATGCTCCCTCCAGCTCCTGGTCTCATCCAAACAGCTTGCAAGAACCTTGTAAGCATTGGATATTTGTAAGGCTGACCCAACACGTAAAGACATCTGAGGCTCATCAAATGCTATCTGCTGTGTCCCCATTCGCGCTTCACCTGCAGCTGCACCCTCTAATTCCAGATCACAACCCCAATTTGAATTACCTAATTTGAGGGGTGAGTGTGTCCCAGGTAATTTTTACCTTCCCACATGTGGCACAATGTATGCCACTTGGAGTCCAGCTCCACAACTCAGGTCCAAAATTCCTTAAACTGCAAATGTTTACAACAGATATAAAAACAGAAGTTGCTGGAAAAGCTCAGCTGGGCTGGTGGCACCCGTGAAAACATCAGAGTTAATGTTTCAGGTCTGGTGACCCTTCTTCAGTGCTGACCATTTCTCTCACTTATTCATTAATTACACAAGTATCCTTGTTCTTTACTCTTCACAGTTTTATTGTAATTAATTTCTTTATGATAATATTAATACCATACTTAATCTATATTTAAGGAAAATTGACAAAATGGGGGTGTCGCTGGCTAGGCAGCATTTATTGCCCATCCCTACTTGTCCAGAGAGCAGTTAAGAATCAACCACATTGCTGTGGGCCTGGAGTCACGCGTAGGCCAGACCAGGTAAGGATAGCAGTTTCCCTCCTTAAAGGACATTTGTGAACCAGATAGGTTTTTCCTAACAATCGACAATGGATTCTCAGTCATCATTAGATTCTTAATTCCAGATATTTATTGAATTCAAATTCCACCATCTGCCATGGCGGGACTTGAACCTGGGTCCCCGGAGAAATATCTGGGTCTCTGGATTAATAGCCCAGTGATAATACCAACAGGCCATCGCCAGACAACAGTCCAAAACACAAACTGAAGACCTTAATTTTACTTTAAAGTTAAGAAATATTCACCAATCCTCCTGACCCATCAGCTGCTTTCCCTGCACTCACAGCATTGTTCATCATGTTCATGAAGTATTGGCCTCATTCCAAAGGGGACCTCTCACTCTGAGCCTTTTATCCTCTCTCATTCACTTCTCACTCAAAATGTCAAGCATTCAGAATAGAATAATTCTTAATCACTTACTGTATGTTCACCAATTAACTAGCTTCTTCTCCTGTAAGAGAACAAGTGTCATTTCTTAAAGGCTGAAATATTTTACATAAAGGCAGCCGAGCACCTCTTTTCCTTTCCCTTCTTCCCTCTCTGAAGTGCTCAACTACAGCATGTCATACTCAAGTTCACATTTAGAGATAAACCGGTTAAAAATGGGCCCAGTTCTGCACAAGTCACGCACACCCAAATCAAGGACCCTGAGAAATACCGAGGAAATACTCAAGAATGAAGAATTCGCCAATGAATGCTAAGAGCAGTTCAGACTTGTTAAGAGACATCTTGCAACAGGAATGTTTTCTTTTTCTCTGTTTGTTCATGGGATGAGGGTGTCATTGGCTGGGGCAGTTTTTACTGTCCATCCCTAATTGCCCAGAGGCAGTTAAGAGTCAACCACATTGTGGTGGGTCTGGATTCACATGTAGGCCAGACAAAGTAAGGATGACAGTTTCCTTCCCTAAAGACCTTTAGTGAACTAAATGGGGTTTTCCAACAATGGATAATGGAGCCGTGTTCATTAGACTCTTAATTCCAGGCATTTATTGAATTCCAATTTCACTATCTGCCATGGCAGGATTCGAACCCAGGTCCCCAAAACATTATCTGGGCCTCTGGATTAACAGTCCAGTGATAATACCACTAGGCCATCACCTCCCCAGTCTGCAATGCCACAGCAGATGAAGGCTGCATTGCGAGATGGTCATCTGTGGCAGTGATCCAAGTCAGAGTTCAGAGGTAAACACACAGATCTCTGAGATTCTGAAAGTGAAGCTTAATATCTTAGTGGAATGGAGAATTTTTAAAATGGTGCAGTAAGTCAAACTAAAATAAAGTTATGAAATTTATTACAGCTTAGTTTGAACTCTGTCACCGTAACAAATGGGCACCACAAAGAAGGATTACACCAAATTTGCAGACTGGAGACACTGTGAAGTCAGTACTTAAATTGGTAATGTTGGGTAGATTAAATTTCTCCACGTTTGCCATCACTTTTTGATATGCTTATGAAAGCTATCACCAGCAAGAATGAAAGAAGGCCCTGGATTAGCTTTCTTCCCCTGTTTACTATGGAATAACCCATGACTGCCAATAGCAGAACCTTCCTGCAGTGCAGATCTAAGATTAGAAGCTCAGTAGGAGAGTTTCCAATTTACTGTGCAGGGGAAATTGCGTGGGAACACCCTGAAAACCATAAATAAATAAAGACTTGCATCTGTTTCAAGACTTGCAACCATTCAAAATCGTAAAGAACTTTATTGTTAATAGTATACTTGTTCAGTATAGTCACCATTGTAATTTAGGAAATACGGCAGCCAATTTAAACTCAGCAAGATCCCACAAGCAACTATGTTGTAATGATCAGATAAACTGTTTAGAGATGTTGGTAGACAAATAATCATTCACCAACAATATTGCAATTTTGCCATGGGGCATTTTACATCCTCCTAAGTAGGCAAATGTAGCCTTAGTTTAACATTTCAGACAATGTCACTAAACAGTTTAAAACTTGGTTTTGCTGTGTGTTTTAAAACTATTTTAAGTGCCTTCCATGTTTAGGAATCTTGAGTTGCTTTTATTCATTTTTTTATTTTTTGAATATACATCTTTTTTAATGAATACATTTCAGTGACTAAGAACCATGTTAACTAACTAAACAGAAAATAAACACCCAACAAGCCAGGTTCCGTTCTGGAATCTGACTTGTCCAGTATAACTAGGAGCTGGGATGATAACAGTAGGCAGCAGCGGTATATCAGCAATGAAACTACGCACCTTTTTTCAGCAGCAGCTAATATATTCTGCTGTTACGAAGTCTTAAAGTCACTGGGGAGAGGGCTTGTGTCCATGATAGGTGATGAGACGGTGAGAGGTCAGAGTGCAGTTGAGTCTGGGCAGAGTTGGAGGATACTGACGGCCAGGGACTGTTGTGTCCTGGACGATCAGGAATGGGAGCAGGAGATGATCATTGGGGCAAGTTGGGTTTGTGGGGGATTGGGGAAAGAGTTGTGAGTCAGGAGACTCATTGGATCCAAGTAGGAGTTAAGTCACAGGGGGTGAGGTGTCAGTTCAGTGTCAGCACAGGGAGATTTGGGGAGTTGGGTTGAGTGAGAGTGAAATGGCATGGGGTAAGAGTTGGGGAGGGGGTCATGTCATGAGGATTGAGTCAGTCCATGTTGCGTTGAAGGAGTATCAGGCAGGAGTCAATGGATGGACCTTAATGTTGGCAGGATTTGGATTACCATTGATGGTTAGGTAAGGTGGCAGGGGTTAGTCCATGGTGAATTTTGGTGGGGGAGTCAGATTTACAGATAGCCAAGAGTTAGAACATATTTTCATTCCTCTAATGTTTTCTGAGAAATTATTAAGATTATTAAGTAAGAACCCTTTAAAGTCTCCAACTCCGATTCAAGGAGAGTTGATGGAGGATTCCATTTACCAGGTAATTTTCCATCAGATATTTCAACAATCTGGGCAGTCCCCATGGAGTCGGTTATGTTGGTTGAAACTCCTATCTACAGTGATGGTCTGACCCAATGGGATTTACATCTCTGTAAATGCTCCGAAAGGTTTATCATGATTGATTCCTCTATCCCCCTTGATTTCTGGGGTTGAACGACAATGGCATACATATGACTCTGTTTGCATTAATTGTTAGAGTGTACTGTGCATAGTTTACTTGGCATCACCTGGTGGTCCAACTGACAGGAAAGTCTTAAATTATTGTTGAATGGAAAGGCATATTTCACTGTGGTGCACATTTTGATTCTGGCCCAGTACAATTTCCAATCCTAAAATGGATGAGGGTCTCCTCCCATGCGGATGTTCACAACTGGAAGGCGGCCAATGAGTCACCCCAACACTTATTTCAAATCTGCACCAGGTAGAATTGTACCCCAATATGTGTAGGTTTAAGGGCACAAACTGAATCTCCAACTGTTTGCTCCAGAAGAATCAGATAATTATTTGACCACCTTGTTAACATCAACAGCATCAAATATCTATTCATAATTCATGTTGCACCACAGCACTTCTTAACATTTTCCACCTTTACTCAAAATACCCCCAGTGGTTTTTTAGTTTTAACTGCATTTTTAGTGGATCCACCAGAATGATGAGAGCCAATTAGCACTTTGTATTGTTGCCAATTCAGTGAGTTTCCAAGTTTATGAGCGTTGCATTTATTAGTACAGATTTGACCATTTTAACTTTACATCAGGAAACAGTTCTCATTTTAGCTTCTTTCTTTCTGTCCTGTCTTTCCCCAGGACTTCATTACTGAAAATTAAACACCAGTTCTGAAAAGGTGTCGAGAAACTGTCATCGTTCAAGAATGCTTCAAGATATACATGAAGATATATGAGAGGCCTAACAACAGCAGTACCATTTATGCAGCATCTTTGAAAAATAACCAAATTATATTTCAACTTTACTCTGAAATTAACTTACATTTGATCACATTTGTTCAATTGAAGCATTCAAAAGAATATTGGAAGATTAGTTAGAAATAAATAGTGTGCTAAGACACAATGACAAAGCACGAGATTGGCACTAGATAATGATGTTTATTTGAAAACCTAGTGCAGACATGATGGAACAAATAGCGTCCTTCTGTGTCATGACAAGTATTTGATTCTGTGCCATTTTCATTTGTGCCATTGACAAGAAAAATGTTAATTAGCCACTGCATAGCCTATCATTGCAAAGTTGTATTGTGTTGGACATCCTCCTGCTACTTTATCCTCCCTGTGCCCCAATTCCCATTAAGTCCCTCAGGGATGGAAGTTTAAATCTTTACCACAATGATGAATCTGCCTGTGCTGCTGAGTGTGGCAAGGAGAATTCACATTAACTACATTCTGAACACTCTGAGCTGTTCGTGCCTGTTACAATTCCAAAATGAAATTAATGAAGATCTGATTCTACATTGTTGCAAGCAATGTATATGTGCTATGCTACCCATGGTAGTGAAAGCTCCAATAACAATAAAGTAGTCCAAAACTTTGACGCCAGAAACTCTGGACAGGATCCTGAATTGTATAAATCAGTATCCCTTATCACTGAAAGATTATAAAAATTAAACACTCTACATTTGCCAGATCAAATAACAAGCAACATGCTGAAGATAATAAAATGTGAGGCTGGATGAACACAGCAGGCCAAGCAGCATCTCAGGAGCACAAAAGCTGACGTTTCGGGCCTAGACCCTTCATCAGAGAGGGGGATGGGGGGAGGGAACTGGAATAAATAGGGAGAGAGGGGGAGGCGGACCGAAGATGGAGAGCAAAGAAGATAGGTGGAGAGGGTGTAGGTGGGGAGGTAGGGAGGGGATAGGTCAGTCCAGGGAAGACGGACAGGTCAAGGAGGTGGGATGAGGTTAGTAGGTAGCTGGGGGTGCGGCTGGGGGTGGGAGGAAGGGATGGGTGAGAGAACAAATAGCGTCCTTCTGTGTCATGACAAGTATTTGATTCTGTGCCATTTTCATTTGTGCCATTGACAAGAAAAATGTTAATTAGCCACTGCATAGCCTATCATTGCAAAGTTGTATTGTGTTGGACATCCTCTCACCCATCCCTTCCTCCCACCCCCAGCCGCACCCCCAGCTACCTACTAACCTCATCCCACCTCCTTGACCTGTCCGTCTTCCCTGGACTGACCTATCCCCTCCCTACCTCCCCACCTACACCCTCTCCACCTATCTTCTTTGCTCTCCATCTTCGGTCCGCCTCCCCCTCTCTCCCTATTTATTCCAGTTCCCTCCCCCCATCCCCCTCTCTGATGAAGGGTCTAGGCCCGAAACGTCAGCTTTTGTGCTCCTGAGATGCTGCTTGGCCTGCTGTGTTCATCCAGCCTCACATTTTATTATCTTGGAATCTCCAGCATCTGCAGTTCCCATTATCTCTAACATGCTGAAGATAGTTGATTATCTTTGATACTACAATCTCTGCTATAGGTCATTATTTATCTGTCAGATAATATCACAAAAAGATTAATTGGTCATTTCCATATTGCTAAATGAAAATCAAAAGAACTGCAGATATTGTGGATCAGAAACAAAAACAGAAATCGCTGGAAAAGCTCAGCAGGTCTGGCAGGATCTGCGAGGAACCTTCTGCAGAAGAGTCATTTGACCCAACATGTTAACTCTGATTTCTCTTCACAGATGTTAAGCTTTTCCAGCAATTTATGTTTTTATTTCCATAGTGCTGTTTGTGGGAGCTTTCCGTGCACAAATTGCTTTCTTCATTTTCTTCACTAGATGAGTTACCATACTTTGAAAGCTACTTAATTAGCTGTAAAAAGAAATGTAGAGATATTCTGAAGTCATAAATAGTTCTGTTTAAATGCAAATCAATGTTTAGTTCTTCTGGGCTTACACAAGATGAAGAATGGAAGTCGATCCAAATTTTGTAGACATGAAATCCACGAGGCCTTTATTGAAGACTTTGACATGAGCCAACCTGACCACTGCATGTATAAGTTTCTCCCCTCCTTAAAACAACCTCTTCAACCACACCATGAGATTTCTGAGTTAGTCTCCGTTTGTTATCATTTTTGTGTTCTGCATGTTTTTCCTTTAAGGAATGATTTCAGTTTTCTGAATCTTAACGCAGATGTGCACACTGCCATTAACAGAGAAAATAAACAATTTGACGGAGTACTAAAGTTAGGTAACCAAAAAAGTGCTTAATGAAATAGGGTTTAAGATTAATTATAAAGAAGGAGAGGGAGGTGGAAATGCAAAGCATTTTATAGAAAGTAATTGCAGGGTGTGGAATGAATACAGGCTCAGTCAGAAATGGTGAGTTATGGGAAGAAAAGGATTTAAAGAGGTGAGAGTCAGTGAACTGAAGTCATGGGAATGATTCCAGCACGGAATCTCAGAAGATCCGAGAGAAAGTGAAGGTTCATGAGCAGTTATGAAAGTAAATTCACAACTGGTTGTCTTACTTGCTTCAGGTTATTTTATTGTGAGTGGAAACATCACGGGAGGTATTTATGCCTCCCTGTTTAGAGAAAAACAATTGTTCTTGGCATACTGGCTGGTTGTGAAAGACACATTTAGAATGTTTTTAAATGCAAACTGTGGAATTGTTATCCCCTCTGTTCCCCGCATGTCCTTACTTGTCCTTAGTTTATTGGCTGGCTTGTTATAGATACGTGACTTCTAAGCATCCTGCAAATGCCTTTGTATGCAGTCAGAGGCAGCCATTAAATACACATCACTTGGAACATTCCTGTGGCAAAGCGGGGGTAGGGAGTGCATTTAATTTGCAGAGTACTGGCTGGTAGAGATGCCACCATTTTCCTGGCTCCATCCCAATTATGTCCTTGGTGGGAAGGCCCATGGCAGTCCTTCTTACATTGAGTTTAATGGGGTCCTTAAAGGCAGTTAACACCCAGTTAGGGTCCTCATCACACCAATCTTGGCATTAAACCTTTAGAGGCAGCATGTCATCACATTAAAGCACGATTAACAATCTGTGCAGGTTAATTATTTTCTAGGAGGTGTCCGTCATTAAAAAGCATTGAGTGCCTGAACATGGAACATCAAAAGGGTAGGAGGACACTGAAAGCCATTGGCCTGTCCATGCTGCTCAACCCCCTACAGGCCTAATGGCCATGACTCTGCAAAGCTTCTACTGCCATCATCCACTCGAGTCCTGGGATACATCAAAGTTCCACGTTTCAGGGGGTGTCTTTCCTGAAATAGCTGCGCCTCCTTAATTGGGATCTCCTGAGGAAAAGAACTGCCAGTCTCTGATTGGCCAGAAGTTCTCGGCAGGCAAGAATTCCCACCCTCCAAAATGCTGATCCCAAAGAAAGCACATCATTGACCTCTAAACTGCTTATTGACACATAATGTCCGCCAGACATGCCAGGAAGTGGCAATGTGGATAACACACTAGTTCTTAAGCAGGTCAGCCAGATAACTATATCTCCACATTAGATTTCCTATTCTACCGATACCTCTCCGATCTCCTTTGATTGTCATAAAGTTTGTCAATGATTTGCAAAACTCTTCCACAGTCATTGTCCACACTCTGGTTTAAACGCTATCAACATGTATTTATTTATTTGACTTATATTGCCTGCCTTTGTTCTTCTTCTCATTAATTCCAGAGATATTCATTTTGCTCAGGTTATTTTTTATTCTTCATGCAAATAGTCAGGAAATAATCATTTAGAACATTTAGTTTAGGTGTACTGCCACCTTTTAATCTTATACTCCTCATACTTTTACTGAATTTCTGTGCTTCTGCAATAACCTTGTAATAAACATATAATATGGAAAGAATGTCTTATTATATTTCCTTTCTGATGCTATAGTATTTCTCAATTTCTTTATTTATCCTTGATTATCTGTTTAATATGTTTCTGTTTATTATCTTATTCCTTTGTACCCCTAGCTTTTTTTCCCTAAGAATCCTTAGATTTCGTTTTTAAAAATGTTTTAGTTTTTTTATTCAGCCAGTTAATTTCAAACTTGTTCAATGTGAATGTGACGGTGATAATCCAGGGTGAATGCAGAGCAAAGCAAACCTTTCTCTATCCCAGCATCATACATTAGCTCCAATGTCAGAAATGCACCTCCACATCATTCACATGCTTTTATTTTTACAAACATTCTACATTATCTGAAGGCCTTTTCGAAGTTAGCTTGCTAATTTTGTGTAGATTTGCACATAGGGATTAAATTCATTAGGAACTAATTTGAGATTACTTCTATTACTGCCATTTTCATTGTGTGTGCCTGAGGTGATTCCCCAAACTTGCATTCAAAAGACAAACACTGAGCCAGTGAGCCATATCTTTTTCATATTCCTAAACTTTGCCCATGAACCAATCTGCTTTGCACATCTTTAAGTTTAAATGAAGGAATAAACAATGATGATTGTTTATTCTTGTAGTTTAAGATATTTTACTATACATATGCAGTTCAAAAAAATGTTTGTAGTTTATTTCATTCTCTTTATGTTCTGTTGTTGAAAGGACAAAAAACACAAAGAACCATTCTAAATGCTGTCAACCAATGATTTTTGTAATCCCATAATGCACTTATACAGCTATTCTTGCTTGTAATTTTTGAAAGATCATGTATGTTGCTTTACACGTATCATGACACTCTAACAGCTGAAAATTCATCATATTGTAAGCTGTTTGTTGTATTTGAGAATTGCAGTTATAAGACACACTGCTCTCTCAAGTGGGCCCCTAAAAGAGGTTAGGGTCTTTATCTTGGTTTCTCCCATCATAAGATTTAGCTAAGTGCAGACTTGTCAAGTGCATCTGCCTTCTGATGTCTGCCAAAGATTATATCTGATATGTGTAGAGTGGGTGAGCCTGCACCTGTTACATTTTCTAGCGTAACAGTAATTGTTTTAATTTTTTGCAAACAAATTTTTGCAGTTAGTGTAAGAGGCAGCACAACATTTAGAATGAGAAAATGAAATTACAGAAACCTGCTGATATGAGATGCTTTTATTGACATCAAAGGCACTCTGATTCCAATATTATATGTAAATAACTGGATGGGGAGGATGGAAATCTAACAAGGGCCTTAGCACAAATCAGGTTATTACTGTGCTATTATCCAGCATTTAAATCATTTTATTAGCAGTTATGAGTTTGTCTGACTCAAACCATATTATCTTCCAAAACACAGTGTGATGTAAGTTGGCAAATATACAAGTGAGAAAGATTGTAGTTCTTAGTAACACCACAGTTATGTTCTACATGCTCTTTAAGAATAAAGTGGGCTTACTTTTCAAAATAAATTTCACCCAATGAATTTTTAAGGTGAGTAAATTCGAGAAGAATTAACAATTGTTCAAAAATTGCTAATAATGTTTAGCTTACTTACTCAAATATTTTTCAGAATGGACCAAATGATTTAGCCATCCTTTCTGAAGAGCATCAACTGGTACAGTTTTTACACACTTGCAGAAAGTTCTTTTATTTTAAAAAAGTTTCCACCTTCACATAAAGGACTAATTTTGCTTATTTCTGCTTTCTTTTCCATTTTCCAAATCACATGAGGAATATGATTAATTGACAAAACAATAAAGAATAAAATGTGAAGCTAGTTAATCATCTAAATATAATGATGGTTACAGTGGTAAACAAATGAAGAGATTCTGATTCCCTACATCATTAGAATGATGCTAAGGACCATTCCAGCTACATTACCATATGTAAAACCAAATTCTTCAGACCCATGAGTAAATACCTTTATTGTTCAGAAAATAAATGCTTCTTTTTCTTGTTGAATTGAAGCAGTAAAGTTCCACAATTACTGCCTTATGGTTGATCCACAAGCTGCTTCAACATCCGTTAATGGACTTTAGTGAGCTATAAGGTGCAATAATTAGGAGCAGGGATGCAAAATTTTGGTTTTGATTTTGTCTCTGAAGTGCCACAAATTGAATATTCAGAGCTATTACCAAATAATGGAAGTCTGTTGGCATATGTGTCTCCTAAACCAGAAAGTAATAGGAGTACCATCCTGTCTGGATTAAACAATTGGAAATAAACTGCAAAATATGCAGACTAGTGGCATCTGTGAAAAACAAGCATTAATTCCCAATCTAATCGCAAAATCAGGGCTGTGGATAATTCAAATGTGACGTTTGAGAAAAGTTCCCTATTTTATTTGCACTTTGCCACAATGTATTATTTTGTCACTGAGGCTCCAACATCAAAATTGGATGGTTTTTGTTGAAGATTCTATCTTTAATTGGGAGGACTCTCATCAATGGAAGGCATTCAAGATGGGGGTCAGAATATCAAACCTTTTGTCTTCCTTTATCACAGCAAGTTTGATGTGGATGAATCAGAGAAATATACAAAGGATAGTCACTTTAGTTAGTTCAGCCATGCTGATTCTATAAAGTTAGGGAGATCTCTGTCAAAAAGTAAAGCCAAGTGTTTTGACAGTATGAACATCCATAGAGATCTATCTCTCCATAGAAATACCATTTGATGAAAAATAAGTTGCTTGTTTTGATTTGAGATAATCTTCTCTCACTAGACATTTTCCATTCTGCCTTCTGTAAAGGTCAATGCAGTACAGGAATACTTGGGACCATGTCATCACAGTGCAGGTCAATTCCAAATGTTCACCTGGGGTTTGCAGCAATCCAGTTCAAATTGGATAATTGATTTTTTTTAACAAATTATAGGACTTCTGTGATTCACTACAGAGTGTAGCTGATGATGGTCAATCCTAAATGTGGTGTAACACAGATCTGAAACCAATAGGCCAGAAGTTACTGCACTTATCCAGTTTGTGGTGTAACCAATGCAAACATTCACTGAATTTTAACTATAACTTTCAGCTGATGCAGCCAGGTTTCCACAATCTTTTGTGCTAGTTTTAAAACCATCATGATACAAACAGGTCCTATCTACAAAACTGACCATGTTCCAAGCTAATTAATCACTATTGGGATTTTTCGCTTATTTGGCATCAGCATTGAAACCTCTGGAAAGATTCCAAAAGTTCAACAGGATCTTCTTGGGTGCTAGGATACAAAATGAGAGACTTTGAAAGGTTTTCAATGATTTAATTTTTGTATTTAGCAAGAGAATTATTACTGGACCCCAAATTAACTAGAAAATAGTTTTGTGTACATTTTCTAAATTAAATTTCAGTCATTTAAAATTGAGTTACTTTAGTGGGTAGTTTTGACACTAATTTAAAATGTTTTATTTTTGTAGCAAATCAATTCTCAGACTATTAAACAAACTTCACAGTTATCACTTTAAAATAAACCAAAGATTTCTTGTAGAAAAAAACTTGTTTCTTCAAAAAAAAATCTTATAGTAGGGTGCTGCTCCCTATATTCGTTCATGATAAAGTTTTCATTCAGTGAGAAGCATGGGAATAAAAAGCTATTTATTCTCTTTGACGTGTTCTGTCATTCAGTGAGATCTTGGCTGATAGACAACCTAACACCATTGGAACAATTACTCCCTGGTCCCTTAATACCATCACAGTTAACAAACATCAGTTTTTTTAATTGATAACGACATTAACTGGTGTTTTCAGAAGATAGTCCAAACCCCCAACACTTTTTGGAGCTGGATTTTGAGTGATCTTGAGAAGCGCTGAGAAGTGGCAGTTACCCATAAAGTGACAGGTGGAATGCCCATTGTTTCCTGCTGTTGTGCCATCACAGTAGTAGTGAGGAAGATGACGGAGAACGTTCCAGTCCAGAGACTAACTGAATCACTTTGATAGCCAATAAAAGAACAAGGGCATCAGAAACATAGAAAAGTCGCCATTTGCAACTTCTCCACCAAACTTCACATGATCCTGACTTGTAAAAAGCCATTTCTTTACTGTCAATGGATTAATTTCCTAGTACTCCCTATCTATCATCATTGCAAGTGCATTGACCCTTCAAGGAATGCAGGTGTTTAAAAAAAGTGACTCACCATCATCTTTTCCAGAGTAATTAGTTTTGGGCAATAAATAATGGCTTAGGCAGTGATACCCACATCCTGAGAACAAATAAAAAGAACCTCATATTTACTCAGATAACAAGGTTTAGAGCTGGATGATGCTGCTTGGTCTGCTGTGCCCATTCAGCTGTACACCTTGACAGATTCTCCAGCTTCGGCAGTTCCTACTATCACATATTTATTAACATTGAAATCCATTCGCCTCAGTCTTTTCATTCGCTTAATGTAGTTTTTTTTGTAATAGAATGCTCACATCCACACTGATTGCTGTTACATGGGTACCTTCCAGTCAAGAGAATTCAACTTTAATAATTCGATGTGCTGTGGGTGTACAACATTATGACTTTACCTCGCAGTTAGTTTGCTATGGGTCTGCAAGCTCCTTGCTCACAAGACGTCAGTTAGTTTGCTATAATGTCTGCTTCAGAACTTAACATTTGCTTTACTGTTTCAAATAAGCTAAAACATGGAGGTAATAATTCTCTGGTCAGTGATCAATATTATCATTAACAAGACATAGTAAACAAGAGTTGAAAACGTTACGCTGACGAGGCTTATCATGCAGCCACCTTTCCTGTTATTGCACTGTTGTGAGTTAGATGAAGATGGAAGACTTGCTTCACCAGGTTATCCCAGGTGCCCTCACATTAACATTATCATGCTACTTTCTACATTGCAGTCTGTGATCAAGCAGCCATGGGTCCGAAATTGAAGCTTCGAAATTGGCCTACTGTTGAAGAAATCAGGCCTGACCGAAAATTAACCAAACTAAGTTAATTAGTGGCCAGCAGCTATCGGCTACAGAGAAGAGTGAAAACCAAGGTCAAAAGGGTCAAAAAGATTCGGGGGGACCAGCTACAACCAGCCTGAAGGTTATTTATTGGAGGAGTGTCGATCAGACTTTCTGACACCTTGACTTCCAGCCAGTGCCTGGAGACATGCACTTTACACCTCCCAGCATGGCAATAGTAAAGGATGTTGGCGCAACCCCACTGGATGCTTTGAACCCAGCTCATGACCCCATTGATCAAAGACCACAGAACATTCTGGAAGACTTGGTGTGTGGGGGGAGAGGGATGGAATAAAGACACACACTACTCGAAGCCAGCCCTCAAGGAAATTTCAGTGAAGGCTCAGCTGGGCCCAGTAGTGGATCTCTGTCCACCTGGAGAGAGAGGGAGAGAGAGAGAGAGAGAGAAGTTTCACTCTGACCTGTGAGACCTATCTTCGTGGAAGAGAACCAGCCCCACATCAGAAAGGAAGGAGATTCCGACAGCCAAGCTCAAGCACATGGCTCTTTGCAGGTAATATCCTTTCTCAGACAGATAGAGCTAGCTGCAGTGTAAAGATTATGAGAATTTGGGGAGCACTCACTTAATGTTTAAATAACATATATTTTATTAATAAAATTAGGTTGAACCACAAACCGAATTCAGTGTCCCTTGGTCCATTTCACTGACAAGAACACTTGTGTAAAGTATTTTGATACATAAGCTGGTCGAAGTGTCCAAACCATGGACAACATGTCCCTATTAGCCCGATGTAATTTGAGCCTCCCATGTTCCCATCCAACCCTTTTATTTAACTATTAATGTCCATAATTTTCACCCTGAGACCCAAGCCTGCTATGAATATAATGCAGTGTCTCCTCTTTGAAATGAAGTGGTAGTGACATTTGAGACCCACCTCTTGCAGTACTCCACAGCTTCCTATGCTATGTCAGCTCCTACACTTACATGTAAAAGTTCTTTCCTTTCACAATGATTGTCCTCTCTGTATCCCAGTCAGCTAGGTCCAATCCCCACACTTGATTTCCCTGACTTTTCCAAAACAACACTGCCCCATGATGATCCTTTTGATGTCAAGTGCTCAAGCCCCCAGGATTGACAATGAGCTACACCCCGGACTCACTTTGGGTGATAACCACAACTGAGGACAGACCAGCCACCTTACTGATTTCTGTGCAATTCTCCAACTCACGGAGTGGTATTTCCTGGACTGGTTGGAATTGAGCTGTGCTCCCTCTATGGGCCATATAAGGTTTTTTTTAGTGGTGATTGTACTAATTGGCGTTTATAGACTAGAAGTTAAACACATCCACAAACATAAAATTCTTCTTGAGCACCTTATGCCGTGGCCAACAATGCCATAGAGTCATAGAATTGCTATAGTGTGGAAAGGTTTCATACAGGCTTCGGGCATAGCACTGATCCTCTGAGGAGCATCCCACCCAGACCCAGCTCTGTAACTCTAATTCTAGTATGAGCAACCCACCTAGCCTGCAATCCCTAGTCACTATGGACAATGAGTCAAGGCCAATTCACCTAAACTGCACATCTTTGGACTTGTGGGAGGAAACAAGAGCACCTAGTAGAAACCCACGCAGACATAGGGAGAACGTGCAAACTCCACACAGTCAGTGTCCCAAGGTTGGAATTGAACCTGTGTCCCTGGTGCTGTCGTCTTGGGCTCAAAGTGTTACTTCTGATTCCATCTCCACAGATGCAGCCAGACCTGCTGAAATTCTCTGACATTCTCTGTACTTGTTTCAGCTTTCCAGCACCTGCAGTATTTTGCTTTTACTCAAGAATCTGTGGAATTTGGTACTACAGAATGCAAAGGAGGTTGGGTTGTTAAGTATGTTGAAGACTGAGTTAGAAAAATGATTAATCAGTAAGGAATCAAGGATTTTGGGTGAAAGGCAGCAAAGTGGAGTTGAGAATAATCAGATCAGCCACAATCTCATTGAATGGCATAGCAAACTCAGTGGGCTCAATGCCTCGTTTCTGTTCCTACCTGTTATGATCTTATGGCCATTCCAGCTTAATAATTCTGTTGTGAAGAGTTTTGAGATACAGATGCCAAGTGCAGACTTGTTTGTCCAGAACAATCTCTCTGTCCACAATCTCCCGCTGCAGCCCAGTCACTCCACCTGCTTAACCATATCTTTGTCTTGAGTATTTTTATTGCTTTCATCTACATTATTTGCTTGTAATTTTTCTTTATATTCCTACACAAACTTGCAAGAGGCACTGAAACAGCAGAACACAGATCTTAAATACATTCTGTCTCAAGTTTACATCAAGTGCAACATTCCGATCTCTTGCAGTACAAACAGAATGTGACAGAGACTTCATTCAGTTCAGTTTCTTAAAATAACCAAAGAATCCATTTCCTTAAATGCAAAGCACTGTGGATGCTGGAAAGTTGAAATGAAAATAGAAACAATGTTTTGAGTGTAATCATTCTGAAGAAGTCACAATGTTGAAACATTAACTCTTTCACTCTCCACAGGTTCTGCCAGACCTAATGGGTTTCCCCAACACTTGCATTTGTTTTCTCCCCAAATCTCCAACCACAGTGCTTTGCTTCACTTCTTTTGTGTGCTATTTACAATATGTGTTGGCAGATATTCTGTATTTTATACATTCTCTTTCTCATGTCCCTAATTCCTGTGCAAAGTAATTCGCTCTTATTTAGGCAATCACAGCCAATTAACAATAACTTCCTTCTGCATTTTTTAAAGTTCAATTTAAATTAAATTGATAAATCAAATTTTAGTCTAAAACTTATTCACCATTTGTTATAAAATGCTTATTCCTACCACACACCAAACTTCTGTAATCTTTCTACGATGCACTCCTCATATGACAACTCTATGCTTACTCTATGCATTAGCAGATACTTCGCAAATAGTTGGAGCTGAAACTTAGAGAATGAAGAAACTTTTCAAAAGAGCTACAATTGAATTCAACTCAACAACCATGACTTCAGCAGCAACTCTAGCCTCAGTTCTTGAAAAGGTTGATGGAGGGAATGCCACTGATGAATCACTGTAAGATGTTTGGACTGACGGCACTACCTTGAGGAATTCCTGCAGAGATGTCCTGGAGATGAAATAAATGACAACAACCACAACAGTCTTCTTATGTGTCAGGTATGATTGCAACCAACAGAGAGTTTGCCCCCTGATACCCATTGATTCCAGTTTTGCTAGGACTCCTTGATACCACATTCAGTCATTTGCAGCCTTGATGTAAAGGGCTGTCACTCTCCCTCACTTTTGGAATTCAGCTCTTTTGTCCATTTTTGAACCAAGGCTGTAATGAGGTCAGGCGATGAGTGTTAGCAAAGTGTGGAGCTGGATGAACACGGCAGGCCAAGCAGCATCTCAGGAGCACAAAAGCTGACGTTTCGGGCCTAGACCCTTCCGAAACATCAGCTTTTGTGCTCCTAAGATGCTGCTTGGCCTGCTGTGTTCATCCAGCTCCACACTTAGTTATCTCAGATTCTCCAGCATCTGCAGTTCCCATTATCTCAGATGATGAGTGACCCTGGCAGAGCCCAAACTGGGTGTCACAGCAGGTTCTTATTGAGCAGGTGTTGCCTGATAGCACTGTTGATGACACCTTACATCACTTTACTGATGATTGAGAGTAGACTGATGGGGTAGTAATTGGCCGGGTTGGATTTGTCTTGATATTTGTGTTCAGGATATACTTGGGCAATTTGCCACATTATCAATTAATGCCAATGTTGTAATTGTATTACTGAGATTTAATGGTTGATGTCATGTATATGGATTTCAGCAAGGCGTTCGATAAGGTTCCCCACAATATGCTATTGTACAAAATGCGGAGGAATGGAACTGTGGGAGATATAGCAGTTTGGATCAGAAATTGGCTTGCTGAAAGAAGACAGAGGGTGGTAGTTGATGGGAAATGTTCATCCTGGAAACCAGTTACTAGTTGGTGTACCGCAAGGGTCTGTGTTGGGTCCACTGCTGTTTGTCATTTTTATAAATGACCTGGATGAGGGCGTAGAAGGATGGGTTAGTAAATTTGCAGACGACACTAAGGTCGGTGGAGTTGTGGATAGTGACGAAGGATGCTGTAGGTTGCAGAGAGACATAGATAAGCTGCAGAGCTGGGCTGAGAGGAGGCAAATGGAGTTTAATGCAGACAAGTGTGAGGTGATGCACTTTGGTAGGAGTAACCGGAAGGCAAAGTACAGGGCTAATGGTAAGATTCTTAGCAGTGTAGATGAGCAGAGAGATCTCGGTGTCCATGTACACAGATCCTTGAAAGTTGCCACCCAGGTTGCCAGGGTTGTTAAGAAGGCATACAGTGTTTTAGCTGTTATTAATAGAGGGATTGAGTTCCGGAACCAAGAGGTTATGCAGCTGTACAAAACTCTGGTGCGGCCGCACTTGGAGTATTGCGTACAGTTCTGGTCACCGAATTATAAGTAGGATGTGGAAGCTTTGGAAAGGGTGCAGAGGAGATTTATTAGGATGTTGTCTGGTATGGAGGGAGGGTCTTACAAGGAAAGGCTGAGGGACTTGAGGCTGTTTTCATTAGAGAGAAGAAGGTTGAGAGGTGAATTAATTGAAACATATAAAATAATCAGAGGGTTAGATGGGGTGGATAGGGAGAGCCTTTTTCCTAGGATGGTGACGGCGAGCATGAGGGGGCATAGCTTTAAATTGAGGGGTGAAAGATACAGGACAGATGTCAGAGGTAGTTTCTTTACTCAGAGAGTAGTAAGGGAATGGAACGCTTTGCCTGCAACGGTAGTAGATTCGCCAACTTTAGGTACATTTATGTCGTCATTGGATAGGCATATGGACGTACATGGAATAGTGTAGGTTAGATTGGCTTGAGATCGGTATGACAGGTCGGCACAACATCGAGGGCCGAAGGGCCTGTACTCTGCTGTAATGTTCTATGTTCTATGTTCTATGTATTGGAACAGCTTAGTTAGGGGAGCAGCAAGTTCTGGAGTGCAAATCGTCAGTTCTATTGCCAGAATGTTGTCAGGGCCCATAGCCTTTGCCATATCCAATGCCTCCAACCATTTCTTGATATCACGCAGAGTGAATCAAATTGGCTGAGACTGTTATCTGTGATACTAGGGGCCACTTGTGGAGACTGAGATAGGCCATCCACTCAGCACTTCTGACTGAAGATTGCTGTGAATGTTTCAGCCTTATCTTTTGGACTTACATGTTGGGATCTTCCAGCATTGAAGACGGGGATATTTGTAGAGCATTCTACTCCAGTGAGTTAGATAATTGTTCGCCACCATTCACAACCAAATGTATCAGGACTGCAGAACTTAAGTTTTGATCCATTGGTTGTGGCATTGCTTAGCTTTGTCAATTATTGCTGCCTATGCTGCTGGCATGCAAGTAGCCCTGCTTTGTAGCTTCGCTTGGTTCATACCTTATTTTTGGTGTGCCACTTATGGCATGCCCTCCTGAACTTTCCATTGAATCAGGGTTGATTCCCTGGCTTGACGGCAATGGTTGAGGAGGACATATGATGGATCATGAGGTTACAGATTATGCTCGAGTACAATTCTGCTGCTGTTGATGGTTCACAGCACCTCATCGATGCCCACACCTGAGTTGCTCAATCTGTTCAAAGTCTGATCCATTTCACATGTGATTGTGCCACATAACACAATGGAGGGTTTCTCAATGTGAAGATGGGATTTCATCTCCACAAGAACCGTGTAATGGTTGCTCTCACCGATACTGTCATGGACAGATGCATCTGCAGCCAATAGATTGGTAAGGATAAGGTCAAGTATATTTTTCTATCTTAATGCTTTCCTCACAAACTGCTGCAGACCCAGACTAGCAATTATGTTCTTTAAGAAGCGACCAACTTGACCATTAGTACTTCTGCCAAGCCACTCTTGGTGGTGGACATTGAAATCCCCCACCCCAAATACATCTTGCTGCCTTGCTTCCTTCCAAAATTTACTTGCAAGTGTTGTTCAAGATAGAGATGTGCAGATTCACCAGCTGAGGGAGGAGAGAATGTGGTAATCAGCAGCAGATTTCCTTGCCCATGTTTAACCTGAAGACATGTGACATCATGGAGTCTGAAGCCAATGTTGAAGACTCCCAGGGCAACACCCTCCTAACTATATACCCCTGTGCCACCACCTCTGCTGGGTCTGCCCTGCCAGTGGGACAGGACATATCCAGAGGTGGTGATGGTGGTGTGTGGGACAGTGTCTGTAAGGTATGATCAGGCTGTTGCTTGACTAGTCTCTGAGGCAGCTCTTCCAATTTTGGTTGTCCCCCCCAACAGTGAGTGTGGATGAAGTTGCAGGGTCAACAGGGCTGTTTCTATCATTGTCTTTCCTGAGGCCTGAATCGTTGTCAGGTGATCCATCCAGTTTCATTTCTTTGAGACTTTGTAGCAATTGGTACAACTGAGTGGCTTGCTAGGACATTTCATCCAGCTGTTCATAGAACATAGAACATTACAGCACAGTACAGGCCCTTCGGCCCACGATGTTGTGCCGACCTGTCATACCGATCTCAAGCCCATTCCATTCCCTTACTACTCTCTGAGTAAAGAAAAGTTCATAGTCAACCACACTGGTGTTGGTCTACCACATGTAGGCTGGACCAGATGAGGATGGCAAGTTTCTTTCTCTAAAGGACATTAGTGTGCCAGCTGGGTTTCCTTTCTAACAATTGACAATGGTATTTTGACTGTCAGAAGATTCTTAATTCCAGATATATTTTATTGAATTCAAATTCAATCATCTGCTGGGGCAGGATTGAACCTGGGTTTCCAGAACATTAGCTGAGATTCTGGGTTAATAACCTAGTGATTATCCCAGTAGGCCATCACCTCCTTCACATTTGACATGAGAAATGCCATTTTGGAGTTTGACAGTCCAGCTAACATCCTTGAAACTTCACACAGCTGAATACGTATTCAAAAGAGTGAAGGTCTGTTCCTCCAGTCCCAAACAAATATTATGAAAAGGAATCATTAACTATTTGCAGGTTAGTGGTTGAATTTTTTTTAAAATTCTGGCAGTTGTTATATTTGTATAAAAGTTTTATGCTTTTCATTCTTTCAAGATGCAGGAGTCTGCAGGCTGTGGTTTGGCAGATGCTGAAATATCTTTTGCTGCTATCCTGGTTTTTGCTGTAACAATTGTGCCCGATAG
Organism: Stegostoma tigrinum; assembly: GCF_030684315.1. Lineage (NCBI taxonomy): Eukaryota > Metazoa > Chordata > Chondrichthyes > Orectolobiformes > Stegostomatidae > Stegostoma > Stegostoma tigrinum. The sequence goes on along the minus strand of NC_081355.1, from coordinate 104,629,411 downwards.
GTTTCCCTCTTAATTTGAGGATGACTGTAGAATGACCAAAGGTCACACAGAGGACAGTAAGTTGTTAGAAGAAGAAGGAAGAGCATAAGGAAACTGCTCAACAATTCTTCTCCTTATAGTATCAGAGATAATGGGAACTGCAGATGCTGGAGAATTCCAAGATAATAAAATGTGAGGCTGGATGAACACAGCAGGCCAAGCAGCATCTCAGGAGCACAAAAGCTGACGTTTCGGGCCTGGACCCTTCATCAGAGAGGGGGATGGGGAGAGGGAACTGGAATAAATAGGGAGAGAGGGGGAGGCGGACCGAAGATGGAGAGTAAAGAAGATAGGTGGAGAGAGTATAGGTGGGGAGGTAGGGAGGGGATAGGTCAGTCCAGGGAAGACGGACAGGTCAAGGAGGTGGGATGAGGTTAGTAGGTAGATGGGGGTGCAGCTTGGGGTGGGAGGAAGGGATGGGTGAGAGGAAGAACCGGTTAGGGAGGCAGAGACAGGTTGGACTGGTTTTGGGATGCAGTGGGTGGGGGGGAAGAGCTGGGCTGGTTGTGTGGTGCAGTGGGGGGAGGGGACGAACTGGGCTGGTTTAGGGATGCAGTAGGGGAAGGGGAGACTTTGAAACTGGTGAAGTCCACATTGATACCATTAGGCTGCAGGGTTCCCAGGCGGAATATGAGTTGCTGTTCCTGCAACCTTCGGGTGGCATCATTGTGGCAGTGCAGGAGGCCCATGATGGACATGTCATCAAGAGAATGGGAGGGGGAGTGGAAATGGTTTGCGACTGGGAGGTGCAGTTGTTTGTTGCGAACTGAGCGGAGGTGTTCTGCAAAGCGGTCTCCAAGCCTCCGCTTGGTTTCCCCAATGTAGAGGAAGCCACACCGGGTACAGTGGATGCAGTATACCACATTGGCAGATGTGCAGGTGAACCTCTGCTTAATGTGGAATGTCATCTTGGGGCCTGGGATAGGGGTGAGGGAGGAGGTGTGGGGGCAAGTGTAGCATTTCCTGCGGTTGCAGGGGAAGGTGCCGGGTGTGGTGGGGTTGGAGGGCAGTGTGGAGCGAACAAGGGAGTCACGGAGAGAGTGGTGTCTCTGGAAAGCAGACAGGGGTGGGGATGGAAAAATGTCTTGGGTGGTGGGGTCGGATTGTAAATGGCGAAAGTGTCGGAGGATGATGCGTTGTATCCGAAGGTTGGTAGGGTGGTTTGTGAGAACAAGGGGGATCCTCTTAGGGCGGTTGTGGCGGGGGCAGGGTGTGAGGGATGTGTTGCGGGAAATACGGGAGACGCGATCAAGGGCTTTCTCGATCACTGTGGGGGGAAAGTTGCGGTCCTTGAGGAACTTGGACATCTGGGATGTGCGGGAGTGGAATGTCTTGTCGTGGAAGCAGATGCGGCGGAGGCGGAGGAATTGGGAATAGGGGATGGAATTTTTGCAGGAGGCTGGGTGGGAGGAGGTGTATTCTAGGTAGCCGTGGGAGTCGGTGCCCTTGAAATGGACATTAGTTACAAGCTGGTTGCCTGAGATGGAGACTGAGAGGTCCAGGAAGGTGAGGGATGTGCTGGACATCGCCCAGGTGAACTGAAGGTTGGGGTGGAAGGTGTTGGTGAAGTGGATGAACTGTTCGAGCTCCTCTGGGGAGCAAGAGGTAGCGCCGATACAGTCATCAATGTACCGGAGGAAGAGGTGGGGTTTTGGGCCTGTGTAGGTGCGGAAGAGGGATTGTTCCACGTAACCTACAAAGAGGCAGGCATAGCTGGGGCCCATGCGGGTGCCCATGGCCACCCGCTTAGTCTGTAGGAAGTGGGAGGAGTCAAAAGAGAAGTTGTTGAGGGTGAGGACGAGTTCAGCTAGGCGGATGAGAGTGTCGGTGGAGGGGGACTGGTCGGATCTGCGGGACAGGAAGAAGCGGAGGGCCTTGAGGCCATCTGCATGCGGAATGCAGGTGTATAGGGACTGGACGTCCATGGTGAATATGAGGTGTTGGGGGCCAGGGAATTAGAAGTCCTGGAGGAGGTGGAGGGCGTGGGTGGTGTCACGGACGTAGGTGGGGAGTTCCTGGACCAAAGGGGAGAAAATGGAGTCCAGATAGGTGGAGATGAGTTCGGTGGGGCAGGAGCAGGCTGAGACGATGGGTCGACCAGGGCAGGCAGGTTTGTGGATTTTGGGAAGGAGATAGAAACGGGCCGTGCGGGGTTGGGGAACAGTGAGGTTGGAGGCTGTGGGTGGGAGGTCCCCTGAGGTGATGAGGTCGTGAATGATATTGGAGATGATGGTTTGGTGCTCGGGTGTGGGGTCATGATCGAGGGGGCGGTAGGAGGTGGTGTTGGAGAGTTGGCGTCTGGCCAGTTCACCTGGGCCATCTCCAGCACATCCCTCACCTTCCTGGACCTCTCAGTCTCCATCTCAGGCAACCAGCTTGTAACTGATGTCCATTTCAAGCCCACCAACTCCCACAGCTACCTAGAATACACCTCCTCCCACCCACCCTCCTGCAAAAATTCCATCCCCTATTCACAATTCCTCCGCCTCCACCACATCTGCTCCCACGATAAGACATTCCACTCCCGCACATCCCAGATGTCCAAGTTCTTTAAGGACCGCAACTTTCCCCCCACAGTGATCGAGAACGCCCTTGACCGCGTCTCCCGTATTTCCCGCAACACATCCCTCACACCCCGCCCCCGCCACAACCGCCCTAAGAGGATCCCCCTCGTTCTCACACACCACCCTACCAACCTCCGGATACAACGCATCATCCTCCGACACTTTTGCCATTTACAATCCGACCCCACCACCCAAGACATTTTTCCATCCCCACCCCTGTCTGCTTTCCGGAGAGACCACTCTCTCCGTGACTCCCTTGTTCACTCTACACTGCCCTCCAACCCCACCACACCCGGCACCTTCCCCTGCAACCGCAGGAAATGCTACACTTGCCCCCACACCTCCTCCCTCACCCCTATCCCAGGCCCCAAGATGACATTCCACATTAAGCAGAGGTTCACCTGCACATCTGCCAATGTGGTATACTGCATCCACTGTACCCGGTGTGGCTTCCTCTACATTGGGGAAACCAAGCGGAGGCTTGGAGACCGCTTTGCAGAACACCTCCGCTCAGTTCGCAACAAACAACTGCACCTCCCAGTCGCAAACCATTTCCACTCCCCCTCCCATTCTCTAGATGACATGTCCATCATGGGCCTCCTGCACTGCCACAATGATGCCACCCGAAGGTTGCAGGAACAGCAACTCATATTCCGCCTGGGAACCCTGCAGCCTAATGGTATCAATGTGGTCTTCACCAGTTTCAAAATCTCCCCTTCCCCTACTGCATCCCTAAACCAGCCCAGTTCATCCCCTCCCCCCACTGCACCACACAACCAGCCCAGCTCTTCCCCCCCACCCACTGCATCCCAAAACCAGTCCAACCTGTCTCTGCCTCCCTAACTGGTTCTTCCTCTCACCCATCCCTTCCTCCCACCCCAAACCACACCCCCATCTACCTACTAACCTCATCCCACCTCCTTGATCTGTCCGTCTTCCCTGGACTGACCTATCCCCTCCCTACCTCCCCACCTATACTCTCTCCACCTATCTTCTTTACTCTCCATCTTCGGTCCGCCTCCCCCTCTCTCCCTATTTATTCCAGTTCCCTCTCCCCATCCCCCTCTCTGATGAAGGGTCCAGGCCCGAAACGTCAGCTTTTGTGCTCCTGAGATGCTGCTTGGCCTGCTGTGTTCATCCAGCCTCACATTTTATTATCTTGGAATTCTCCTCCTTATAGTCGTCAGTACTTTTCAGTTGAAACATAGATGCATGCCTGTCTGTCTTCCATTAATTAGGTGCCACCTATTATGTGCCAGGTTCTAATTGCAAGAAAGATTGAAGGATGTTAGTGGGTGGTGCAATTCATACAGAAGTGTACAGCACATAAGGAGGCATCCAGCCCATTGTGCCTGCAGCAGCTTTCCGAATGAGCAATGCACTGTGTGTAATTTACCCTCCCTTCCCCCTGGAACCCTGCACATTCTTCTTTCTCAATGAGTCTCTCGCTAAATCTGGATTCAGTCTGCCGTCAGTACGTTTTCTTTCAGTGCATTCTAACATCACTTGCCACTGGAGAAGTTTGTCATATTGTTTCTTTTGGCAACTACCTTAAATCTCTGAAGAAGCACCACTTGAATCAAAACGTTAACTCTAATTTCTCTCCACAGATACTGCCAGACCTGCTGAGCTTTTCCAGCAATTTCTGTTTTTGTTTCTGATTTACGGCATCTGCAGTTCTTTCAGTTTTCACCTGAAATCTTTCCCTTTTTGTTCTTAATTCTTCCACTATTGGGAACAGTTTTTCACAATTGTTCTGATTGTGATGGGAGGTATACGTTGATAACTGAGCTCCATTCCTTTCCTTTCAAGCAAGTCACTTCCATTCTGCTTGAATGTTATTCTCTGGAATATCTGCTTTCTGGAATTCACTATGGTATTCACTATAATCTCGAGACCAGGAGATTCTCATGTTTAACACCGGACCTGCATGCCTATGTTCAAGAAATAAATTTCCCTCAAGAACCTGGCCTACACAGTGTTGTATTCATCAGTTACTATCCAAAAGGGTTAACTGACATCACAAGAGCTTATCTATAAGCTAATCTTATCTACAAGAATATAAAGGGCTGCTCATGGGCAGAAGCTAACCAACATTTATTACTAGTTTGGTTCAAGGTGATCAAGTGCTAATTCCAGATGGCTAGCATTCATGTGTACTTACCCTTAAATTCAATTTGATATCTTAGAAAAAGTTATTCATTACTATGTAATAAACCTATTCTTTTAAACAAGTCCAAGCCTCTCTCCAGTTTGTGTGGATGTCCTCTCCCCTTGATATCAGTAACTTAGGCTAATACACTAACAAGGGCTGACAGCAGTGAATCATCCAAGCCATCTCAGAAGGTCCTGGTGGACATGTCCACAATGAATACCATGCTGACAGCAGTGCAGATTTTGCAACATGCTCACAATGGTGACTTCCTGAAGAAATCTTTGGCAGTCTGAAGCCAGAGCCATTTGAGGTAAAGAAAGGAAAAAGTCTAGTAAGAAAACTATGAATCTATCTATAAATATTCAGCATCTTAAACCACACAAGAACCAGTCAGTTTCTGTGAACACAGCAACCCACAGTTAAAAATGGCTACAGAATGTGCAGCAGTACCAACCCTGTTTATTGAAGCTCAAAATAGCCATAAATTGTGAAAAAAATTACTGAAGCTGGTTGTGTAGACCATGGAGAGTGTTATTACCAAAGCTCCATGAAGAAGAATACAAATTATAAACCTGGGAAATAGTGGCTGATATCAGACATCCAAACTAAATCAAGCAACTAAAGAAAAGGGTGAAAGTTTTTGTATTTAAGGAGAAATTCGAGGTTAAAAACTGAAAAGAAGGATACTGTATTTAATACTGAAGCATTATGGGGGACTCAATTACTAGGGGTCATGAGTGCAAAGTGAGAGGAGGAAAGTTTAAGGGAGATATGCATAGAAAGTTCTTTACACAGAGGGTGGTGGGTGCCTGGGAAGCGTTGCCAGCAGAGGTGGTAGACGCAGACACGTTAGCGTCTTTTAAAATATATTTGGTCAGTTACATGGATGGGCAGGGAGCAAATAGACACAGACCGTTAGAAAATAGATGACAGGTTAGACAGAGGATCTTGATCGGCGCAGGCTTGGCGGGCTGAAGGGCCTGTTCTTGTGCTGTAGGTTTCTTTGTTTCTTTGTATTATAATCATTTGATATGTTCAGGAAAACTGAAAAATAACCATTGTTGCAGAAAAGAACACTCTCAAAGACAATTGTTAAATTGGCAGTACAGTAACATGAAAAAGTCAAAAGTATATGAAGTGTTTATTAGTAATTATTGTTTTAGAGTGAAAATAATTTTTTGTTGTGCAACTGAAAATAATCTTACTGCTGAAAAAACAGTGCAGCACTATTTTCTCAACTTAAAATGTCACAAATATGGAAGCTAATCAGAAAGGACATGAAACTTAAGTATTGTTAATATGAATGCTAAATCGTCAAGCAATAAAATGGCACAAATTAATAGTCCCCTCTTTCACCTTGGAAAAGACTTAAATACTAAGCATTTCTTCATTTTAAAACATTAAACAATCTTCAAACACTTGAAAATATTTTTTCATCTGAAATAGGTGAAAAATTCTGAAATGCTTACAATTTTATCAACATTAACAGAAATTTAAAAATATCTGAAAAGAAAAATATGAAGACAGAAGTAAAGAATGTTGTAGAAACAACATAGTTTTACTAACAATTTATTTTTACTAACTAATACTTCTGGAAATTACAATATTTATTTGCTGTTCCTGAATCTGCATTTAAAACAACTGAAGAATGTTACCATTTAAAATACCAAACAGCAAAATCAGCTGTATCCACATAAAATATTTTAAAATTCTTCAACGTCTTTGAAGTAAATCACTTAAATAAGAGAAGAAACACTGGTAAAGAAATTTACAGTGGAGGAAGATGTTAGATCTCCAGAATAAAGACCATTGCTACTTCAGATGTGGAATTTATCTGGACTATCTGGGGAAAATAACATTCATGAGATAAAGGATTGTTTCAAGCACTGCAAAAGACGCCCAGAGAAAATCAAATGATTCCATCTCTTTGTTCCAAAGGACTAATAGCAGATCATGTTTTAAGACAACAGAATGTAAGAAAAGAAAAGGATACTCTCAGCAATATTATAATCGCATTTGAAAATTACTTTTCATTAAGGACCAATTATGACAGCAAGTTTTAATAGAAGAGTACGATTTCTTGGGAATTGGTGACAACTTTATTAATGATCTTTACACCTTGGTGAAATTTTGAGATTATGGAGATTTACAATGAAAGTTATTCAAGACAGAGTTGTCATTGGAATTTCTATACATTCTTTCGGATATGTTACAATCAAAACAGGATGTCATACAGGAAATATCTATCCAGATGGTAGTAGATGCTGAAATCTAAAATCAGCAGATGAGAAAGATGGAAACAGAAAGCCAAATCAACTAAAGAAAATCATCAGACTCTGTCAAAGGCCTAAGGGACAAAAACACCAAAGCATCACATTATAAGTCAATATAAAATGTCTTTAAATGATCTGATGCTAGAACCCAGGATCTGAAATATGGAGTTTAAAAATAATACACTCACAGAATCAATGTCCAGCTTCATCACACTTATGTAAGAATAAAGAATTTTTCCGACAATTGTAAAGAAGTCAAAAGCATTCTTTGAACCATAGAACTTATAATGCTTACTTGCACAAATGATTCGTACCTTACAGATAGCAATTGAACTGAAAGGAATTCTAGATTTTGAAGATGTATTTTCTTTAAAACACATTTGATACCATAATGACATACTATCTTTGGAAGGTGTGACTTAACCATTCCTAGGAACAATAGATGACTCCTCAAAACCAAATATAAGACAGGTCACAAAGCTAATTCATTTCTAACTATGATAATAAAGTGTGAAACTGGATGAACACAGCAGGCCAAGCAGCATCTCAGGAGCACAAAAGCTGACGTTTCGGGCATAGACCCTTCATCAGAGAGGGGGATGGGGTGAGGGTTCTGAAATAAATAGGGAGAGAGCGGGAGGCGGACCGAAGAGGGAGAGAAAAGAAGATAGGTGGAGAGGAGAGTATAGGTGGGGAGGTAGGGAGGGGATAGGTCAGTCCAGGGAAGACGGACAGGTCAAGGAGGTGGGATGAGATTAGTAGGTAGGAAATGGAGGGGCGGCTTGGGGTGGGAGGAAGGGATGGGTGAGAGGAAGAACAGGTTAGGGAGGCAGAGAGAGGCTGGGCTGGTTTTGGGGTGCAGTGGGGGGAGGGGACGAACTGGGCTGGTTTTGGGATGCGGTGGGGGAAGGGGAGATTTTGAAGCTGATGAAGTCCACATTGATACCATTGGGCTGCGGGGTTCCCAAGCGGAATATGAGTTGCTGTTCCTGCAACCTTCGGGTGGCATCATTGTGGCACTGCAGGAGGCCCATGATGGACATGTCATCTAAAGAATGGGAGGGGGAGTTGAAATGGTTTGTGACTGGGAGGTGTAGTTGTTTATTGCGAACCGAGCGGAGGTGTTCTGCAAAGCGGTCCCCAAGCCTCCGCTTGGTTTCCCCAATGAACAGGAAGCCACACCGGGTACAATGGATACAGTATACCACATTGGCAGATGTGCAGGTGAACCTCTGCTTAATATGGAAAGTCATCTTGGGGCCTGGGATAGGGTTGAGGGAGGAGGTGTGGGGGCAAGTGTAGCACTTCCTGCGGTTGCAGGGGAAGGTGCCGGGTGTGGTGGGGGTGGAGGGCAGTGTAGAGCGAACAAGGGAGTCACGGAGACAGTGGACTCTCCGGAAAGCAGACAAGGGTGGGGATGGAAAAATGTGTTGGGTGGTGGGGCCAGATTGTAGATGGCGGAAGTGTTGGAGGATGATGCCTTGCCCACCTAGTGACCTAGTTCACCTGGGCCATCTCCAACACATCCCTCACCTTCCTGGACCTCTCAGTCTCCATCTCAGGCAACCAGCTTGTAACTGATGTCCATTTCAAGCCCACTGACTCCCACAGCTACCTAGAATACACCTCCTCCCACCCATCCTCCTGCAAAAATTCCATCCCCTATTCCCAATTTCTCTGCCTCCACCGCATCTGCTCCCAGGATGAGGCATTCCACTCCCGCACATCCCAGATGTCCAAGTTCTTCAAGGACCGCAACTTTCCCCCCACAGTGGTCGAGAACGCCCTTGACCGCGACTCCCGCATTTCCCGCAACACATCCCTCACACCCCGTCCCCGCCACAACCGCCCTAAGAGGATCCCCCTCATTGTCACACACCACCCTACCAACCTCCGGATACAACGCATCATCCTCCGACACTTCCGCCTTCTACAATCCGACCCCACCACCCAAGACTTTTTTCCATCCCCACCCTTGTCTGTTTTCCGGAGAGACCACTCTCTCCATGACTCCCTTGTTCCCTCTACACTGCCCTCCAACCCCACCACACCCGACACCTTCCCCTGCAACCACAGGAAATGCTACACTTGCCCCACACCTCCTCCCTCACCCCTATCCAGGCCCCAAAATGACTTTCCATATTAAGCAGAGGTTGACCTGCACATCTGCCAATGTGGTATACTGTATCCATTGTACCCGGTGTGGCTTCCTCTACATTGGGGAAACTAAGTGGAGGCTTGAGGGCTGCTTTGTAGAACACCTCCGCTCGGTTCGAAATAAACAACTGCACCTCCCACTCGCGAACCAATTCAACTCCCCCTACCATTCTTTAGATGACATGTCCATCATGGGCCTCCTGCAGTGCCACAATGATGCCACTTGAAGGTTGCAGGAACAGCAACTCATATTCCGCTTGGGAACCCTGCAGCCCAATGGTATCAATGTGGACTTCATCAGCTTCAAAATCTCCCCTTCCCCACCGCATCCCAAAACCAGCCCAGTTCGTCCCTTCCCCCCCCTGCACCACACAACCAGCCCAGTTCATCCCCTCCCCCCACTGCATCCCAAAACCAGCCCAGCCTCTCTCTGCCTCCCTAACCTGTTCTTCCTCTCACCCATCCCTTCCTCCCACCCCAAGCCGCCCCTCCATTTCCTACCTACTAATCTCATCCCACCTCCTTGACCTGTCCGTCTTCCCTGGACTGACCTATCCCCTCCCTACCTCCCCACCTATACTCTCCTTTCCACCTATCTTCTTTTCTCTCCCCCTTCGGTCCGCCTCCCCCTCTCTCCCTATTTATTCCAGAACCCTCACCCCATCCCCCTCTCTGATGAAGGGTCTATGCCCGAAACGTCAGCTTTTGTGCTCCTGAGATGCTGCTTGGCATGCTGTGTTCATCCAGCTTCACACTTTATTATCTTGGATGCTCCAGCATCTGCAGTTCCCATTATCTCTCATTTCAAACTATGTCTATTATTGGTAATGTCTCATGACTGTATTATCTGAAAATGACCTCTTGGTAGAAGAGAATAAAACAATAATCTTCTGACAGGTAGAAGGCGGAACAGGCAAGCAGAACACTGCTCAAAATCAAATGAATGCTGTAAGTGCTCTTAAAATACAATTGATTCGTGTGGAGCAGGTGTATACTATCAAAAATCAAGTTTCATACAAGAGTCATACTGGGTTTGAAACATTAACTCTGCTTCTCTCTCCATAGATTCTGCTGGACCTGCTGAGCTTCTCAAGCGTTTTCTGGGGTTTTTGTTTCAGATTTCCAGATTTCATAGCATTTTGCTTTTAAGTGTTGCAGAACAGCACAATCTTTTAGCATTCTCACATTCATACAGCATGGAAAAAGACCCTTCATCCAACCAGTCCATGTCGACGATAACCCCAAACTAATCTAAACCCACCTGCCTGCGCTTGGCCTATAATCCCTCCAAACATTTCTTATTCCTGTACTTACCTAAATGTCTTTTAAATGTTGTAACTGTACCTTCATCCACCACCTCCTCTGGAAGTTCATTCCACACACGAACAACTCTGTGGAAAAAATTTGCCCCCCATGTCCTTTTTAAATCATTCTCCTCTTCCCTTAAAAATGTACCACCTAGTATTGAACTCTCCCACGCTAGCAAAAAGACACCTGCCACTCATCTTATCTATACCCCTTATGATTTTTTTCAAAACTATAAGGTCACCCCTCAACCTCGTATGGTCCAGTGAAAAAATGCCAGCCTATCCAGCCTCTCCCAATAACTTGAACCTTCCATTCCCAGTAGCATCCAAGTAATTTTTTTCTGAACCCTCTTCAGCTTGATAATATCCTTCCTATGATACGACGACCAGAACTGGACACTCCAGAAGAAGCCTCACCTACGTCTTCTTCCACTTTAAAATGACTTCACAACTCCTCTACTCAAAAGGTCTGAGCAATGAACGCAAGCAAGATAGCGAGTTTTGAGAAGATTTGTAGCTCAGGTTGAAGTTCTGGATGTGAGTTTGCTCACTGAGCTGGAAGATTAGTTTTCAGACGTTTCATCACCATTCTAGGTAACATCATCAGTGAGTCTCCAATGAAGCCCTCACAGCACCCTCCCTCCATTTTCAATGATCCACCACCTCTCTCTCTCTCTCCCTCTCTCTCTCTATTTTCAATGTTCCATTAACTCTCTCCCTCCATTTTCAATGCTCTATCAACCCTCTCTCTCCATTTCAAATTTTCCATTACTACTCTATCTCATCTTTGAATGTTCCATGACCCCCTCTCTATTTTCAATGTTCCATCACCACTCTTGATCTGCATTTTCAATGTTCCATCATACCTCGCTCTCTCTCTCTCTCTGTCTGTCTCTCTCTCCATTTTCAATATTCCATTACAACACTCTGTCCATTTTCAATGTTCCAGCAATCCAGCGCTCGCTCTCCACTTTCATTGTTCCATCAATCCTATCTCACTCTCTCTCGCTTCATTTTCAATGTTTCCATCAGCCATTTCTCTCCATTTTCAATGTTTTACCACCTCTCACTCTCCATTTTCAATATTCCATCACCTCTCTCTCTGTCGATTTTATATGTTTCATCAACACTCTCTCTATTGTCAATTTTCCATAAACTATCTCTCCATTTTCAATTTTCCATCACCCACTTGTGTTCATTTCCAATGTTCCATCACCACACTCTCTCTCCATTTTCAATGTTCGATCACACCACTCTCCCTCCATTTTCAATAATCCAAAACCTGTGTCTTTCTTTCTCTCTCTCTGTCTCTCTCTCTCTCCATTTTCAATGTTCTGTCACCCGACCCTCGCTCCATCGGAGGATCACTGATGATGTTACCTAGAATGGTGATGAAACGTCTGAAAACTAACCTTCCAGCTCTGCGAGCAAACTCACATCCAGGCAAGCATGCTAAATGCCTTCTTAACCACCCCGTCTACATGTGATGCAAATGTTAAAGAATTATATCCCTGAACCCCTAGGTTTCTCTGTTCTACATCACTACCCAGGGCCCTACTTTTAATTGTATAAGTCCTGCCCTTTTTGTTTAAACAACAGGTGATACCTCATATTTAACCAGGTTATACATCATCTGCCACTCCTCAGCCTAACGACCCAATCAATCAAAATCTCTGTAATCTCAGACAAGTGCTTCACTGGTCACTAAGCCACCAAGTTTGGTATCATATGCAAACCTAATAACCATGCAGCAAGTCCAGCAGCCTACCTGGCAAACACATTGCATGTGCATTGACCAAATGGCCACTTTTCAAAGTTTTTTCTTAATTCATGTTGTGGGATGTGGGTGTCACTGCCTGGCAGCATTTATGTCCATTCCTATCTGCCTTTGAGAAGGTGCCTTCTTGGACCACTGTAGTCACCTGCTGTGGGTTGACACACAATGCCATTAGGGAGGGAATTCCAAGATTTTGACCCAGTGACAATAGAGGAATGATGATATATTTCCAACACAGGATGGTGAGAGGCTTGGAATGAAACTTGAGGTGGTGGTGTTTCCATATCTGCTGCCCTTGCCCTTTTAGATGGAAGTGGTCATGGGTTTAGAAGGTAACAAAGTGTGGAGCTGGATGAACACAGCAAGCCAAGCAGCATCTCAGGAGCACAAAAGCTGACGTTTCAGGCCTAGACCCTTAAGGTGCTGTCTGAGATCTTTGGTGAATGCCTGCAGTGTATCTTATAGATAGTACACACAGCTGCTACTGAACTTCGGTGGTGGAGGGAGTGGATTCTTGTGGATGTAGTGCCAATCAAGCCAGCTGCTTTGTCCTGGATGGTGTCAAGCTTCATGAGAGTTCTTGAGACTGCATTCATCCAGGCAAGTGGAGAGTATTCCATCACACTCCTGATTTGTGCCTTGTAGATGGTGGACAGACATGGGGAGTCAAGAGGTGAGCTACTTGCTACAGTATTCCTAGCTTCTGACCTGCTTTTGTAGCCATTGTGTTATATGATGAGTCCAGTTGAGTTTCTGATCAGTGATAACACCTCGGATGTTGATAGTGGGGGGATTCAATGGTAACACAGTTGAATGCCAAGGAGCAGTGGTTAGATTGTCTTTTCTTGGTGATGGTCATAGCTTGGCATTTGTGTGGCATGAATGTTACTTGCCACTTGTCATCCCAAGCCTGGATATTGTCCAGATCTTGTTGCTTTTGAACACAGACTGCTTCAGTGCCTGAGGCATTGTGAATTGTGCTGAACGTTGTGAAATCATCGGCGAACATCCTCACCTCTGACCTTATGTTGGAAGGAACGTCATTGATGAAACAGTTGAAGATAGTTGAGCTGAGGACACTACCCTGAGGAACTCTTGCAGAAATGTCTTTGAACTGAGATGACTGACCACCAACAGCAATCTTCAGCCAGAAGTGCTGAGTGGATGATCCATCTTGGCCTCCTCTAGTGGTCCCCAACATTACAGATACCATCTTCCTATGTGTCAGGTATGGATCAAGTACTAAATTTCAACTGTAATCACCCTAAAACCCACAGAGTTGTGTTAAAAAAATTGTTCAAACGAGCCACAATACACTACAGCAACCCAGAACCGTGCCAAAATGAGCACAAAAACCTGCACCAAGTATTCAGAGATAACGGATACCCGAACAGCTGGGTCTGACAATGCCTGTCACCCAAACAACAGGAAGATACAGTACGCCCTGACACATTTGTCACATTACTATACATCAAAAATGTATCTGAACTGACGACAAGACTCCTACGGCCACTGGGCATCAGAGTGGTACACAAACCTACAGCAACACTATGCAAACTGCTAACAAGAACTAAAGACCCCTTACCTATTATGGACAGAACCAGCGTAATATACAAGACTCAATGCCAGGACTATGACAAATATTACATTGGACAGACAGGCTATGAAAATACATAAGCATCAACTAGCAACAAAAAGCCACGACCAATACTCACTTGGCTCCATACGCATGGACAAGAAGAACCACCAGTTCGACTGGAACAGCATCAAGGTCCAAAGACAAGCCAAAAAAGACAAGCACAAGAATTGGGCCTGGTTCTCTACCAAGAAGGTCATCGATAAACGCATGGATTAAACCCTACATATACACTTCTGCAAAGAAAATCCAGAAATGAGATAATCAACTCCAATTTTTAAGTAAGAAGTGGGAAAACACAACAATGCTTCATCAGAGGTTGCACTGATGATGTTACTCAGCAGAGTAATGAAATGTCTGAAAACTACCACACCAGCTCCGCGAGCAAACCAACCACAGCATCCAGAAATCAAGCTACAAATCTATTCAAGAATCTTCATTTGTCGGGATGGCACCTGTTGCCATGCCAAGGGACGAGAATCTGCCTTCTGTTCTGGACAGCTTTCAGGAGAACCTCTAGGGGAGCATCACTACAGCATGGCGCCACATTTTGCCTGGTGCCTGACATCTTCAGGGTTGGGCAAAGTGATGAGCAGCAGTTGGGTGGGGGTTCTCATTTGTGGAAAGTGAAGAGCACTCTGGGTGTATTTTGAATATGGCACCTTAATTTTGAGCTTGGGAGGTTCTGATGGAGAGTAGCAGAGGTTTGTGAAGGTGGCAGAAATTTTCTGCCTGTAAAGTTTCACCAAGCAAGTAAATGTAATGATCTGAGGCAAGTTGTAATCGCGCAGGAAACACTGTCCCACCTCCCAAATGCAAGTATTGCCCACTTTTAGGGCCCTCCACATTGTTTAAAAGCAGCAAGTACATTTTTAAAATGTTCTTTTTGCCTTTCTTCATAAAACAACGTTGTGTCATCTTCATATTCTGAATTAAATGAATTGTCTTGATACTCACCTGAAAAAATAAGGGTCATGTAGGGGAGAAAAGCAAAAAAGAGTGATGCTCTGGTTTCATGTCATACTATCCGGTTGGCATGGTTACAGTAATGTTTAGTTAGACACGTGAGTTTCAAAAATCGGAACAGTTGGTGACATTAAAGAATTATAACAGCTTTATCAGGTGATCAGCGGCAAGATGGAGAGCTGTTAAGAATTTAAATATTCAAGTACTACCAGCTGAAACATTCTGCCACAGTGATTACAATTACTCTTCCTTATTGTTTATGACTTGGCTGGAGTTATATAAAATAACACGTAGAGGTTAAAGATGTTTAATATAAGAACGGCTTCTACCCAATGTATTCCATCGCGAACACACAGCAATAATTTGTGCTCAGTGTCTGACCATCTCAGATAGGACTCCACTAATGCTGCAGTGTTACTCCTGCCCATATACCTTGTCTGGAAGTTGGCTTCACAATCAGCACCACTTGGATTGGCTAAGCTGGTACATCAACAAGGATTTAACCGAAATGGTGATGAATAACAAGTCATAATATGAAACTGCTTTCAGGATAAGACAAGGAAAATACTCTTGAAAAGTCACAGAATCTGTACATTTTGTTAAGTGCATCTGTGTGCAGTATTCTTAGATTATGATACTAAGGAATCTGTGTTGGTCCACGGTAACCATGTGACACCACAACAAATCACACAGCTGGAGACAACTTCAACTTGTATTTAGCCAATTCCCATCTCAGGTGAAGCTCTACCCTGAATATTTTACCCACGCTGCTTGACCTCTGTCCCTGGATTGCTGATTTGGTCCTGGTTTGGCCTCACCCAGAATCATAACCTCTGCTCTATTTCCCTCCCTGCTGTAGTTCAACTCCTTTTCACGCTATATTCATAGCAATTGTTTTCATAAAACTGATTAGCTCCTAAGCTTGACAACTGATGTCTGGGTTTAAATGGGGTGTCAGCCGGCAATACACTAAACCCTGAACTATTCCTGTCAGCTAAATGCACTGCTTGCTGTTTGAGCAGACCATTTGTAGTTACTTTGCAACTTGTCGTGTGAGCCGAGAGTTCAAGATATAAAGCTGACATACGACTAGAAGACAGATTACTGTGTGACAAGAATAAAAATAGTGAATGCTTGAGTTCTCAGATGGTACAGTAAAATTGCTATAAGTTAAAAGTAGATAAGGGACAAAAAATATTAAGCAATGATTCAGTGCGGCAGAAATCTTCACTTGCTTGGATTTGTTTTTAAAAATGTGTCCAGATGCCAGCAATAAATGGAAATTTTGAATATTCATCATGCAAGATGAACTGGTAAATTATGGCTGAGACTCTCAGAGTTGTCATCAATTGTCACAAGTGTATTTTTCAAATTCCTTTTCAAAGCATAACATATACCTAATTGTTTCTGTTGCTGGAATTGATGTAAATGGGGAATGATGTTTTGAGAGTTATACAAAAAAACATTTAGCTTTGTTGAAACAGTAACAGCTGAAATGAGTTTGTAGCTTGCAAGATTCAAACACATTTCTGTTTCACTGTAACATCGGCAAAAGCAATTCTTTATAAACTTCGAATTTAAGGAAAAGAAGCCATTCAAATATATTTGGGCAACGTAGTAACTCAATAGATTAAAGAAAAGTATTAATATTTTGGAAATAGTTGGATTTAGATTTTTGCAGGTATTGTACAAACATGTAATAACAATCAATAAATTGTTGGCACATAAACAAGCAGACTTACAGTACAATATCAAACTCTAGGCACCTGTATGTTTGTTATTGTAATCTCTATTAATATAATTCCTTTAATAGCATGCTGATCTTTGTCACAGAGCGCATATCTCTCTTTTTTAAATAGATGAGCAGCAGACTAAGTGACTGAAATGAAATGTGCTGAATGTTTATTTGCCAAACTACCTCAAACTGATTGTTACTCATAGTAAACCATAATTTGGAAAGGGTACTGTTTTTATCACTTTAAATGTGCAAAAATAAAGTGAAACTCTGACATTTAAACAATATTTTTTTCAGATGCTCCTAAAAGTGTTTTTGCGTGGTGGAATTTCATAAACTCCAAGTTCCGATTTGTCTCCAAGAGTGTAGGGATGCAACTTTGTCTTGGGATAAACTGCTTTGTTTTGAACAAAGGGGCATCAATATGGTTAGTCCTTTGTACATCCTTGTATGTTATTGGGCTTATTAGTATCCTGTTTTTCAGTGTAGTGTGCAGAAAAAAAGAAGATAGCATTCAATTTATTTCAGCATAATAATGAATTAAGAACAATTGATTTGACTTAAAGAGGCATCACATTTATATGTTTTCAAAAAATCTTATTTCAACTTAGTGCAGGAATTCAGAAAAGAATTATCACATGTGCAACTCCAGCAGGGGCACTTGATTGTGACCATGATTAGGAGCTGAAGTTTGCTTCTTTCCTTGATGTATATAATATGACATGTGCACAGCAGTCAACGTGGTATATGTTATGCTCATGTCCACCTGAACCATCTGAGATTGTGGAGATTGACTGCCACAAATCCTTCTTATTGGCATTAGTCTAAGTTACTGCAAGTGGAAGTTGCCCACATTAAGTGTTTGGAGATGCTTGGTCTTGTTAGACAGAAGAGATTTGTTATATAATAACTGAATTTTGCCAGAAATCCCCCAAGTGTCATTTCCATCTCTCAGTGAGTTCGAGAGAGTTTTCTCATGTGAGCATCTCAAACCTGCCTCACTAACTGGGTACCATGATCTCTATGGTGCCCCACTCATGTGAAACTATCCAGATTTTCCCAGGCACCATACGTCACAGTACTCACCGCTGCCAGGATATCTCAGGATTACTGATGTCAATGCCATCTTTGAACTCTAGCTGTGTACATAGTCAAGTATTGATGGTGTGGAGTTGCCTTTCATCATGCACGTAGTAGGACAGTTTCAACAATCCAACACTTCCACTAGCACATTAGTGTCACAGCTGACACTTCATTGTTCATACAATTGTACGTTCCTACACGTACCATGGTTTACCTGCCAGGCTGCCAATGAGTCAACTGCCTTTAGCCACAGCCTATTTTATAACCGTCTCTAAATCACTGTTAATCTTTCTCCAGTGCCCACTGCAGCCCATATCAAAAACTTCAATATTGAAGTATCAAACACACAGAAGAACTCAGCCGCTTCAGAACATTTATCTTTATTCATCAAAAGCAAACAAAAATCGCACAACAAAAAATTTCATTTGAATCTGGGAACAAAAGTGAATGGCTTGCAAGACGAGGACCAACAATTTTACAGCTTATCATTGATTGCTATACCCTGTACTCAAGTACAGGAATGGCAATTAAATCTTGCTTGGCTTGAAACGCCCCACGCTCTAAGCTCTTTCATGCAGAAAGTGCTATTCTTCTCACCCAATGCCCTAATCATCCTCCTCAGACTATTGTTCCTGCTCGCCTGGGTCATCAGCATTCCTCATATCGCCTTTCTGCCTGCTCCACTTGTGCAGAGTGAAGACTGTATGGAACATTCCTTCTGAAGTGTTGAGTAAGGCCTCCCCTATACAGAACCAAATGGCAAAACCTTAACTTCAGCAAGTTTATTGTTAGCAAATCTAATATAGCTACTGGGTTAAGGTGGTAAACATTTGGCGTAGAAAGACTGATCTGTGAAGAAATATCAGGAGTGAGGTGTTTGATTACTATTTGAGATATTAACTGGTCAATCTAACAGTTGGGTCCTTATCAAGTTGCTCATGTGTTGAATATAAACCTACACTACTGCCACCTCTATACAGTGAGATGCATCCTCCATGACCAATGACTAGTTTACCCCTGCCTCATTCTGCATGTGCAATGTCTTTGTAGCTTTGATCTGTATGTTGCTTTCCATGCATGCAGCAATTAGATACAGCTTTACAGCCTGTGTAGTGGCTTCTTCTCCATGTTCTTAATTTTCAGATACACAGGCCTCTGAATGCTTCAGCACAGCCGCACATGGACTAACATATGCCACTACCACCACTATCTCCATCACCACCTTTACCGTCACCACCATTACCATTACCATCACCACCAACACCATCACCACCAACACCATCACCTTCACCATCACCATCACCACCATTACCATCACCATCACCATCACCTTCACCATCACCACCATTACGATCACCATCACTACCATTACCATCACCAACACCATCACCATCACCACCATTACCATCACCATCACCACCAACACCATCACCTTCACCATCACCACCATCACCATTACCATCACCAACACCATCACCTTCACCATCACCACCATTACGATCACCATCACTACCATTACCATCACCAACACCATCACCATCACCAACATTACCATCACCATCACCACCAACACCATCACCTTCACCATCACCATCACCACCATTACCATCACCAACACCATCACCATCACCATCACCACCATTACCATCACCATCACCACCAACACCATCACCTTCACCATCACCATCACCACCATTACCATCACCAACACCATCACCATCACCACCATTACCATCACCATCACCACCAACACCATCACCTTCACCATCACCACCATCACCATTACCATCACCATCATCACCATTACCATCATCACCAAAACTATCACCAACACCATCACCATCACCACATTTGCACAAACGTATTTTCTAGGTTCTATTTGCATTCCCCGAGTTGGGTGTGTGTCTACTGTGCAGGGACACATTCAAACAGATCTGAGGTCTCTCCTAATTGCACCGCACATTCTCTGCAAGGTCTTCTTTTGCAAACCTACTTAGGACAAAGACAAAGGTGGTCAATATTCATTTGATTCATTTGTCCTCTTACTTGCCTTTACACTACACTTTTCTCACCATGTCTGAAGCTTGCCTTCATTCCTGTGACCTTCCCTTTGTCAGTCATCAATCTTATCTTGTGACTATTGGCCTTTTCCCCTCACTCCCATTTCCATCCAGATTTCCACTCCCAGCCTCATCCTTACTCCACCACTTAATTAGTTCAGTGTTTTTTCTCATCTTCAGCACACCATTCAATTCTCCTCTCAATATAGAACTCCCAACCTTTCTTGACTCCTTTTCCCCTTTCACTATGATTCTCCCAGCTACATCCCTACAGCATTGTCTGCCATTACTAGAGGGATGGAATTTAAAAACAAGGAGGCTATGCTGCAGCTGTATAGGGTCCTGGTGAGGCCACAGCTGGAGTACTGTGTGCAGTTTTGATCTCCTTACTTGTGAAGAGATGTACTAGCAGTGGAGGGGATACAGAGGAGATTCACTCGGTTGATTCCAGAGTTGAGAAGGTTGGATTATGAGGAGAGACTGAGTAGACTGGGATTATACTCACTGGGATTCATAAGAATGAGGGGAGATCTTATAGAAACATATAAGATTATGAAGGGAATAGGTAAGGTGGAGGCAGGGAGGTTGTTTCCGCTAGCAGATGAAACTAGGACTTAAGGGCATTGCCTCAAAATAAAGGGAAGCAGATGTAGGACTGAGGTCAGGAGGAACTCCTTCACCCAAAGAGTTGTGAATCTGTGGAATTCCCTGACCAGTGAAGTGGTTGAAGCTACCTCGCTGAATCTGTTCAAGGCAAAGCTAGATAAATTTTTGAACAGTAAAGGAATTAAGGGTTATGGTGAGTGGGCGGGTAAGTGGAGCTGAGTCTTAAAAAGATCAACCATGATCTTATTAAATGGCGGGGCAGGCTCAAGCGGCTGGATGGCCTACTCCTGCTCCTATTTCTTATGTTCTTATGTTCTCATTTTCCTCTTTTCATCCCCCAGGATCATTCTTGTACCTGTCACAACCAGACCCTTTAAGTTTGTTTTCCTAGTCTTCATCCCTATTGAAATATTTTGCATTGCGTCTCTTTTGGAGTTGGGCCCTTTGCTGGTGTCAGCCAGTGTGTTTCCCTCACGGGGGCAGGCTTGGTCGACCCAATCATACATCATTGTAAGCCGTCAATGCAATCAAGCAAGACATCATATCATTGAAATTTCTCTTGAGCTGGCCAACACCATTAAGTTTCTCCTCATACACTGTAAGCCTTTGAGCAAATAAATGAAATCGTTGTTAAGCAGACAAGTTTAGTGATGAAATCCGTTCTCATTAGAGTTTGCAGGTACACACCCTACTTACATAAATACATCTATATACAGTGGAGTTTGTGAACATTTGCTTCCCCTTTTACCTAACAAGATTGCAACCATGAACGTAATTCCAGTGGGCTGGGATGTTAAAGAGAATTCATAGCATGCTAACTGAAGCAAAGAAGGTTCTTAACCATCAACAATGGGAAAGATTACCCTCCTGAAATGTTCTGAGGATTTAATACCGAAACTTTAACCCTCTGTTGGGAAAGAGGGTTTTTACCTTCCCCCACTCACCTATCCTTCTAAATTCTCAGGTGGAATGGAACATTTTACCAATCATGTTGTATTGTCAAATTACTCTAGGGAGATCTAATCTCTGACTGTTGCTTTTTGGCAAAGACTTATATCAGCTCTTTCATACTGGCTTTATATAAACCAGCCTGGAAATACTCACTCTGACTACATAACAAACAAGATCCATACCTAAAACAGAATAGATAGCAAGATCAACATAGTATTTAAAGATTGATTATTTTAACGTTTCAACGGTGAATAGCCTATGGATAACCTAGGCAGCAACACTCAAACTGAAACTCAACTGCACAGGAAAAGATATCACTACCAAAACATTGATATAGTTCCTAGAATTCCTTTAAATAAAAAAAGGACCTGTTCAGTTCGCATAAATCAGTAGCTCTGTTAATGAAATAGGGAACTGGGCATTCATAGCCAAGATGAAGAAAGGTATGTTTAGCTAACACTAGGGTTAAAAGTCTTCTAGTTATGATGTGAAGCAAAATTATAGACGTTTCTTTTCAGAAAAAAACTTAAAAGCTTGCCAGGAATACTAAACTGATAACATCTAAATCAAAGCATGGATAAGAACTGATGTCAAGTGACGCTTCACTCAGTCTAATGCTGAGGATCCCAAATATTTCTCATAGAACAGCATTGTGGTATCATGGAGAAATGTCTTTCTAGTGTGTGAAGAAAAGCCAGGCTAGGATGCAAATTACAGGAGTAACTCACTCATTGTGTCAACAATAATCAATCAATTGTAAGCTTTCAGGAATGGCTTTCAGAATGAAACTTGCCTGTGCAGAATGATTAGTCTATTTACCACCCAAAATAAGAGTGATGTTCCTTCAGTGTGAGTCTTAGCTTTAACAACAAGCATACATTATCAGCTCAAAAACTTGCATCCAAAAATCTATATTATCGACTCTCACATGATGTTGAATTCTAAAACAGAGCAAAAGGCGGAAGGGTGGACTGCTGCAAATATTGCCCCAAAAATGACATCTTTTATTTTGTCCCACTGGAGGAGGCCTTCAACAGCTGTTATTTAGCTACTCTCCTGACTATAAGATAGTAAGACTGTAGCTAAATTAATTGGCCCATTGTCTTTCTCTGCATATCTCAGTTATCTTGTAAAGGAATATAGATTTTAAAGTCCTTACGGCATCCTTGAAGAGTGAGGTTTTAACCTGAGACCGTTGTTCTTTGGTTGATGTATTGAATAACCAGGAGGAACAATTGTTGCATTTATCCTTTAGGCTCTCAGTGTTCTGATTTTTCTTTATAAACATCATTGTCACTGGCCATTGTTTTTTCCTCGTTTAGAGGCAGAGAGAGCTTTGTCAAGATTGGCATCAGTCCCGCAGTCAAAAATTCATCTCCTCTGCACTGTCAAAACGGAACTTCCTGAAATACAAGCTGTTTGTATATTTTGCTGATTGAGTTCCTTGTCTCCAAGCTTAAAAATTACACAATATTTTCATCTCTGACATGTGGGCTTTTCATTGAGGTGTAAGTTACATTGGGGCTTAGAGTCTGGTTGACTGGATATAGTATCTTTGGATACAAATGTTATTTTCAGTTCAGATTTGTTCAAATTATTCCATGTTGGTTTCTTAAAGCTTGGCTAAACTAAGTAATCTGATGAATTCTGTGGCCATTTTAAATCAGTGGTTTTGTCCCTTTTTAAATTATAATTTCAGCCCAAAAAGTCCCAGGTAATAAAGTCAGATGATGGAATCAAAAATCAATACATATTTTATCACTATCGTGATACTGTTTTAAAGTAGACTCATGCTTTAAATATATTTAAATTTAATGTTGCAATTTGGGCCTCAGAAAGAAGGGGTGTCCCACTGGCTTTTTACTATGTCCCCAGTATCAAAAGGATGAGGTGGAGGAAATATCAACAGACACATTTAGCCTACCTCTTGTCCTGATTGAATGGTGGCCATGTTTTCTGTGAACATCAAGGCTGTGACCCCTGTCATTTGATACAGTCAAATGAGAGTGGAGGTGGGAGATAATAGGAACTGCAGATGCTGGAGAATCTGAGCTAACAAGGTATAGAACTGGATGAACAAAGCAGGCCAAGCAGCATCTTAGGAGCAGGAAAGTTGATGTTTCGGACTTAGTTATGATTGATTTTCCTGTCTTAAGCCTGAAACAGCAAGGTATTGTAGTCAAGTGATCACAGACCCAAAACTGGATGTTCTAAATTGGTCTAAATCTGGAGAAATCAGGCCTGCCAGAAAACTGGCCAAAATAAGTTAAACAGCAGTCAGCAATTATTGGCTACAGAGAACAGTGGAAACCAAGCTCAGAGAGGTTAGAAAAGTTGAAGGGTAACCAGTTACAACCAGCGTGAGGGTTGTGTATTGAAGAATTTTCAATGAGATGTTCTGGCATCGTGACAGCCTGAGTATATGCACTCTAGACCTCTTGGCATGGCATTAGTGAAGGGTGTTGGCATGACCTTATCAGGTAATTTGAACCCAGCTCATGACCCCATTGATCAAAGACCACAGAACATTCTGGAAGACGTGGTGTTGGGGGGGAGAGGGATGGAATAAAGACACATACTACTTGAAGCCAGCCCCTCAAGGAAATCTCAGCGAAGACTCAGTTGGGCCCAGTAGTGGATCTCTGTCCACCTGGAGAGAGAGGGAGAGAGAGAGAGAGAGAGAGAGAGAGAGAGAGAGAGAGAGAGAGAGAGAGAGAGAGAGAGAGAGAGAGAAGCTTCACCCTGACCTGTGAGGCCTATCTTTGCGGAAGAGAACCAGCCCCACATCAGAAAGGGAGGAGATTCCAACAGCCAAGGTGAAACACGTGGGTCATTGTGGGTAATATCCTGTCTCAGACAGATAGAACTAGATACAGAGTAAAGATCGCGGGAGTTTGAGAAATGTTTTAAAAGGGAACGTTTTGTTAATAAAATCGAGTAGAACAGCTAAGCAAATTCTGTGTCCCTTTGTCCATATCGCCGATAAGAGCACTTGGATAGCGTATTTGTAAGCATAAACTGGTGGTGTCCAAAGCACAGACAACAGTATTGTTTGATTTACTCCTTTCCTTTTAACTCCTGTCACTTGTTGAGGGAGGCCAAAGGGTGTTGCACAAACCCTGGTTTTCAGGTTCTAATTTTTGACATAAATAAATAGTAAAAAAACTTGCAAAATGAAATCAAAGATAATGTATTTTAACAAAATGCGAAAACTATAAGGAATTGCTTCACTATTTCATTCATACACACGAGCATACAAAGAGGGACAAAGAAAGGGAAGGAAGTAAAGTAAAACATGATTTTTAAAAAAAAAATCAAGGACATCGGTATTTGTCTACATGAAGTAGAATGCAGTAGGCCAGTCAGTCAACTCACCTTGTAGCAGTTCTTTTCATGGGAGCTGGGATGGAGATGGATGGCAGTCAAAGGTGCAGCAGTATTTCTTCTACTCAGAGAATTAGTCCAGTTTGGCAGGCAAAATGTCACATCCCTTATGAAAATGAGATTTTTGAGAGAGAAGGAAATTGAGATATCATTTTCCAGTGGTTGAGGCCTGGAGCTGCCATGGTCATGATGTTAAGACAGATTTGGAATTGGAGAACTGTACATTCAAGCAGCTCAACAAGCTCAGATTTCAATCATGTGACAAAGATGGGCATTTCAGTTGCTGATGGCCCAACATCAGTGGGCTAATTGAAAGGTTGTTAAACTAACAGTTTCACAGTTTTAACTCCCCAATTACAGATTCTTCCCCATTACAGCTTCCATTGCAAGGTGATGAGGTAACTGTAAAAGCATTGGTGCTCATTTTAACATGATGGACCTTGAAGTGCACCTTTTTCCATAGCTGACTGGGAGCGGATAGCTGGTCTCCAAGTTCTTTGCGTCAATTTTAGCTGGTATGTCTCTACATTGAAGAGAGTTCAGAAGCTTCTGGAAATGGGACTATAATGCTATCTGCCTCAGCCATTTTGAGTCCAACAAGGCAATCTATTTTTGAAAGATACAAGACTAAAACTTGAAAAATGTAGAAAGGAGTGGCAATTACCCAATGCACGAGAATAATGTACCTTACCCACGAAAACATAATTGAGTTGTACTACCTATGAACATACCTCCAAAGGGAGATCTTCAGCTCAGTTATAAATCTTTTCACGTTTTTCACAATGCTACTTTGTCAACAAACTCCATTGAAATACTTGTAGACAGATAACTCTCGGCAAATAAAACTCCCACTTGGAAATTATGCTGCACCATGTTTGTCAGCATTTCCCAAAGGCCCCTACATCATTCCTCATAGATGCAGTTGGTGATATCAAATCTGGTCACATTCCATATAAAATGTTTCCTGATTGCAATGTGATCGTTTTCCTTCACTACGAATACTTAATGAAACTGCAGCAAGGAAATTTAGGTTCATGAAACGAACAGAAACAGAAATTGCTGGAGAAACTCAGCAGGTCTGGCAACATCTGTGTTTCAAGTCTAGAGACTCTTCTTCAGAACAAATTGGACTCATTATTGGCAGAGATACATCATCAAGTACAAGTGGAGTTTAGTACAAATCACCAACAAGGATGCTTAGACTACAATGTCCACAGGGCACACTGACTCTATGAATGCTATCAATCCTCATATTGGTAAGCCTTAAAAGACTTTAGCAATGATTTTGGTATTAAACTCTTTAATTCACAAACAATTCATGGAATCTTAATTTGTGGTCGCAATGCAATCTGTTCAAACTACAAGTAAATTCTCCTTTACCAAAAGGAGGAGGAGAACTAATACATGGAACACAAAACGAAAGTTTATACAATGAGTTTTTCAAGACTTGTCCAGCTGCACAGCTGCAACTTCAGCAAAAAAAACTCTTAAAATGCGCATAAATAGTTGTGAACATCTGCTTAAGTCATGATGGGGCAGCACAATAAAAAAAATCTCCCCATGAGTTCCTGGAAAAAAGGAGAGAATGCGAAACAGCTGAAAAAGAAAGACTGTCAGATTTAAGGAAGCTTTCAAAGGCAGTTAACTGCACACATTTATCAAATCATAGTACTCCAGAGTGAGGGCCACCAATGGTAGAGAAAAAGTCGCTAACAACAGGGGATAGCCAGAGTCAAATATATGCGGCAGGAATTCCCATTGGAGTTCACTTAATTACTATGGGATAAGATCAAGAGAGATTGGAACTTGGAATGAGAATTGTGAAAGGTTAATTTGTCAAGAGTATAAGAAGGCAGTGCGAGTAGGTGGGGGCTGACTGCTTTTGTTAGGATGAGAATGAGGACAGTATTCTGAGTTAGTTATAATTTGTCAGGATGAAAGCATAGCAATCGCTTCCCAAATTATTTTTTCAAAATTACTTGAGGTGAACAGTTGAAACAGAAATCAATCAGCAAAGTAACGTTGGGCTGAATCTTATTTTATTTGGCAGTGTTAATTTAATCAAAGGGTTTCTCTCCTTGAGACTTAGAGAGATCTCTCAAAGCATCTTATCAAACTCATCTCATTAATCACCCATTGTACCCATTCCACCCAATTCTAGCTCCATCCTAACACCGGCTATTTACAGAAAAACTCGCCATTCTGTGGATATCCACCAAAATGCCAGCATCCTTGGTTCCACACGATCTTTAAAAGGCTGTTATGTCCCCAGACAAGGGCTAACGATTCAGAATTGCCCCTCACCAATAATGTCATGACACACCAGTCAAATAGCCAGGCCGCCCATGACACATAACCGACATGGTTGACACATTCTTGCACACACAACCCCTTACTCTCACCCTAGTCATTGCATAATCACCAGACTACACTGTCCAATTGTCCTTAGCTATGTCCCATCTAACCACCTTCTCCAAGTCACTGCAATTCTATCCCCAATACCCACTGTAGACCATCATCTTATCATCATCCACTGGGGGAATAGTGAATGCAAGTAGATAATCAGAAAGTATCCAAGATGAGCTACAGCCAACAAAAGCAAACACCAATGAAATGGACATTGGTTGTAGTTCACCCCCACAATTCAAACCAAATGTTGGAATAATGGTTAATGATTATTTTACATTCATGATGTTGCACCCAGCTCCCATCTCCCATCTCCTAAAATTGATGTCAATCAGGTCCTGTCTGGCTTGGAGCTCCCAATGCAATTAAGTTTTGATATTCACAGAGAGAACTTCCACCTTTCCAATGTGTAGCTACTGAAGTGGCTAACACGTAATATATCCCCTGAATTGGTAACTCGCTCCTGCCTAGCAAGAATCTTACCTGGATCTTAGTTCGAAGATGCAATGAGTCGTTCCTGGCATAGAGATAGGTGGAACATAACTTCTCACACAGTTTTGCCACATTTCTTGCCAGCACAGTACCAAAAGTTCGGATTGCACACAGGCAAGTTGCAGCTCAGCAACAGAGACGTCGCCATAGAGCCCATGTTTGAGACTGTACTTTGAAATTCAATGAAGTGACTGCCATTGAGAACCCAAGACACAAAGAAAGGCACCAAGAGACAAACAGGTCAAGAGCAGGGCCAGAGACCTGGGCCTTAATCCGACTGTGACATGCAATCTCAAAGGAGAATGTTCACCATTTGTTTGTTGTGTGGGTCAATGACCCATAATTCTGGTGTTGGTGCATAAAGTCTAACAAGCTTAGGCCACTCTTGTGTGCTGCTTCTGGAGGTTAGTTTTTTAAGGGATAGTACTTGGATGTGAATCGAGATTTTTGCTGCTATGGAAAGCCACTTGTGCTCAAAATATTTCTGTGCAGTTTAGACCTCAATTTCTCAACTGCAATTCCTTTCTTTTGGACTGATAAAGATGTGATAAACTGACAGCCCAGAACACAAGCAATTGGTATTGACTTACCAAAAAAAGACATTTCGTATTGCCTGCTTCCAGCATCAAAGCCTATCAATGTCCAAAAATACTGCTCAATTCCTTCATAAAAAATTCATCTGCCATTATTCAACTCTTGAAAGTTGATGCAGAAATGAATTCATGTCCATATCGTAAAGTTTTTTAATAGTTTAAACAAGGTTCACCATGAAAAGCTAAAATAATCCATTCTCCCTTTCTATTATTACTACTTAACATTATGACTCTCAACTAATATACCTGCATAGAAACATAGTAAGATAGGATCAGGAGTAGGCCATTCAGCCCTTCCAGATTGCTCTACCCTCAGTGCCATGTTCCCATTATCTCCCTTTGATCCCTTAAGCCCTAAAAAGTATATTTAACTCCATCTTGAAAACATGTCATGTTTTAAACGCAACCACTTTCTGTGGCAGCAAATTCCACAAGTTCACCACTCTCGAGGTGAAAAAATTTTCTCTGCACTCAGTCCTAGTGGTCTACCCGAAATCCTGTGACACCTGCTTCTGGTTCTTACTCTGATTCATAAACAATTGTTCCTACGCAGTGCTCCCTGAGTGGCACTGGGGCACTGTTGGGATACGAGATGATTCTTGTCTCTGGCTACTGAGTTGAGATTTTTGTAGGCAACAGACATTCCACCATCAGAGCCAAAATTAGAAGCCAAATTCTGTGCAGTGACAAAATAAGTAAGAACAATAGCTTTCCCCAATAGTTTTATAGGCAGTCCAGAAGCTCAGCTTTAGAAGAGTCATTGATAGCACTGGCCACAGCTGAGGCTGCAGCAGCAGGTAGAGCGTGCCTCAATGACTGGGCAGGCCAGCCATGGTGATTAATATGATGCATACGTGGTGTTGCTGCAGTGATGAGGGCTACTGACATTGGGCATAGTTTCTGAGGTGTTATGCTTAGGTGCGGACATAGGTTGACTGTCTCTCATCTTAGAATCCTGTGCAAATATTATATTCAAAGCATCCATTGTCCACTTTGCCAGCCACTGTTTTGGAAGTCACTGATTTTCTTGGAAACAGTTCCTGACCACTATAATGCTGCAACCAACTCACGGGCTGTTATAGTCTCCAAACTGTTCTGCAGGTTGTGAGAAGTCTTATGCATATCATTGTAGATTTGGGTGATGGAGTCTTAACATTTACCCATCATATCAGCCAAATATATGGAAATTATCTCCACTGCCTTCACATGTAATGATTATTTTACATTCATGATGTTGCATCCAGCTCCCATCTCCCATCTACTAAAACTGATTTCAATCAGGTCCTGTCTGGCTTGGAGCTCCCAATTCAGTTAAGTTTTGACATTCACAGAGAGAACTTCCTCCTTTCCAATGTGTAGTTACTAAAGTAGTTAACAAGTAATGTTGCCACATTTATCGCCTAAGATCAGAGTGGATATATTCTTCCTGTTCTTCCACTGTGAGAATTTTTTTCTCACATTCATGGTAAATGATAGATCTCCTGACTGTCTAATTCAACTCCAGTGGATGTTTCTGTGCAGATTAGAGATGGTGAGGTCCTGGTCGCAGTTGTTCTTCTGGAAGCAGAGCCCTGTCAGTCTCTTCTTCTAAGTCGTCCTTGAAATGTGAACTACAGAAAACCCTGTTCAGTTGTGTCCAATGTAACATTACCATTCAAAAGACAATAAATATCAGGACATTGTAATATTTTGAGAAAGCACATGAAGCTGAAACTGCACAGGTTAGTACTGTAGCTGCAGAAGCAAATGATGGTGACCAACAAAAAAGATTAGATCATAAATCCTTTTGGAGAGAGGAGCAGAACCTCTTCAAGGTGGGCATACATGGAAAAGTTGTGTCAGTGAGCTAACCACTAAATGAACAAAAAAAAACATAATTGTGGATGCTGGAAGTCAGAAGCAAAAAGTAGAAACAGAAAAGGCCCTAGTGATGCTGGAGTAAATGGGAATTGGAAGAAAACTCTCCACTGGCTGGAGTTGTAGCTAACACAAAAGAAGATGGGTACGCTTACTGAAGGCAATAATCTTAGTCTCAGGACATCACTTCAGGAGTTCCTCAAGGTAGAATTCAAGGCCTAACCATCTTCAGCTGCTTCATCAATGATCACCCCTCACCATGAAAAGCAAAGTGGGGATGTTTTCTGATGATTATACACTGTTCAGCATCATTTGCAACTCCTGTGATACTGAAACATGCCATGCCCAAACACAGCAAGACCAATACAGCGTCAGGGTCTAGATAGAAAAGTCTCCAAAAAGCCATGTCCAACAACAGAAGCACAGTTACAGTACTACAGATCCTCTCCCAGTTAGGGACCATGCTGACTTGGATCCATATAATCATTCCTTCTCTGTCCCAGGGTCGAAGTCCTAAAACAGGGCTTGGCTGGACCTACAACAGATGGATTGCAGTTGTTCAAGAAAATGCTTGCCCATCTTTCTCTTATGGCCGATTTGGGATGAACAAGAATTGCTAGCCTCGGCAGTAACACCCACATCTCATGGAAGAGCTGTAAAAGTTTCTGTGTACAGACCCATCAACCCTTTTTGGCACATGAGCTCACTGAAACGCTTTACAATAGAGCACATGAGTAATTTCACTCTCTGGGAAACTGGTATTTACACTGTCCCTTGTTCTGGTGTGTCCGCAACCCACTCATGCTTAGTGACCCATCACATGCAGATCTCTCATCCCTACTGCCCTCGAATGTAACATCTGAATATCTGAGCCCAGTCATTACAAGTGTCAGATTAGGCATTGGTGTGTTATCTTCCTCAGATTGCTTTCCCTTCAAGCATTCATCTAATGCATCACAGCCTGGCTAGGCATTATTTGTCAGCTATCTGACAGTATAAAAGCACAGGGCAGGATATGAGTGAAGGAATATGGGAAAAGAAAGAGCTCCAGGGTTGCACCATTTCCAGATTATGAGTCATAACCTTGTGCAGCACTGCATTCAGGTCAATGGCGCCAGACTGTAGGCAAATGGTAACCTTCTCACTCTGGTACCCGAGCAAAGAAAAACTCTATCTGCCAGTCCAACACCAGTGACTCCAATGCCATTTTAGAAAATCTGCCCAGCTCCCATTGCCTATTGTACCATTTTGGGACCTGGTCGTAGCGCTTTTGATGTTGTTAAAGTGGCTTCTGGCCCTGTGACAACTATAATGAGCGCCACCTCAAACTGGTGCAATCTGGCATTAAAAAGTGCAGTATAGCTTTAACAAGACAA
This sequence comes from Stegostoma tigrinum, assembly GCF_030684315.1. Taxonomy (NCBI): domain Eukaryota; kingdom Metazoa; phylum Chordata; class Chondrichthyes; order Orectolobiformes; family Stegostomatidae; genus Stegostoma; species Stegostoma tigrinum. The sequence goes on along the minus strand of NC_081355.1, from coordinate 104,597,994 downwards.
AAGTTTCTGGAGAGGCTCAGCAGACCTGGCAGCATCTGTGGAGATAAAGCAGAGTTAACATTTTCCAAGCCTTGTGACCCTTCTTCAGAACTGATAGTAGTTAGGAAAAGGTGATATTTACGCTGATGACAAGGGGTAAGGGAAGGGGGTAAGGGAAGAGTGGTAAAGGAATGACTGGTTAAGCAGAGATGGAGCCCAAAGAGAGAATGATAGTGAGACAAACAGATAATAGCATGCTCAGAAGGAAGAAAAGCTGACAATGGGGACCATCAGAAGGTGAAAATGGTTTGGTTGGAGGGGCTGCATCTCATTTTCCACTTGGGTACCCTACAACCTTCAGGATTTCATATTGAGTTCAATAATTTTACAGCCTGAACACCCTCTTCTTTGTCCTTTATTACCACCAACACCCCCGCAACTCCCCCCCAACACACACCTGACCCTTTAACATGAAACAACAAAAGCAAAATCCTGCAGCCAAAACAAAAACAGGAAGTGCTGGAAATACTCAGCAGATCAGGTAGCACCTATAGAGAAATAAATAAAGTTAACATCCTATACAATGTCTCTGTTCCCTTTCAGAAGATAAAGGAAATCAGTTCTATGCATAACATTGCAGTCAGAGGAAACTAGCATTGCTTCCCCTGGGTAGCAATGGCTTCAGGATGGATTGAGCTGATATCAGAGTAGAACTGAGTTTCACCAGTGTATGTGTGGAACTTTTATCTGCAATGGTAATTTATGGGTTTATATGTCGTAAATGAGAGAATATTGCGCAAGTGTTTTCAAGTCAAGCTGTGTAGTGAGAGAAGGGTGTGAAGAAAAGCAAGCTTTCCTCAGGAGCTGTAAATATCAGCAAAGGAAACAAACCTTATTCAGTGAACCTGTTGCTCAACAGCCCTACGGTACAGTTTAAAAATGACATTGGAGCAGATGTTAGAGCAGCTCCTAACTTAATTTATATGCATAGGATTTAATAAGATTCTACTCGATCAAGGAAAAGAACAGTTAGATGTTCAAGGCTGTCTTTCTGTACACATGAATAAATGCATCCACACAAAGAAGATAGAAAACAAAAATACAAATTAAAACTCCCCAAACAATTTCAAAGTTTTATGAAAGTAAGACGAGTGCACTATGACTCTCAAGTCTGACATTACCATTTGTACTTGTGACTGTGTCATACATTACATTACCTCTAGACAATTAATCTTATTACTTAATGCGCTCAGCAGGGGTTAGCAAAGTAGGAATGCATGTTGGAATTCTGGAGACAATGGTGAATGCACCCAAAAGGTCCACCCAATTTTTCAACCATTAAAATATGAAAAATGGCAAGAATCACAAATTAGTCACATTAAACCTCTGCATCCTAAGATGTGTAGTCGTTTGGTGAAGTTCTGTACCAGATAACTTAACTGATAAAATAAGCCCTCTCATATGTAATCTTTCGGTGAACTGGACAGGGCAAAGCAAATGGGAATAATTGTGAAGCCATAGAGCATCAGGAAAATTGGAGGTTTGGTCTAATTAAATGTTGGAAAAAGAAGAGAGGAGAGAACTGAACTGGGATTCCAGGACCCTTGCCAGCAGTTGACATAGCAAACAGGAAAGAGGACAGGGATCTGCAGCTGGCCTGGTTGGAGCATGGGAAGATAAATTGAGATCCGGGTGATGATATAGTGAATAGGTCTTAGTGCTGATTTTTTGGCCATTGTAGTGCTGCAGTCCCACTTGATTTAGTTTAAGGATGGCAGCAGAAAATCTAGCTTACATTATCTGGTAGATACGCTGCATGTACGGGCTGGTAGCAGCACTCATGCAGGTAGGTTATGGTAATTCTAGTATTTAACCAACTCTACTGTTAAAAACATTAGTCAAAACATTTATAATAATAACAATATGATATGTATTCAGTGGTCGAAATGTCAGTACAATGCAAGTTCGCATTTAGTTTGTGGTGATTCTCACATAAGCTGTTTGAGCCAATTCCTCCCCCTGCTGGCTGTGTCGAACTCAAGGAATATCAAGTACAAGAAATGTTAGTCCTGACTCCAGACAATGGTGACTCTGCATCAGAAGCAACAACAATGCTTTATTTGTAAGTACCTGCTGGTATTATTGTTCCAAATATACAAGATATGTAGTATCTCTTACACCGAAAAAAAACATAAATTACATTCGTTAGAACTTCTCTGTCATCTGTTGGTATTTACAATGGTTTTAAACATAACAATATTTAAGAATATCCAGAGTGTGGATTAGGAGACAGTTAATTGTAGTGAAATATATTACAGGTAAATTTTAAAGTTTATGGAGTAGGCTGGTTAATATGTAGAGACCATTTTGAAATTTTCACAAACATTCAGATAATATTTTTACCAAGAGTACTCTGTCCCTCTAATGCTTTTTCCTTCCCTCTCTCTGCCTCTGTGTGTGTGTGTGTGTGTGTGTGTGTGTGTGTATCTCTAACACTATCTCTGCTGCAAAGGTGTGAGCACTTCAAAAGCTGGTGATGCACCCCATAGAGTACATCACAGTTTTTTATTAAACAGGAATGACTTCCTCTTCACATCATTCAAGCATTTCCTTCAGGCCTGCTCACTTCCTTTTATTTTGAATATTGTACTGATTTTTGAGGCAGAAACTGACAGGTTGTATTTTGCTCCCTGAGTGTTGCAGCATGTTTACAGGATCCAATATTGCTTCACACCAGCCAAGCCTTAACCTTTCTAAAGTGCAGCTTCCGTGCTGACCAGCTGCCTGCCATTTGTAATCCTGAACATTGGCAGACACAAAGTTCCTTTGCTTTTAGAAAGGCAATATGGCAAACTATCAAAGAGATTAATATAATTCATTTACAAAATGTTTACTTCTATTTGATTTAAACAGCTAAGTGTGATTCTTGTAGATTGTGCCATGCAAATGACAAAAATTATGGAACAAAAATCAGGTGAATTCTATAAAGGGTGGACACCTGCTCCCCCAAGTTAGCATCTAGCCAGTAATGTTGAAAATTACATCCCCTGCTTCCCCAGCTTAGCTCAATGAGTAGCATTCTTCCCTCTTAGTACAAATGTTTCAGCGCTTAAATTTGTTTTCACCCAAATTACGTACACTATCAAGAAGCTCAGTCTGTTGGGTGTAATAACTTTTTGACTGGTGTTGAGGCCCAGAGGTAAATTCAAATTTTAAACAAAAAGCAATTGGAGGAATTGGAGGTAACAACAAGCTGGAAAAGGCCCATTGTTCTTTTGTGGATTCAGAAAGAATATTCCTGCAATTTCAACTGCAGAATAAGTTGAAATTTAGTAAAGTTGCAGATATTTTATAGAATGGATGCAAGAGTCTCTTTTTTGGATGTTGCTGCAGCAAGTAGTCTGTCCGGCTGCTCTCCTGGGCTTTCTTTCTTCTTTTCACGGGAATATGTTCAGATCAATCAGTTACAGTGGAGCAACATTACAGTTCTGGCTCCAACTTTCTGTCATTTTCTTCTTCACACTGCTATTGTACACTTTCAATGACTTAAATGAGAGTGGCTAGTTGTATGCTAGAAGTAAAAAAAAGCTGTTCAATTTGGCAAGATTGCACACCAATTCAAATATGCATAAACTCACGAGTTACTCTGAATGTAAGTTTGCTCGCTGAGCTGGAAAGTTCGTTTTCAGACGTTTCGTCACCATTCTAGGTAACATCACCAGTGAGCCTCCGACGAAGCTTCTGAAGGCTCACTGATGATGTTACTTAGAGTGGTGACGAAACGTCTGAAAATGAACCTTCCAGCTCAGCGAGCAAACTCACATCCAGAACCTCAACCTGAGCTACAAATCTTCTCAAAACTCGCTATCACGAGTTGCTGCTTGCACTGTCATCTCAGCCTGAAGTTCACTTGCAGCAGCTTGTAGACTGGTTCTTACAAGTATGCAAGGCATTTGGTCCAACAACCAGCAATATTACAGGCTAGAATGTAGGGACTGTAACCTCCACCAGTATTGACAACCTCCATCTGAAGGCCATCAACAGCTTTGCAAATCTTTGATCAATAACGCCAAGTAACTTGTCCCCTGACAGTGAAAATCAGCCATTAGTATTCAAAGGCTGCATTGTCATATCCAAGTTGAGAATGTGCATGTGGACAAATAGCAATGTAACTCCAAACAAAGATCCATGTGTACCAGATGTGGTTCCTCAGCATTTTGTTTTACAGCAGCGTAGCACGGACAAGTTATGCACACCATGACAAATGGGTGAACAGATTCCACCTAAGAACACAGGTATAGGAGTAGGCCATTCAGTCCATTGGGCCTGTTTCTCCTTTCATTGAGGTCACTACTAATCTGTGGTTTAATTCCATATACCTGCCTTTGGTCCAAATCCCCTAATATTTTTGCTTAACAAAATATTATTTACCTCAGATTTAAAATTAACAATTGATCCTGAAACTGCTGCCTTCTGTGGAAGAGAGTTCCAAACATCAACTACTTGTTTGTGTAGAAGTACTTCCTAATATACCTCCTGAGCAGTTTGGTCCTAATTCTCAAACTAAATAGTGGGAACAGTTTATCTTTATCTGCATCATCTTTTCTTGTTAATATCTTTAAAATTTCAATTAAGATCATCCTTTAACCTTCCAAGTCCTAGAGAAACGAAAGCCTAATTTGTATAATCTCTCCTCATTACTTACCCTCCGAAATCCTGGTATTATCTTCTAAATCTACATTGTATTGCCTCCATGGTCAATATCTCCTTCCTAACAGATGGTGTCAAGAGAAAAAAAAAACAAAAGAACTGTGGAAGCTGTAAATCGGGAACAAAAACAGAAGTTGTTGGGAAAGCTCAGCAGGTCTGGTAACATCTGTGAGGAAAAAAAATCAGAGTTAATGTTTCTATTCTGGTGACCCTTTCTCAGAACACAGATCTGCTCACAATACCCCAAAAGGGGTCTAACCAGGGTTTTGTATAACTACAGAATAACTTCTGCACCCTTGAGCTCCAGTTCTCCAGATATAATGGCCAGCATTCTATCAGCTTTCATGATTATTTTCTCCAACTGTTTTTAACACTTTAAAGATCTATGCACCTGAATGCCCAAGACTCTTTGGATATCCATCATATTTAACTTCACACCATCTAGAAAGTACCTTGATCTATTCTTTCTCAGTCCAACATGAATAAGTCCACACTTGCTTACATTGAGCTCCATCTGCCACAGTCTTGCCCATTCAATTTGTCTATCAGTACTCTTTGTAATTTTATGCTATCATCAACACTGTCAACAATGCCACCTGACATTATGTGATCACAAATTTAGATATATCATGTTCTTTGTCATTATGCAAGTTAAAAATAAATAATGTGAATAATTGAGCCCTGAACACAAATCCTTGAGGGACATCACTGGTCACATATTGGCAATTTGAGGACCTCTTCTGACTCACATGAATATTAAGCATCTCCTGGCAGGACAGAGTGTCAAACATAGAAGTACAGCAGTCAGCAGGGTTTCCCGACATGTTTGTCCACATGAGTCAACGGTGACTCCAATGGCTGGATTATGCGCGTAGAACTAATGATAGCCTGTTTCCCAAAGACGTAATCCATGTTGAGCTTCCTATCAGCACAAGACCAATGTCTGCGATAAAATTGCGTCTGCAAGCAAGATCTCAAGTTGACCAGAATGAGAGTTGATGTGGCTGACTGTTGACTGAAGAACCCAGAAACAAGGAGTCAGAAAGTGTGTGGAATAAACTGAGGGAATACAGAAATGACGAGATAGCAAGAAAGAAAGCCCACCAGATAGAAAAAGGAAATGAGTCAACCTTGGACACTATTCATCTGAGCCAGCTGTGGAATGGGCTGGCATTCGTGGAATGGCCTCTACAGTACCTCAACTGACAATGTTCAGTCTGGAAGAGACATTCGCCAGCAGTCTATTGCCTACTACAATGGGCAATACTTACCGATGGGGTAGTTCAAAAAGTATCAATTGGAGCTTGTATAATGCAAGAACAGGCTAAACAAAAGTGTATTTAGAACTCCCTTCTGAAATGGACACAAAAGTCTCATTTCCATATTAAAATGAGGCCTACTTCCAACTTTTTCAGCTTTTTCCTTTTTCTCTATTCCTATTATTTAATTATGCCTTCTGCTTCCTTCTCAGTAAGTGCATTTTCTTCCCTACCCTTTTACAAAACATAACACAGTATTTACAACACAGAAATAGGTCATTTTAACCAGCAGGTTAATGCTGTTATCTATGCTGCACATAAGCTTCTTCCCATCCAAATTTCTCTAATCCCATCAACATATCCTTTGATTTCTCGCTCTCCAATGTGCTTATCTAGCCTAGCTTTAAATGCACCCATACTATTTGACTCAAACAGTTCCTGTGTTAGCAAGTTCCACATTCTAACTACCCTCTGGATAAAATAAAATACATTCTTGCATTTGGAAGCGAACATTTTAGAATTATACCCTGGGTTCTGATCTCCCTCACAAATGAGAAGATGAGGCTGGATCTTTGCAGAATGAGATATACTCCGGAGTAATTTAAAAATAGAAGATGGAATTGTGTTGAATGATATAACACAGTGTGGAGCTGGAGGAACACAGCAGACCAGGCAACATCAGAGGAGCAGGTAAGCTGACATTTCGGGAGGGGTCCCAACCTGAAACATCAGCTTTCCTGTTCCTCTGATGCTGCCTGGCCTGCTGTGGTCCTCCAGCTCCATACTGTGTTATCTCTGACTCGAGCATCAGCAGTTCTTACTGTCTGTCTTGTTGTAGGATACCTTCCTCACTCCCTGCTGCTCCCTTGCCCCGCCCATAATTTCTCTGGTTACTGTTAAGGGTGCAGGTGGTGAGTGCACCTTGTACCCATGACCAGACAGCTGAGTCACAGTGGGGTAAACATTGCCTAGTCTTCTGAAGTTTTTGCACAGTTGGGCCAGAGTCTCTGTAACTTATGGTGCACAGTCTGCCAGAGAAGTCATGAACCATAGACTAATTTCAGAAACTTTTTGAAAGGTGATTTCAAAAGGTCTTACTTAAGTCTCACAAGTCCCATTGGGTTGAGGTGGCATGGTGGCTCAGTAGTTAACACCACTGTCTCACAGTGTCTGGGACCCGGGTTTGATTCCAGCCTCAAGCAACTGCTTGTGTGGAGTTTGCACATTCTCCTCATGTGTGCATGTGCTTCCTCCGGGTGCTATAGATTCTCCTACAGTCTGAAAACATGCAGGTTAGGTGGATTGGCCTTTGGAAATGTAGGGTTACAGAGATAGTGTTGGGTCTGGGGGGAAGCTCTTCGGAGGATCAATGTGAACTCGATGAATTGAATGGCCTGCTTCCACACAGTAGGGATTCCATGATTCCATGCTGCCTCCCTACCAACTCAGTGCAATTTGTTGGAGAACCCAAACTCTTATAAAATGATCATTTGAGTGTATTTGTTCACACCTGTAAAAACTGCTGACTTTTTGATTGGCAACTCAATGAAATTAAGTGGAATGAGAGACAATATGAGACCCGTAACATTAAGTCTGTTTATTTCTCCCCCAATCCTGCTATACCTGCTCAATTTCTCTAGAATTTTCGTTTTTCTTCAGATTTCCAGCATCTACAGTATTTTCCTTTCTTTGCATATAAATATTTTTATCAATGTTTATTTCCACAAGTTGGAAGCTATCAAGTGCCTAAACCTTCTTGGGTTATAACAGTTTCACACATGATATTTTTAACATAGGATTAGTTGATTTTGTACATTATCTAAACTGGTTGAATGGGCATGGTACGTGCTACACAGGGCTATGATGATGGCTGAGGAGCATGAATTAACATTGGGTTGGTAAGTGGGGTAGGTGAAGGTAATGATAGGATATGAGGATTGAGGGCCTAATATGTGACTATACAACTGGAATGACATCCCAGAGAACTGAGGTGGATCCTTTAACCACCTTTCCTGTCACACAGCAACCCCTGAGGCCATCTTCAACAAATTTGGTTCTATGCCATGCCCAAACCCCAAGAGTGAAAAAAACCATGAGACAGATACATTATAATGGAACAGTTCCTACCCACCAAAAATCCAGTTTACCCCAAACGCATCTACCCAAATAAACATGATTGTAATCCTGAAAACATCAATGAGGTCAGCTGTCAATCCATTATTTACTTAAGAAAATAACCCCCACACTGGTTAACCTTTCCTGCGATGTTGAACCCATTCTGATCCGCTTTCATTCTAGTAATTTACTTATGCATCTTCTCCAGAGTCTCTATGTTCTGGAATCTTACCAATTTTTGGCTAAGTGAGAGTCACATCAGGTTTTGTGAATTGACCCTTATCAGGAGGCTGACCAAGTTTTCTCACCGGCTATTATCAAACTCAATGTTTCAATTGTCATTTCAGCCTTCACTATACAAATCATGCAGTTTTCCACCATACCTTACCAGATGCCTTGCCAGAGAAACTCACCACTTACTGGAGATCGCACAATTGATCTGACATCTCTGACACTGGTGTAATCTTTAAAAACACTGTTTTGCATCCAGACAAGCACTGTCAGTCCAGAGCTGCCCTGCACAGTTTTGGATATTTGTTCTGAATTTGGCAGAGAGGTGATACCCTGGACGAGGTGGTGCACAGGGCAGATCATCCTCTTCCCCCAGAACCAGCAGTGGTGGCCACGATACCAGTGCATGCCACCTTGGCCTGAAGTAGCCACCCATGTTGAAGCAGTCTTGGCCCTCTGGAGGAGTGCCCAGTAAGGAGAAAGGATAACGCCCTTCTCCACTCTCCTACCCATCAGTCGGCTGCTCACCCTCCATGAACAAAGGTTCCTGATTCCAACTGCTCCAAGCAGAGCATGGACTTGTATCAGAGGTAATTCTGGGATTGACTGAGCGCAAACTATTCCCCTTGACTGGACTTAGACCTGCTGAGAATGATAACAAGCTTCTTAGGTTTGCCTGTGCACAAGAGGAGTGAGAAATGGCAGAAGGTATGCAACACTGACAAAATCTTCTGTTAAGAGCAGCCGGATTCTGCAACGTTTCTACTGATTCAGAAAGATATTGTATCCTCAACCATGATGAAAGGAGACTTTAAGAGAGGATTATGAAGATCTAACAGAGTAAGTGGCTCCTGTTCTAACTCATGCATTCTTACACAGAGGAAAAAATATAATAGCCAAAGGTGTTTGCTAAGATAACTGAAAGCATGATACCACTGCACATTTCAGAATATTGTCTAATGTGGCTCACCTCTATACTCAAGAGATAATGGGAAATGCAGGTGCTGGAGAATCCAAGATACCAAGGTGTGGAGATGGATGAACACAGCAGGCCAAGCAGCATCTTAGGAGCAGGAAATGTGGATATAGAAGAATGTTGAATTTCACAAGACCTTTTATGAAATTAAGCACAAGAGATTATTGTCAAAAATGTGAGCAAACTGAATTGGAGGCATGGGGTGCTAATTTATTTTAAAGTAGAAACAAATATGAACTTCAAAGAAAGTCATTCTCTGATTAATGGAATGTAACAAGAAGTCTTCCAAACCTTCAGTTGAGTCACTGGTAGCTGACTCTGTGTGACGGAGGGTGTGAGAGGAATGAGAGATGTTGTGATTTCCTCTGTGGTTTCCAGTAATGACACTGTGAAAGGTGGTTGAGTAGAGAGGTGACAAGGTGTAGAGCTGGATGAACACAGCAGGCCAAGCAGCATCTCAGGAGCAGAAAAGCTGGCATTTTCATCAGAAATGGGGGAGGGGAAGAGGGGTCTGAAATAAATAGGGAGAGAGGGGGAGGCGGATCAAAGATGGATAGAGGAGAAGGTAGATGGAGAGGAGACAGACAAATAAAAGAGGTGGGGATGGAGCCAGTAAAGGTGAGTGTAAGTGGGGAAGAAGGGAGGAGATAGGTCAGTTCAGGGAGGAAGGACAGGTCAAGCGGGCGGGATGAGGTTAATAGGTAGGAAATGGTGGTGTGGCTTGAGGTGGGAGGAGGGAATGGGTGAGAGGAAGAACAGGTTAGGGAGGCAGGGATGATCTGGGCTTGTTTTGGGATGCGATGCGCGGACGGCAGATTTTGAAGCTTGTGAAATCCACATTGATACCATTGGGCTGCAGGTTTCGCAAGCTGAATATGAGTTGCTGTTCCTGCAACCTTCGGGTGGCATCATTGTGGCACTGCAGGAGGTCCAGGATGGACATGCTGTCTGAGGAATGGGAGAGGAAGTTGAAATGGTTTGTGACTGGGGCTGCAGTTGTTTATTGCGAACCGAGGGTAGGTGTTCTGCAAAGTGGCCCCAAAGCCTCCGCTTGGTTTCCCCAATGTAGAGGAGGCCACAATGGGTACAGCGGATGCGATATACCACATTGGCAGATGTGCAACTGAACCTCTGCTTGATGTGGAAGGTCTTCTTGGGGCCTGGGATGGGGGTAAAGGAGGTGGTGTTGGGGCAGGTGTAGCATTTCCTACTGTTGCAGCGAAAAGTGCCAGTGGTGGTGGGGCTGGAGGGGACTGGGGAGCAGACAAGGGAGTCACAGAGAAAGTGGTCCCTCCGGAAAGCAGAGAAGTGTGGGGAGGGAAAGATGTCTTTGATGGTGGGGTCAGATTGCAGAGGGCGAAAATATCGGAGGATGATGCATTGGATCTGGAGGTTGGTGGTGTGGTACATGAAGTCGAGGAGGATTTTTTTTGGCTGTTATTGTAGGGACGGGATGTGAGGGATGAATTGCGGGAAGTGCAGGAGACATGGTCGAGGGCGTTCTCAACCATTGTGGGGGGGATGTTGCAGTCCTTGGAAGACAAGGACATCTGAGATATACGGGAGTGGAATGCCTCATCCTGGGAGCAGATGCGGCAGAGCTGAAGGAATTGGGAATAGGGGCTGGCATTTTTGCAGGAATGCGGGCGGGAAGAGGTGTATCCTAGGTAGCTGTGGAAGTCAGTGGGATTGAAATGGATGTCGGTTTCTAGGTGGTTGCCCGAGATGGAGACAGAGAGGTCCCAGAATGTGAGGGAAGTGTTAGAGATAGTCCAGGTGAACTTAAGGTCGGGGTGGAAGGTGTTGGTTAAGTGGATGAGGCATTCGAGCTCCTCATGGGAGCACGAGGCCGCACCAATACAGTCATCAGTGTAACAGAGGAAGAGGTGGGGTTTAGGGCCAGTGTAGGTATGGAAGAGGGATTGTTCCACATAACGTACAAAGAGGCAGGCATAGCTTGGGCCCACGCAGTTGCCCATGGCCACCCCCTTTGTCTGTAGGAACTGGAAAGAATCAAAAGAGAAGTTGTTGGGGGTGAGGACGAGTTCGGCTAGACGGATGAAGGTGTCAGTCGAGGGGGACCGGTCAGGCCTGCGGGACTGGAAGAAGCAGAGGGCCTTTAGACCACCTGCGTGGGGAATGCAGGTGTATGGGGACTGCACGTCCATAGTAAAAATGAGGTTTTGGGGACCAGGGAATTGGAAGCTCTGGAGGCGGTGGAGGGTGTGGGTAGTGTCACAGACGTAGGTGGGGAGTTCCCAGACCAAGGGAGAGAAAATGGAGTCCAGATAGGTGGAGATGAGTTCGGTGGGGCAGGAGCAGGCAGAGACAATGGGTCTACCAGGGCAGGCAGGTTTGTGGATTTTCGGAAGGAGATAGAAGCAGGCGGTGCGGGGTTGGAGAACAATGATGTTGGAGGCTGTGGGTGGGAGGTCACCTGAGGTGATGAGGTTGTGGATGGTTTGGGAGATGACGGTTTGGTGCTTGGAGGTGGGGTCATGATCCAGGGGACAATAGGAGGTGCTGTCGGAGAGTTGGCATCTGGCCTCAGCGATGTAGAGGTCAGTGTGCCATACTACAACTGCACCTCCCTTGTCTGCGGGTTTGAAGGTGAGGTTGGGATTGGAGCAGAGGGAGCAGAGGGCTGCCTGTTCTGCGGGGGAGAGGTTGGAGTGGGTGAGAGGGGTGGAGAGGTTGAGGCAATTGATGTCTTGATGGCAGTTGGAGATGAAGAGGTCGATGGAGGGTAGGAGGCCTTGGGGTGGTGTCCAGGAGGAGGGCTTGTGTTGGAAGCAGGAGAAGGGGTCAGTAGACGGAGGGTTAGGCTCACAGTTAAAGAAGTAAGTGTGGAGGCGGAGGCACGGAAAAACTGCTCAATGTCCAAACATGACTGGTATTCGTTGATGTGTGGGTGGAGGGAGACAAAGGTGAGCCCCTTACTGCCTATCTTCTCCTCTATCCATCTTTGATCCGCCTCCCCCTTCTCCCTATTTATTTCAGAGCCCTCTTCCCCTCCCCCATTTCTGATGAAGGGTCTAGGCCCGAAATGCCAGCTTTTCTGCTCCTAAGAAGCTGCTTGGCCTGCTGTGTTCATCCAGCTCTACACCTTGTCACCTCTCTACTCAACCATCTTTCACATTACTGGAAACAACAGAGGAAATCACAACATCTCTCATTCCCATCACACCCTCCGTCACACAGAGTCAGCTACCAGTGACTCAACTGAAGGTTTGGAAGACTTCTTGTTACATTCCATTAATCAGAGAATGACTTTCTTTGTAGTTCATATTTGTTTCTACTTTAAAATAAATTAGCACGCCACACCTCCAATTCAGTTTGCTCACATTTTTGACAATAATCTCTTGTGTTTAATTTCATAAAAGGTCTCGTGAAATTCAACATTCTTCTATATCCATATTGACAGTGACCAATGCAAACAGCTTAGTCAGGCAAGACCTATGATTCAGAAATCAAATTAATTAGTAATACAAGAATAAGATAAGACCCCTAAAATTCATATCTTCATTGCTGTATGAATTATATCAGTAAAATACTTTACTGGAAATTTCATGCTCGAATGACAGGTGATTTCATTGAAGCATAGGTTCTTAGGGGACTTGACAGGTTCGATGCAGAAGGGTGTTTCCCTTTCTGGGAGAGTCCAGAATGAGAGGGCATAATCTCAAAATAACGGTTCACACAGCTAAGGCAGAGGTGAGGAGATTTTGTTTTTCTGTCAGGGGAATAAATCTAAAGATTTCTTTACTGCAGAGAGCTGTTGAGATTGGGTCACTAAGTACATTCAAGACTGACAGAGAGAGATTTTTAACCAATAAGGAAAATGGGGAAAAACCAGAAAAGTGGAGTTCTGGAATAGCGATGGTCTGATGACCTACTTTTGTTCCTACACCTTATTGTCTTATAGTCTATGAAATTTTGACTGTTTAATACCTTTGCTTTGCAAAACCAGTCGAGAGTGGAAATGATTGAAGAGTTTACCAAGATTGATCCATTTGATCAGTCTAAGGCTTTGGTAGACAGCATAGCCACTGATACACTGAAATCATCTTTGGCTGCCTGGAGGGAAATTTGTGGTTGTTTTAATAGCCAGCTTTTGTTGATGTGGTTATAAGCTTCATTGGTAGACCTTAGGGGGACAGTCATACTGCTGGGAGTGTATTATTGAGTGTACTATTATTATTGACCCCCAAGCAGTCAGCAAGCAATAGAGAAACAGATTTGTAGACAATTCACCGAGGAGTGTACAACCAATAAACGGGTAATTATATTAGGGGACTTCAATTTCTCCAACATTAATTGGGATAAATATAACATAAAAGTTTCAGAGGGAGCAGATTTCTTGCAATGTGTTCAGGAGAGCTTTTTACATCAATATGTAGAAGGCCCAACAAAAAATGTAAGTGTTATATTTAATTTTGTAAAATTAAGCCAAATAGATGTTTGAGGTAGCAGTGGGGGTCCATTTTAGTGATAGCAAGCATAACATCATATGCTTCAAGCTTTTTTTGGAAAAGGAAAAAGGTGAACTGCAAAAGAGTTTCCTTGGATCTGGGAAAGGCAGATTTTATTAAAAGAAGGTAGGATTCTGTCCAAAGTAGACTGGAACAGCTACTTCTGGCTAAATCTACAGCAGAAATGTTGAGGACATTCAAAAAAGAATTGGGAATAATACAGATCCAAAATATTCCCTTTGGAGTGAAATGTCGGAACAGTAAGTCCCAAGAACCTAAGATGCCTAAGAATATTAAGGATTAGTTAAGCAGGAAAAGAGAGGCTTTTTACAGGTACAAGGGAGCAAATCAATGGAGGTCCCAGTGGAATTTGGAAAGTGCAGGGGGAAATAGAAAGTAATTAGGAGACCAAAGAGAGGTATTGAAAAAATACTAGTAGGTAAGATTACGGAGAATCCCAAGATATTCTATAACTATATCAAGGAGAAGAGGATAACCAGGCAAAGAGGAGTGCCCATTAGGGACATAGGGATCAATGTGTGTGGGGAGGCCAAAGGAGATCGATAGGGTGTTAAATGTATAGTTCACATCAGCTTGGGGAAAGAGGATATATGAGATTTTTGAGTAGTTTGGCACAGGGAGTGCAAAGCAATTGGATGTTTTGGTATAATTGAAAGTCGACAAATCCCCAGGCCTGAATGCATCCCAGGCTGCTGTGGGAGGCAAGCAAGGAAATTAGAGGAGTTATAAAGCAATGTTTTAATTACTCTCTGGTCACAAAGGAGGTGCCAGAGGAGTGGAGGAAAGCGAGTGCAGTCCAACTTTTCAAAAAGGATGGCAGAGATAAACACGACCAGTGAGTCTCAGATCAGTGATGGGAAACCATTGTACAAAATTCTATAGAAGAGAATTAGTCTCCACTCGGAGAGGCAAGGTTTAATCAGGGATAGTCAGCATGGCTTTGTCAGAGAAAGGTCATAGTTAACTGATATGATTGAACTTTTTGAGGAGGCTATTTGGAAGGATAATGTAGTTGATGTAATTTAAAAGAATTTCAGCCTTTGACAAGGTCCCAAGTGGAAGACTGATAAAGAAGGTAAAAGCACATGGGATCCAGGATAGCTTGACAAGTTGGAACCAAAATTGGCTCAACGGCAGAAGACAGAGTGTGTAGTGGCTGTTTGCATGACTGCAGACCGGTGTCCAGGGAATACCACAGTGCTGCGTCCATTATTATTTTTGATATATAGAAGAAAATGTTGTAGGAGGGGGCAGCGGGTGGTGGGAGTGGGTAGAATGATAACTATGTTTTCGGATGAGTGAAGATCGGCTGGCTTGTTGGCAGTGTGGAAGGATGTCTTAGAGTACAGGAGGATATTGATGAATTGGTGAGCAGATTCATTGGCAGCTCTGTGGTAGATGGAATTTAATGTTGATGAGTGTGAGGTGAGGCATTTCTGAAGAAGGAACAAGACACGGGAGTTCTCAATGAATAAATACTTAACATCCCACACAAAAGGTATTGAGTTATGGAAGAAACTACCTATAAACCACTGAACTGGGAAGTTAAACTGGTACTTATCAAGAAGGGGTTAAGGATAAAGTCAAATCCATTCAATAGAAGCTTGTTCAGACTGGTGGACATTTCCTAAAGATTCGTCAAGCAAATTGAGGATGGGCCTAACACTTGCACAAAATTTTGCAATATAGACTCCCCATATATGAAAACTGGGTTCTAATCTTTGATCCCATTTTGTACCTTTCACTTTCCTGTTTCCACTCTCTCTGGTTGCACATTACCAAAGGGGTGTGGATGCTTTGGAGAGGGTGCAGAGGAGGTTCACCAGGATGTTGCATGGTATGGAGGGCACTAGCTATGTTGAGAGGTTGAGTGGATTAGGATTATTTGCATTAGAAAGACAGAGGTTGAGGGGGGACCTGAGTGAGGTCTACAAAATCATGAGAGGTATAGACAGGGTGGGTAGCAAGAAGCTTTTTCCCTGAGTGGGGGACTCAGTTACTCGGGGTCACAATTTCAAGGTGAGACGGGAAAAATTTAAGAGAAATATGCATGGAAAGTTCTCTACTCAGTGGGTGGTGGGTGCCTGGAACACATTGGCAGCAGAGGTGGTAGAGGCTGGCACGATAGCGTCATTTAAGATGTATCTAGGCGGGGAGCAGAGGGCTACAGATCCTTAGAAAATTGGTGACAGGTTTAGATAGAGGATCTGGATCAGCTCATCTTGGAGGGCCAAAGGGCCTGTTCCTGTGCTGTAATTTTCTTTGTTCTTGTTTGTTTGGTCCAATTTTGAGCCAACTACTCTCATATCTCCTTATATGGCTTAATGTCAAATGTTTTGATAATATGTTTGTGAAGCACTTTGGGGAATTCTACTATGTTAAAGATGTAAAAGAAATACAAGTTGCTATTGTTGTAAATGGACTCACATCTCCTTTTCATTATATCTTACTTGGAGGCAATGAGGTACAAAATTCTACCTTGACAACTCAAGAAATTTATCTGTATCTGTAAAAACCTCTAACACTTGTTCTCTCACTTAGAGGAAGAAATCCCCAGCTTCCTAATTATGCATAGCTTCTGTAGCACCTAGAATAAAAAGAAATGTCACAATTAAATAAACCCTCATTGAACACCATCATTTATTTGCATCCCTCCCCACTACTTGCAATGAAGGTACTTCCCCCTTACTAGCTCTCCCCACAGCAGATTTGTAAGGAAACCAAGACCCTTGCTTGTGGTACTGGTGTTGTCCCAATGATGACACAAGTATATTTACACTGGTAGGCTCCTTAATAAATTTGGATATAACAAAGACCTTCAAATTTTTGCTTCCAGCTGACATGAATGATTAGATCATGCTCAATTATTCATACCAGCTGACAAAATAAAGACCAAGCTTCAATAAACAATACCAACTGACTACATTTGAGCAGTTCCTACACAACACATTTACAGAACCTGCCTCTTAATGATGCCACTGCCTTTAAGGTCTGAATTGCTCTCAAATGTGCTCTTTTAATGACCCGATTGTATAACCGTACATATGCCCAACAGATATCCTCAACATAAGATGGAGTTAAACCAAGTAGCAAATCCTTCCCTTGTTGCTCACAGACAGAAGCTGCTCAGGGAAATTGTCCATTTCTTGTTTCTCCCTGTCTCTTTTAACTTGTTCTGCTGCTTCATTCATTTGACATTTTTTTTCTACCTGTGAAATAAAGGAGAGCATAGAAGGTGGAGGGGGAGGAGGAGAAGAAGTTACTGTGGGGCGGGGTGACTTCATTTAAACTTTACTTGAGTAAATTTGACCTTTGTAAAAGTGGTATATAAGCATCAGGCTATTTGAGATAGTATTATGCCAATTTTTTCAAACTTGACCAAACTTGATATGTAAATGATACTTATTAGCAAATAAACTAACTAAAAAATTAGTTGTATTATTATTATTTATTATCAAGTTACAGAGTTTAAATCTTACAGAGTCATGCAGTCATACAGCATGGAAATGGGCACTTCAGTCCAATTAATCCACACTGACCATGTTCCCAAACTGAACTAATCCCGCTTGCCTGTGTATGGCCCATATCCCTCCAAATGTTTCCTATTCATGAACCTATCCAAATGCCTTTTAAATGTTGTAAGTGCACCTGCATCCACCACTTTCTCTGAGTTCATTCCACACATCAACCACTGTCTGTGTAAAAAGGTTGCCCCTATTTCCTTTGTAAATCTCTCTCTTCTCACCTTAAAAATATGCCCCTTATTTTTATTTATTTTGAGATACAATATGAATAAACTACAAATTTGATCTTATTTCCATACATAGACCTTTAGTAGTAAAAGCTTGAGCAATGCTGAAAAAAACACATTTTGTTGAAGTTTTTTTGTCTTGCACGCATCAGGGCATTTTGTTAGAATAGCAAAGTGAAGGAAAAGCAGCATTTATGCTATATGAGAAGGCAGTGCCGATCGGTTGGCTAGTGGCCTCTGACTGGTCGAGGTATTGGCGTGGAGAATGTACCGTTTGGATAGCGACTGAGAGTTACATTTGACAGTTAATTACAGAATTAGGCATCAGTCTCCCTTTGAACTCCATTCCAGATTTTCAGACTGAATTTACTCCATTGACCTTTATCTTTTGTGATGTCTCTACAAGGCAGCAGATGCTGAACACTATGCATTCTTGAGTGAATATGCCCACTCCTGGCCTTATTTTGAAGATGCTTAGGCATAGAATGCTGCATGAAGAATACTTTCAGTGATGTCCCAGGAGTGAGACGATTGGCCAACAACAACAACCACAATCATCTTCCTTCTTCCGAGGCGAGAACCAGTGGTAAACTTTCCCCTGATTCCTACTGACTCCAGTTTTGCTAAGGCTCTTGAATGCCTTATTCATCCCTTTATTTTCCTTTTGTGTGACACCATATTAAATGAGATCTGAAAATCTGAAATTAACCATGCTACTAACCACTGTTTAGGATGAAGTCTATCAGGGTCCATGCACTTGTCAGTCCACAGCTCCAACAACTTTCTCAAAACCACTGCCCTAGTGGTCATCATATTCTTTAGTTTCTCTCAACATTCCACTCCATTGACTCTTTTTTCTAAGTTTGTAAATAAACTTTTACCATCTGTTTTTATATTTCCTGCTGGTTTTCCCTCTAACTTTAATATTTCCCTCCTTATTGATCTTTTAGTCTTTTTTTTATTCTATCCAATCTTTTGACCTTCCACCTACTTTGTGTAATTATATGCATTTCCTTTAAGTTTGAAACTATCTTTTACATGTTTTGGTTAACCACAGGAGGTAGGTCTTCCCCTTGGAACTTTTCTTTCTAGTTGAAATGTATCTATTCTATACATTCTTAAAGGTTGCCCTTCACCTGCCACCACATCTCTAACAATTATCCCTTAAATTATTTTACCTATTCATCTGGATCATAGTATAAGGTAGGGGGGACGTTAGATAGACCTTAGGATTAGGGTAAAAGTTCAGCACAACATCATGGGCCGAAGGGCTTGTACTATGCTGTACTGTTCTATGTTCAGTGTTCTATGTTCTATCTTTGCTAACTCTGTTTTCATGTCCTCATAACTGCCTTCGTTCAATTTTAAAACACTCGTCTTGGATGAACACCTCTCTCTCAAAATAAATGTAAAATTCAATCATATTAAGATCACTACAACATAAGAGTGCCTTCACACTGAGGTCATTAATTACCCCAAAGTCACTGCGTAATATCAGACGAGCATGCCTGCTCTCTCGTTGGCACCTGGACATGCTACTTTAAGGAACTATACTGAAAATACTATGAACCTCTCTTCTAGACTACTTTTGTCCATGTGACCTTTACGATCAATATCTAGATTAAAATCCCCCAAGATTATTTCTTTAACTTCCTTAGAAGCTCCCAAAGTTTTTTTCTTTATCCTCTATATGGTTACTGACAGATGCCTGACAACCACTCTCACACTTCTAACTTTATCATTTCTTGTCTTAAAACAAACTCCATCTACTTCCTGTATTCCTGAACTTAAATCACCCCACTTTGGTGCTTTTTAAAAAATTTTTACGATGGAATGTGGGTGTTGCTGGCAAGGCTGGCATTTGTTGCTTATTTCTAAGTGCCCTTGAACTGATTGCCTCCCTAGGCAATTTCTGAGGGCAGTTACGAGTCAACCACATTTCCACATGACTGAAGTCACATATAGAGCAGGTAAGGCTGGCATATAACTTCCCAAAATGACATGAGTGAAACAGATGGGTGTTTATGACCATGGCCACATGGTCACCATTAAGCCAGCTTTTCTTCCACTTCAGTCTTTATTAATTGAAATTTCACCAACTGCAATGATGGGATTCAAACCCATGTCTCCAGGGCATTGGCCTGTGGTTATCAGGCCAATGATGTTACTACTGTGTCAGTACCGGCTTAACATTCATGAAATTACAACCATTAATGAGAGATTACATGAGCTTGCATGATCAATCATAGTCATATTGAATGTGGATGTGGAAGCTTTGGAAAGGGTGCAGAGGAGATTTACTAGGGTGTTGCCTGGTATGGAGGGATGGTCTTACGAGGAAAGGCTGAGGGACTTGAGGGAGGCTGTTTTCATTAGAGAGAAGAAGGTTGAGAGGTGACTTAATTGAAACATATAAAATAATCAGAGGGTTAGATAGGGTGGATAGGGAGAGCCTTTTTCCTAGGGTGGTGATAGCAAGCACGAGGGGGCATAGCTTTAAATTGAGGGGTGAAAAACATAGGACAGATGTCAGAGGTAGTTTCTTTACTCAGAGAGTAGTAAGGGAATGGAACGCTTTTCCTGCAACAGTTGTAGATTCGCCAACTTTAGGTACATTTAAGTCGTCATTGGATAAGCATATGGACGTACATGGAATAGTGTAGGTTAGATGGGCTTCAGATCGGTATGCAATGTCGGCACAACATTGAGGGCCAAAGGGCCTGTACTGTGCTGTAATGTTCTATGTTCTATGTTCTATGAATGGTACTGCAAGCTTGAAGGGCCAAATGGCCTATTCCTGCACCTGTTTTCTTTTAACAGAATTAACAGAACAAATCTTTCCTAGCTTCATGTTCTCCCCATCTGTCCTGCAACCCTCAATATTCAGGTTCCAATCCACAGCCATGTCTCTGTAATGGCTATTAGCTCAACTGTTTTTTTTCTACTCGCAATATCAATTCATCTGTCTTTTGCCAAATGTTAGGTGCATTCAAATACAAAGACCTTGTATTATTCTTGTAACTTTTAGCCTTATCTGTTGATTTAGTTTTAGATATGTATCCTTTATCTCTTTCAGTCATGGTATATTAATAGGTGTCATCCCACATATTAATATCTTTCTCTCTAACCTTATCCCTACTTTTTGATTGACCGCATCATAGCAAATGTGATCCCTTGTCCCCACTATTTAGTTTAATGGCCTCTTTACTTCCCCAGTTATGTGGTGGGCAAGAAAACCAGCCTGAGTGTGTCTCAAATATAACCCATCACAGCAGTACAGACCCACTTTCCCCAATATCAGTGCCAATGCCTGAAAACCCAAAGCCAACTTCTCCCATGTGAGTCTTTGAACCTGCATTCATTTCTATGATCTTATTTGGCCTATGCCATTTTGCTCATGTTTCAGGTAATAATTGACAGATTATTGCCTTTGATATTCTGCTTCTTAATTAAGTGACTACCTGTTCCTACTGGCCATGTGGAACACTTTTCCTTGTCCTACCTATGTTATTGATACCCACATAGTCCATGACAACTGGATTTTCCCCATACCACTGCAATTACTCTCCAGTCCTGGGTACATGTTGAAAATACCAGGAGCAGGCAGCCTTTCTGAACGCTTGACCCTTTACACTACCCGACTTCCATTACATTCCTTTTTGCTTCCTGCACTTGAATGATTCCTTGCACCATGGAGCCATGTTCAGCATGCTTCTCCACCCACAATCCTGATGGAGAATTTCAAAAGCTGAGGCCCCTGCATTTTGTATCCCAACACCTGCATCATTTACACTCACATTGAACTGTCCCTGGCCACTGACAGATTCAGAAGATCCTATCCTAATGATTATGATTATCTCCTGGTACAAAGCATACAGTTAACCTCCCCACATGCTGATGAGTCACAGTGTCTGCAACTCAGCCTCCAGCTGGTAAACTTTGTGCTTAAGGTGCTCTAGTCAAAACATTTCCGACAGATGTGCTTGCCTTGGATCACACTGGCATCCATGAGCTCCAACAAGCTGCAGTATGACACATCTCCTGTCTTAATGAGTTTAGAACATAGAACATAGAACAGTACAGCACAGAACAGGCCCTTCAGCTAAGTCAACCATTTAAATGTTATATTCAATTTTATTTATCATTTCTTACAGATTTTATTCACCCTACTGCTGGTATCTATATTATCTTAAACATTAGAGAAAACATAAACTTTAACACTTACCAGATACAAACCAGACAGCTAGCTTCTTATACTGTAGTGACAGAGGTGACCCCTGGCTACAGCTACATGATCTTGGGTTTGAAATTTGAGTTTCAGCTGGGGGCACGACAGTGATTCATGTGGCTGAGAGATTCATGAATATCACATTTCAGGACACAGTCAGCCCACAGCTTAAGGAAGTACAGGTACAGAGGGATGGGTGACAACTAAACCACCAGAAGAAAGGGACCAGGCAGCTAGTGACAGAATCTCCCAAGTGCCTCTCACTTGCAAACCAATTATCAGTCTTGGAAAACAGGGAAAGTGGCAGTTCTTTTGTGGAGGCCAGCCAAAGCAGAGGCTGTGCCATTTTGAATAGTCCAGCTGCCCACCGGGGGAAGGAAGAAATATGGAAAGCCGAAAGTGATATGAAAATGCATTAGTGAAGGGTGTAGACATTACTCCAGGATGGCCTGCCACCTTCCAAATGCCAGGATCAAGCCTGTCACAGAATGGTTGCAGGGCATTGTGTAGGGACAGAGTTAATAATATTGGTCCATGTTGGTCCAATGACACCAGGAGAAAGAGAAATTAGCCCCTGCAAGCAGACTTTAGGGAGTTAGGTAGGAAGTTGAAAAGCCGGATTTGACAGGTAGTAATCCCCAGATTACTCCCCGAGTCACACAATAATGAGTAAAGGAATAGAAGGATATAGGAGATGAATGATTGGCTGGAGATGGTGCAAGAGGGAGGCTTTAGATTACACAGATCCAGAAGAAATGGAAACAATCTTCAATGAATACTTTGCGCAGTCTTCACAATTGTCTATGTAGGTGTGGACATCAGGGTGGGAGACTATGAAATATCAGTATAAATTAACATAGAGTCAGTAATACTGCATTTAGTAGCCTTTAAAGTGGGTAAGTCTGTGGGCCCAGATGAGATATATCCCAAGCTGTTGAGGGAGCCAAGGGAGGAGATATCAAAGACTCTGGCAAACATTTTTGAACCCTTGCTGTTTGCAATTTAATTGAGCCATCATAGAACTTGAGAGCAAAAAGATCCCCCACTATTTAAGAAGAGAACAAGGGCCAGACTGTGAAATTATAGGCCAATCAGTCTAACCTCAGTGTTGGGAACATTATCAGAGAGAATTCTGAGAGAAAAGTACACAAGTCAGGGATCATCAGCATGGACTTGTTGCAGGAATGTTACGTTTGACAAAATGATCGCATTTTTTGAGGCGATATATATGGGAATATTACATTTGAGATGGTCTATAAAGACCTTTTCAAGACTTTTGATAAGATGCATCATGATAAATTTTCTCAAGGAAGTAAGATTCCAAGGGATCCAAAGAAAAGTGACATGTTAGAACCAAAGCTGGCCAAGGACAGGAAACAGAGGATGATGACAGAGGGATGGTTCTGTAACTAGAAATGTATTTCCAGTGGGGTTCCACAGGATCATAATCCTAGAGTTACAAAAGTCTGCAGTATAGGAAAAGACCTATTGGCCCATCAAATCTGTGTTGGTCAAAACAAGCACCTAACTATTCTCATCCCATTTTCTGGCTCTTGGCCCTTGGCTTCATATGCCCTTGCAATGCAAATGCACATCTAAACATTTCTTAGATATTATGAGGGTTTGTGCCTCTTCCAAACTTATAGGCAGTGAGTTCCAGATTTTCCTCACCTCCCATCTAAACCTCCTGCCCCTTATCTGCCCTGTTTTTCTTTTGTTTCAGTGGCAGGAGCCCAGGAGAAAGCGCGAGGGCAGCCTGGGAAGGTAAGCCTTTCGATTATAAAAGTCTTGTCTCGTGTAACTATGACATTTCAGTTGTTTCAGTGGCGGGAGTCTGGGAGAAAGCGCAAGGGCAACCCGGGAAGGTAAGCTTCCACCCAATACATTTAGGTGATGTGTTGTAGCTGTATGATGTGGGAGCTAACTGTTCCCATTGAAAATGGCAGAGACCATATCTGCAGCAAGTGTTGGCTGCTTGAGGAGCTCTGGCTCAAAATTCATGAGCTGGAATCTGAACTCCAAACACTGCGGCACATTCAGGAGGGGGAGAAATACCTGGATACTGTGTTCCAGGAGGCAGTCACACCTGGTAGATTAACTAATGCTAATTCGATCGGCGGGCAGGGACAGCAGTGTATGTCTGTGAGTGAGGCAGATAGAGGGACCCTGCAGACAGGAACACAGAAGCTGCAGCCCTTGACATTGTCTCACAGGTGTGAGGCACTTGCTCCCTGCATTGATGAGGAACAGGGCTGCAGGAAGGATGAGCCAACTGACCATGGCACCATGGTCCAGGAGACCATTGAAGAGGGGGGGAGCGAAAAGACAGATTGTAGTTGTAGGGGATTCCATCATCTGGGGGATAGAGAGTATTGAAACAAGGTGGATGAGTTGATAATGCAAATCATGGCAAATGGGTATGATTTAGTGGCCATTACAGAGGCATGGTTACAGGATGGTCATGACTGGGAGTTAAATATCCAGGGGTATCAAACTGTTCGGAAGGACAGACAGGAAGGTAAAGGAGGTTGTGTTGCTCTGATTTTTAAGGATGATATCAGGGCGGTAGTGAGAGATGATACAGGTTCTACTGAACAAAATGTTGAATCCATTTGGGTGGAAATTAGGAATAGCAGGGAGAAGAAGTCACTGATAGGTGTGGTCTATAGGCCACCAAATAATGACATCATGGTGGGGCGGGTAATAAACATGGAAATAGTTAATGCATGTAAAAATGGTACAGCAATTATCATGAGAGATTTTAATCGACATATCGATTGGTCAAACCAGGTCAGTCATGGCGGCTTTGAGGAAGGGTTCATAGAATGCATCCGCAATAATTTCCTTGATCAATTTGTAATGGAGCCTATGAGGGAGCAAGCTATCGTAGATCTAATCCTGTGTAATGATACAGGAGCAATGGATGACCTCACAGTTAGGGATCCTCTCGGAAGGAGCGATCACAGTATGGTCTAATTTAAAATACAGAGGGAGTGTTAGAAGGTTAAATCCAGTACCTATGTCCTGTGCTTCAACAAAGGAGACTATGAAGGAATGATGGAGGTGTTCGTTAGCTAAGGTAGAATGGTAGCAAAAACTTTCTGGTGGGTCAATCGATGAACAATGGAGGACTTTCAAAATGATTTTTCACAGTGTTCAGCAGAAGTATATTCCAGTGATAAGGAAGAACTGTAGGAAAGAGAGAGCCAGCTGTGGATGGATAAGGAAATAAAGGTAAGCGTCAAATTGAAAAAAACACATACAAAAAACCACAGAGTAGTGGGAAACTGTAGACTGGGAAATCTTTAAAGGCCAACAGAAAACCACAAAAAAGTGATAAAGAAACATAAGGTAGATTATGAGAGTAACTAGCTCAGAACATAAAAACAGGCAGCAAAAGATCCTATAAATATGTAAATTGTAAAAGAGTGGCGAAGGTAAACATTGGTCCTTTAGAGGATGAGAAGGCCAATTTAATAACTGGGAATGAGGAAATTGCCAAGACATTAAACAGTTATTTTGTGTTGGTCTTCACTGTGGAAGACACAAATAACATGCCGAAAGCTAATGGCAAGAAGATTACAGAGGTGAGGACCTTGAAATTATGATTATCACTAAGGAGACAGTGCTGGGCAAGCTAATGGGGGTCAAGGGGGTCAAGTCCCTGGCCCTGACGAGATGCATCCCAGGGACCTAAAAGAGGTGATGGGGGAATTTGCAAATGCATAGTAATTACATACCAAAATTCACTGGATTCTCGGGTGGTTCCCACAGATTGGAAATCAGCCAACGTGACACCACAGTTTAAAAAGGGAAGTAGACAAAAAGCAGATAACTTTAGGCCAGGTAGCTTAACTTCATTAGTGGGGAAAATGCTTGAATCTATCATTAAGGAAGAAATAGCAAGGCATCTGGATATAAATTATCCCATTGGAAACACCCAGCATGGGTTCATGAAGGGTAGGTCATCTTTAACTAATTTGGTGGAATTCTTTGAGCACATTACATGCATAGTGGACAATGGAGAACCTGTGGATGTGGTGTATCTTGATTTCCAGAAGGCATTTGACAAGGTGCCACACCAAAGGCTGCTACATAACATAAAGTTGCACAGTATTACAGGTAATGTATTGGCAAGTATAGAGGATTGGTTGACCAGTAAAAGCAAACAGTAGGGGTAAGTGAGTGTTTTTCTGGTTGATGGTCAGTGGCTAGTGGTGTACCTCAGGGATCAGTGTTGGGACCGCAATTGTTTACAATTTACAAAGATGACTTGGAGTTGAGGACTAAGTGTGGTATGCCAAAATTTGTTGATGATACTAAGGTGAGTGGTAGAGCGAAGTGTGCAGAAGACACCGAAAGTCTGCAGATGGATAGAGATAGTCTAAATGAGTGAGCAAAAGTCTGGCAGATGGAGTATAATGTTAACAAGTGTGAGGTCATCCATTTTGGCAGGAATAACAGCAAAATGGATTATATTTTAAATGGTAAAAAATTGCAGCACGCTACTGTGCAG
Source organism: Stegostoma tigrinum (assembly GCF_030684315.1). Taxonomy (NCBI): domain Eukaryota; kingdom Metazoa; phylum Chordata; class Chondrichthyes; order Orectolobiformes; family Stegostomatidae; genus Stegostoma; species Stegostoma tigrinum. The sequence goes on along the minus strand of NC_081355.1, from coordinate 104,571,736 downwards.
AAGGACTTGGGTGTCCTTGTGCATGAATTGCTAAAAGTAGGATTGCAGGTGCAGCAGGTAACTAAAAAGGCAAATGGAATTTTGTCTGCCAATGCTAAAGGGATGGAATTTAAAAACAGGGAGGCCTGGCTGCAGCTGTATAGGGTCCTGGTGAGGCCACAACTGGAGTTTTGGTCTCCTTACTTAAGAAGAGCTATACCAGCACTGGAGGGGATGCAGAGGAGATTCACTTGATTGATTCCAGAGTTGAGAAGGTTGGATTATGAGGAGAGACTGAGTAGACTGGGAACATACTCATTGGAATTCAGAAGAATGAGGGGAGATCTTATAGAAACATATAAGATTATGAAGGGAATAGATAAGGTGGAGGCAGGTAGGTTGTTTCCGCTAGCAGGGTAAAACTAGGACTCGGGGGCATCACCTCAAAATAAAGGGAAGCAGATGTAGGACTGAGGTCAGGAGGAACTTCTTCACCCAAAGGATTGTGAATCTGTGGAATTCCCTGACCAGTGAAGTGGTTGAAGCTACCTCACTGAATGTTTTTAAGGCAAGGATAGATAAACCTTTGAACAGTAAACAAATTAAGGGTTATGGTGAGTGGGCGGGTAAGTGGAGCTGAGTCTCAGAAAGATCAGCCATGATCTTATTAAATGGCGGGGCAGGATCGAGGGGTCAGATGGCCTACTCCTGCTCCTAGTTCTTATGTTCTTATGTTCTTATGAAATCTATGCCTCCTGATTATAGATCTCTCCACCAAGAGAGGGATTGCTGTCTAGCTAAGCAATGCCCCTCATAACTTCATACATCTCAATCATGTAACCCCCTCAATCTCCTCTGCTCCATGGAAAACATCACCAGCCTATCCAATTTCCATGTCCATAATTAAAACACTCCAGCCCAGGCAACAACCTAGTGAATCCTTTTTGCACCCTCTCCAATGCAACCATATTCCCCCATTCCAGATCTGCTCGCAATACCCTAACTTTTTTACACTTCCCGCGTAACCTTCTTCTCTGAGCCTCAATGCTTCAGCTAATAGTGGCAAGTATCCCAAATGTCTTCTTCATTTCTTTATCTACCTATCCCATTACCTCAAGGGAGCAGTGAACATGCAGACTAATGCCCCTCTGATTCTTGGTGTTTCCCAGGTTCCTATCATATCTATAATTCATCATTTGTGACCAAAGGAGACCTTTTATCAGGTATCAGGTATGTTCATACATTGAAGAAACAAGCCTACAAACATAGAGAACACACAAACCAGCCAATGTACACCAGAGATGCATTATTATCTAAACTTTGAGGGGTGTACATCTCATATGGTTTTTTGTATTATTATTAAGCATTACCTTTACATTGTGTTAATTGGTTTATCCTAGATCAGTTTCACATAGGCAAGAGGCTGGCTACGGATTACAGATGAATAGAAGACTGACTTTGGGTGACTGGTTGGGAACGGGTGAGTAATTGAGACTGGATGGTTGCTGATGGAGACTGCACACTGATAGCAGACTGTTTATTGGTGCCTTACTGACAACCAGCCGATTCACTATCGAATTTGCTTACACAAAGCTGGTAATTTTGATCTTTCAGATGAGATATTAACATAAGGCCTCGTGTGCCATCTCAAGAGGCTGTTAAGCATCTCATTATATTATTCAAAGAAAAGAAGTAGAGTTCTTTCCATTGTCGAGTCCAATATCTACTCTCATCCAAGATTACTGAAACAGATTATCTGTTACTGATGTTCATCAGAGTTGCTGTACACAGAGACTGCATTTCATTGGATTAAAAATGATTCTAGTCTACTGAAGTAATTAATTGCCTATGAGGTGCTTTTGTGGTGAAATTATGAAGGAAGGTATACAAATTCTGGTACTTGTTTGTCTTTTAAATGCGTGCACAAGCAACAAGAAGAGAACTGAAATAATAAAGGCTGTTAGATTGTCGGAAAACACCAGTTTCTTTATTCTTTTATGGGGGGTGCACATCACCAGCAAGGCCAACATTTGTTGCACATCTTTCAATGCCCTTGAACTGAATGGCTTGCTAGGGCATTGAAGAGGGAAATGTCAACAACATTGCTGTGGGTCTTGAGTCACACGTAGGCCAGACCGGAAATGGATGGAAGGCTTCCTTCCATGAATTAAATTACTATTTAAATTTACACCAATCCCATCTTCTGGATTATTCACCGAGTGACATTACCACTGTGATATTTCCATTATGCGATAATCCCTTTCTGGGCAAGGTATTTGCCACACTGTCCTACGGTATCCAGTCTGACCAATATGTGACTTCAGTCATTGAATTTGAGTATTAGCCGTTAATCACATGCTACATCACATGTGACTAAGTCACATATTATGTGATTAACAGCTAATACTCAAATTCAATTTCAAGTTTATCTCAAAATGTTTTGTTCAAAGAAAATTGGGGTTAGTTATTGCTGAAACATAAGCTTAGGTTCCAGATTATTGTTTCCTGCTCTCTTTGGACTAATTTTCATTCTTATACAAATTAATTGCACTGGCCATTTTTATGACTTTCAACACTTGAAAATGAAATATCATATCCCAGGTTCAACATTATCTTTCATCTTCAATATGCTGCAGCTGTCTGATTGATTTCTTTATCTTTCTAATTGAACAGAACACATATCAAGAAACAGTTAGAGGCACTGGATAATGCAAGGGCTATAGACCCTGACAATATTCCAGCAATAGTACTGAAGACCTGCTCACCAGAAGCTGCCACTCCCCTAACCAAGCTGTTCCAGTAGAATTACAACACTGGCATCTACCCAACAATGTGGAAAATTGCACTAATATGTCCAGTACATAAAAAGCAGGACAAATCCAACCTGGCCAATTACTGCCCCATCAGTCTACTCTCGATCAAGAGTAAAGTGATGAAAGGTGTCATCAACAGTGCTATGAAGCAACACCTGCTCAGTAATAACCTGCTCACTGACACCCAGTTTGGGTTCCACCAGGGCCACTCAGGTCCTGACCTCATTACAGCCTTGGTTCAAACACGGACAGAAGATCTGAATTCCAAAGGTGAGGTGAGAACAACAGCCCTTGACATTTAGTCTGCATTTGACCATGACATTAAGGAGTCCTAGCAAAACTAGAATCAATGGGCACCAAGGGTCAATCTCTCCGATGAGTGAAGTCATACCTGGCACATAAAAAGATGATTGTGGTTGTAACAGGTCAGTGATCTCAGCTCAAGGACATATCTGCAAGAATTCCTCAGGGTATTGTCCTCGACTCAACCTTCTTCAGTTGCTTCATCAATGACCTTCCCTCCATCATAATGTCAGAAGTGGAGATGTTCGCTGATTTCACAATGTTCAGCACCATCAGATATGAAGCAGTCCATGATTAAAAGCAACAAGATCTGGACAATATCCAGGCTTGGGCTGACAAGTGGCAAGTATCATTCTCACCACCCAAATACCAAGCTTTGACCATGGCCGATAAGAGACAGTCTAACTACCGCCCCTTGGAATTCAACGGTGTTACCATCACTGAATCTCTCACTATCAACATGCTGGGGATTATCATTGGCCAGAAACTCAACTGGACTCACCACATATGCACAGTGGCTACAACAGCAGTCAAGAGGCTCGGAATACTGCAGCAAGTAAGCCTGCTTGGTTGGTATTACATCCACAAGCATCGACTCCTTCCACCACTGACGTTCAGTAGCAGTGGTACACACTATCTGCAAGATGCACTGTAGAAATTCACCAAGATCCTTCCAAACCCACAATCACTTCCATCTGGAAGGACATGAGATGCAGGTACATGGGAACACCACCACCTTCAAGTACATCCCTAAGCCACTTACCATCCTGACTTGGAAATATGTCACCAATCCTTCATTGTCGCTGGGTTAAAATCCTGGAATTCCCTCCCTAAGGGCATTGTGGGTCAGCCCACAGCAGGTGAACTGCAGCAGTTCAAGAAGGCAGCTCACCACCACCTTCTCAAGGGCAACTCAGGACAGACAAGAAATGTTCACCAACCAGCAGTGCCCACATACCACAAAATAAATTTAAAAAGTCTTTAGAATTCTGAAATCACTGTTCCATTCAAAAACCTGAATTTCGAATTGCAAACAAAAATCTTTTTCAAAAATCAGACCTTCTCAGCAAGGTCCCCAAACCTACAAGCAGTCATCTAAACTAGATACTAAATTTTTAACAGCTACCAAATCAAAGAAATGTGTTCCAAAGCAACAAGATCAAACTATACTTTTTTCACAAAAGACCCATAGCATTTCACTTTCCACTTGCTGATCCTGCAGCCTCTTAGCACTCAGCATTATATTCAATAAATTTAGAGCCCAATTCCTTCCTTCTATTTTCTTTACTCATCCTAAACTCCAGTCCTATCATGACAGGGGTTGCTTTCAGCGCAACCAACCCACTTTCACTCACCTTTTGTCCTATTTTCACATTACATTGTTCCTTTCAGTACTATACATTCTATCCTACTCTCAGTTCTCATTATCACTTATTCAGATTCTCTTCTGTCCTGGCCTACTAACAATAATCCCCTTGTTTGCTTACTCATTTCACAGCTGTCCCTCTCTCTGGAGTCCTGCTCCACATATCCACTCTGCTCTTGCTGCTCGCACCTTCATACCTCACTTCTAGCATAAAATACCACTTTTTCCTAGCTACTATCTGTTCTGATGAAGAATCACCGGAATTGAGATGTTAAGTCTGCTTTCATAGACTCCCTACAGCATGGAAGCAGGCCATCTGAGTCCACACCAACCCTCTGAAGAGCTTCTAACCCAATCCCTGTAACCCTGCATTTCCCATGGCTAACTTATCCAGTCTGCACACCACTGAACACTGTGAGCAATTCAACATGGCCAATCCACCTAACCTGCGCATCTTTGGACTGTAGGAGGAAACACACGTAGACACAAGGAAATTGTGCAAATGTCACACGGTCATCCAAGGGTGGAATCGAACACATGTCCCTGGTGCTGTAAGGCCGCAGTGCCAATACTAAGCCAGTGTGCCTCTTTCTCCTGTCAAATGCTGCCTGACCTGTTGTGTTTTGCTAGTAATTTCTGTTTCTGTACTGTTTTGCAGCTCACTCCTTCTCTGTTAAAATTCCACTGCCTTGAACTGAGATACCAGGTGATTCACCCACTGAGGGGAATTGAATTCAAACTTTTGGCCAAGATAGAATTCAAATGCAAGCATCTCAAATGGAAATCCAACTATGGCTAGCTGCTTGTGTTTGTGCGAGAAACAATATGGGTCAGAAAATCATTGTAATGATTAAATATACAGTATAAATTACAGAAAAATTGTATGATAGTGTTCAGGTAATTGAACAAATATATTGTTTTTTGTTGCAGCTTCATATCATAAGTATCATTGAACAAATCCATCTTTCATCACTCAGGATCTTGAAAGGCCTTATCCTAGTTACTTTTTCTAACTGGGGTTGTCTTGCTATTGTTGTTATCCATGCTATTTCTGATTTCTTCCAAGTCAGGAAACAGGCCAATTCCCTGAACAGTTGGTTGAGTTTTTGGATGAGGTGGTAGGAACTTGAGTACATTAAATGCTATTTAAAATTGTACAAACTCTTCGGAGATTGAGCAAAATCATGTAAGGTCTATGAGGAATTAACTATCCTCAAGGCTGAATTTAGCATTGGGGTGAAAGTCACTCTAACAGAAACCATCGGTGTTTCACTGATCAGTAGATGAGAGATTGTTTTTCTCTACTGACAGAACATTCATTAGAAAATGAATAATCCTAATGAATATCAAACAGCTGAGACCAGCACCTTGTATAGAATTACACAGGAATACTATTGCATCCAAAAAAGGTGATACACCTGGGTTTACAGACAACAAGATATAACAACGTGATATTCTCTATCAGACGACAGATGTTGCCTTGGGTAGTAATTCTCTGTAGGACCTTTAGTCTAGATGACATTGGTATCTATTATTTTTTCCTCACAAGAAAAGAGAATTCTTATTAGTAGTTATCCAATGAGGTTTCAGGTAGGTTTTTCTCTTCACCTTTTCATCAAAAATTAATTCTCAACCATTGTGCGCTGCCAATCAGACTTTTTTTGCATCTTAGCCGATCACACCGGTGGTTACAGGAGTTACCAACTCTTCTCCGGTCAGAATTTTGAACCCAGTAGGCCTATTGTCTCCATTTGGCAAATAATATTTGAAATCTGTAGCAAAGAAAACCAAAATAAAGAGTATTCACTCTATATTGTGGGTAAAGATAACAATTGCAAACTTCAATTTCGAAGTGTGATGCAGTTGTAATGATTTAAAATACATAGGGTGGGTCTTATAGAGGTCTGAGTGATATGGACTGTGGGGAGACTTGTGACAGAGTCCGATGAGAAATCTGACAAGGCCTATGTACATTGGAAGCAACTCACAGTATCTTTTATGCCTTAACAGAGTAGGTAGGTGAGTTCCTCACAAGGCAGTAGCGAGTTGCCAATTAAGGGAGATTATTGCTTGTTAAACACCTTATTAACAACACAACATGCAACATTAATATTCAACTTCCTATCTTATGAAATGTGATGAACAATCTAGATGTTGAGAAAACGTGACATGGAAACAAGGCCAGGTAACTTCTAATTTCAGTTCATTGCTGGGTGCGAGGAGGCTTTATGTTGCTCGGCAGCAACCAGCATCTCAGGGCATGATCCAACGGCACCATCCATATGCAGATGTTGCCCGCGGTCATCAGTGTCCAACACGTACCAACCCTTCATGACACCATTACACTTTTCCTATCCATTTAGAGGCTGTTCAGGAAGGAGGCTGAGGGGTGACCTTATAAACTTTATAAAATCATGACGGGCATGAATAGGGCGAATAGCCAAGGTCTTTATCCCAGGGTAGGGGAGTCTAAAACGAGAGTGCATGGGTTTAAGGTGAGAGGAAGAAAGATTTAAAAAGGACCTGAGGGATAACTTTTTCACGCAGAGGGTGATATGTGTATGGATCAAGCTGCCAGAGGAGGTAGTGAAGGGAGTACAATTACAACATTAAAAGCCATCTGGATGGGTCCATGAATGGGAAGGGTTTAGAGGAATATGTGTCAAATGCTGGCAAATGGGACTGGATCAGTTTAGGATATCTGGTCGGTGCAGACAAGTTGGGTTGAAATGTCTTTTTCGGTACTGTATAACTCTATGACTCCATAAAGTGTTTACTCAGATATAGAACAGATGTCAGAGGTAGGCTCTTTACTCAGAGAGTAGTAAGGGGATGGAATGCCCTGCCTGCAACAGTAGTGGACTTGCCAACTTTCAGGATATTTAAATGGTCATTGGATAAACTTATGGATGATAATGGAATAGTGTAGGTTAGATGGGCTTCAGATTGGTTTCACAAGTAGGTGCAACATCGAGGGCTGAAGGGCCTGTACTGCATTGTAATGTTCTATGTTCTATGCACTTGTCCAGAAGCTAGTCATTTTCTTTGCTTCTGGTCAATTTTTAACAGGTATGCACTATCCAGTCTAGATCAAATTGAAGATTCTGTCTGAAGCAATAATCTGGTCAGTGTGGACGAGTTGGGCCGATGGGGCTGTTTCTGTGCTGTATAACTCTATGACTCCACAATTCTACACTCTACAGACCTGCATTGCAAGGCTCACTGGCAACTTGTGTTGAAATGCTGCAGCAGGGGAAGTTTTTGCACAGGAACGGGCACCTGGTTGACAGATTGAACCAGGCTGCGTCTAATAGCTAAATAAAAACCAAAAGAACTGCCGATGCTGTAAATCAGGAACAAAAACAGAAGTTGCTGGAAAAGCTCAGCAGGTCTGGAAGATGCTGAGCTTTTCCAGAAACATCTGTTTTTGTTCTTGCATCTAAGGGCCATTTGTTTGCTTTCTTTGTGCTCAATCACTCAGTAGCCCCCTGCGTGCTCCCAGCATTCATGTCTTGCCTTGCTGTGCTGTGCCTGTTAGTGCATTTGTGCTTCAGCCAAAGCCAAATACTATCAGTATTGCTGTATTGACATGCTGTCTTGCTGTTAACTAGGCTGTTAATTAGTAAGGGGATCAAGGGTTACAGGGTGAAGGTGGAGAAATCAGCCATAATTACCATTGTGGTGCAGAAATTAGCAGCAATAAGATAAAAGAAGGTGAATGTTATCCAGAAGCACTACATCATTCATGGATCTTCCCAGGGTATTGTGGGACAAAGGGGACACTGCTGGATCTCGTGAGATATAGGTATGATGATGGACTACAACTAATGCAATGAAAGGTAGATTTGTAGACATGAGTCCTATATAATCAGACAGGGTGTGCTGCATCATCCTGGCATGCTGTGCACTGTACAATTGGAGCAGGCAATGAGGAGATGCGGTAGATGCCAAAGAACCAGGAGAACAACAGCAGTCATCCAAGGCTGAGGACACTGAGCTAGAGGAAGCTTCCCTCATGGTGACAGAGCTCAGCTACAACAGACACTACAAGGCAGACAGGGCCTGATTGATGCCTGGTTCCAGCAGATGACAGCTAGCTGCAGCAGATCATTATGGATAGTCAAGGTCATCAATATAGTATTTGCATACCATTCTCAGAGTGAAGTGCAGCCTCTGTTCATATCCTTAGCATTTCCTTTTGTTGAATAAGCTCATGTTTGGACTTGTCCAAATGCTTGCCTGTATGTGATGTCCCTATTGGATAATGACAAGTTGCAGGTGTCCATTGGGCATGGGGGACAGATGGTGGTTTTTTTAGAGAGCGCGTTTAGATGGATGTAGCTAAACACAGGAAAAATTGTTCAGGTACACAGTGGCATTCAGTGGACGCAAAGTGTGCTGATCTTTTGGTGGATATCTGCTGAATGCCTAGTTGTTTTGAGAATGTCCCATGATAAAATGGCACAAGAATGATGCCACAGGGTTGTGAATCAATCTAATTAAGAGATACGAATTTGGTAAGAATTTTGAGGAATCTTGCTGGGACTCACAATGGTAATTTCTCCAAAACACCTGATACAATTTAAGATTCAACCCATAGTGATTTTACAAGGTTAAAAAAGGAAAATTAGGTAATAATGGTAGCAGATCTGCAAAATATCAAATTATTAAAGATGTTATACTCAATGCCATAGAAAATATATCAACAGGTTTGCACTGTTTACTCAGATATAAAAACAAGTGTCAGTATGAAGTTCCATGGTTCGCTATAAAGAAAAGTATTAATTATAAACGATACAAAATCAGATCTTGTATGGTTGGTCTGACTGAAATCATAGAATCCTTACCGTGTGGAAGCAAGCCCTTCAGCCCAACCTCAGAGCACCTCACACAGACTCATCCTCCTATAAACAACCTAATCTAGGCCAATTTAGCATGGCCAATTCACCTAACCTGAACATCTTTGGACTGTGGGAGGAAACCAGAGCACCCAGAGGAAACCCATGGGGAGAATGTGCAAACACCACACAGACAGTCACCCAAGGCTGGAATCAAACCCAAGTCCCTTGTGCTGTGAGGCTGCAGTGCCAGCCAATGAGCCACTGTGCTGCCCACAAAGACTGGAAATGGGGCACCCAGATATGAATTGGTGGATCTGCAGCCAGTCTTCCACATGGCAGCTCAGCTGCCTCACAGCAATATTGGCCTGTAAATTAATTTGCCCTCTTTTTTAGGCATTGGGCATAATGATTCATGGCCTGCTCACCTATGCTCATATTGAGATTGGTAAGACACTCATGTGGTATACCCACCTTACATGAATGATGGGCTAAAACAATGCCCACACTGCTCTTCTCTTCTAAATACTGCCTATTGTCTCTATGCTCAACAGTGGGGGGGCTGGGGCAACTGGCGTGTTGGTGCCGGTGTTGGTGGTTGGAAACCACATAATCTAACCAGTCCTCTTTTCACAAAGCAGGCTGTCCCCTTTAAAGAGAAACTGTCCTGCAGAGAATCAATCCAGTTTAGCACTCCACATCACCCTCACACACTTTCCAATAATGCAAGCCTTACAACCACCTTCCACAACTTCCAGATACCTCCCCCAAGCTATTCAGCTGTGACATGCACATCATTGATACACAGTGTGCTGCTATCCCACATATTCTTTCACCTCGCTTGCAGGACAAAGCAGTGCACAAGAGAAAGGAGCAGTAGGGATGCTCACATTTCTACAACCACGTTAAATGAAGTGTATAAGAAGGAGAGAAGGTTGGACCACTCAAGGATAAAGGAGGGAACTTCGGCTTGGAGGCACAGGAAGTGGGCAGGATCTTAAATGCATACTTTGTATCAGTATTCACTCCGGAGAGGGACATGAAGGATACTGAGATTAGTGTGGAGCATGTTAATATGCTAGGGCATTTTGAAATCAAGAAAGAAGTGGTGTTCAGTCTCTTGAAAAGAGCAGTAAGGTGTATAAGTCCCCAGGACCTGATGGTATCCAGCCCAGGTTATTGATACAGGCAAAAGAGGGGATTGCTGGAGCCGTGACCAAAAGCTTTGTGTCCGTGCTAGCCACAGGAGAGGTCCAGGAGGGCTGGCAAGTAGCAAATGTTGTTCTCCTGCTCAAAAAGGGAAATAGGGATAATCCATGAAACTATAGACTTGTCAGTCTCACCATCGGTGATTGGGAAGCTATTGCAGAGAATTCTTAGAGAAAGGATGAATGCACATTTGGAAAAGCGTAGCCTAATTAGGGATAGTCAGCATGGCTTTGTGTAGGTCAGGTCATGTCTTACTCACTTGACTGAATTTTTCGAGGAGGTGATGAAGGTGATTGATGAGGCTCCAGCAGTGGATGTTGTTTACATGGATTAGGTAGTAGGGCTTTCAACAAGGTTCCCCATAGTAGGTTCACCCAGAAGATTAAGATGTATGGGATCCACAGTGACTTGGCTGCATGGATTCAGAATTTGCTCGCCTGTGGAAGGCAGAGACCATAAGACAATAAAACATAGCAGCATAAATTAGGCCATTCAGCCCATCAGGATTTCTCTACCAAACAATCATGGCTGATACATTTCTCAACCCCATTCTCCCACTTTCTCCCCGTAACCCTTGAACCCCTTGACAATCAAGAACCTATCTATCTCAGCCTTAAATGTACTCAATGACATGGCCTCCACAGCCTTCTGTGGCAGTGAATTCCATAGATTCACCACTCTCCAGTTGAAGAACTTTCTCCTTAACTCCGTTCTAAAAGGTCATCCCTTTACTCTAAGGCTGTGCCCTCAGGTCCTAGTTTCTCCTACCAATAGAAGCATCTTCCCAACATCCACTCTGTCCCGGCCATTCAGCATTCTGTAAGTTTCAATTAGATCTCCCTTATCCTTCTAAATTCCATCGAGTAGAGACCCAGAATCCTCAAGCATTCCTCATATGTTAAGCTTTTCATTCCTGGGACCATTCTCGTGAACCTCCTCTGAATCTTCTGCAGGGCCAATGCACCTTTCCTGAGATATAGGGCCTAAAGCTGCACACAATACTCCAAATGTAGCCTGACCAGAGCCTTATAGAGCCTCAGAAATACATCCCTGCTTTTATATTCAAGTCCTCCCACAATAACTGCCAAAGATGCATTTGCCTTCCTAATTACTGACTCAACCTGCAGGTTTACCGTGAGAGAATCCTGGACTAGAGGTCCCAAGTCACTTTGCACATCAAACTTCTGAATTTTCTCCCCATTTAGAAAATAGTCTATACCTCTATTCTTCTCTTCTGCATGACTTCACACTTTCCCACATTGTGCTTACTCCATCTGCCATTTCTTTGCCCACTCTCCTAACCCGTTCAAATTCTTCTGCAGCCTCCCACCTCAGTACTACCTGTCCCTACACCTATCTTTGTGTCATCTGCAAAATTAACCAGAAAACCCTCAGTTCCTTCATCTAGATCATTAATGTATAAAGCAAAAAGTTGTGGTCTCAACACTGTGGAACACCACTTGTCACTGCCTGTCATCTTGAGAAAGACCCTTTTTCACTTCACCCTCTGTTTTCTGCCAGACAACCAATCTTTTATCCATGCTAGCACCTTGCCTGCAACACCATAGGCCCTTATCTTACTCAGCAGCCTCCTGTCTGGCACCTTATTAAAGACCTTCTTGAATTGCAGGTAGATAACATCCATTGGCTCTCCTTGAAGAATTCCAATCGATGTGGCAGGTATGACCTCCCCTTGATGAAGCCTTTCTGACTTTGCCCTATTTTACCATGCACTTCCAAGTATTCAGAAATTTTATCCTTCACATTGGACTCTCAAATCTTACCCACAACCAAGATTAGGCTAATTGGCCTGTAATTTTCAGTCTTTTGCCTCACTCCCTTTTTGAACAGAGGTGTTATTTTAATGATTTTCTAGTCCTCCGAGACCCTCCCTGACTCTAGCGATTCCAGAAAGATCACTATTAACGCTTCCACTATCTCTTCAGCTATCTCCTTAAGAACGCTGGTGTGTAGTCCACCTGGTCCTGGCGATTTATCCATCTTCAGTCCATTCAGTTTTACTAGCATCTTCTCCTTGGTTATGGCCACCATACTCAGCTCTGCCCCCTGACCCTCTTGATTTTTTTGGGATATTACTCGTGTCTTTCATCGACAAGTCTGATGCAAAGTAATTATTCAGTTCCTCAGCTATTTCTTTGTTCCCTAATACTATCTCTCTGGTGTCATTTTCCAGTGGTCCAATGTCCACTTTTGCCACTTGTTTTGCACTTTATATATCTAAAGAAACTCTTACAGTCTTCATTTATATTACTGGCTAGCTAAACCTCATATTTAATCTTCTCCCTCCTTATTTCTTTTTTTGTTGCCCTCCATTGGTCTTTATAAGCTTCTCAATCCTTTGGTTTTCCATGCCCTTTGCCACTTTAGGTACATTTAAGTCGTCATTGGACAAGCATATGGACGTACATGGAATAGTGTAGGTTAGATGGGCTTGAGATCGGTATGACAGGTTGGCACAACATTGAGAGCCGAAGGGCCTGTACTGTGCGGTAATGTTCTATGTTCTCTTTTGCTTTTATGCTATCCCTGACTTCCCTAGTCAGCCACTGTCACCTCATCCACCCTGTACCATGCTTCTTCTTCCTGGATGGGTAGGTTAGTAAGTTTGCAGACGAAACAACGATTGGTATTGTGGTTGTGTAGAAGATTGCCAAAGGGTATAGGTCAGCTACAGATATGGGTGGAGAAATGGCAGATGGAGTTTGATCCGGGTAAGTGTAGGGTGCTGCAGTTTGAGAGATCAATTGTTAAGGAAAAGTAAGCAGTTAATGGCAGGTCACTGAATAGCACTTGCGTATAGAGGGATCTTGGGTTTCAAGTCCATAGCTCATGCGAAAGTGGCCATACAAGTGACCATACAGGGTGTAAAAAAGGTAGTTGGGGAATTGAGTACACAAGTCAGGGTGTCATGTTGCAGTTTTATAAGACTTTCATTTGGCCACACTTAAGAGTATTTGCATTCAATTCTGGTCGCCACATTACACAAAGGATGTGGAAGATTTGGAGAGAGTGCAGAGGAGTTTAAACAGGATCCTGCCTCGATTAGAGGGCATGAGCCTTTAATCCAGTGAAGGCTGAGGGGAGGCTTGTCAGAAGTCGATAAAATTATGAAATGTATAGAGATGGTTGACAGTCAGACTCCCTTTTCTCGAGTTGAAATGTCCAATACTAGGGGGCATGCATTTAAGGTGAGGGGGGGAAGACTGTGATGGGCAAGTTTTTTAGACAGAGAGTGTTAGGAGTTGTGAACGCACTGGCAGGACTTGTGGTGGAGGCAGATATGACAGGGGCATTTAATGGTCTCTTAGATAAACAGATGAATATACAAGGAATGGAGGAATATGGACCAAGGGCAGGCAGCAGCGGTTAGTTTAATTTGGCATCATATTCGGCATAACATTACGGGTTGAGGGGTGTGTTCCTATGCTGTTTTGTTTAATGTTCTACCTCTTAAGACCAATTGAAGAGACTGTTCCCATCAATTGTGCAGGCTTATTGCAATGGTGTTTCTAAGTTCAGATATCACAGAGAACATTAAGAGTGATAACATGCTCATACATTATGTTCCTACCCATTCCTCGCTCACCTACACCATACATTTTGGCTTGATAAACAAGATACTGAAGGTATACCCATGAACCTCTTACTTCCTACACCAAGAACTGTTTCTTCATACTAACTTTTCCCCAGTGAGTTTTTCACACCTTTTGCCTATCTGCCTCAGTTGCCAAGAGAGATGAGAGAGGGCAACAGTGTGACAATGATGAATAAGACTCATCCGATAATCTAATACTCAGCACCACGAGTTTGTTTAATATCAATGGGAATGATGTCACTGGCTAGGAAAACATTTTTTACCCATCCCTAATTGCCCTTGAGAAGGTGGTGTTGAACTGTCTTCTTGAACCACCACAGTCATCGAGCTATTGGAAGACTCACAATGCCAATTGGGAGGGAGTCCAGGATTTTAATCCAGCAATGGTAAAGGGATGAAGATAAATTTCCGTATTTGGATAGTGTGTGATTTGGAAGGGAAATTATCCAATGTAAAACTTAGATTAGTTCCCATGGAGATAATCAGACGGCTAAAGCAGAAACAGTGGGAAGAACGGCCACTTTCTGCAGGATAACAATTCTGTAACTCTGCATCTGTTGCCCTTGTTCTTCTGAGTAGCAGAGGTTGAGGCTACATAATGCTACCACTGCACATCCATTGTGAAGGGAGTGAGGTTTGAACATTCCACTTGCCGTACAAATCAAGTGGTCTGTTTGTCTTAAATAACATTGATTTCCTGGGGCTACATCCACCTAGGTAAGAAGAAGGAAGTCCATCACATTCCTGATTTGTGCCTTATAGGCGGTGGACAGACAAGTTTTGGGTTGAACTATCCACCACAGAATTCTTAGCCTCTGACCTGTTCTTGTTGTCACCTTATTTATATGATCAGTCAAGTTCAGATTTTAGTCAATAGTGAACCCCAAGATGTTGATAGAGTGGGGAAATCAGTAATGCTGATGTAGCTGGACTTCAAAGGGTAATGGTTATTCTCTCCAGTTGGAAATGGTCATTACCTGACACTTGTATATCACAAAAGTTACTTGTCACTTGTCAGTCCAAGCCTGGATATCATTTAGGTCTTGCTACATTTGGACGTAGACAACTTCAGTATCTAAGAAGTCACAAATGGCACTGAACATTGTAAATCATCAGTGGATATCCCTATTTCTGACTTTGTGATGGAGAGAAGCTCATGATTGAGCAGCCGGTTGAATGCTTCCCTGAGGAATTCCTGTAGACATGAGATGATTGGCCTCCAACAATCACAACCATCTTCCTATGTGTCTGGTATGATTCCAATCACTGGAAAGCTTTCCCCTGATTCCTATTGATACTAGTTTTCTGGAGCTCATTGATACCATATTCAGTTGAATGCCGGCTTGATGTCACTGGCAGTCACTTTCATGCCTTTTGTCCATGATGTAAGAAATCAGGAACTGAGTGACTCTGGTGGAATCTAAGCTGAGTGTAAGTGATCATGTCATTGTCGAGTAAATGCCCCTTCACAACAGCTCCCATTACTTTGGCTCATGATCAAGAGTAGACTGATGGGGTGTCAATTGATTAGGCTGGATTTGTCCTGCTATTTGTGCGCTGGACATAACTAGGCAATTTCCACATTTTCAGGTAGATGCCAGTGTTGTAGCTATATTGTAAAAGCTTACCTTGATTTGTGACTAATTCTGAAGCACAAGTCTTCCGTACTGTAATGGGAATATTGTCACACCCATAGCCTTTGCAATGTCCAGTGATTTCATCTACTTCTTTATATCATGTGGAGTGATTCAAATTGATTTAAGACCGATATCAGTGATGTTGGGGACCTCAAGGTGGATGGGGCAGTGGCAATATAATGATAATATCATTGGATTAATAATTCAGAACCTCAAGCAAACATTCCAGAAACAGAATCTAACCATGGCAGTTGGTGAAATTTGAATCAAGTAAAAACCTAATCTAGTGGTGGCTATGTACCAATTGTCATAAATAACCATTTAGATCACTAATGTCCTTCAGAGAAGGAAATCTGCAGTCCTTACCTGGGCTGACCTACATGTATTTGCAGACCTGGAGCAGTGTAGTTGACGCTTAACTATCCTCTGAAATTAGGAATGTTAGCCAAGCTAGTGAACTTGTGAGCTCATAGATGAACTTTTAAAAAAAGAGGGCAGAGATGGGTCTTCCACTCAGCACTTCTGGCTGAGGGCGGGTACAAATTCTTTGGCCTTCTGTTTTTTACCAATGTGCTGTGATAGCACGTCATAGAGGGTAAGGATATACATGAGCCTCCACTTCCTGTTACTCATTGAATTGTCCACTGCTGTTCATAACTGGATATGGCAGGACTGATCTGATCCATTGGTTGTGAAATTGCTTATCTGTTGCAGCCTATTGATCAAATCTAAGATCAAAACAACAAATGCTGGCCCAGTCAGCAAAGCTTGCATATTTGAATGAAGTATAAAAAAAAGTCATTCTGTTTTTACTGATTGGCATGCAAATAGTCTTGAGTTGCAGCTCCACCAGTTTCACATCTCATTTTTAGGTATGCTTGGTACTGCTACTGGGATGCCTTCTTGCATCAAATTGAACAAGGAATTGTCTCCTGGACTGAAAATGAATGATGCTAAAAATCCAAAACAAGAAATTGCCGGAGAAACTCAGGAGGTCTGCCTGCATCTGTGGTGAGAAAGCAGTATTAACATTATGTGTCCAGTGTCCATTCTTCAAAGTGTTCTGAACAAGGGTCACTGGCCCCAAAACATTAACTCTGTTTCCCCTCCACAAATGCTGCCAGATCTGCTGTGTTTTTCCAACATTTCTGCTTTTATTATAACCTCCTGGCTTTATGGTCATGGTAGAGTGGGGATATGATCATCCATGATATTACGGATTGCGGTTGAATGCAATGTTACTGCTGCTGATGGCCCATATCACCTCATGTACGCCTTATTTTGTGTTGTTAGATCTATTCAAAATTTGTTCTATTTAACACCATAGTGATTCCAGACAACACAATGGAAAGTATCCTCAGTGTGAAGACAGGGCTTCATCTCTCTCATGACTGTGTGATGATCAGTCCTACTGATATTGTCATGGACAGCTACATCTCTGGCAGGTAGATTGGTGAGGATGAATCAAATAGGGTTTTTCCTCTTGTTGCTTTCCTCAGTGCCTGCTACAGACCCAGTCTAGTAAGTGGTCCTTTGGAACTTGGCCTGCTCACTACTTCCACTACCGAGCCATCTTTGTGATGCACATTCAAGGCCCCCATCCTGAGTATATCCTGTGTCCTTACCAATCTCAGTGTTTGGGCCAAATGGCGTTCAATAGAAGGGTACAATTCACCATCCAAAAGTGGTGTTGGGGTGCCGGGTGGTAAACAGCAGAAGGTTTCCTTGCTCTTTGACAAGATGCTATGAGATTTCATGGGGTCCGATGTCTATGTGGATGAATCATAGAGCAACTTCCTTCAAAATGTATAGCACTGTGCCACGACTACTTCTGGGTCTATCCTGCTGACAGAACAGGACATACTCAGGGATCGTAAGGGTGGTGTTTGAGACATTGTCTGTGAAGGATGAATATGACTATATTTAGCATGATACTCAGTTGACTAGCCTGTGTAGCAGCTCTCCCATTTTTTGCACAAGCCCCCAGCTGTTGGTAAGGAGGACTTTGCAAGATTGATAAGGCTGTGTTTGGAGTTGTCATTTCCAGCTGCTTTGACAATGCCAGGTTGTCTGTTAGCTTTTGTTCCTTTGTTTAGGCTCATACCAGTTCAATTCAACTGAATGGCTGCTCGGCTATTTCATAGGGCAGTTATCAGTTATCCAGAGATAACAAGGTGTGAAGCTGGATGAACACAGCATGCCAGGCGGCATCAGAGGAGCAGGAAAGCTGACGTTTCGGGTCTGGACCTTTCTTCAGAAAATTAATCATGTTGCTACAGGTCTAAAGTCACATGTAGGCCAGACCACGTAAGATTGCAGATTTCCTTCCCTAAGGAGCATTAGTGAATTAGAATAGTTTTTGTCACAATCATCCCTGAACACTACAGGCAATTTAGCATGGCCTATCCACCTAGTCTGCACATCTTTGGACTGTGGGAGGAAACCGGAGCACCCAGAGGAAACCCACGCAGACACGGGGAGAATGTGCAAACTCTGCACAGAGAGTTACCCAAGGTTGGAATCGAACCTGGGTCCCTGGTGCTGTGAGGCTGCAGTGCTAACCACTGAGCCACTGTGCCACACTAGTCTCATTTACCAGATAATAAAATGTGAGGCTGGATGAACACAGCAGGCCAAGCAGCATCTCAGGAGCACAAAAGCTGACGTTTCGGGCCTAGACCCTTCATCAGAGCTCTGATGAAGGGTCTAGGCCCGAAACGTCAGCTTTTGTGCTCCTGAGATGCTGCTTGGCCTGCTGTGTTCATCCAGCCTCACATTTTATTATCTTGGAATCTCCAGCATCTGCAGTCCCCATTATCTCAGTCTCATTTACCAGTTTACTTGGCTTAGTGGGATTAGAGCCTTTGCCCCAGAACATTAGCCTGGGGCTCTCCAGCATTAGTCTGGGTACGTTACCATTATGCCAACACCTTTCCCATAAATGCAGGCATCACTGCGGTATGTACTTGTAGGTTAATATTAGGAACAGCATACGATGAATCAACAGGCACAAGTCAACTTCAACCATGCTCAGGTAAAAGGAAATTAATTTGCTAGTGTCCCTGTGGGACAACTTCTGCTTGAGTTCTGCTGCAAGAGGTTCAAATGAGTACCTCAATGAGAGCACTACAGGAAAACAGTGGCATAATGGCTGGACTGCCAGATAGTCTCCATTATAATCAGGAATGCAGATCCAACTTGGTTACAGACATTGCACGGAGTTTGCTTTCTGTATCAGTCCACAGCCCTGTCATGCTGCAGACTCTGGAACTACCTCCCCAGTACCTCTCTGATGAAGGGTCTAGGCCCGAAATGTCAGCTGTTGTGCTTCTGAGATGCTGCTTGGCCTGCTGTGTTCATCCAGCTTCACACTTTGTTATCCCCAGTACCTGTTGCCTTTGTGTGGATAGGTCACCTAAGCCTCTACCCTCTTTATGAGAATTCATTAATTCCTGCCAAATTCAAAAGGTGAACACCGAAAACTTTCAGAAATATTCCAGGGTACTTCAGGGCATCTTGCAATTGTGGACTTGCCAAAAATGACTTTACCTCCGATTTGAGTGTTTATACATTCAAAGAAAATTTTGGAAGGCCCATCTTTTAATTTGACACTTAGCGTTTGAAGAATATTGAACACACACAGGTCCTGAGTGGCCCACATTTGTTTGGAATGCTGCATTGCAAAAACTAGTTGGCCTCATGATGCCAGAATTGTGCCAGTTTGAAGTCATTATACAGCAGACACACCTACGTGGGACTTCAGTTATAACAGTGCCAAACAAGCTGTACAGAAAGATGCTGACAGTGCATTGCATCCAGTGAAGCAATGAAATGCCTCTATTGCATCACTCACCTTAATGTTAATTCAATTTAGCATTGTGAATTTTCTGATTTTTAAAATTTTTTATTAATCAACCTGTTCAGATGTCATCATACACCGCTGAATCAGATGGGAATCAAACCAAACTTTCTGGCCCAGAAGTAATGACACCAATGTTCCACAAGAGTCATTTTTCTGATGGCCTTTGGCGATTAAAATTCAAAACTGAATGCTTCAGGAAGAAGGCCTATCCACCACCCTTTCATGGCTGATAATTGGTAACCTTGTTGGGTGTTACATTCCAAGAAGAAATAGTAAAAAAAAAGAGGCATGAATGGGCTAACTGCTTTCATGTCCTGGAAAACTTTAAGATCTTGAGCAAAAATTATAATTACATCTGCTTGAATATTGATGTCTCTGCAGGAAAGTGGTTATGCCAATCATGTTGCAGCATAAATGAGCTTACAAATTCATTTGTCCAGATGGACGGACAAAAACCTTAATTTATCATATCAAGGGATGAGAATTCACCTGGGTCAGAGAAGTGAGCACATCCAAATTTACCTTGTTTGATCAAAATGAGTTAAATCAAAACCTTTGCCAACTCAGTTATAATTTCTTTTCCATTTTAATCATAATTATGTGCATGGAATACACTAATGTTCCAATGCATTATGCTACTGAATATAAAGGCATCAATCCTTGCCCTTCATTTTCCACCCTTTAGTGCCTATCATACCATCCTACTTATCCAACTCTTTCAATACACTTCCTCGTCGATCCATGATCTCAATCACTCCAAATGTAATTTGATTTCTTCCCCGATAGTCACCCTTACTAAATGCATTCTACCTGTTGAATGAAAATATAGCTTTACCATCATCCACAATCTTGTCTTGCAGGACAGCAAAAGTTTAAGAAAGAAAACCACAAGGGATCCTCTACAGTTCTTCCAGCTAATAGCTACACAGAGGAGGAAGTTTTGGAGGTCAATGGCAAATAGATATTCCTAACCTTCGGTGATAGGACGATAGAGACTGCTCAACTACCTGGCAATGGAATTAAATATCAATGAGCTGCATTTCATACAACATTCAGCCATCTTTCTTGTCTGCCACGGTCTTCACACGTGTAGCAGCAACTGACGAATCCAAAGCGGAACTGATTCTTTATCCAGCATCTTGGGATCCAGGCTCAGAATGCACTAACTCAGATATTAACACTTCACTGGGACAGAGAGTTCTTTTTCACCTGGTGACACATTGCTTGTTAGTAAGCTTGGGAAGAGAATAATAACAGAGACAGAAATGAAGAGTTTGTACAGGAGGACACAACCTTCCTGAAGTTTAGCTAAGCTAGACACAAAAGCTATATCCTGGGACCATTAATGGAAGGAATAGTCATCGATGAGCAGCAGAAATTCTGCATCTCAGTGTTAGGGCTTCCATGCTTACCAGAAGGAAAGAAGAAGTCTACCTTTTTTTCGTGGGGTGTGGGTATTGCTGGTTATGCAGCATTTATTGTCCATCCCTAAGTGCCCAGAGGGCTGTTAAGAGTCAACCATATTGCTGTGGTTCCAGAGTCACATGTAGGCCAGACCAGGTAAAGATGGTAGTTTTCTTCCTAGAAGGACATCAGTAAACCAGATGGGTTTTTCCCTGACAATTGGCAATGGCTTCATGGTCTTCATTAGAAACTTATTTCAAGAATTTTCACGAATTCAAATTCAACCAGCTGCCATGGGGGGATTCAAACTGAAGTACCCTGAACTTTACCTGGGTCTCTGGATTAACAGTCTAGTGATAGTACCACTAGGCCATCACCTCCCCCCTCAAATCAAACTTCGGGTTCAGGGCAATGCAAAGTCATTTTCTTTTGTGGATGGAGTGGCCAAATACATGGAAAATTGATTGTAACAAACACATGTCAATACGTATTTTGACCACTGCCTTGCAGACACTGAAAGTCAAAATATCTGCTGTCTTAAATAGGTTAATGTACTCCTCTCCACCGATAGCTGTGCCTATCCTTACACAATTTTTTTCCTGTAGCAAATCAGTGATCACTACATAAATTGGCATCTTGTTTCATTATTTTCAACAGTAAGTGAACCATCTAATATCCAACATTCTTCCGTTATGGAGATAGGGTGGAGGGCTGGGCTGGGTACGATGATCTTCGGAACGTTGGTGCAGACTCGATAGGCTGAATGGCCTCTTTCTGCATTGCACTGATTCTATGAAGATTGTAAACTTGACCCCAGTTCATTTATAAACTTTTCCGTTAAAATAATAAGGACAAATTATGCTCTAATTATTTTATAAACTTTAATCAAGTGACTCCAACTATCAACATCTCTAAAATATACATACTCAGCTCTCTGGGCCTATCTTTGTAATTAAGTTGCTTTAAAACTGGATATGAATCTTGTGCAATATCGCTATATCCATTGCAAAGGCTGAATACTGCTCCAGGCTAGTGTTGACAAATTGGTCTTTGTATGCTTTCGTAAATACTGTTTGTATTAGAAAACATCATCATATTGTTTAAAATTTGTTATGTATATAAAATAAACTAAGTAGGGACACCCTAAACATTTTTGCAATGTACTGAACTATCAGTGCACCATTGAGCGGAAGGACATAGCTTTTCGTTTCCCAAAACACTGAATTTCCAATATCAATCCAACTGTTCTAAAAGAAGATTGTATTATGCCATCAGCTTTTGTGAGGATGTGTAGCAATCTTTCTCTTTATAATTAATATAGGTTTTAGGGAGATAAAAGAACTCTCGAAATAGTAGATGCTGTTCGCTTGTGTGTTATTTGGACATATCGGCTTACTGAAAAATGTCTTGTATCAACAGAAATCTAACCTTTATTTTCTGTTTATATACATATGCAAAACATAATCTGACATGCACAGAATGTGAATTGACAGAACCCATTATGGATATGATTGATAGAACATGAAGCATATGGTTAGAATGTGGTCTGGAACCCATTGGTTTGATCACTGAATTTTATAATCATTCTCATTGTTCTTTATTCTGAGAAAGTATGCATGAAATGTTTAATTGAGATAAATTCACGTGTAGACTTGCAGCATATTTAAAGTATGATATGCTCTGATAACGTGTCCCATCCCAAACATTAATCAGTCTCTTTTCTCAGATTCTGACTGAGCTGCTCTGTATTCACAGCATTTGTAGTTTTTGCTTCAAGTTTACACTTTTTATTGTTACCTCTGATTATTGATTTAATGCTTGAGTTATACAAAAATTTTAGGTTATAGACATAGTTGAAATACCAGCCTCTGAAAGTCTTTAAAGTAATTTTGTGATGAATGTCATTATAAATTAAAATGTTACTTTGATGCTGATATTATCCATTTATAAGGCCACAATTAGGATATAATGCACAAAACATCTTTAACTATGCAGTGTACTTGTACATTAAGTATCTGAACAATATTAACCAGCAAGCTCCCAATTCAAACCCATTCGAACCAGTTCGAAGGTTCAAAATCTCCCCTCCCCCGGCCGCAACACAAAACCAGCCCAGCTTGTCCCTGCCTCCCTAACCTGTCCTTCCTCCCACCTATCCCCTCCTCCCACCTCAAGCTCCACACCCATCTCCTACCTACTAACCTCATCCCGCCCCCTTGATCTGACCGTCCTCTCTGGACTGACCTATCACCTCCCTAACTCCCCACCTACATTCACATTTACTGGGTCCACCCCCACTTCTTTGACCTGTCTGTCTCCTCTCCACCTATCTTCTCCTTTAACTGTCTTCTATCTGCCTCCCCCCTCCCTATTTATTTCAGAATCCCCTTCCCTTCCCCCATTTCTGAAGAAGGATCTAGGTCCAAAACGTCAGCCTTCCTGCTCCTCTGATGGTGCTTGGCCTGCTGTGTTCATCCAGCTCTACACCTTGTTATTTAAGATTCTCCAGCATCTGCAGTTCCTACTTTCTCTGTTCCAGGTTAATTGATTTTAGCTGATTAAGTGTTGCAGCATTATAATTACTCTCAGTGCCTTTGGATTAGGAAGGGAGAAAGAACCAAGGTTTTGACACATGTTTGGCATCCAATTAGCCATTAGACAGTACAGCAGTTGGCTGTGCTATTCCCTGTGATTGACTAACCTGATGACATTCACTGCTGTGAACCATATATTAAAAAAAGTCACTGAGCTGCAGTACAAAACCTAGCAACAAGTAACTGTCTGCTCTACATTCGATGAATGCAATGTTTCTCGTACTCTGTTTTATTTTGTAGGTCTGGTTATAAGATGGCTGCCAACAGAGATTGTCTCCTGGCAGAAGTCACATGACAATGGGAAAACAGGAAGAAATTTGTATACAACTACATTTCATTCCAAACATTCCCATTTGCTTAACATGCAAAAAAAAGTTATGCATTTGTAACTGAGTTTCCAAAATAATGCATCATACAAACAATGGCTCTCAAGTGGTAATTACTGTTCATTATTCTAGCTAATCCCTCTTATATTACTCTCTTAACATGCAAGACACACTTGCAGATTGCTATTTTTTTGTTCAATGATTTTTGTTTGGGGACATACTGTGGTTGCATTGGTGGTTCTATGATAGAAATTCTCACCCACTAAGCTGGATGCCCGGGTGTGATTTCCAGCCAATACATGGCTCTACTTTCCTTTCATTCTAGCAAAGTTGCTAAGTGCTACAGGGAGGAGGCAGGAGAATGGTGTTGAGGAAACATGATTGAATGGCGGAAAAGTGTCAACAGGCTAATTGGCCTAATTCTGCTCCCATATCTTATGTTTGGAATGATACGTCTTTTTTCACCATGAGTTCTAATATTTAATACATACAGTTCATGAATTATGTTCAATTAGTATTCAAACCATGCCTTCAAGACTTTTAAAACTTATCCAGAATTTTTTTTCTGTTTTCTGGGAGATTTAGGAAAATAGTCAATGAGAAAATGTTTGAGTCCTAAGAATGTAATTGCACATAATATAATTAAGCAGAGTCAGCATGACTTCATGATGAGAAAATCATGCCTGACAAATTTGTTAGAATCCTTTGAGAAGGTAACAGGCAGATTAGATAAAGGAGAACATGTGCAATATGTTTGGATTTCCAAAAGGCACTGGACATATAGTTAATTAATAAGATAAGAGGCAATGGGTGCTAGGAGTAGTGCATTAACATGGATTGAAGATTTGCTAACTGATAGAAGACAGAAAGTTGATATAAACGAGCATTTTAAGGATCAAAATCAAGGATCTGTGCTGGACCCACAATTATTTACAATATATTAATAACTGGAATGATGCTAAGTTTAAAGATGACATGAAAATAGGAGGAAAGGCAAGTAGTGAGGATGGAACAAGGAGTATCAAGAGGGATATATCCAGGTTAAGTCAGTAAGCAGAAAATTGACAAATGGAATGTGAGAAAAGCGAGGTAGTGAGGAAGAATAGAAGAGCCAAATATTATTTAAATGGGGAAGGACTGCAGGATGCTGCAACATAGAGGGATTTGGGGATTCTAAGTTTCTTTCAGGAGCTGTGCATCTACTACAGATCTTCAACACACTCTCAGTTCCAATTCTGAAACCATGCTGCATTTCAACAGTCTAATATTGATTATCCTGTCTTCATTAGAATTGATGATAAGATGCCTACCGTTTGTGCCTCATGGCAGAGGTCACATGACTACAGGAAGCCTGTATGGACATTTGTATATGATTGCATTTAAATCCAAACAATGCCTTCAAAATAAATTGAGAGGAGAGAGATGGATGAAATTTTGACAAACAAAATATTCAAATTATCAACAGTGCACTGGCGAGTTAATGACAATCATTAAAGAATCGCAAAAATGACCTTTCTATTTCGATATTCTGAACATTTCTTATAATTTAGGAAAAACCTTTCCAGATCCGTTTTGTTGATGATTTACTTCCACCGTCAATGAATTGAATGAGTTCCTTAAAAGAGAAACTGTTCAAGGTTTATGAAGGAAATGAATTTGCTGAAGCAAATATCTTTACTCAGTTCACTCATCCTTAATTTACTAATTGCAGTTTCTCATTTCCCTGAAGAATTCTACATTATTCCTCTTCAATAGTCTCGCCAGTTTTAGGCAGTGTTCAAAGTAATGAATGTTAAAATTGCATACAACTCTAAGAATGGCGTTGTGGTTGAATTGTTACATCATTACAAAATTGTCATCATCTACAATGTTAGCTTTCAACAAAATTATTTACAAATTGCATTAGCCCACAGTCACTTTAGTTTAATAATTTGGCTTATGTTTAAAAGAAACTTCAACGAGAAGAAAGAAAACGGCATATATGAATTGGAGTCCAATTCCTGGATTTCTGCTAGGTCTCCATTTTGTTTTAAAACGTCAGCGAGCAAACTCATTGTGTTGTCCCGTCATCCCTTTCAGTTCTTGCCTTTGCAGAAGCAAAAGGAAGACAAATAACAGAAAACGCCAGAAGTGTACTGTATATGTGAGTTGGTTGCTCCCATATGAATGATTTTCATTGTGGATATTATGATAATGTTGCAGCTTATTTCTGGCATTCAGTCTAATTCTGGGCAAATTGCCAGTCAATTTAAGGATATTGAACTGAATCAGCCTATTCAACCAAGTAACACATGGTATAAATCCACGGCTCAGAGGTAGTTATCTCTGGTTGCCTCAAGCGAAGGAATGGCTGTATTGTTGAAGCTGAGCCGAGAGTTGACTGTAGATATGAAATCTCTATTCTTAAGCAGACTGCATTTGTGAGCCCAGCTGTTGAAAATGAAAGATTCAATTCAGGGACTTAAATTACAAATAAGTGAAGTATGAAACAGATGTGATTGGTAAGAAGTTGAAAATGCTCTGCTCAAAAGCCATATCCCGGCTTTACCAGGGAATGTGGACTGTCTGGAGACTGCATATAAAAAACAACCTGCTGTTTTATAAACTCCCCAATGAGAGCACAGGCTCTGGATTGTAAAAGCCTGGTAAAGCAAGTCATTAAACCAAAATTGGCTATAACTAAATTTAAATCTGTGATAAAAATGCAGAGGACCAGCAGAAAATGAGTTTGTCAATGTCGTTGTAATAAAAAGAATGTGTTCTGTCAGCTGCTAAGGAACAAGAGGAAATGAATTGGTGTCCTCTTTGTTAAAACTAATTCTATAATAGAGGAATTCTATGCAAGTAGCATCCATTGATAGGTATATGTGCTAATGACACTTTTAAAAAGGTAAGTGGCTGAACTGTGCAGTTTTATACAAAAGGAACAGAGTGTAGTAAAATCCCCATGTGTTAGTTTTCATGTTTTGTCAACAAAATTTCTAACACAAATCAATTGAAATGAAGCCAATTAAATAGCACTAACAGCTGCTTAGTATCATGTTCCAAATCATATCACCATCTGATCGTGTCTCCCTGATTTTGAACTACATGCAATGAGGTTAGATTCACAATATATGACATGTTACATAGGTTAGATACATATGATCAGCAACTATGGGGCTAAATATTTCAATAATAAGGAACTGCATACTGTGTTTCAATTTATTTTTTGCTTGCTGCGTTATAATAAATTTGTTCATACTCATTTTATTAAATGGCAGTAGGAAATTGCTATTAATTGGCTAAATAATTAAGTTCTGTGTGTGTATACATATATATGCATGTATAAGACCACGATTTGTGTCACTCCAACAATGATTCTGACTTTGATTAAAATGCAAAGTGAATGTGCCGATTTTGCTTTACTTTTTTTTCAACAGGATTAAAAAGCAATGAGAATGAGCACATAATCACATAAATACACTTGAAGTACAAGAATAATTCATAATTTGAGAAATACAAGTGTTGTTTTAAAATATTAGCAAAGTCAAAAACAGGAAATTAAAATTAAATAAGGTGGCTTTCATTAAGCCAGAGATATATATTTAGAATGATGCAGATGGTGGCTGAAACCCTGAAAAAGACATCACTGATAAATAGGGTTTAGATGGGGATGGGTTGGGATGGAGGTGGAGGGGAGCTGGGAAAAGAAGACAGCAACAGTAACCACACTGGACATTGAGAGCAAATACAAATTTTGAAGAGTCTAACATGAACCCCTCAATGGATTCTGGATGTCATTGAAGGAAGAAAGTCCTGTTCTTACATTGTTTGAAATCCAAATAAGAAAACAGAAAATAATCTATTCCACCATGTTACCATAAAGATAGGCAATATTGGTAATCTAGAAATGGCTACCAAAATGGGATTAAGGAAGCTACCAGATAACCAAGAAATTCAAACAGACATTATCAAGAGTAATTGCAATTCAATTCGACCAAAATGCAGCTGGAAGAGCATGCACAATTCTGTAGAACCTCACACATTTTTAGGGTCATTCCTGGAATCAGTTGGATATCTGCACTATGTAGTGAGGCTTCACCTTTCACTGTTCAAAACAGCACATTTTATGTATACCTGGTCCAAGTACAATTAGTAGTTTAAAACCTTAAATGTTACATAAAGGAGAAAGCTCTAAAAGATGAATGCTAAGGAGTGGATTATGCATATCCACTATGATATCAGATAGACACATGCTGGGAATAGCTTTAGATCTTGAAGGAATAAGATCTAAATCAATGTCTTCCTCACAGTCTCAAACAATGTCTATCATACCAGCATAATTTGTACCTAGATAACAAGGTATAGAGCTGGATAAACACAACATGTCAAGCAGCATCATAGGTGCAGGATAATGCAAAATACCTCTTCTCGTGAGACCAGTAAGTATTTATTCGCTATCTCACTAGACCAAGCAGGCCCTGTAGTTCCTACCAGGAAAGTGCAGATTGGCAACAAATCAGCCCGATCCATTTTGCAGGATGATGTGCTGTGGTAAGGAATCCGCTTACAATATATTGAAGACATTTAGTTCCAACAAACAAAACACAGGCAACTATTGAGAAACAGCTTGAGGAAGGCTGCTTGAGCAGACAGCCAGCAGCTGGAAGAGATGAACATTTAAGAGATCTGGAGAAGCAAACCTCTTGGAAGATTCCTCAAGATAAAATTTACATCCAGTGGCAAAAAGCACTTTAGACCTGGTAAGAAGTACTGAGTGTGAGCTAAAAACTCGAAGGATATGGAACACCTGTCATACCAGTATAGTTACAGATTCCATCAGGTGCAGATGATTTGTGTTGTTATCTTGAATGGAGGTGATTTGGTATCAGAGGCTCTGTCAGTATGTTTGAAATCCCTGGTGGACAAGGGAAACTTCTAAAACCAAATAGCATAATTACAGGCTGTGAAAGCTAGGTGAGTGGAAAGTACTTCAAACTTAGATCGAGTAATGCCACCATTGAGAGCTGGTCTAGGAGGAACAGCCGAGGTAAGGGAAATCAAGAGACACAGAAATAATTCAAAAATATGTTGCTGGTTCAGTAACGTCACCAAGCCTGATTCAGAGTAAAGGAGGGATAAATGAGCTGCCTGAAGACAAATTCAAAAAGAAGAAGAAGGTTAGGAGACTATTGAGGCTGCAGAAAAAGGGAGTTCCATTAAGTAAATTAAGGAAAAGGCCAGAAGCATTTCCTCAAACTACAGACAGCAGGACTGATTAAGGAACAAGTGATAAGCATGGATGATTACTGTTACAAACAGAGAATTCTGGAGAAACATAACAGATCTCTTAGCGTTTGTGGATAGAGAAACAGAGTTAATGTTTCAAGTTTGGTCCACTCCTTAGCACCTTCTAAACGAACAATTCTTCATGAAGAGTTTTACCAGACTTGAAATGTTAATTCTGCTTTCCCTCCACTGATGTGCCATCCCTGCTGAGTTTCTCCAGCAATTTCTGTGTTTATTCCTAGATTGCAGTACCTGAAGTGTTGTCGAGCTGGTGTTTCAATATGGAGCTAATGCTTTGTCCACTGACAGTGGTCAGCACTTCTGCTTCAAGGAAGAATTTCACAGATTACGATGGTGTACAATCAGAAAACAGAATATGTTGAAATTAACTATATTGTGATAAATTATTTGCAGTATACTGTCAGCAGGATAGTAACCTGTGCTGATACAGAGTTGGCAGAAATGTTTTCTACTCCTATCAACACCGAAGAGAATTCAGACTGCAAGAATAAGCATAGTTTATAGGAAAACGTAAACCATGAGACAGCAAATGAGCAATATACTTCAAATAAGCTTATTGATGAATTCTCAACCAATGTAATTCAGACTGTAATACAGCTTAGTGAACAGACAGCGACGGCATTCTTAAGCAAGTAAAGGTGTGGAGAAGATGCAAGATTTAACAGAACATTTTATTCCTTTATCTTCCCAGGAAGTATCATCAGTACCAGTTACAGAGATCATCCAAAGAAAGTAGCAGTCTTCAAGTACCTATAACTGAGGAAGTGACAATGTTGGTTTTACCAATAATTCTATCTTTGTGGATGAAATAAAAACATTCAACAAGAACAAGTTAAAGTAAAGAATCTACATGCTTCAACACAAATTCACTAACAAATTGAAAAGGCAATCAAAAGGCAGTGGATACAGAATATTTAAAAACTTTTTTAGCAGAAGTAGAAAAATTCTTGTTTACCAAGTGGATGAAAGATTATTGGAATGCGCAGAAACATAGAGTCGAGGGTAAAATCAGATGAGCCATGATCTTATTGAATGGTGGAGCAAGCTTGAAGGGTCATGGGGCCTCCCTTTGTTCATTGTTCATATGTTTATATTAAAGATCTGCATACAAAGACTAAAGATGTCACGAATTTGATTGAAGCCACCGCTGAGATACAATAACCAATGTCCATAGACTCAAGATATGGTCAAGAAGAAATAACCCAACTCAGAGATCCAGGATGCCACCAAAAGGCAGGAACTGTCTGGTCAAGATATCCAGGATACTGGGAAAAAGAAATAATCCGTTGCAACAGGATAATCATCCTCTGCAAAGAAAATCCATGAGATAAAAGGTCCTCCAGTTTGAAAGGACTGTCAAGAACAGAATCAAAGTGAATAGTATTCAGCCAGAGATATACCTGTCTTCCAGAACCAAAGGGATTGCATTCTGGCAGAATAGTAAAGCCTCTAGACTGCCTGAATTTGTGAAGTCAGAGCCTTTTTGGCGTAATGTTGAAGCTGGTAGTTCTCTGACAGCCTTCATTACAATTGAATTGAATCCATAATTCAGACTTGAAGAAGAAAAGCTTAACATTAAGCAGAATTTAACTAATTTGGAAGAAGTATCAGAACTTACAGTGAGCAATTTAATTTAAACCAAAAAATGAAAAAATAATTATACTTCCAGATAGATTCAACATTATAGAAACTCAGACAGAAAATTAATTCGGTCAACTATGAAGACATTTCATGAGATTTCAGAATTGCTTCAGGTCTACATGCAAAATTACAAACAGACCAAGTTAACACTCTCCTTTATTCTGTGGGACCACAGCAGAATATGTTATTCATAGACAAAAGTTTAAAGAGGGTACTAAAATCTTTGATGATGTCTTGAATACTTCTGACAACTATTTTACTGTTAAAACCAATTGTATAATGAAAAGGGTATAATTCAGCAAAAGAATACAGTTTGCAGTTCCTACTATCTCTGAAACAGTTTCCAGGAAGCCTGTTAACAACTTTATCAATGGTTTATGCAGATTATCTGAAACATGCTAAAATAGAGCTATATAACCCAAAATAATTAGAGACAGAATTGTTGTTGGAATTTCTATTCATCTCTTCCAGATCTTGTAGAATCAAAGGAAGATCTCACACTGCAAAAGGCTTCCCAGTTATGTTAAAAACTGAGGTGCAAAAGTACATACAAAAGACTTTGGGAAAAGAAGGACAAATTTACTCTAGAAGGCCATCAGAATCTATCAACTTCACAAAATACAAATATGCTAGATAACCACATGACAAAACAACGCAGAGATTGTTCAAAACTTTAGACACTAGAATTCACTGTCTGAGCTGTGGAGCAATGAAATATCAGAATAAATGTAATATCCAGCTTGATCATAAGAGCCTCACTTTTACAAGAAGGTGGCATAATTTCAAAGAAATGTTCAAAAACCAGAAACAATCCTTGAACAACAGAAACATTGCTATTTATAGCCATAAAGAAGTCAACACTTTACATGAAACTCAGTTCAACAACTTTCCAACTCCCAAGATATATTTCCATTACAAATCCATTTTTAGATGAAGACATAGCTCCTTTAGAAGAAATACCAACCTGGGCTTTCCATACTCAAAACACAGTGTCCAACATTAGATGTGATTCTATGAGTGGAAAATAATCCTGACTGTGCTAAGAATTTCACTGACAATAAATACCAGCAGAAAAGATTCAGGGAGCAGAATGGCCTACTCTGTTCCTATGTTCCTAACATAACATAATCAGTCAGACTTGTGGTGTAGTAAACTGATGCATGTTGGAAGCTACATGTGTTCTAATAGATGTTTACAGTCAGAAAGAACATAGACACTCATTATGCTTGCTCCAGCTTAACAAAATGGGTGACAGCCATTCTCTCATTTCTCAGGACAATGCCTTAACCAATTAGAGTCAATCTTCCTCATTCAATTTTAAACAAAGCTTGATAATTAACTGTTAGTCATCATCTAACTGGTGCATATTCCACAGCAATGCCTATAACGTTCAGCATTCATTTGCCAACCAATCTGCATTCTCCTCCATTTCACTGTAAAATGTTGTTCAGCTTTACACTGGCATTTTTGTGAAAGTCCTGACAAGACCAAAATGAAAAGTTTCAACAAAATGTGCCGTTTCTCAGCAATACTTTGAAATAATTGGTGGAAGCATTACATGGTAACAATCTGAAACTCACTGCTTGAAAGGGTAGTAAGGGTAAAAACATTCATCACATTAAAAAAAACACTTGGATATGCGTTTGATATATCTTAAAATATGGGGCAACAGACCAATTTTGGACAATGGAATTAGACTAGATAGATTTTGTTTTGGCACAGAAAAGAGACACAATGAGCCAAATGGATTCCTGCTGTGCCACAGATCATTCTACGTCTCCATGTATGGTTCCAAATAGTTGAATACTTTATATGCCAGATTTATTTATTTTTTAACTTGGATTAATTTGAACTTGAAATTCTAAATAAATGTATTGTCACCATGCTAGGTGACATCATCAATGGAGCTCCCGAAGAAGGGATATTATTCTACTCCGCTTGGAATTTACATTGTCCAATCCGTTATGGTGAGTAGTGTCATTTCCTGTTTTGATCTGTAAGGATTTGTATGTGGGGTCCAATTCTATATGTTTGTTGATTGAAGTATGGGTGGAGAACCATGCCTCTAGGAATTCCTGTGTGTGTCTACATTTGGCTTGGATACTGGGCACGCACGCGAATTCCTAGAGGCATAGTTCTTCAGCCATACTTTAATCAACAAACATATAGAATTGGACCATATACATAAACGCATACAGATCAAAACCGGGAATGACAGTACTCACCATAGCGGACCGGACAGTATAAATTCCAAGCAGAGTAGAATAACATCGGTTCATCGGAGGCTCCACTGATGATGTCAGCTAACGTGGTGATGAAACGTCTGAACAAAAACAAGCCAGCTCGGTGAGCAAGTCAACAACTTCACCCCCAACCCGAGCTACAGATCTGTACTGAAACTTTAAATTCTAAATAAATGTTAAGAATTTAGAAACAAAATTGGCTGCAATTGTGTCATGTTATAAAGTTAGTCTTCATTAATGGTAAACTGTATATCTATTGGGATACATTTTGTACAGTACATTGTGTTCTGTCAACTAGAATAAGAAGGCAAGTTGGATTCTTCCCCTGACTATTTTACACAAACATAGCATTGCAAATAATGGCCTAACTATGAATGGATTGTCCATTGAGAGTCAATGGTCTTACAAGTCAATTTTAGAAGAAAGTGGATCAATGCTCAAAACTAGCAATTACCCATTTCTTATAAAGATGAAGTTGCATTTGTCATCAGGGGCCTGGTTGTCTTCATGGGCAAGATGGTCCAGAAGAGAGATGTTCTCTTCCTGGAGGATTGTCAGAGGAGATGTGCCAACAGGCCCTGCCAGCCTAGCCTGAGGTCACCAACTGGGTCAATGTTGTCTCCATGCTGTGAAGGAATGGCCAGCAATATGGAAAAAAAATCCTTGATGTTCTCTGTTCCACCACAGTAAGTGCCTCATGCTTTTCTTGACCATCTTGTACATCGTCCATCTCTGCCAATGTACCCATTTCACACCAAGGTTCATACTCTGCCACAATTACATGCAACACCTCCCCTCACTTATTCTCATTTCACCCCGTTTCCCCACACTGTTATCTCTGCGTCCTTTATATGCTGTCTCCTTAGTCTTGAAGTAACAGCACCACCTTTCGCCCATATGCATCAGCACTAACAGCCATGCCACCCATTAAAATCTCACTCATCCTTCCATTCTTATTCTCAGAAGATGCCAGCCTATAACAGAACAAAGAGAGATAGTCTGTGCATCCAACTCTGCAGCTTCCAAGAGGAGAGAAAAACCTGGCCCTCGCAAAATGAGCTTGGGATCACTCGCTTACTAAAACATCCATGGCTCATCAATCGAGCGGGTATCGCTCTTTATTTCACAACAACTCTCACATTTATGGCTCATTCATTGCACACCAATTCTAACCACTGCCTTCAATGTTTACCCTCTTATGGTCTCTGTACGATGTCTGCAAAGAATAGCTCAGTTCCACATGAGACCACCTCTATATCTGAAGTACCGAGAGCCCAAGAGGAAGCTGTCTTCTGCACCCCTCACCAGCTCAGATACTTTGGCAGAACTGTAGACACAGAGGGTGAGTACTCATTCTGGTGAGCACCTCTGAGCAGCTATGTGATGGGCAATGGAAGAAATGTCATAGGCTACTGGCACTCAGGGGATTACTAGTGACTAGGATAATCTCAACCCCCAGGCAGGAAGGGACCCTGTGGTATCTGCAATTAAGGATTTTATCCACATGCACAGGGTGGACCAGGAGCAGCAGACAGGTATGTGGGAGGCAATTGTCTTCATTCATGTGACCATATCCCTCCATGGACAGGTCGGTGACTGCCATAGGGAGTCAGGCCCAGCACCCTCACAATCTGTTGGATATGTGCATAGAGTGCACTCCATTGCACTGGCCCAGAAGCGAAGAGATGGTGCCAGGGGGACAGGGAAACTTGAGCCTTGTGGAACTTGAGTCCACAAGGACACAGGGCAGCACCGGGACACAACCATTTCGAGAAGGAATGACATACAGGCCCCCCATTAGCTTCCACACGGGACACTGCAGAGGTGGCAGGACCTTCTGTCTTCCCCCTGCCTGCAACCCTGCGACCCCTGGAAGTTAACATTGTGGATGGTCAGCTTGCGTCAGGCAAGAATGCTCAGCATGTCTGGCCAGTCGAGACACAAGTGTCCGCAGAGTTGCCCTACCAAAGCTCCCCTGCCCATGGGCTGAAAGGCCAAACAGGTTCCTTCCCTCTCAGTTGTGGAACCAGGGAGAACATTAGGATGTAGTAAGAAAGAGACAAAGAAGCAAATGTATTGAAGGCACTTGGCAGGGCAGATAAAAAATGCTTGTACATTATTCACAGTTTATGCATAGATGTTGCTGATGTTAACTTTCACGCGGCTATGAGGCACCTTAGCACCATTTGGCAGCATGTCGTGGCCACACCGAGGCTCCATGGATAGAGGACTGCACTGAGAGCCTAATGCACCATCTGGAAGCAGGGGGATCCAATGTGCGCATAGGGCATTGAGTCACAGTGATAGCTTTGCGCCTCCTCATTTATCATCCCTAAGATTTGGCTCCCCTGTCTGCAAAGATGTAGCTGTGTAGTTGTGTGGCAGTGCTAAGCAGGGAGGTGCAACATACAGAGTGGATCAATGCAGTTGAAAGGCCAGTGACTGAGCAGCCTGTATGCTGTACATTGCATCAGCCTGTGGCCAATGTTCTTTCCATTTAAAAGGCCTTTTAACAGTTTTTGCTGCAGTCCTTCCTCCTCAGGTGAGTCACAAAACCAGCTCAGCCCCCAACACCTCCCCAAATCCCAATCCATACCCTACCACATTGAGTGTGCTCACATTCATTTTCTTTTCTCAAGCACTTTTAATTTCCAGAACAATGAAAGGCAACAGTGAGTGCTCATTCTCCAGCAGTTTCTAGTCTCAGCCTGGCTGTGCTGGTAAAGACCCTAGATGTCCACAACCATTTCCTAGTAGCACATCCCTTTAATCCTACAAGTATCACATTTCCCCAAGTCCTCATCCAATTCATCTACACTTGCTTATCCTTCCTATCCAGACCCTGGAGCATGACTTGACCATGGCTGGTATTGTCATATACTCCCCATCTTGAAGCCTGTATGCTCCTGACCATGGACAATCCTTCATCCTACATTATCCCTTCTCATCCATGCTCTACTGTTTCTACCCTTCGCAAATCCTGCTTCCTTCCTTCACAATTTGCCCAATGCCTGCAGCCCTCAGTGGCACACAGTAATCTGCTCAGTCTCATCCCTGCAGCAACAGCTGCACTGGCCTTTCATTTCCACCTTAGTTTGTAGGGATGGACCCAACAGATTAACCATGGCCCACCCCCTTGACAGACATGACCGGACAGCCCCAAGCATGATGGACACCTGACTGATGCCCTTACAGCTTCCCAATTGTGTTAACTCTACTCCTAGATTTTCCATTGCCCAAAGCACGGACTTGGATTACAGATACTCAGACTTCCGGACCAACAACTCAGCCAATCCCTTGGCTGGTATGAGAGGCTGCCATTGACTTACTGTGCTGAAACCCACAGCTGACAGGTACCCCTATGAGCTTACCCTATAATTTCGAGACATGGCTGCTTACTTCCTGCAGATATAGTGTGTTTGCCACATAAGCTGCTGGCACATGATGGTTGCATGAGATTAACATAGCCAAGATACCCGCCCCTGGACTCAGCACTGCTTATCCAAGGCAAACTGCTTATGTTTGTGACTGTACTAATTGACATGATAAGGTATGCCAAGGCAAGGGAAGGCAAGGCAGAGATGCTGTGAGAAAGCAAGTAGGCTCTAAATGAACAAACACAAAGAGAGCAAGCGAGCAGCCTTGAGATCTAATCTATTCTGGTCTGCAAGCTGGGTCTCTGTCTCTGTTCACACTGTCTCTGCAACAGCCTCTCAGTGCGAGCTTCTGTGTGCCCTGCAATGCAATCTGTGATTCTAGAGCATTAATCCCCATCAATTTGTACCTCACCACTGTCTAATGAGAATCTCGCCATACTGCTTGTGGAAACAACCAAGGATGGATGGAAATGATCTCAATGTGAAGATGGGCCTCTTTGGACTTCTCCTCTGATTCAGCCACACATCTTGAAATCCCATCTTACTCAGACCACTGTAAAATTCCAAATGGTATATTCCTTTTAGATTGAATAAGAAATATTAGAGGGGAAAGCTAAGATCAACAGCCCCTAGGTAAAAGAATAGGGATTGGTTAACAAGTGAAAATGGTAAAGGGCCACCCAGTCCAAGGTGGAGTGACATTTCTGTGAACTGCACTAGACAGATGGATGCTTCATTATTTTTAAATCAGGTTTGAAGATTGTAGTTGGGAGCCTGAGTTAAATGTTAACATTTGCTGACTGGATTTCCCAGCCCATGCCATCTTTAAAAGCTCACTGTGCACCTTGATAAGCATTGACAATCTGGCCTTGCTTTTCACTGATAACCTAATGGTATAACTGCCACAAAGCCACAATGTTACAAAACTGGCATTGGCTGACACTCTTTCACACATACAATGCCATTCCCTCATCATAGCTGCTATTTAACCATCAGGCCACACAGTCTACCTGTCCTTAGATATGACCCTTCTAAACACTTCCTTTAAGTTATCTCAAATCTGTTACCCAATGACCACTGTTGACTTATATCTTGTCACTGTCCAGTAGGGAAACATCACATACAGAAAACCAATCAGAAAATTCCAAATATAACCTTATAGCCAGTGAAAACAAAGAGAAGGAAAACAAACAAAGACTGCAAATCAAAGGCATAATAGCAAACAGTGATTTAACATCCCGTGATCGTCTGCTGTACCCAGCACATGTTCCCCACGTTCTGTTTTACCTTCAACTCCCCCGGCAGCTCATTTATTCAGATTCCTTCACATGTGGAAACCCACCTCGTAGAACTTTGTGTTCGTCGTTTGTATGAAAGTAAAACAGATCCCAGCAGATTACTAAAGGGAATTTCCATTTACAACTTGCACTTTGAACCCCAGCACAATACTTTCCTGATATCCACCATGACCTGTGCAGTCTCTCTGTGATGGTCACTGCCAAAGTCCCCTTTCCATCACTTCCATGCCTCTGCTGGCTCTCCACTGCCTTGACAGTGTGACATCCATTAGACCACAGGCCTCACTTTACCCTAAAGCTCCACTTACAGTTTCATCACATATCAATGCTGAGATTGTGTATGCCCTGACCTCTGACGTGAGTTCAATGAACAGCCCCTAGGCATGACTAACCTGACCCTTGACCTCTGTCTTTGCAGCATCCACACCAATGACATGTGATTCCCCTGACTACTTGTTTGATTCCCTGACTGTAGTCAGATATCCCCCTGACAATGGCTAACCCCTTAACTGTGTGAAGGCTACACCACTGTCAGAAAGTATTGGGAGCCCAACTAACAACAGCCCCTACTAACAACTTGTTTTCTCACATGGTCAGTTGGTTGAATGATTATGCAGTGTCTTTTCAGCATAGCCAGTATGTTGTATGTGTGAGATGAATTATGTCTCAAAGCACCATCTAGCAAGATGCTGCTCCCACAGGAAAGATCCCGACTAGAAAGTAACCTGTTTGTGTGTCTGTGCAAAATAGCATTTCAGTACAGCTGTATGAACAGTGTTTAGGCTCTTCATAAAGAGCCAGGATGCGAGAACACATGGCATGACAAGACAAGGCATGGATGTTGCAAATATGAAGGGTAGACTGGTGCATTAGCATCAAGAGACAAAACAAGCAGTCTTGAGATGCAGTCTGGTCCAATCTATGAGCTGGGTTCCTGTTCCTGCATGTCAAGTGTGCTTTCGATGCTGGTTGCCAGTGTGTCCTGCAATGCAAGTTAAGTAGATTTGAAGGTCATGGAGATCGTGGGGATCCTGATGGGTTGGCAACTATTGAATGCAAATGTCCATAAACGAGGGATGTGTGTGGCTAGTGCCCATGCACTCTGCTATGAAATGCTGTTGTGTGGTGATTACATGGAGGCCCCACAGTCAGGGTTGAGCTGAAGTTACCAGGTAACTGCTCTGGCTTCCACTTCAAGAATCCTCAGTGTTTTGTTTGCTCTCAGCAGTAGGAAACTCATTTTAAAGAGGTAAAACATGCAGTTAATAAAATAATAACAAGCAATAAAACACCTTAACAGGCAACTCAGTGCTACCTAGTGAGAGCCTTGTTAGAGTGCCTATGACTTAGTTAAAAGATGTAGTGAATCAAAATAGGCCTCACATGACTTCTCAAACAGGTCTACCCCATTTGTCACCATAACCCACATCATTCAGATCCCTATAGGTTTCTATTTTTGAAAATGGGACGAAACCAATCACCTAGTGAGTGACCAAAAATAGTAACTTAAATGATCATATGACATTATTGGCACATTCTAATGATCAGTCTCTCAGCATTGTTTTCCTAAACATTCAAATAGCACAGAATTTTCTGTTTCAGTCTACTCTCCACAGCACTCAGGAATGGCAGAGATATTTAGTCATTATATTTTCTCTAGAATAAATGAGTTAATGTATTGAAAAAAAAGTGCAAAAGTATAGAACAAGCCTCAAGGTGAACCTTAAATGTTGAACTGGGCAAGAATTTAATTATGAAATAAGTGGAGTGTCAGTGTCTCAGTAAAATACTTTAAGAGAATTGTAAAAGTTATCTAGTTATTAGCAATTTGCCTGTTACATTGCTGTGGAGGTTACCTCTTCTCTGTTAAACCTGAATTGGAACAAATTCCTTTTGTAGTCCATGTAATGATTAATTGTGGTGCTGTTTACTTATCTACATCTGCATGTACATTGAGATTGTCATTTATAATGAATGAAGAACAATCTCACTGTCACTTTGGAAGTGTCATGTCAAGGAATGAGCCAACTCCACATCCTGACTTGAGAGTAAATGTTCCAGGCATTCTCATTTTACTTCTGGGGCACGGTGATAAATCAGAAGAGTTTAGAGGCAGCCACAGGCTTGAAGAGGGCAGAGATGGGTTGTGTGTAAGGCCTGCCTCAGTATTCCAGAACTCATAAGAAACACAAGAAAGTATCAAAACAGCACCCTGCCCATCACAGACTCACTCCCCACACACTCACAATGCCCCATCTATGTTAACCGATGAACAGCTGCCTCTGTGAACCACAAATACGCAAATTACAATCTGCCCCAGTTTCTACCATTCATCAGCAAAAATGGTGGGTATTGGGAACCAGGGACAGGACTTCTGCTGTCAGGGTTTTGGTATTAATTTGCCCCAGTCTGACACCCTCACCATTACCACAATAATTCCAGACTGAAAATTAAAACAATGCAAAAGAGAAAGTGAAAAGACAGATCTCAGATCTCTTATTAGGAAGCTTTAGGAAAATATTATAAATAAGTTCTAACTTTTGTTACAGTTCTGTCATCAATAAATGTTGCTCTTTTAATGAAATTGAGCTGTTGTTTAAAATCATTCATTGCTTGGAACAAGATGCAGCAACACTGGTTATCAGCGTTGTAAATCTCCGGTCACAATGGTACAATAATGATGGGGATCTGCTACCTGCCAGGTTTATACCATTCTTTATAAACCATTGGTTTCAACAAGGAAAAGTACTGTAAGATCGTGAACTCAAAAATTTAGTTTCATGTGCAATGCAAAGGGGAAATATGCAGTGTGATTAATTAGATTAAATTTAGAGGATGAAAATGATCAATTGTAATTTATCAACTATATCTTATGATCAAACAATTACGATCTGCATTTGTTTCTTTCAGTATCCAAAAATGTTTTTTTTAAATATCAACCAACAGAGATCATAATTCAAATTGATTGATACCACATTAAGAATTCTACTTGCTAGTGCAGAACATGAATATTGTATGCAAGCTATAATATACAACTTAATAAAATAACTTCTGTTGTAAGCATTACAGTGAGGAGCTATGATGTAGAATTTATCAAATTTAAGTGCATTATATTGTCATGTATACTGTTTATTGAATGGCCCCGTAAGTTACTGTTAAAAGGCTGGCTAACAGTACCCTAATAAATAATGGTATAATCCTCCCCATGACTGTCAACACACGTTGTAGAATGCAACACCCTCATAGGAGCTCAGCTGAAGGCAAATTTTGTTTGCTTTTATTCTATTATTGTATATGACATGTTGAACATTAACACATTCATATGTAAAGCATATCTCAAGGTGCAGTTTTGGTATCGTGTTCCTCTGGTTAATTCATGTGTGGAAAGATGTTTTTGCAATTGCCTGAGATGAAAATATATTGCAAATTATATTCTAATATATTCAAATTAGTCACATTGACATGTAACTGGGCATCCTTGAGTATGGGGCCCATTGAACAAATAATAAATGGCAGAAATAACAGGAGCCCAGCTACCACGCTATGTGGAAGCTTTCAGTGGTAATAAGGCTTATTGCAATCAGTAAAACGTATGATTTCATGAAAAATTTGAGTTATTTAATTCGGATGAGAACAAGGACGTTAAATCTAAACAAATTAAACCACGCATGTATGAGGAATGAGATGGCTGAAACAAATTAGGAAATTAGATTAAAAGAGATGATAGCAAAAATGCAATAGTGAACATTTAAGAAAGTAATTCATTCCTTGGAACAATAATAAATTCCGCAGGAAAAATAGTCCAATCATTTGGCTAAAAATAGAAGATGGAGGTAGTACAATATCAAAGTAAGAGACTCATAACACTGTCAAAAAGAATAAAAATTCTGAAGATTGGGCACTTTTCAGAATTCAGCAATGGATGACCAGGAAATTGATAATGAAAGTGAAGGTATGAATTTATGATGTTGAGACATTTTAAAAAAGAGTGAAAACCTCTGGAAGTAAGCACGAGGGAACAAATAATTACAAAGAACCACATTTATGAGTTTTCTTACTGTCTGTGACCAGTATCACAGGGGAGATTGTGACACAGGAGTAACATCACTAGATTAATAACCCAACAAAATGGGTTCAAATTTCACAATGGTAGCAGGTGGAATTTAAATTTAACTAATAAAATTTGGAATATAAAGCTAGTTTCATTAATGGTGACCATGAAATTATCATCAAATATTGTAAACACTCATTTGGTTCCCTAATGTCCTTTAGGGATGGAATTTCGCCATCCTTACATGACCTACATGTTGTACCCGAGCCACAGAAACTTGATTGATCCTTGCAAGCCATTATATTCAAGGGCAATTAGGGATGAGCAACAACTGCTTTCTTTGCAGGTGATAACTACATTACATAAAATAATTAAAGTGCGTTTTCTATGAACAGATGTGAGATTTTTTGCTCTCAGGGTGTGTATCCCAATTAAATAATTTGAGCAGCCAGAGTTTGTGCTTCAAATATAAAAATTATTTATTCTTCCATGTTTACCCAGAATTAAATGCAACATCTCACATTCTCTGACACACACATTAACTAAACACAGGTGAAGATAATGTACTGTTCCAGTTTATAATTACCCCAGTCTCTGATTTACTATCTCTGAACCTAAGGAGATAAGCCTCTAGTTTCTTAGATGCTTCCTGCACTTTAAATTAAAGTCTTGCAAAGAAGGTTATGATAGAACAAAGAGAACAAAGAACAAACAAAAATACAGGAACAAAAACAAAGTTGCTG
This sequence comes from Stegostoma tigrinum, assembly GCF_030684315.1. NCBI lineage: Eukaryota > Metazoa > Chordata > Chondrichthyes > Orectolobiformes > Stegostomatidae > Stegostoma > Stegostoma tigrinum. Next base: position 104,529,144 of record NC_081355.1, on the reverse strand, counting down.
GAAAAGCTCAGCAGGTCTGGCAGCATCTGTGGAGGAGAAAACAGAGTTAACATTTCATGTCCGGTGACCCTTCCTCAGGGCTATGAGGAAGGGTCACTGGACCTGAAACGTTAACTCTGTTTTCTCCTTCACAGATGCTGCCAGACCTGCTGAGCTTTTCCAGCAACTTTGTTTTTGTTCCTGATTTACAGCATCTCTAGTTCTTTTGGTTTTTAACTGACATTACAGCACAGGAACAGGCCCTTCATCCCTTCAAGACTGCACTGACACACTTTGCCCTTCCATATTAGAACAGTCTTTATTTACAGGATCCATATCTCTCTATTCCCTTCCTGTTCATGTATTCGTCTGGGTGTTTCTTGAATGCTGCAATCGTGTCTGCTTTCACCACTTCCTCTGGCAATGCATTCTAGACATTCACCATCCTTTATGTGAAAAATTTGCACATCTCTTTTAAACCTCCTTCCTCGCACCTTGAACCTGTGTCCCCGAGTAACTGACCCCTCCACCCTGGGAAAAAAAGCCTCATATGTTCCATTCCATCCAGGCCATTCACAATCTTATAAACATCTTTCAGGTCGCCCCTCAGCCTCCTGTGTTGCAGTGGAAACAAACCCAGTCTATCCAACCTTTCTTCATAGCTAAAATTCCCCATAACAGGCAACATCCTGGTAAACCTTTTCTGTACCCCCTCCAAAGCATCCACATCCTTCTGGTAGTGTGGTGAGCAGAACTGCACACAATAACCCAAGTGTGGCCTAACTAAAGGTCTATAAAGTTACAGCATAAGTTGCTTATCTTATACTCAAAGTCCCTTACAATGAAGGCAAGCATGCCATAGGCCTTTATACTACCTTATCTACCTATGCTGCTGCTGTCAGTGATCTGTGGACCTGCTCACCCAGATCCCTCTGCATAGCAATACTCCTAAGGGTTCTGCCATTGACTGTATAATCCCCATCTGTACTTGACCTTCCAAAATGCATCATCTCATATTTGTCTGCATTAAACTCCATCTGCTATTTCTATGCCTATCCTCCCAACTAATCTGTATCCTACTGTATCCTCTGACAATCCTCCTCTGACAATTGTAGTGCTGCTATAATTACTATAGCTGCTTGGTGACAAGCAGATGACTTCTGATCTGGTTTGCTGATCGCTGAACTGTAAGTTCAAAAGCATTTGGGGGAGTTCTGTCTGTAAACAGCTTCTAGATGATCTTTTAAACAGATCAAAAAAATGGCAGTGCCACAATGTGACTTTAACAAATTTGAAGTCCTTTTTTCCAAAGAAGGAGTGGTATTTACATTAATTTGAACATTCTGTATTGTGGTTAAATACCTTTCAGATTCACCCAGCCTAGTTTGGAAGGAGAAAAACATAATAATGGAATGGAAGCTTGATACAGTCCTCTCACATCTGTCTGTAAGGAGGCAGATGGTCTGGGCGTTCTGCAGTTCTTTTATGTGGAAGGATGTGAATGACTTGGAAAGAGTGTAGAAAATATTTACAAGAATAGTTCCAGAGATGAGAGACTTCAGTTACGATGATAAGTTGGAGACATTGGGATTTTACTCCTTGGATAGAAGGAAGTTAAGAGAAGATCTAGTAGACGTTTTCAAAATTATGAAAGGACTGGGTAGTTTAGGTAAAGAGAAACTGTTCCCATTCATTAAACTTTCAAGAATGTGAGAGCACAGATTTAAAGTGATTTGTAAAGGAGACATATGTGATCTCAATAATAAGCTTCCTCGCAAAACAAATGGTTTGGATGTGGAATGTGCTGTCTGGTAGTAAGGCAGAGGCAGGTTCAAGACAGATATTCAACAACAGATTAGATCATTATTTAATTGGGAACAGTGTGCAAAGGAAAAGTTAGGAAAAATGCCATTAAGTCATGATGCTCATTCTGAGAACTAGAACAGAAATGATGTTCTAAATAGCTTCCTTCTGTGTTGCAAGACTTCCGTGATTTTCTGATTCATAGCAATTCCCCAGGTGGTCATGAATGTCTATACTTAATTAGGTATTAAGTTGAAACTTGATGCAGTTTGTAGCCGAAATGCCAAAGGTCAAAAACATTTGCAGTATCCATTTTTAATAAGCTGTGTGTGTCCAGTTTTTATCAGTGATGACTGAAGGCTGTAATTCACAACTGTACGACATTAGCAAAGATAAAAATGGGGCATTAGAGGCAGACACAGGAGAAATTATAAGGGCAATAAGGAAACAACAGAACAATTAAACAAACACTTTCACCAGGATTTTTTTGGACCAAGGGGCATTTTGGGAAACAGTCAAAGAACCAGTTGGTTCACTGGAGCAGCCTGATAAAATGAAATCGAAAGTAATTGCTTTTGCACGAGCCCTGCGATGTTTCAACTACCAACAGCTGCTAAACAATGATGCCTCCAGCACTGGTGGCTGCTTGCAATACCACTCACCTGAGGGGTGGAAGGCAAGGGCCGAAGGATGATTTGCAGAGGCTCGCCCTTGCCTAATACCAGGTTCTTCACACAGGTACAGAATGTCTGATAGGGAGAGAGCATCACCACAAACCCCTGTCGCAGAGAGGAAGCTGGCAAAGCTTCTAGGGCTTACTAGATGATTTTTCAAAGATGTGGAAAATCCCTGCAGCCTTCACTTATTACCTGAACTACCACTGAACTGGAGTGGGTGCAACAATAATAGGTGTCAACTAACCAATAGGCTTTGTCACAGTCTCAGCAGCAATGGCCCACATTCCCACTTTAGCAATTGCTGCTTTCCATGTAATCAATGCAGATTTTACTACATCTTGAGAGTGACATGGGGCAGGAAGTATCCATCTTCAGGCAAAGCAGCCTACTTGATCCACAGCCACAAACATCCACTCTCTCCCCCACCAATGCTCAGCAGCAACTATCTACAAGATGCACTGCAGAAATTTACCAAACATCCTTGGACAGCACTTTCCAAATCCACAATCATTCCCGTCTAAAAGGACAAGGACAACAGATACATGGGATCACCATCAACTTCAAGTTCCTCTCCAACACACTCACCATCCTGATTTAGAAATATATCACCATTCCTTCAAAATGCTGGAATTCCCTCCCTGGGTCAACTCGCAGCAAGTGGAATGCTGCAGTTCAAGAAGGAAGCTCACCCCCACCTTCTCAAGGGCAACTAGGGAGAAGAAATAAAAGCTGGCCAGCCAGCAATGCCCACATCTCACCAATGAATAAAGAACGGAGGCAGACAGGTGCTGGAAAATGGTGAGCATGCTGGTTCTTCGGGGAATCCAGCCAAAGCACAGATGAACAAAGTGGAAAGACAAAGCAAGGAATAGGAATACTGGTAGGAGACTCTACAGGGAGTGATACTGATAGATATAGCTGTGGCAGCTTATATAACTCCAGCATGGTGGTGCCACCTTCGGGCAAAGGCCAAGGATATCCTTGGCTGGCTGCAGTGCATTCTTGATTTGATTTATTTGATTTATTTTTTGTCGTGTATATTTTATTCCAAGAGACATGGGCCTGGTGGCCGGGCGTGAGTCTCCCCTACTGTGCCACCACTGCTAGAACAAAAGTCGCCACTCTTCAGTGCCATCTCACCTCCACTGTCAGTGAGTCTTCGCTGGACCTTACCAATGCAAATGCCTCTAATGCCGTTGGATCTTGTATCATAATGGGTCCAAACTCACCTCTACCTCCATACATCTGTGCTAGACGCAGACACCACCAGGAACCCAAATGCCTCTCTGCCGCAACAGCCATGAGTCCGCGCTAGGACCGCTCATTGGTGCAGAAGCTGCCGAGAGTCCAAAAGTGCCCCTGATGCTGTTTCCACAAGTCCACCCTGGGCTCACTAAGTCGCCGCTGGGTTCATTCACTGACGCCAACGTCATCGCTGTACCTGAGCTCTTCAACAAGAGGTCACTAAAATAAAAGAGGAAACAAAAGACAAGAGAGATCGAAAAGTAGTGAAAAGTGGATAGAACAGATTAGCCAAGTGCTCTGAAGCTCTACTACGCTGCCATCTTACCAGAAGCTCTTCTGAAGGGGGAGGTCAAACAAGCAGATCATGGTTTACATAGGTGCCAAAAACGTGAGGAGAAAGAGAGGTGAAGTTCTGCAACAAGAGTTTAGGGAGCTCAGTAACAGTTCCTTCAAGTAGGAACTCGAAGGTTATGCTCTCTGGGTTACTCCTGGTGCTACAAGCTAGTGAGTACAGGAATAGGCAGGCAGCTCAGATGAAGTACGGGGCTGAAAGTTGGTACAGGAGCAAGGTCTTCAGAATCCTGAATCTCTTGGTCTGTTTCTGGGGAAGATGGGACCTGTATGTATCCAATGGGTTGCACCTGAACAGGAGTAGTTTGTGAATGCTGTTAGTGGGAACTTAACTCCCAGAACAATGGGATATGGAGTGGAGGCACATTAGGGGAGTGAATGCACAGACAAGTATAGAGGAGAAAGCACATCAGTCTGGAAGGCAGAGCAATGTAGTCAAAGGGAACATGGCAGGCTGAATGGCATTTGTTTTGATGCAAGGAGATTTTGAAGGAAGGTAGATGAGTTGAATGTTGATTTTAAAACGTGTGAATATGATATGATTGCTGTCACAGAGAAACAGTAGAGGGAATGATAAGTGGCAGTTCAATATTCCAACATGTAGAATCTTCTGACGAGACGGAGGGTAGGGTGAGTTGTAAGTAAAGGAGGAGTTATTATTATAATATTGATCAAGGAGTCAATTACTGCAATAAAGTGGGACGATATCTTAGAAGGTTCCTCAAATGAGGCACACGGGAAGAACCTGAAAACAAAATGAGGCAATCTCTTTGCTGGGAACATACTATAGACCCCCAAGTCAAATAATCAAGACTGATTGAAGAACAGGTATATAGACAGGCCTCACTTAAAATGCCTGGGCATAGAAGACTGTGGATCAAGTGTCATTAAATGGGATTAGTGTGGTTGGGTGTTAGTTATTTGGCATAGGCATGATATATCTAAGGGCCAAAAGACCCTGAGCTTCCAGTTTCCTGCCACTTTAACGCACCATCCTGTTCCCTGGCCAACATTTCCGTCTCAGGTTTGCCATGGTGTTCGAGCGAAGCTCAGTGCAAGTTGGAAGAACAACATCTCATTTTCTGCTACCATCAGTTCTGAGGAAGGGTCACTGAACCCGAAACATTAACTCTGATCTTTTTCTTCACAGATGCTGCCAGACCTGCTGAACTTTCCCAGCAACTACTGTTTTGGGCCTGTTTCTGGGCTGTATGACTCTATGGCTAAGTATAAAACTGGTTTAGAAATAAAGTAGGGAATTTCAACTTTCCCAGCATTAACTGGGATAGACAAGTGTGACAGGCTTAGAGAGGGTGGAATTCTTAAAATGCTTCCAGAAAGGTTTTGTAAACTTCCAAGTAGCAAGTGCTAGAAGACAGGAGGTGGTTTTGGTGATAATTTTAGGGAACAAAACCAGGTGAATGCCAGTAGGAGCCTATATCAGGCTCCTACCCATTGACTACAGCTCGTCCTTCAACAGTGCAATTCCAACCAAATTAATCTCCAAATGTTGAGATCTAGGTCTCTGCTCTGCCCTCCGCAACTGGATCTTCAACTGCGTGACCAACAGATCACAATCAGTGAGAATAGACAACATCTCTTCAACAACAATCCTCAGCACTGGCTCCCCACAAGGCTGTGTTCTCAGCCCCTTGCTGTACTCCCTGCACTAAGAACTGTGTGGCCAAATTTCATCCTAACTCCATCTACAGGTTTGCTGATGACACTATCATTGTAGGCCAGACTTCAAACAATGACGAGGCAGAATACAGGAAGAAGACTTGGTGGCATGATGTAAAGACCTTTGCCTCAACATTAGCAAAATGAAAGAGCTGGCCATTGGCCTCAGGAAGCAAGGTGGAGGGCACACCCCTGGCGACATCAATGGAGCTGAGGTGGAGATGATTGAGAGAATCGAGTTCACAGGAATAACAATCACCAACAATTTGTCCTGGTCCACCCCCGTTGATGTGATGGTCAAGAAAGCACAACAATGACTCTTCTTCCACAGGAGGCTAAGGAAATTCAGCATGTCCACACAGACTCTAACCAATTTTTATGGATGCACCAGAGAGAGCATTCCAACTGGATACATCATGGCTTACTATGGCAACTGCTCTGCCCAGGAAAGAAGATACAAAAGCTCAAACACAATGTACCAACAGATTCAAGAACTGCTTCGTACCGAGTGTTATTAGTCTTCTGAATGGGCCTCTCGAATTTCAAATTTACTTGTTGACTTCACTCTTTTGTGCACCTTTTCTACAGCTGTATCTTTGTATTCCTCACTCTGCTCTATTACCATTATGTACTTTGTGTGGTATAATTTGCCTGTACTGCACACAAAACGAAACCTTTCGCTGTAACTAGGTACATGTAATAATAGTAAATCAAATCGAATCATGAATATCAGTGAGGGAGCATCTCAGTGATAGTGATAATAACTCAGGAAGATTTAAGGTAATTATGGAAAAAGACTAAGATATATTAAAAATAAACTTTATGAATTGTGAAGAAGGCCAATTTTAATAAGATATGATAGAATCTGGCCAGTCTGGATTGGGAGTACCTACTCCGCGCTGACTTCTTCAACCATGAGCCTAACCCTCCCTCTACTAATCCCCTCTCCCACCTCCAACACACCGCCTTCTCCTGGAAACCACCCCAAGGCTCCTACCCTCCCTCGAACGCATCATCTTCGACTGCCATCGAGACATCAATTGCCTCAACTTCTCCACCCCTCTCAACCACTCCAATCTCTCCCCCGCAGAATGTGCAGCTCTCCGCTCCCTCTGCTCCAATCCCAACCTCACCATAAAACCCGCAGACAAGAGAGGCCTCTACATCGCTGAAGCCAGATGCCATCTCTCCAACACCACCACCTATTGCCCCCTTGAGCATGACCCCAACCCCGAGCACCAAACTATCATCTCCCAAACCATCCACAACCTCATCACCTCAGGTGACCTCCCACCCACAACCTCTAACCTCATTGTTCCCTAATCCTGCACTGCCCACTTCTAACTCATTCCCAAAATCCACAAACCTGAATGCCCTGGTCGACCCATTGTCTCCACCTGCTCCTGCCCCACTGAACTCATCTCCACCTATCTGGACTCCATTTTCTCCCCCTTGGTCCAGGAACTCCCTGCCTACCTCCGTGACACCACCCATGCTCACCACCTCCTCCCGAACTTCCAATTCCCCAATCCCCAACACCTCATTTTTACTATGGCCGTCCACTCCCTATACACCTGCATTCCCCATACAGATGGCCTAAAGGCCCTCCGCTTCTTCCTGTCCCGCAGGCCCAACCAGTCCCCCTCCACTGACACCCTCATCTGCTTAGCCAAACTCGTATTCACCCTCAACAACTTCTCTTTCGATGCCTCCCACTTCCTACAGACAAAGGGGGTGGCCATAGGTACCCGCATGGACCCACACTATCCCTGCCTCTTTGTAGGTTACATAGAACAGTCCTTTTTCCATACTTACACTGGCCCTAAACCCCACCTCTTCCTCCGTTACATGGATGACTGCATTGGCACTGCCTCGTGCTCCCACGAGGAGTTCAAACAGTTCATCCACTTCACTAACACCTTCCACCCCAACCTTAAGTTCACCTGGACCATCACTAATGCCACTCTCTCCTTCCTGGGCCTCTCTGTCTCCATCTCTGACAACCAGCTAGAAACCGATATCCATTTCAAACCCACCAACTCCCACAGCTATCTAGAATACACCTCCTCCCACCCACCTCCTTGCAAAAATGCCATCTCCTATTCCCAAGTCCTTCGCCTCCGCCGCATCTGTTCCCAGGATGAGGCATTCCACTCCTATACATCTCACATGCCCTTGTTTTTCAAGGACCGCCATTTCTCCCCCTCAGTTGTCGAGAACACCCTCGACCGTGTCTCCCACATTTCCCGCAGCTCATCCCTCACAGTGTCTGCCTGCAATAACAACCAAAACAGAATCCCCTTTGTCCTCACGTACCGCCGCACCAACCTCCGGATCCAATGCATCATCCTCCGACATTTCCGCCATCTGCAATCCGACCCCACCATCAAAGACATTTTTTCCCTCCCCACCCTTGTCTGCTTTCCGGAGGGACCACTCTGTCCATGACTCCCTTGTCAGCTCCACACTCCCCTCCAGCCCCACCACACCTAGCACTTTTCCCTGCAACCGCCCCCACACCTCCTCCCTCACCCCCACCCCAGGACCCAAGAAGACTTTCCACATCAAGCAGAGGTTCACCTGCACATCTGCTAATGCGGTATACTGCATCTACTGTACCCATTGTGGCCTCCTCTACGTCGGGGAAACGAAACGGAGGCTTGGAGGCTGCTTTGCAGAACACCTATGCTCGATTCGCACTAAACAATTGCACCTCCCAGTCGCGAACCATTTTAACTACCCTCCCATTCTGCAGATGACATGTCCATCCTGGGCCTCCTGCAGTGCAACAACAATGTTACCCAAAGGTTGTAGGAACAGCAACTCATATTTTGCTTGGGAACCCTGCAGCCCAATGGTATCAATGTGGAATTCACAAGCTTCAAAATCTCCCCTCCCCTTACCGCATCCCAAAACCAACCCAGCTCATCCCCACCTCCCTAACCTGTACTTCCTCCCACCTATCCCCTCCTCAAGCCCCACCCCCATCTCCTACCTACTAACCTCATCCCGCCCCCATGACCTGTCCGTCCTTCCTGGACTGACCTATCTCCTCCCTACTTCCCCACCTATACTCATCTCTACTGGCTCCTTCCCTGCCTCTTTGACCAGTCTGTCTCCTCTCCACCTATCTTCTCCTCTATCCATCTTCGATCTGCTTCCTCCCTCTCCCTATTTATTTCAGAACCCCCTTCCCCTCCCCCATTTCTGAAGAACAGTCTAGGCCCGAAACGTCAGCTTTCCTGCTCCTCTGATGCAGCTTGGCCTGCTGTGTCTATCCAGCTCTACACCTTGTTATCTCTGTGTAGGCAAACCTACATTAGAGCAGTGGGATCGCTCAAAAAGGAAATAGTGAGAGTGTAAAACAAACAGTGAACAATGAACCAACAAGTCCAGAAAATTCTGAATATCTCGGGCTGTCCAGCATTGAATAAGGTAAAAATAAAATAGAATTTTACAGCAGGTATTGAGAACACGAAACAGCAGAAGCCCCAGACAAGCAAAGAAAGTACAAGGGACTACTTATAAAGAAACCAGGAAAGCCAAGAGTGGGCATTAAATAAACCATTGCGGGTAAAATGAAAGAAAATCCAAAGGTGTCTTGTAGGTATATCAGAGGCAACAGCATAGCAAGTGAAAGATTAGGATCTATTAGAGACAAAAGTTGCAATACGTTTAAGAAGCCAAACGATCTGGATGAGGTTGGAAATGAGTGCATCTAATTATTCAATATAGGGAAGGTCATGTGGGTATAAACATCAGACAGGCGCACTGCTGTACACTCAACAAATTAGTATCAAGAGGAAAAAGGTTTAAGTGGTTTTGGTTGGCTTACAAGCAGAAAAAACCCAGGCCTACTTCAGATACATCCAAGGCTGCTATAGGAGGCCGGGCAGACTCATAATAGCATCATCGAGTCATACAGCATGGCAACAGATCCTTTGGCCCAACTCGTCCATTCTGGCCAAATTTTCCAAACTAAACTAGTCCCGTTTGCTTGCGTTTGTCCGTCTAAACTATTCCTATTCATGTACCTGCCCAAATGTCTTTTACATGATGTAACTGTACCTGCATCCACCACTTCCCCAGGCAGCTCATTTCACATACAGACCACCAGTGAGAATGAGGAACTGAAGGAAATTTGTATCGGTAAAAATGTAGTGCTAGAGAAATTAACAAGACTGGTCAAGCCCCTGTGTGAAAAGTTGTGCCCCAGGTCCCTTTTAAATCTTCCTCCTCTCGCAGTCATAATTTAACTCACAGTTTTGAAATCCCCTATCCAAGGAAAAATACCTTTGCTATTCACCTTGTTTATTTAAGCACCTCATGATTTTGTAAACCTCTAAAGGTCACCTTTCAACCTTCTATGCTCCAGTGAAAAAAGTCCCAATCTATCCAGCATTTCCTTATAACTCAAATTCTCCAGTCCTGGCCACATCTTTGTAAAGCTTTTCTGCACCCTCTCTAATTTAATAATATCCTTCCTATAGCAGGGTGACCAGAACTACACTCCAAATGTGACCTCACCAACGTCCTGTACAACAGCAACACGATGCCCTAACTCCTATATTCAATGTACACCCTGTCATTATTTTTTAAAATCCTTTCTAGCCAAAGGAGAAGAGCCAGAGGACTTGAAGGCAGCTAATTCATTGTTCAAGAAGGTTGGGAAGGATAAACTTGAAAAGTATAGGCCCATATGTCCAGCATCAGTGGTAGGGAAATTATTGGAGAAAAATTCTCAGTGACAGAATTAATCGTCTTCTGGAGGGGCAAGGATGAATCAAGAATAGTCAGCAAGGCATTGTTGAAGGAGATCTTGTCTAACAAACATGAATGAAAATTTTGAGGAGGTGACTAGATGTGTGCATAGAACAGTACAGCACAGTACAGGCCCTTCAGCCCATGCCATGTGCTTATCCAAGAATCACTTAAATGTCCCTAATGTATCTGACTCTACTACCACCTCTGGCAGTGCATTCCATGCACCCACCACTATCTGTGTAATGAACTTACCTCTGACATCACCCCTATACCCTCCTCCAATCACTTTAAAATGATGCCCCCTCATGATAGTCATTTCAGCCCTGGGATAAAGTCTCTGGCTATCCACTCTATCTATGCCTCTTGTTGTCTTGTACACCTCTATCAAGTCACCTCTCATCCTCCATCACTCCAATGAGAAAAGCCAATGTAGAGGCGGCCAAGTGGAGGCTCGGAGACCGCTTTGTAGATCACCTGCGACCTGTTCGTGACAAACGACAACACCTTCCAGTCACGAACTATTTTAACTTCCCCTCCCACTCTGACATGTCCATCCTGGGCTTCCTCCAGTGTCACAATGACGCCACCTGCAAACTGGTGGAGCAGCACCTTATATTGAGCCTCGGTGCAACCCAATGGTTTCAATGTGGACTTTACCAGTTTCAAACTCTCCGCACTCCCGGTCTCATCCCATGACCAACCCTCCGTCTCACTCCACCTCCTTGATCTAACACAACTGTCTACCTTCTCTCCCACCAATCTGCTCCTCCTACCTCACTGACCAATCCCCACCACTGCCTACCTGAACTCACCTATCATTATCCTGCCTACCTTCCCCAGCCCCATCCCTCCTATCTCTATTTATTTCAGAGACCTCTTCCCCATCCCCGATTTCTGAAGAAGGGCCCTGACCTGAAACGTCAATATTACTGGTCGTCTGATGCTGTCTGGCCCAGCCCTCCTACTCTACACTGTGTTATCTCTGACTCCAGGATCGGCAGTTCTTACTATCTCCAACATATCTATCGTCATGTTTTTCAAAATTTCCAGCACATCCTCCTTCATAACATCAACCTGTTTGAGCATATCAGCCTGTTTCACGCTCTCTTCACAAACTGCAAGGTCCCTCTCACAGGTGAATACTGAAGCAACGTATTCATTAAGGACCTCCCCTACCTCCTCCAACTCCAGGCACAAGCTTCTTGCCTATCCCTGATCAGCCATACCCTCACACTGGCCATGCTCTTGTTCCTCATATAAATACAGAACACCTTGGAGTTTTCCTTAATCCTACCCACCAAGGTGTTTTCATGTCCCTTTCCAGCTTTCTTCAGTTCCTTCCTGGCTATCTTGTAACCCTCTAGATCCCCGTCCAATTCTTGCTTCCTCAACCTTAAGTAAGCTTCCTTCTTCCTCTTGACTAGATGTTGCACATGTCTTATCATCCAATGTTCCTTTACCTTACCATCCTTTCCTTGCCTCCGTGGGACAAACCTATCCAGCACTAAGAACAAGTGCTCCCTAAACAACCTCTACATCTGGGGCAGCATGGAGGCTCAGTGGTTAGCACTGCTGCTTCACAATGCTAGGGACCCAGATTTGATCCCAGCCTCAGGCAACTGTCTGTGTGGAGTTTGCACATTCTCCCCGTGTCTGCGTGGGTTTCCTCGAAGTGCTCCAGTTTCCTCTCACACTCCAAATATGTGCAGGTTAGATGGATTGGACATGCTAAATTGTCCATTCTGCCCGGGGATATTCAGGTTAGGTGGATTAGACATGGGAAAATCTAGGGGAATGAGTGTGGGTGGGATGCTCTTCGGAGGGGCAGTGTAGACCTGTGGGATGAATGGTCTGTTTCTACACTGTAGGGATTCTATGATTTCTGTCATGCATTTCCTCAGAACATCTGTTCCAAAATTATGCTCCGCAGATCCTGCCTAATAGCCTTGTAACTCCCCCTTCCCCAATTACATACTTTCCCATACCATCTGCTCCTATCCCCTTCCATGATTATAGTAAATGTCAGGGAGTTGTGATCACTATCTATGAAATGTTCTCCCACTGAGCGATCTGACACCAGGCCTGGTTCGCTGCTGAGCAACAAATTCAATATGGCCTCCCCTCTACTCAGGCTAGTTACATATTGAGTCAGAAATCCTTCATGGACACACCTGACAAAATCTGCTCCATCCAAACTATTCGCACTTACAAGGTTCCAATTGATGAGGGTAATGCAATTGCTATGGGCCACATGGACTTCAGTAATGCTTTTGATGAAAACTGGGCAAAAAAATTTGATCCAAAGTATTACGCAAATTGAATCTACAACTGACTTGGAACCAGGAAACAGATGCTAATGGTCAAAGGTTGTTTTAGTGACTTTTCCAACATTTCATCCTGCAGGAATCATTTCAGGATCTAGAGAATTATTCCTCCACAATTTTCTTCCAACACTCTCTGATATAGATTGCCAGATTGAGGGGCTTGACCAACTCTCAGTCTCATTAATTTTTTCAGTACTAATTTTTTTATGAATATATATTTCCTTCAGTTCCTCATTCTCACTGTTCCCTTTATTTTCTAGTATTTTGAGGAAGTGATTTTGTTCAGTTTGTTTGTGAAAACAGGCATAAACTATTTTGTTTAGTTTTTCTGCTATTTCCTTATTCTCTATTATAAACTCTCCTGTGCCCATGCCCAATGCCCAAACCTGTCCCCGGTAATGTCCCTTTTTATAACTGGACATTTTTACAATTATGGATGTTTTTCTGTGTTTCACAGTTTACTTTCTTTTCTATTTTCCTTCTCTTCATCTGATTCTCAATCCACACTGCTGGATTGTAAAAAATCTTATCAATCATCAGGCTTGCTTCTTTTTTGGTAACTTTGTAACTCTACATCGTGGAGATGAAATGTGGACTGGGTGATTGCTTCTCAGACCACTTACATTCTGTCTGCAAAAATGACCCTAAGCTTCCAGTTGCCTGCCACTTCAACACACCACCAGGTTCCCACAACTACATTTCTGTCACAAGCCTGTTCCAGTGACCCCCACTGCAAGCTTGAAGGACAATGTCTCATTTCTCACTTTGTTCTTCAAGCTTGTCTCATTTCTCACTTGGGGGCCTTGCAGCCCTAGGACTCAACACTGAGTTCAAACATGTTAAAGCCTGATTCTTTCTTTTTTTTCATCCATCCACAACTTGGTAATGCGGATCTAATACAATATTTAATTTCTCACATTAACCATTGTTTGATCACTTCTCCTGTTGGGTTTTTGTGCTTCAAAGGAATTACATTTATTATATAACAGATGGTAAATGCTAGCCATAGCATGTCCACCACCATTTATTTTAATAAATGAAAGAACTGCACATGCTGAAGATCAGAAACAAAAACAGAAACTGTTGGTGAAACAGGTGGGGCAGGATCTTAAAGGAGAAAACTGAGTTGATGTTTTGATTCCGGCAAATCTTCATAAGAACTGATCATACCAAGGAAACAGCGGTAGTTATGCTGAAGATGAGGTTGAAGTGCTGGAGGGAGAGGTGAGCTGATAGGTGGAGAGAGAGAGATATGAAAGGGGTATATGGACCAGGGGATTATTGTTAATAGGTCAGGACAGAAGACAAGCCGAATAAGTGATAATCAGAGCTGAGAGTAGGAGAGAATGAATATTCTGTGATGAAAGCAATCCATTTCAAGTGATAATAGCACTAGATAGGGTGAGAATGGGATTGGCTGTGCTAAATTCAACGCAGGTCATTACAGGACTGGGTGTAGGGTAGGTAAAAAACATGGAGACAGCATGAGGCTCTAAAGTTATTGAACTCCATGTTGAGTCCTGGAGGCTGCAGGGTCCCCAAGTGGAAAATGAGACATTGGTCTTCAAACTTGCACTGAGGCCTGCTGGACACTACAACAGGACTGCAACAGAAATGTTGACCAGGAGACACTGTGGTGTGGTAGGCAACTGGAAGCTCGGGTTACTTTTATAGATAGAATGTCAGTGTTATACAAAATGATCACCCATCTGTGTTTCAGTTCGTTGATGTAGAATAGACCATATTACAGGCAGCGAATACAGTAGCATTGACTGAGTGAAGTGCAGGCAAATCACTCCATCATCTGGAAGGTGTGTCTGGGGCCTTGGATAGTGAGGAAGGAGGAAGTAAGACAGCTAGATGTTACACCTTCTGCAATTGCATGGGAAGGGAACTGTTGAGGAGTGGGGAAATGTTAGGAAAATGGGATAAGTGGACCACAGTCTTCAGGATGTCCCTGTGAATTGCTGACAATGGAGGGGAAGTCTGATTGAGGCATCCCACAGGAGATGATAGAAATGGCGACTAATGAACCTTTCAATGCTGAGGCTGGTGGGGTGGTAAGTGAAGACCAGGATGATCTATCATTGTGGGACGGAAGGGAAGGGGTAAATGCAGAAGTGTGGGAGAAGGGTCAGACATGGCAAACAGTGCTGTCGTCCATGGTAGCAGGCAATCTTCGATTGAGAGAAAAGGCAGTCATTTCTGATGCTCCCCCAGCAGAAGGTGGCATCACCAGAACAGATGCAACAGAAATGGAGAATGGGACAGAGTCTTTACATGAAGCAGTGTGTGAGGATATATAGTCAAGGTAACAATAAGAGTCAGTGGGCTTGTAGTGGAAATTGGTGGTCAGCCTGTTAACTGAAATGGAAACAGAGATGTCAAGGAAATGAACAGAGGAGTTGCAGACAGACCAGGTGAAGGTGACCCCAGGGTAAAAATTGGAAGCAAAAGAGATAGCCTTTCCAATTCCAGAGAGAGAAGGAAGCAGCATCGATAATGTCATCGAGGTACTGGAGAAAGAGTTGTGGGGAGGGACCAGAGTAGGTTAGGAACAAGGAATGTTCCACGTGCCCACAAAAGAGACAGACATAATTGTGGCCCATGTGGGTCCCATAGTCACACCTTTGATCTGAAGAAAATGAGAGGCTTTAAAGGGACGTTGCTCAAACTGAGGATGAGGTCAGCCAGATGGAGGATAGGGTAGTGAATGGAACAGTTCAGGCCTTCTTTCTAGGAATAAGAACAGAACTATAAGACCATCCTGATGGGGGCAAATATCTAGAGGAATTGCACATCCATTGAGAGCAGGAGTCCGTTGGAGCCTGTGAACTGGAGATTTTGTAACTTCTGTAAAGCATCAAAACAATCATGGATGTAAGTGGGGTAGGAATGGATGTGGGCAGAAAAAAAATGATTTTCAGTAGGAAGAAATAAGTTCCACGGTGCAGGAAGAGGAAAAATTCCCTCATCTGTCTACCGTTTTCATATCTCTGTCTGGGTTCTATCTCCATCTATCTGCTCACCTATCAGTGTACCCCGCCAACCTCACCTTCGGCATAAATACCATTTTCTTCTGAGCAGCTATGAGCTCTGAAGAAGAGTTACTGGACTTGAAACATTAACTGAGCTTTCTCCCTAAAGATGCTGCCAGACCTGCTGAGTTTCATGACTATATATTTTGACGTAGTTTCCCAATCTTTCACTGTCAATTTGTCCCCTTTGCTTTCATAATTCCTTTTGTTTATGATGTGTAGTTGCAGATATTGGTCTGGGGTGAATTCACACAACATCAGGTTATCGTCCAACATGTTTATTTGAAATTGCAAACTTTCAGAGGGCTGCTCCGTCATCAGTGAAGCTCAAATTGCTGTCTCTAAAATATACTAATCACGACTCCTTTATTAACAGTGTTACTCCACCATCATTTCCTTTTCTCCTATTCTTTCCGAACGTCAAATACCCTTCAACGTTCAGTTCCCAGCCATAGTCACTGCATTTATTTTGACTCTACTTGATGCTAGACCTCATTTCTGCTGGTTACCAATTTTGCTTACTATTTTTCTTCCAACAATTTCTAGATTTGTTTCTCCCACTTTGTTTAGGGAAATCGTGGAAAAAGACGTGCTTTCTGTATAAGGTTATAAAAGGCAATAAAATGGCCTACCTTGTCCCAGGAGAAAACTGGTAATTCCATTTTGGCTGCAGAAGGTGCAAAACCTTCATTTTGATGACACAAACACCAGAAAACTCCATGAAGTACTAGACAATGTGGCTTATTATGTAAAAGAATTCTAAGCTTTAAAAGATGGAAAACAGTGTGTTCTGTTGCACTTTATAAGCTTTAAGAAAAGGATACAAGCAGCATTGTCACTTGCCGAAATAAATATCTTCAAGGGGCAACAGCACTGAGGTGGCAGGAGAAACACTTTGCATGACTTAAGATCAAAGATGGCCTAAGTAGAACCCCAGGAATGGACATGTTGGAGAAAATGGTTCTTAAGATACAGAATTGCTTCAAACTTAAATACTAAGTTACAGCCTGAATAAATAATTACTCTACTGTATTCAATAAGGCCTGTAGTTAGTGATGTAAACAATCACCAATTATATTTTTATAATGCACAGATATCATTAAAGATGTTCTATAAGTTTTTAACAACAACTTCCATCTGAGAACAAATACATTTGTCGAAAGGGCAAAATTTATCAGAATGATTCCGCATCTGTGGGAATTTGTAGATTATTTTCTTATCAATCTGTATAGATCTCTACAACAAACTGTGACAATGGATCTTTAAAATCGGAAATCAAAAGAAACAGACATGCTATTATAATTATTGCAGGGTCTTTGTCAGATCTGTTACTGTACAAAAAAAATTGACTGGAGGAAGCTTTGGATAGGTGGTGACTGAATAGCACATTAGTGTAGGGAAGATGAATGTTTAGTAACTATTTACACATGGTAGAGATTTATGATTGAACACGGCTTCACATGCAGTTCCAAAGAAAATTTGCACTGGACTTGAAATACCAACTCTTTTGCTCTCCACAAATACTGCCAGACCTGCTGAGTTTCTCCAATGCATGCGATTTTGTTTCAGATTTCCAGTATCTATAGTATTTTGCTTTCATTTGAGGGCTTCACGAGAACTGACTTCACACAGATCCCAGGTCTATGTGAACTGACGTCATCTAACATCACTGATAATCCAATCTATCAATCAACATGCAGTTACAAATTCCATGTATTTCAGTTGTAGTAAAGCCTAAGTTTGGTGTTAAGGACAATCAGTAAACACTTCTTTTAAAATACATATTTCTGAGTGGAAATGAAGTGCTTTTGTCTTCAGGAATTTACTTCATAACAATATAACTTCCAGCTACAAGTGTAAAACTTGGAGGAAGAGGTACCTAATATAATGGCAGCTATGAGATCTGTACAATATTTGCAAAGTCTGTATTATTGACAGGTGTGATCTGGATTGTTTCTTGAAATGATTTAGACAATTGCTGGAGGTTGTTTTGTGATGGAGATCAGAAAATGACAGTTTCCACAAGAGATTTGACAGTTATCCTTCAGAAAGAAATTATGTACAGGTGCAAGTCGGAAGTAACTGAAGCTGAGTTGCAGCTGTAATGAATGAAGGCTCAGAAAATTGGAGAATAAGCACCAGGAGGAAAAGATACTGAGAAAGGCAAAAGGAATCAATTTGAAAGTGTAGTAACGGATTAGCATTTGTGGAGAAAAATCATGATTATAAAAATTAAATCCTGACTTAAATTATTTTTATTTGTTTAAGGTTGGAAGTTACTTCTTGACTAAAAATAATGCTGAATCTGACCATATTTCGGTCTTTTGACTCCTTCAAGTTGGGTTCTGAAATGACTGCCAGTTTATCGATTGTGAAAGGAGTGAAGGTTAAAGGTAAAGGTAATGTACAGGATTTCAGTCAAATGGGCTTTGTCCTGGATAATGAACATTTTTTTTTGAGGTTTGCTGGACCTGCACTTATCCATACAAGCAGGGAGTATTCCTTTACACTCTGATTTGTAGATGATAGACAGGCACTTGAGAGATAGGAGATGAATTACTCACCACAGAATTCCTGTGCTATGACCTGCACCTGTAGATTCTATTTATCTGGCTTGTCGAGTTCATTTTCTGTTCAATGGTAAACCAGGGGCTGTTGACTGTGGGTTCTAGAAATGATACCATGTAGTGATAGTTAAATAAAAACCAAAGGAACAGTGGATGCTGTAAATCACAAACAAAAACAGAAGTTGCTGGAAAAACTCAGCAGGTCTGGCAGTATCTGTGAAGGAGAAAGCAGAGTTAATGTTTTGGGTCCAATGACTCTTCCTCTGAGAAAGCGTCACTGGACCCAAAACATTAACTCTGATTTTTCTTCACAGATGCTGCCAGACCTGTTGCGTAATAGTTCAATCATCTCTTGTTGGAGATGTTCATTCCCTGCAACCACTGCAGTATAAATGTTACTTCAACAATTATCAGACCAAGTACTATCACTGGACTATTAATCCAGAGCCCAGGTAATGTTCTGGGGACCCAGGTTTAAATCACACATTGGCAGATTGTAGGGAGTGTTGCCTGGTTTATTGTTCTCTGGCACCCTGGTTCTAATACTGGTTTTATGTGGTGTGGTGAAAACACAGGAGACAGATGTTTCAGAGGCAAAGAAAACTCTGCTTTTATTGGCAAACAAGCAAATTGCCCATATATTTACCAGAAAACTGGAAAGTGAATGTCAAACCCAACTATTACTAACTGAGACCTGTCTCACAGTTAACTTAATCCCCAATGAAGCCCTGCAGCCAAGACGTGAGTGGTTATTACCTGATGGCTGACAGAGAGTGAGAAAGAGAGAGAGAGAGAGAGAGAGAGAGAGAGAGAGAGAGAGAGAGAGAGAGAGAGAGAGAGAGAGTTCCTGTTAACCTGAAGTCCTACCCAATTGCCCTTCCTCACGGATGCCCTACACTGTTTGGTCCCAAATCCCACCTTCTCCTATCTTAGACTAGCCAAGCTGGATTAGAGGGTCTTGATGACCTTAGGCCCTGCAGTGGATCATGATTTCAACTTGCTCTTGTCCAGAGTCTCTTGTCGTAGCTGGGTCTCCATGGGAGGTCACAATGCTGTCAACAACTGGTCTAGCATGGTCCGCTGATGTGGTTAGGTGCATTGGACCTGACAGGTGAGTACTTTGGGGTTTCTTTTCTTTCTTGGTGGTCCTTTGCAAGTGGGTGCTGTCTTGGATGGTGGGTGGATGTTGCTGGTGCTGCCTCAGTCAGTGTCTTGTGTCTCTGGATGCCATCTGTCGCCTCCAGATATTGAGTGGAGGCTTGTGGTTGGTTAGTGGTGTTCGGTGGTTTGGAGCATTGCTCTTGGACTGGAGGGTTCCTAGAGGCTTTGAGTTGGAAGCATCTGCAGGAACTTTTCTGTCAATCGGTAAGGCTGACCAATCTCCTTTCCCTTCATTGCAGCTTTGGCTCAAGGGCTCCTTCACATGCCAGGCCCACTTCTTCTTCAGGCCCTCACACTCCTCGCATGAGCTGCTCATACTGGACAAGCACTGAGCCCACCTCAGAGTACACACCTAGTTGGAATCAAGGCATGTTGCTAGTATCATAGTGCATACTGCTGGGATCGGAGTCCCCATTTATACCCAGCTGCAGCCCCCCCTTATCTCCCTCCAAATCTGGTTTAGGCTGTCGAGATATTGTTCCTCTTCTTGGGGCTGAATGACCTTCCTGATCACTGGAGTAGGTGTGAATGGCTTTTCAATTAAGGTGAATGGTTTCAATGGCTTGTAATGTCCAGTATTTCCTTTGGATGGGTATTTGTTAAGTTTTGAATAATAGCGTGAACGTTCTAACATCCAAAGATGAAACAGGTTTACATGTAACACAATGGTGTGGAATGTTCAGTATTTCTGTGCCGGAGCACTGGTTGGAAATTGAATGGCTTTGTACCGCTGCAGGCTCCAGAAGGTCTGAAGTTGTTTGTTTCCTGCAGTCTGGCTTCCATTGTTATAAGCTGGGCCGTGAATGGGGGTCTTCCTTCAGCTTCGGAAACTAACTCCTGTTACAGATGTCTGCTCCTGGGCTTGCATATTAGTCAGGCAGCCTTTAGCTGGTTCGGTTGGGCCCCATGGTTTATTGAATCCAAAAGTTCAGTGAATTTTAATCCAATGTAATTTCCATAAATTTATGTCTTCAAGGGGTTTTAGTCCAGAGTATATCCATAAACTGATGGGTATTTTTGTCCCACCTTGCAAGGTTGTAGAATTTGAATTCAATAAAAATTCGCAAATAAGAGTCAAATGATGACCACGAATCCATTGCCAACTGTCAGGGAAACACTTTTCTGGTTCACTGATATACATCATGGAAGGAAACTGCTATCTTTATCTGGACTGGCCTACATGTGACTCTAGACGCACAGCAATGTAGTGGGTAATTATAGGGATGGGCAATAAATGCTGGCCTCACCAGTAATGCCCTCATCCTATGAATGAGTAAAGGAAAAAAATTCCCTTGTCAATGCATTAAAGAATTCCACAAGTCAAACTCAAAGCCCTTGAAATTTTCCTTCTTGCCATGAGTCGTTGCACAATGGTTTTAGAGGTGGCCAGCTCCACTTCAGTCATAACTCCATTTCTCAGACTCCAAGATGCTGTGTAATTGTGAATGCTTCACAGAGTCAATATTGCCAGCTTCATTACTTTAAGTACTTCTACTAAGATACAAAAATGGAAAGGTTCCTGAATTTAATTTGAGAAGATTGGTGCTCCCACTCCGAGCTCTCAATCATAGTGGTATTGTGTTGTATTGTGTTGTGTTATATGAAAACTAATATCCATTTAGAGAAAAGTAATAAAATGAAGTGCAGGTCACGTGTTGTAAATTTTTTGAGTGATGTCTGTGTTACAGGTTCATGACTGCAACATCTGCTGTAAAACATGTACAACTGCAAATCATTCTTAGAAATATCTTTCAACAATTTCTTCAAATGCACTATCCAATTTTACATGTCTTAATGCTTAATAATGATATTAGCAAAGTAATTATGAAACAATAGAGTTGCAAATAGAAATGGTTACCCAACTATGTATTTCACTGCACAACATTCGAGATTCTTTATCTATTTCAGAGTTAATAAAGATCTCAGGGCTCAGGAAAATGGTAAACAGCAATGAGAAAATAATAAACACGTAGTGGAAAGCCATAAGCTTTTATCAAATCTCTTAAAAGCTCCTGAAATCATCTGCCCATTGGTCTGTGCAGAATTAAGTGGCTATTGACATTATTATACCAGTTCATTTTTAAAGGGTCAGAATCAACGACCTTTTGTAAACATAGAACTATCATCTGAACGAGACATAAACAATTCAGCCTGAAAATACAAGCAGCACCACAGCAAACATTTCCAGAACCATTTATACTTGTTTTTACTGTTGTCCCCAGGTTAATGCTAACACTCTCATTGGCACAGCAGGAGGTTATATGCTCAAGTTTCACTCCCGGGACTTCAGCACATAATGTAAGTTGAGAGAGTACTGCACTATCACTGATGCAGATGGAATTCTGCCATCTTTTGAATCAGACAACGAAACAAGGCACGGCCTAGCCTCTCAATGGAGGTAAATGATCACACGCAATATTCTGAAGAAAAGAATATAGACACAAAAAAGAACTAGGAGCAGGAGTAGACAATTCAGGTCCTTGAGCCTGCTGTGCCATTTGGTATGGTCATGGCTGATCTCATCTTGGCCTCAACTCCACGTTCCGGTCTGTTCCCAATAACCCCCTAACCCATAACTAATTAAAAATCTGCCTATCTCCGCTTTAAATGTATTCAATGCCCGAGCATCCACTACATTCTGGGGTTGTGAATTCCTCAGAGACAAACCTTTGAGAGAATAATTCCTCCCTACCTCTATTTTAAATCTGCTACCCTTTATCTTAAAACTATGACCTCTTTTTCTAGTTTGCCTCAAAAGGGGAAACATTCACTCTACATCGAAAAGCAGGAGTTCTTTTTGAAATGGACTAATATTTAAATTTCAACCAGCATCTCAAAAACAGATCATCTGGGTCTCGATCTCATTGCAGTTTGTGGGACATTACTGTATGTAAATTGGCTTCTATGTTACCACATTACAATAAACTTTAGAAATAATTGGCTGCAAATATTTTGGGATGTCATGAGGTCATGGAAGACACAATAAAAGCATATATTTCAAGTCTTCCTGTTATTACGAAAATGAGTCTTCACACAGCATACGTACTTGCGATTAGGTGACAACTGAAGCCCACAGGCATAAGCATCTGACATGTGTCAGCCTCCAAGAACCCTCATGACACATCACCAATCCACTATAACACAGTCTGCACCTTAACGCTGAATTTTGGGCTTTTGTCGTTGTCATCAGAAGCAAGGACACTTGGTGCAAAGGGCACACACACAGCTCATGACTGGACCAGGCTCTATTTCCTGGCTCTTTGTTCATTGTAATAGAGCATATTCACTCTGAACCTACCAAGATGCTTACAGCATCCATGCTTGAATTGCCTTGCCGTTTTTATTTTCTGCTTTGCTTCCTCAGTCAGAAATAGCAGGCTTATGCTACTTCTCTCTCACCTTGACATTTAGAGCAGACACAAAGGAAGAAAGTTGTCATTGTTGTCAGCAGGTCTTGGTCAAGTCAAGGCAGTCGCCTTCATTGAGGGATCCTGGCACAGTAAATCAAGGGCAGCCATCGTAAATCCAAGTCCAGGAGCTTGGATACGGTCAGTCAGCCACTCAGAGTGGTCCGGTATTGCAGCATCCACTGTTGGTGCTAGGGTACGGCAAGTCCTGTGTCTGCACAATTCTGTCCAACAGGACATCCAGGATCCTGAGGCACTGATTTCCCCTGTCCACCATGTTCAAGGTAAATGTCAGAAACATGTGCAGGGAACTCCAGACAGACAGTGAGTATTCAGATGCACAAGGGATGCCAATGAATTCCAGAATATCCAATGAATGGCAAGTTGTGCTGTAACATGGTAAGGTCAGTCCGGAAATTGGATTCAAGGGATGCTACAAGGATGAATGGGTATTAATGAGGTTATTTTGGCAAGATAGAATAAGAAAACTCACTTGGTCCCACAATAAAGACTCTCCAAACACTCAGCTTAACTAGGACTTAGCCAGATAAATGGAAGATTCAACCTGATGTCTCTGCTGGGATGATGACTTCCAAAGCATGTTGCATAGATTCATAGAATCCCTACAGAGTAGAAGCAGCCCACTCAGCCCACATCAATCCTCTGAAGAGCATCGCAGCCAGACACACTCCCCTGCCCTCGCCATGTATTACTGAATCTCCTTTAGTTAATCCACCAAACCTGCATGGCTTTAGACTGTGGGGGGAAAGCAGAACACCTGCATGAAACACAAGCAGACATGGGGAGAATGTCCAGACTCCATACAGCTAGTTGCCCAAGGGTGGAATTGAGCCCAGGTCCTTGGTGCCTTAAGGCAGCAATGATAGCCACTGAGCCACCATACCTCCCCATTGTTTTGAGCTGTTGCTTCTTATTGAATCTGGAAGATATCACAGATACCTTTTTTGTATTGTTATGCCTACTGTTACAGCATTACCTTACTGGGGTAGTGTAGTGTAAATCAGATCCCACTATTCCCACAGCCATATACAATGTTGAAGATTTTTTTAAAGATAATCCAATTTACGTGCTTTCAGACCAAGTTTGACAGAAAGCACAGATCAGGTTTCTGTACTGGACAGTAATTAGGAGATATTACAAGTTATTAGGCTATAGCCAAAGGTAAACAGACATAAACCATTGATATGTAGCACTAACACCACTAACTAAAACTTTAATCCCCTTATAAACTCCCCCTACACGTACACAGACAAACAAATAAAGAAAATAAATTGTCAGTGGAGGTAGAAAACTGGAAATCAGTTTAATAGTTGTTGTTGCTGTGCTCTGATGAAGGGTCTAGGCCCAAAACGTCAGCTTTTGTGCTCCTGAGATGCTGCTGGGCCTGCTGTGTTCAGCCAGCCTCACATGTTATTATCTTATAATAGATGTTGTTTCCTGATTCTGATTTTGAGATGATCCTCCTTCACCTGGCCAGGCATTTGGTGTTCAGTTATTTTTCTCTGGAAGTTTCCACTGGTTTGTAAGAAGCATAGAATGACTGATTCACTTGTAAAGTATCCCAGACTTATCGGCTCAAAAGTCATGGATCACAGAACTGCTGTAGGGAAGGTAACTTGTTTTTTTTTATTAGATTCCCTGCAATGTGGAAACAGGCCCTTCAGCCCAACAAGTCCACACCGCCCCTTGGAGCATCCCACCCACACCCAGTTTAAAGTTTAAACTGAGTTTTGACAACAGAGAAGAGGCAGCTTCTAGGCTAGGAGAAGATGTGCACATTTCTTTTTTTCTCTCTCTCTGTCTCTATATCTTGTTTCCAGCTCCAAACTGCTCAGCCACCCAAGAGCCATTCTCCACAGTTGATAACAAGCAAATGGTCTCCATCATCAATAACTTTCATCAGTCCATGGACTAATTAATAGCTGCCTCATGTACCAGTTTACTTGCTTTCAAAACCTATTATCACTTTTACAAAACATGCTCTTTAAAACTGTTCCTTCTCATTTTAGTCCTCTGTTTTTAAAAACAAAAATTTAAACATGATCCTTACAAGTGTCTTCAACTTTCTTCGCAGGGGGTACTGTTCTCAACAGCATATCAGCTTTGTAAACTTCTTTCTCTTGCTTGTTTGTTATATCTCAGTTATATCTCATAAACCAAGTAGCATTCTTTGCTGATGCTTTGTAGCAGACAATGGTATTTTAAGGAGGATGGTTTGAACTGGCTTGTGGTTGGACAAGCTGTCCCAGGCAGTATTTGATTAAAATATTCACAAGTAAAGACAATACTCAGGCATTCTTCTCAGTCTGAGCATGATATTGTTCAGCTAGTGTTAACACCCCAGAGGCAAATGCAGCTGGATGTCCATGTTACATAAAAATTGTTCCATGTTGTCTCCCCAGCGTCACACTATGCCATAGAACAGAAAACCTGGGAGACAGCAGCAATGTAATGCCAGTGATTTTAAGAAATGGAAAGGTTTGATAGTATCAATAAAATAACAGCAATTAATAGTACATGTCTTTTGATGAACCAATTCCAACTAGCCACTCAAAAGTAAATTTAGAAAAATTGGAGCTCACTGGGACTCTTGTTCTCTTTTAATTAGTGTCAGTATTCAGCGAAGCAGCTTTAATTGGCGCAGTTTATTCATGTGCACAGGGTTCTGTCAGCAGTCAATGTGCAGGAGGTCAATTGTTAGACTCGGTGAGTTCTTATGCTAGAACATAAGAAATAAAAGCAGAAGTAGGCTATTTGGCCCCTTGATCCTGTACCATCAATCAATTCTTAAAGGCTGATCTTCTATCTCAGCTATAGTATGTGTTTTAGCAGGAGAGATGAGGAAGTACAATATGAATCGGGCAGCTGTAAAAAGTGTACAGGAACACAGGAGGTGCATTGATCTTTGAAGGTGCAACAGCATATTGAGAAAGCAAGGCAGAAATGCTGTATATTTATAAAGCCCTGATTAGATCACATTCGAGATAACATCCTGTTCTCCGCACTTAGGAAAGGACCTGAGGGTTCTTGAAAAGGTGATGAAGGAATTTGTAAGAATGATTCCAGGGATGGGTGGGTTAGTTACAAAGTTAGGGTGGAAAAACTGGAGTCATTATCTGTAAATCAAAGGAGATTGGGGGGAGATTTGTTAGAAGAGTACAAGACTATCATAGGCTTGAATAAGGTAGAAAAGAAAACCTGTTCTCTTTAGTGAATCATGCAAGGCAAACAATGCAGGAGGATGAGGAGAAAGTATTTTAGGCAGTGAGTGATAATTAGTGTATAAAGATCTAAGTGCCCACGGGGCTATACTGTGGAATGCCTTCAGCACCATCCACTTTAACAAGGCCATTTGGATGTGCAGGGAGAGCTGTTTAGAATCTCTAAAGAGTGAAAACTAATGTCCAGGTCCTCATTGTGGTCTCAGTGAAAATGTCTATCATATCATTTTAGCCTGATACTGTTAAAATGCAATGAACTGCTTTTCGGTCAAATCAAGGGCCTTTTCTAGTTAGACCAGTGAATTGCTTTCCACTATCTCACTGGGCCAAGCAAGAAACAATATAACAGAAAAAGTTCAACTGTGGCACAGAGAATTATCAGAGTCCATTCAAATCTTAAGGTACAAAACTAGAAACAATACATGTGAAAAAGGATTACAGCAAATGGGAAAAGCACGAAAAGTCCTCAATGCTGTGCGGCGAAGAAGCCTTGCAGGCGCAGTATTAAAAGTGAAAGCTTTGTTTCTCACACATTTGTGATCAACCTTTAGAAAATGAGCAGAAGAAGGATCCAGTCTCAGAAAAACAAGAAATGAAATTACCAGCCACACAAAGAAGTTAATAATGTTGAACAGTCTACAACAGAAGAAAAACCAAACGAAAATGAGTGATCCAGACCTAGTTTTTAGCAAATCGATATTTACTGCAATGGTCCTCTCATAATTTCAAATTAGAAATCAGAGCCAGGCATGAACCAAGATTGAAAAAGTGCCACCTATAGCTGATTGTTGTGCAACCATATGGTCCGGAAGGTAAAGCACGTAAGATTAAAGGTAAGCTACAAGACATTCACAAAAATAAGATATGACAAATCATGGAAAGCATATACTTATTTTGATGGACATGACTTCCTTCTCCGGGACCCTTGTTTCCATGTAATCATCCAGCACTGGTTTGTCAACTGCCTGAGTGGCACATGATGCAGCAGGCCTACCCAAAAAGGCCTCTGGTTCATTGAAAAGCAGAGTATTGCAGATACTGAAAACCTGAAAGAAAAATAGAAAATGCTGGAAGAAAACAACTACATCTGTGAAAAGAAAGAGTTAATATTTCTGGTCAATGACCTTTCAACAGAACTGGGAAAAGTTAGGGATGTTGTACGTTTTGAGTCAGGATTTGGCAGGTAATGCGGCAGAAGGAAAGACAGGAGAGATTAAATAACACAAGGTTTAACTCCTCCAAAGCCAAGCAAACAGATGTGAAATAAAAAGAAACAAAGAAATGAAGGCTATTCCTAGAACAGTTGTTATTTTAATTAATTCACTGGTTGTGGGTGCCATTTGCTACGTCAGCATTTGCTAACCATCACTAATTGCCATGGAGAAATTGATGGTGAGCTGATCTGATTTATTACTGTCACATGTACTGAATGCTGTTAGGAAGGGGGTTCCAGGATTTTGACTCAGTAACTATGAAGGAATGGTGATATTGTTCCGAGTCATAATATTGTGTGACATATTCGGGAGCTTGCAGACAGTGGTGTTCGCATGTATCTGCTGCCTTTGCCTTTCTAGGTGGTAGAGGACAGGGCTCTGGAAGGTACTGTCTAAAGAACCTTCATGAATTGCTGCAATGCATCTTGTAGATGGCACACATTGCTGCCGCTGTGGCATCAGTAGTAGAATGAGTGAACGTTGAAGGATGTAGATTAGATGCCAATCAAGTGCTTTGGTTTGTCCTGAATGGTGTTAGTCATTATTGAGTCTTATTGGAGTTTCACTTACCCAAGATAATGAAGAAATTCTATCTCACTCCTGACTTCTGCCTTCTGGATGGTAGATGGACCTTGGGGAGTTCAGCGGTGAATTACTCACATCAGGATTATTAGTCTCTAACCTCTTTTTCAAGCCAAAGTACTTATGTGGCTCATCCAGTTTAATTTTTAGTTGGTCGTAACTTCTCAGGATATTGATAGTGAGAATTCAGTGATGGCAATGAATTGTCAAAGGGAGATGGTTAGATTTTCTTTAGTTGGAGATGATCATTGCCTGACAGTCATGTGGTATGAGTGCAACTTACCGGCTCATGCTTAGATAATGCCCAAATCTTTCAACATGCAAACATGGACAGCTTTGTTATCTGAAGAGTCACAAATTGGCTGAAGTAGGTGTGTTTCTGTCAACAAGCAAAAGAAAGAGAAAACAAAATGTTAAAAAAATTAAATAAAACTGGGGTCAGAGGTTATATTTCAAAATTGCTGAGATCAATATTGAGTCCAGTAGGTTGTAAAGAGCTTAATCAAAATGTACTGTTTCTTAAGGTTGCATTGAGCTTCACCAGAACCTTTCAGGAGTACTTGGAATGAGATATCAGCAGGAGAGCAAGGTGGAGATTAGATGGCATGCGACCAGATGCTCAGGGTCATGCTTAAAGACTGAGCTGAGGTGTTCTGCAGAGTCGCCATTGAACATAATGAAAACTGAAAGAACTGCTGAGGCTGTAAATTAGGAGCAAAAACAGAATTTGCTGGAAAAGCTCAACAGGTCTGGCAGCATCTGTGAATAGAACATCAGAATTAACGTTTCAGGTCCAATTCAGAGGAAGGGTCACCGGACCCGAAACGTTAACTCTGATTTTTTTTCTTGACAGATGCTGCCAGACCTGCTGAGCTTTTCCAGCAACCCCTGTTTTTGTGGCCACTGAACAGGCACTTAGTCTTCTCAAAGTATGAGAGGCCATATAGTGAGCTGCAAATATATAAAGTTGAAAGGAACAACACAAATCCCTGTATTACCTGGAAGGAAAGTTAGGTGCTTTGAATGCAACATGGTGACAAAGCAAAAACAATAGGTGCTACACCTCCTACATTTGCTTAGAAAGGTGCCCGGATGCAGGGTGCTGGGTGTGTTGGATGATGCTGCATCTATGGAGATTATTCTAGATTCTAGAGATTTCTGCAAATTCAAAAGCATCCATCCATCTGGTCAGAATTTTAGGCCGACCCACTTAAGACACAGGAGCAGAAAATTAACTGGGAAGCCAGCAGTTGCCGTGCTCACACCCACCTACCTGCACTTGTATTTTCCCAGCAAAAGAGTAGATGCTGGTTTGCCCACCAACCAAGGGCTGATTCAAGACATGAAGTGTTTAATCAGTGGTCACTTAAGGGCCATCTCCCATCGATGCTGGTATTTTAACAGCAGTGGACGATGCTCATTTCATGTGACCTGGCTGCCAAGTAAACCCTGGCAATTTGGTTGTGGGGACAGCATGGGGATTCACCTTCTCCGGCGCCAAGTGCACCACAGAGGGCCCCCATGGTGGAACAGGCTGAGCCAATTCGAAAAATATCGACCACTAGCATCAAGCAAACCCTTCCACCCAGGCCTCCTGATCCCTCTGCCCGGCTCACTGGAACTGCCTGAATGAACACAGTAAACCACCCTATTTACCTGGTTATTCAGCCTCTTGTAATGCTCCTCTTCTGGGTCTGAATGCTGTCGTGGGAATGGTCACTGGTCCTCAGTGCACTGCAGATCAACCAGCCATTCAACTGGTTGGCAACTTTTGGAGATGGGACATTGTCCCTTATGGAAATGCAAGCCACAACCTCTGATAGTTGACTGTCTGAACTAAATAAAACTGTGTCAAGGCTTTTTCAGAGGTGGCCTTGCCCTTGACTTTCCAGCTGGTGGGATGGGGTCACCATGTACATATAAATTTGGCCCATTATCACTGGCACACACCAAACCCCTTCTGTACTTCACTTCCCTGTTTAAAACCCTAGCATGTAGGCTATCAAGTCCAAGGTATTTGTTAATCTTTAGTTCAATTTTATTTTTCAGCAACAGCTGTTGTTTGAGAGGCATACAAACATAAGAATAGAATGTAAGGAACTGCAGCAATAGGCCATTCAGCCCTCAAACCTGCCTGGTCATTCAACAGGATCATAACCAATCTGTTCTAGGTCTCCAATGCTCTTTCATGCAAGCTCATCAGCGATCTCAACTCCTTGATATTTGGTGTCAATCTCCTTGTAAAATGCCTTCAGTGATCTGGCCTCCCTAACTCTCTGTGGTAGAAAATTCCAAGTATTCATTATCCTCTGAGAGAAGTAATTGTTTTGCATTTCAGTTTGAAATGAGTATGCCCTTATTCTATAACTATCCCTCCTAGTTTGAGAATCCACCACTGGTGGAAACGTCTTCTCAGCATTTACCATGTCAAGCCTCTTTTGGACTTTGTACTTTTCAGTAAGATCTTGTAAGTTCTAATGAATAAAGGCTTAACCTATTTGGCCATTCTTGATCAGTCAACCCATATCTCCAATGCCAGTATAGCCCTTTTTTTAAAATACAGGAACCAAAATGATTCACAATATTCTAGGTGTGGCCTCACCAACATCCTGCTATAACAGAACCTCTTTATTTTGAAACTCCAAAGCCCAACTTCTGGCCCCACCCCCAGACCACCCAGCTATAAAGGCCAAAACACCACTTACCTTCTAAATAACTTACTGCTTCTATTTCTTGCACAAGAAGACCCATATCCATCTGTGTTGTATCTTTTTGGAGTATCTCTACATTTTGATAACAATCTGCCTTTTGATTCTTCCTACCAAAGTGCATCAATCCATTTCAAACTCCATTTTCTAAGTTTTGCCCACTCACTTAATGTATTTATATCTCTTTGCAATTCATCATATGTTCAGCACAACATGCATTCCCACCTATTTTTATATCATCAGTAAATTTGGATACATTATACTTTGCTCCTCCTCTACATCATTACCATAGATAGTAAATAATTGTGGCCCTATGACTGATCCTTCTGGCATTCTACTAGTTGCACGTCTCCAACCTGAAAAAGACCCATTCCATTGTTATTTAAAGACTTAAGGATGAAAAATAGAATACTAATCCATGTGATTTTGTATAAAAAGAATAACTGAGATAACTAACAATGATTCTGTACAGATCTGCACTCACACCTCATTACTTGCTGATTTACTATCTGTAGATGCACACACCTGTGAGATTGGCAATAAATAGGGAGAGAGGGGGAGGCAGGTAGAAGATACATAGGTGGAGAGGAGACAGTCAGATCAAAGAGACAGGGATGGAGCCAGTAAAGATGAGTGCAGGTGGGTAGGTAGGGAGAAGATAGGTCAGTCCAGGGAGGACGGACAGGTCAAGGGGGGGCAGGATGAGGCTAGTAGGTAGGAGATGGGGGTTGTGCTTGAAGTGGGAGGAGGGGATAGGTGGGAGGAAGGACAGGTTAGGGAGGCGGGGACAAGCTGGGCTGGTTTTGGGATGCAGTTGTTGAGGTGGGGGGGATGATTTTGAAGCTTGTGAAATCCACATTGATACCATTGGGCTGCAGGGTTCCCAAGCGAAATGTGAGGTGCTGTTCCTGCAACCTTCGGGTGGCATTGTGGCACTGCAGGAGGCCCAGGATGGACATGCGACTGAGGAAAACCATCAGATAGGGATTGTTTGATCTTGTTATCACAAGAGCTTTTGTTTATATTTCCTTGCTCTTCACGCCTTGAAAATATAGAATGCCTGATATAAAAAATTGCTCTGGTAGATTTTCAGGTACAAGCATCCACAAAGTTTTCAGAAAATGCTTCACTAATCTCAGGAAAGGCAGTCTGGTTAGTTCATAAGACAACAAAGATAGAGTTGTGATTAAGCAGAAATCAGAATTTGAACAAGACTGCATCATGGTGCAACATCTAACTATAGTGGTCTCACCATTCAGTTTGGGACTGACTATGAAAGTGGACTACAATGAGATCTTCACCTGAAACTGCAGTTCACTTAGGATCCCATTCCGAACCATGGACAGACTATTTTTTAAAAAATCAGGGAGCAGATGTGACAGACACAGCCACCTTATTTTGCCACCATAAAATTATCTCTAAGGAGGGATTAAAAACACACAAATAAAATCAAAACACTGCAGGTGCTGGAAATCTGAAATGAAAACAAAATATTGAAGAAATTAGCAGGTTTGGCAGCATTTATTGGGAGAGAAGCAGTGTCAACATTTCAAGTCCAACTTACTCAATGTAAACCAATCCAAAGATGTGCAGTTTGGGTGGATTAGCCCGGCTAAAATGCACATGGTGTCCAGGGATGTGCAGGCTAGATGGTTTAGCCATGGGAAGTACAGGGTTACAGGGATGGGGTACAGAGTTGAGTGGGATGCTTTTCAGAGGGTCAGTGTGAACTCGATAAGACAAATGGCCTGTTTCCACTCTGTTAGACAGTCTATGATTCTAACCCCTTTTGGATAGATTACCACTGTATAAGGCCCAAATTGAGGTCCCACCTCACTTCAGCAGACAAGTCTGGCCAAAGTAAAGTTCACTGAACCTTTGGGCTGTTTGAGGTCAAATTTTCTAGGAACCCCAAAAACCTAGCACACTTGATGTTCACATTTACTGTGCTCTGTAACATAGACAGGCAAGTCTGTGCTCACCTCTTTAAAGCTCTATATGCCCTACAAATGATTGCTTCTATGCTGGCAATGTTTCTCCCCTTAGGCTCTGATCAACTTCTTATGTTGAAACATTCTGTCACAATATCACCCAAGGATCAAGTGAAAAGCATAGATTGCTAGTTTTGGAGACAGGTTTTGGTAGCCAGCTTTCATTCCATTAACTGGTCCATCCAATCTGGAACCCAATACATAACATCTTACCTGTGCCAATAATAAGACTAATTGCTGCAAATCTAAAACTAGCCTTATGTTTAACCACTTAAACAAGGTCATAAACAGCCAAGTACTCAGATTTTGTAAAGCTTCTTTAACATTATAATGATACAAAAATGTCAACTGCATGTAAGGTGGGCTAACATGATGGATAATAGTATTTTCCTACACAGCACATAAAAGACAGGTACAGCATTTTTTAAACACTATTATCCATATTTCATACAATGTGCATGGTTAAATAAAATTCAAAATCCCCGACAAGTGTCAAAACAGATGATGCAGATCCCAAAGCAACATGTTTATAAATCATACGTTTATATCTGAATAAATGAGCCATCTATTTTTATGTTCAGCACTGATTCCCCAGAAAAAAAATCCTCCATTGTCTTGGCTGAAGAAGAAAATGAAGACAAAGTGCACAAAGCAGATGAAGAGTAAGCAGTTGACACCATGGGCACCACTATTTCAACACTTCCAGGAAATAGTGCAGACAAGTAAAGAGAGTTGCTGATGTTTCAGTCAGAAAACAGGAAGTCTGTGTTTCCCCAAATACAGTGGAGTTTTGACTCCAAAGTGTGTGACCTCTTTAAATGTAATCCCAACTCAAAATTCAGCCTGATTGGAGGGGACCTGCTCTGATTCCCAACTCTGGAGCAAGGGAGACCTGATCAGAATGGGGTTGGGGATTAAAATACCCCAACTCCACCTCTTGACAGGTATTCACCATCCCTCCTAATCTTCTGCTCTCTGATTCTGAATGTTCTATACTAGCAATTGTCTCAGCTTTATCCCTCTACATCCCCACTTACATGAATTTGAGGCACGATATGACATTGAACTCTTTATCCGCCGTCTTCACCTCCATGCTACTTCTTTGGACAAGAATCATCTCCCCATCCCACAGACCCCTTTGCCCAGCTCCAACACTCTCCCTCCACCGGGACCCCTCTCTCTGGCCTTTTACCTGTACTCAATCTACTCTTCAAGAATTGTCAACATGACATTGGTCACCTCACCCAAACCAGCCTCTCCTTCTGAACTAACTGCTCTCCGTGCACTTAGATCCAACCTTAACTTTGTTATCAAACCTGTTGTTCAGTTATTAAGAGAGGTAATGTTGTAATCTGCCATAGTGACCTCTACATTGCAGAGGTTGAGTGCCAGCTCTCAGATACCTCCTCCTATCTTTCCCTGGACCATGACCCCACATCAGGCCACAGTATCAACTACGGTTGTGAACCTCATTTCATTCGGTGATCTCAACCCCACTGCCTCGAAGCTGGCAGTCCCCCAGACCCATATGGCTCGCTTCTACGTCCTTCCAAAAATTCACAAAACAGGCCAATCCAAGCAGATCCATTATTTCAGCCTGCTCCTACCCACAGAACTCATTTCTTCCTACCTTGACTCGGTCCTTTCTCCCCGGCCCAGTCCCTGCCCACTTACATTCGCGATTCCTCTGACACTTTATGCCAGTTTTGGAATTTCCAGTTTGCAGGCTCCAGCCACTTCCTCTTTACCATGGATGTGCTATCCCTTTACACATCCATTCCCCACCAGGATGGTCTCAGGGCTCTCTGCTCCTTCCTGGAGGAAAGGTCTGAGCTGATCCAACTGACCACCAGACTCCTCCACTTGACCCAGTTTGTCCTCACCCTGAACAACTTACCTTTTAACTCATCTCATTTCCTTAGGTCAGAGGGGTCACCACAGATGCCTGGATAGACCCCATTTATACCTCTTTGTGGGAGATGTGGAATATTTCTTGTTCCAGTTCTATTCTGACCCACACCCGCAACTCTTTCTCCGATATATCAATGATATAATCGGTGCTGCTTTCCTCTCTTGTCTGGAATTGGAAAAGTTTGTCAATTTTGGTCTACTCTTCCTTCGCTGGCAGCACCCTCCCACAGCTCCATGGTGCCTTCCCATGCAACTGCTGATGGTGTAACACCTGCCCATTTACTTGCTCCATCCTCAGTATCCAAGGGCCCAAACATACCTTCCAAGTGAAGCAGCACTTTACTTGCACTTCACACAATCTAGTCTACTGCATTCGCTGATCACAAGGTGGTCTCCTCCACATTGAGGACAAGAAGCAAAGACTGGATGACCACTTCGCAAAACATGCTGCTCATTTTCCTTCCACTTTAACACACCGCCATGTTCCCAGGCCAACATCTCTGTCTCAGGCTTGCTGCAGTGTTCCAGCGAAGCAAAGCACAAGCTGGAAGAGCAACACTTCAGTTTCCACTTGGAAACACTGCAGCCCGGTGGACTCAATATCAAGTTCAATAATGTTCGGGCCTGAACTCTCCCATCCCTCGCCCCTGACCCCACACTCCAGACCTTGTTATCATTTAGACTGTCATTACACACTACCTATTGTTACCGTCTAACAGTCTTCATTAACAGCCACTCCCTCTCCCAGCCAGGTCCTTTGTCTGTTCAACTGTTTTCTCTCTCTCTTTGGGCTCTATCCTCACCTATCATTTACTCGTCACTCCTCCCCCACCTTATTTTCTGTGTTTAAACCAACATTTTCCGAGCTACCATTAGTTTTGAGGAAGGGTCACCAGATCGAAACATTAACTCTGATTTCACTTCACAAACTGCCAGACGTGCTGAGCTTTCCCAGCAACTTCTGTTTTTGTTTCTGATTTACAGCATCAGCAGTTCTTTCAGTTTTTATTTGGTTAATCTTGGATCCTAGTGTCAGCCTGATCACCACTTGGACATGGATGTGGGTGTTAACAACCCTTTGGATAACAGTTGTAGGGAGATGCTCTAATGAAGAAAAGTTCTGCTCTGAATACACCACTAATACTTGAGTGGGGACTTGTGAGGAAATGGGATGGGGGCAGCTCCCAGTTCTCAGACTTAACAAGCTGTGGTACAAGACACCTAGTTTCTGTCCAATGCTGTCCTTACCTGCCTTGAACTGTCAAGTTTTCCAGCTTAGAAGATCTAATCAATCAGGTTTAACTAAATAAAGCAGGTTAAGTGTGATCACATAAGACTCACTAAAAGGCTGTACCATAAGCTCTGGAACTTTATTTATAAGCCTCTCTGCCTCCAAGATCTCATTCCTATTTTATGCTACTATTTACAACCTACCTTTTTGACCAAACTTTTGACTGTTTGGCCTAATATCAACTTTTGTGGCTCTGGATCAAATTTTTCTGTATAATGGCCCTGTGAAACACCTTGGGACATTTCGTTTCATTAAAGCACGGTATCGATACATGTTATTGGTATTAAACATGCACACCAATTGTATGCACTTCATTCTCAAACTTCATCATTTTCATTCAGAGTGTGTTATCCTTAGCAGATCATACTAGTTCAGCATCACAATGCGATATCTACTTGATAAGCCACTTACTGCTGAGGCATTAATCTCTTTTTCTATTCACAGAAGTGTTTCAGCTGCTGCTAATATCTGGAGGTAATAGCTCCATAATTCCATAAGAATTCCAAAGGTCTCCATCATAGCTTCAGTGTAACCAATGGAACTCCCAAGGAAGTGGCAGCCATCCAGTTCTTTCGGTCTATGCTATTTCAGCGTGCTTCTGGGCTGCCTTGTAATTAATGGTGGGCAAGACCAGCAACCCTGAAACCTCAAATCCTAGCTGGGGACCCAGCATGTCAGTCACAGTCAGTAAACCGAGTAAAAAACATCTGTTTCTTTTTCCCAACAGTTATAACAAATGTTGAATGATATTTTTCCTTTATTTCTCCATTCTGTCTTTGTAACAGTCATAGAGTCAAACAGCACGGAAACAGACCCGTTGGTCTAACCAGTCCAAGCCGAACATAATCTGAAACGAAGTTAGTCCCACCTGCCTGTTCCTGACCCATATCCCTCCAAACAAAGAAAAAAGAACAAAGAACAAAGACAATTACAGCACAGGAATAGGCCCTTCGGCCCTCCAAGCCTGCGCCAATCCAGGTCCTCGATATAAACCTGTCACCTATTTTCCAAGGATCGGTATCCCTCTGCTCCCTGTCCATTCATGTATCTGTCTAGATACATCTTAAATGATGCTATCGTGTCCACCTCTATCACCTCCTTTGGCAATGCGTTCCAGGCACCCACCACCCTCTGCGTAAAGAACTTTCCACACATATCTCCCTTAAACATATCCCCTCTCACCTTGAAATCATGAACCCTAGTAATTGAGTCCCCCACTCTGGGAAAAAGCTTCTTGCTATCCACCCTGTCTATACTTCTCATGATTTGTAGACCTCAACCAGGTCCCCCCTTCAACCTCCGTCTTGCTAATGTAAATAATCCTAATCTACTCAAACTCTCTTCATAGCTAGCGCCCTCCATACCAGGCAACATCCTGGTGAACCTCCTCTGCACCCTCTCCAAAGCATCCACATCCTTTTGGTAATGTGGTGACCAGAACTGTATGCAGTATTTCAAATGTGGTCGAACCAAAGTCTCCAACTATAACATGACCTGCCAACTCTTGTACTTAATACCCCGTCCGATGAATGAAAGCATGCCATATGCCTCCCTGACCACACTATCGACCTGCATTGCCACCTTCAGGGAACAATGGACCTGAACACCCAGATCTCTCTGTGCATCAGTTTTCCCCAGGACTTTTCCATTTACTGTATAGTTCGCTCTTGAATTGGATCTTCCAAAATGCATCACCTCGCATTTGCCTGGATTGAGCTCCATCTGCCATTTATCTGTCCAACTCTCCAATCTCTCTATATTCTACTGCATTCTCCAACAGTCCCCTTTACTATGTGCTACTCCACCCATCTTAGTGTCATCTGCAAAATTGCTAATCAGACCATCTATACCTTCCTCCAGATCATTTATGTATATCACAAACAACAGTGGTCCCAACACAGATCCCTGTAGAACACCACTGGTCACAGTTCTTCATTTTGAGAAACTCCCTTTCACTACAACTCTCTATCTCCTGCTGCCCAGTCAGTTCTCTATCCATCTGGCTAGTATACCCTGGACCCTTCCCTCAGCTATCAACTTTGTCACTTTCTCAAAGAATTCCATGAAGTTGGAAAGACATGACCTTCCCTGCGCAAAACCATGCTGCTTATCACTAATAAGCCCATTTCTTCCAAATGTAAATAGATCCTATCCCTCAGTATCTTGTCCTGTAGCTTCCCCACCACTGATGTCAGGCTCACTGGTCTATAATTACTTGAATTATCCTTGATACCCTTCTTAAACAAGGGGGCAACATTAGCAATTCTCCAGTCCTCCGGGACCTCACCCATACTCAAGAATACTGCAAAGATATCTGTTAAAGTCCCAGCTACTTCCTCTCTCACTTGCCTCGGTAACCTAGGATAGATCCATCCGGACCTGGGGATTTGTCCACCCTAATGTCTTTTAGAATACCCAATACTTCCCCCCTCCTTATGTCGATTTGACCTAGAGTAATCAAACATCTATCCCTAACCTCAATATCCATCATGTCCCTCTCCTTGGTGAATACCGAATCAAAGTATTCATTAAGAATCTCAATCATTTTCTCTGACTCCTCGCATAACTTCCCTCCTTTGGCCTTGAGTGGCCCAACATTGTTACTACACCCTTCCTATTTCTGATCTCTGCCCATATTGCCTCATAGCTCAAGTCCTCCATAGTGCCCTCCTTCAGCACAGCTGTGATATCCTCCTTGACCAGTAATGCAACTTCTCCACCCCTTTTACCTCCCTCTCTATCCCACCTGAAGCATCTATATCCTGAGATATGCAGTTGCCAATCTTGCCCTTCTCTCAACCAAGTCTCAGTAATAGTAATAACATTACACTTCCAGGTACGAATCCAAGCCCTGAGTTCACCTACCTTACATACTACACTTCTCACATTGAAACAAACCTAAGATCACCCGTCCCTTTGCCTTCATCATCTGCTCTCTGCCTCCTCTTCCCCTTAGTCACACTGACTTCATTATCCAGTTCCTTACAGGCTTTAGTTACTACCTCCTCACTGTCTACTAACCGCCTCATTTGGTTCCCATCCCCCTGCCACATTAATTTAAACCCTCCCCAACAGCGTTAGCAAAAACACTTCCATGGACATTGGTTCCAGTCCTGCCTAGGTACAGACCATCTGATTTGTAATAGTCCCACCTCCCCTAGAACCGGTCCCAATGTCCCAAAACTCTGAACTCTTCCCTCCTGCACCATCTCTCAAACCACTCATTTATCCTGCCTATTCATTCATTTCTGCTCTGACTAGCACGTGGCACTGGTAGCAATCCTGAGATTATTACCTCTGAGGTCCTTGGCTCCTAAATCCCTAAATTCTGCTTGTAGGACATCATCCATTTATTACTTGTATCATTGGTGCCTATATGCACCACAACAGCTGGCAGTTCACCCTCACCCTTCAGAATGTCCTGCAGTCGATCTAAGACATCGCTGACCCGTGCACCTGGGAAGCAACATACCATTCGGGAGTCTCATTCTCCACCACAGAACCACTTATCTACTCCCCTTATAATCAAATCCCCTTCCACTCTTTTTCCTGCCCTTCTGTACAGCAGAGCCAGCCACAGTGCCATGACCCTGGCTACTGCTGCCTTCCCCTGGTGAGCCATCTCCCCCAACAATATCCAAAACGGTATACCTGTTTCAGAGGGAGATGACTGCAGGGGACACCTGAACTGCCTTCCTGCTTTTTCTCTGCTTTTTGGTCACCCATTCCCTTTCTCCCTCGGCAATCCTAATCTGTGGTGTGACCAAATTGATAAACATGCTATCCACGACTTCCTCAGCATCATGGATGCTCCAAAGCGAGTCCATCTGTAGCTCCAGAGCCGTCATGCGGTCTAACAAGAGCTGCAGGTGGACACACTTGCTGCACGTGTAGGAGTCAGGGACATCAGCGGCGTCCCTGAGCTCCCTCATTGCGCAAGAGGAGCACAACACGGGTCTGGGATCTCCTGTCATTTTTACTCTTAAGCTTAGCTTAGTCCTACTGTAATATCAAATAACAGGTAAACGAAATGAAAACATTTTTACCAATCACTCTACTTACCTGCACACGATAAAAAAAAGAAAAACCTTACAACACACCACAGAGTCCTTTTCTTTGGTTGGAGGAGGAGGGCGGGTGGGAGATCCTGCACTGTAGTGTCTCAAGTTTAGCCAATACCCAAATATATCAGTTCACTCACTTCCAAGAGCGCAATTTGACTGCTCTCACTCAGCTCTGCTGCCGAAATGAAGAACTTACCTTCTCGGCAGCCCCCGGTCCTCGGTTTCACTGCTCCCACCGCTGCTGCAAAAATGGAGCAAAACTTTCCGATACATGTTTCCATCCAAATGTCTTTTAAATATTGTAATTGTACTCACATCCAACACTTCCTCATTCATTCCACGTGAACCACCGTCTGTGTAAAAAAAAATTGCCTCATGTCATATTTAAATC
Organism: Stegostoma tigrinum; assembly: GCF_030684315.1. Taxonomy (NCBI): domain Eukaryota; kingdom Metazoa; phylum Chordata; class Chondrichthyes; order Orectolobiformes; family Stegostomatidae; genus Stegostoma; species Stegostoma tigrinum. Next base: position 104,488,754 of record NC_081355.1, on the reverse strand, counting down.
TCTGTCCTCTCACCTTAAAAATGTGTCTCCTAGTCTTGAAATTCCCCATCTTACGGAAAAGAGAAGTGTCAGCAACTCTTTCTATACTTCATTTTATTGTATGAACTTCTATCAGGTCACCCCGCAACCTCCTACACTTCAGTGAAAAAAGCCTATTCAGCCTTTCTTTATATCTCAAACATTCTATACCTGAAGTGGCGCTAATAAATGTATATTTAGAAGAGCACTGACAAAGATATGAGACCTCCTATGCATAATTAAGTATCTGATTTCAACGAGCAAATAGTAGAGAAATTCCTGACTCCAATTCCCTTGAATTTCAAGACACATTCCTAATGCTCATCTCAGTAGAATGCAATAGACAGGGAAAAAAGTTGGGCAGGACAGAGAAATGCCAGGTGTCTGTCCAAAAATGTTGGCATCGCCAGATTCCATTGGAGTTAAGGGCCAGAGAAAAAAATCATTTACTCATGAAACTCTTTGGTGTGAAAAGTTTGACTTGTCCTGTAATCAGTTGCAATCCAGATGGAAAACCATAAAAGTAAACAACAGTAATATTTAGAAGTGAATGCATGGGTTGTACTGGAGTTACATTTTGATATATACAAGACCAGTCAGATCAATAAGTGTCATTAACAAGTCGTACTGGTTTTTTCCTTAGTTGATAAATCAGATCATGTCTGTTTGTGGAACATGGTTGCATACTGTAATCAGCTTTCTTAGCCTTTGATACACCTACTCAGGATATGGCAATGCTGCTGGGGATATTCATGAAACCACAAGAGTTAGTCACCTGATCCTGATGAGTAAGAAAGTCTGCCATCAGAGACTGGTACCAGGCGCAGAGTAAAACTGGTGCTCGGGTGGGTGGTGGGCAGTACAGGTGGTGGAATAATGCTGCCCAGTAGCATGCTGTCACTTCAATGTGTACCCAGAGACCTGTTCTTTCTGGCTCCACATTCTGGCTGACAAAAACTGTTTTACCTTTTCACAGCAGAGTTCTGTTGACACTTAAGGACAGTTGACCTGACTGTTTCAATGCCTGAGAAAACTGATTGCAACATTGTGAATATGCTCTGCAGCTACAGAAACGTAATGAGCATTATGCCCTTCATTTTCACAGAATAGCCAGGCTTGAGTTTTAATTTTTCATAATGCTTCCCTTGGTTTCCTGCCTCAGCAGTGCTCTTTCTATTGGTGGGACTGCCAGACAGACATTGCTGTTGGCATTCTGACTGGATCTCCCAGTTCTCTGGTCTTTCCATCTGAAATGAAAGAGTTGAAGGATCAAGTTATGGTCCAAAAGTAGGGAAAAGTAAGAAGATCAGACAGCAGCTTCTGCAATTGCACATCAGAAAGAGGTAGGATTATTCCAAGTGGGATGAAAGATGAACAATGAGGTTTGAAGGAACTTGATAGTTGCAAGACGACCATTAGCCATAGCCTCTGATATGGGCATACGATTAAGGGCCAGCACCATCTCTTCTATTATGTTAGGAAATGCAGGCACACGTGTATCTCTTCACTTATCTCTTACTGCTTACAGTTGTACACCATCTTATCCTGCAAGAGAGAGGGAAGTATGTCAGTAATTGTGATCTGTTTGGGTATTGTGACATGAATGAATAGCTGCCAGTATGCGTAAAGCCAGTTCCCGAACCAAAACATCAGCTTTCCTGCTGCCCTGACGCTGCCTGGCCTGCTGCGTTCTTCCAGCTTCACTTTGTGTTATCTGTACAAAGCTAAAAATGTGATTGTGTGATTTGCAGCAATATTTAGATTACGAGAGTGATGAGGAATATTTGATCATTATGTGTGAGGCCTCCTTGATAAAGATGGTTTGTATCTGAAGTGGACTTTGGTGAATTGAATCATCTCTGAGGCTAATTATGCAGTTAGTAGGATATAGCATTTGAAGATGCAAATACAGACCTTAACCACTGGTGTGCAGTTATTGAACAGCCTGCTGTGCTAAATCCAGGTTCTCAGGGCTCCTGATACTGACTGCCTCTGTCATCATCTGCTCCTACTACTATGTGACCATGTCTCTGTAAGCCCTGTGAATATGTAACCATCTCTCCTCCTGTTTACCTCATGCACCAACGCCTCCAATGCAGTGTCCACAAATCTTAGAGGCAATTGTCTTCCATGGTGTGTAATTATTCAGTGTGTCCCAGATTAGGTTTACTTCCTGTACAAATGCCAGCTCCCATTCGTTTTACAACACATCTCCCCTTTAAGAGGTGCAAGCTAACTTTAAGCAATAAAGGCTAGCTTTAACTGGTACCAGTAATTTATGATTTGGGCCCCTGTTGAAGTGTGCAACCAATGAACAGTGACTAAAATTGGCTGCACACAGCAATCATTCAAATGAGCAAGCAGCACAAAGCTGGCATACTGCCTGCACAGCACTGCGCACAGGTTAGTTGCATGTCGTAGTCCCCCATGGTGTTTTCGGGGGCTGCAATTCCCATAATTTTTCCAGTGAACGATCACCCAGAATGAAATCCTTTCTTTCCATTGATGTCATTTTTTCAGCTAACATTATTTCTCATCCTTTATCTTTCTCAACTTCCATGTCTTTTTCAAAAGATCATACGGTATAAAATATTTAGTTTGCAATCATGTCCAACTAATGGCTACGACTTCACAGCTTTGCTGAACTTGTGCTTTGAACTCATTTGTTTCATTTCATGTACAGAGATCTTTTTCAAGTAATCAGTCAACACCCCACTGAGAGTAGTGAGTTTGAATTGACATATATAACAGTAGACTTATTTTTGTATCTTTCTTTTTCTGAATTGATCAAAAGTTTTTGAAATGCTTTGTATAATTCTGTTACAGCAGCTGCTTGATTTGTGCGATAGTAGTCTATGTAGTTTCATCAGTTTAGCATTACTCATTAAAACATTATTTAATGCAAGACTTGGTTTAAAATAGTTCAGCACTCTGAAGATGCATTCAACTTGTGTCTGGCTTTAACAACAAAACAATTAAATGCTGTCTGATCATCCTCAAACTGCATTTTACATTGTTTAACTAAGTTAATTGGCATGAAATGTTGTTTTGGAATGGGAATGGAAACGCCACTGAACAAAAGCTTTTGCCTTCAAATTTCTGATGGTACAAAAAAGTTGTACTTCAACATTTTCTGTAGCATCTGCAGATTCTGATCTCATCTTTGTTGATTAATGAACATTTAGCATTGATTATTGAATAAGTAGCAAAATCTCTTTATCCTTGACAATGAAGATATTATTGATGAATTTCCAACAAACCATAAATGTAAAGGAGATTACATACTGGCATAAAGACATTATTTGTTGGGCACCAAGGAATGTTGTAAGGGGGACATTCTAGACATATAGAAGAATATTTCGTTTGCAATTGTGTCCAACTAATGGCTATGACTTCACAGCTTTGCTGAATTTGTGCTTTGAATTCCTTTGTGCTACCTCTAATTATGCCTACAAATGGCTAACAAATTGGCCAAAGAAAATCAAACTATTATAACCGTTTATACTGTCTTCACAACCTTCCAAACGTCAACATCTTTCTCTTTCAATGCCTGAATGTCAGGGAAACTCTTGAATGCAAGGAGTTACGTTGCAAAATGCTAAAGCAATATTTTAACTAACAACTGTTTTGTCAGCTTAGATCGCCTGCTAGAGTAACATCTGTATCCTAAATATTAAAGATATTTTCCAGATAAAGATGCTTCTACTACTTTTTTGTATTCCTTCATGGAGCTGTGGATGTTACAGATTAGGCCAGTATTTATTACCCATTCCTTGTTGACCTTGAGAAAGGGAGTGGTGAATTGTCTTCTTGAACTGCAGTCCACTTGATGCAGATATACCCATAGTGCCATCAAGGACGGAGCTCCAGGATTTTGACTCAGTGACTCTTAAGGATCAGTGATATATTTCCAAGATATTATGGTGAGTAGCTTGTTGGGGGGGTAGGGGGGTCTTACAAGCAGATGATGGTCTTCCCATGTGTCAACTGCCCCTGTCCTTCTTGATGGCTGTGAATTTGGAAGGAACTGCCTGGGATTCTTGGTGAATTTCTGCAGTGCATCTTGGAAATGGTAAACACTGTTGGTTCTCGGCATCAGTGATGGAGGGATTGAATGTTTGTGGCTGTAGTGTCAATCATATGGCTACTTTGTCTGAGATTATATCAAGCTTCTTGAATGTTCTTATCCAGAAAAAGTTGTCAAGCTTTGAGGAGTCAGGAGGTGAATTACTCATGCAGGATTCCGAGCCTCTCATCTGCTGTTGTAGTCATTGTATTGACATAGTGATTCTGGTTCTGTTCCTGGACAATGGTAACCCACAGGATGTTGATGGATGGGGATTCGGTGATGGTAATGCTTTTGAATATCAAGGGATGATGGTTAGATTCTTTCTTATTGAACATGGTCATTGCTTGGCATATGTGTGGTGCACTGCCACTTTTCAGCCTAAGCTTGGTTATTGTCCAGGTCTTGTTGCATTTGGACATGGACAGCTTCAGTAACTGGAGTTGTAAATGGTGCTTAACAATTTGTGCACATCAGTGAACATCCCCACTTCCAAGAACAAAGCAGGCAGTGGCTTACTAGTATTATCCCTGGACTGTTAATCCAGAGATCTAGGTAATGTTCTGGGGGCCCAGGTTCAAATCACACATTGACAGATTGTAGAATTTGAATTCAACAAAAATCTGCAAATAAGAGTCAAATGATGACCGTGAATCTATTTCTGACTGTCGATGAAGAATTCATTTGGATCACTAATGTCCTTTATGGAAGGAAACTGCCATTCTTATCAGTTCTGGCCTACATGTGATTCCAGACCTACAGCAATGTTGTTGGCTCTTAACTGCCCTCTGGGCAATTAGGGGTGGGAAATAAATGCTGGCCTAGTCTGTGATGTCCACATCCTATGAATGAATTAGAAGAACAATAAACAAAGAACAGTATAGCATAGAAACATGTCCTTTGGTCCACCAAGACTGCACCAACACATGATGGCATTCTAAACTAAAAAACGCTTGCCTCTACACAATCTGTACCCTTCCAATTCCTCACCTATTCATATATCTGTTAAGATGCTTCTTAAATGTAGCTGTTGTATCTACCTCCACCACTTCCTCTGGCAGCACATTTCAGACATACACCACGTGCTGTATAAAAATCTTGCCTTTCACATCTCCTTTAAACTTCTGACTTTATGACAGAAAGAGGAACTAATGAAGCAGCTGAAGATGGTTTGATGGTATCAAAGGATGGTATTGAAGTAGAAGATTAGATTCAATGCCAGAGCAAGCTCAAAAGTCTGAATGGGCTAATCCTGCTTCTATTCCTATGTTCCTATGTATGCTTATGTGGGTTAACAGTCCAATTCACTTGCACACATTTTATAATTTCTTATTTACATAAGAGTAGTGAAGAACGTTATCTAAGATTACAAAGAGATTTTGATCAGTTGGGTCAATGGGTTGAGAAGTGGCAAATCGAGCACAATTTGGATAGATGGGAGGTATTGCATTTTGGTAAAGCAAATAAGGGCAGGACTTATACAATCAATGGTAGGGCTCTGCGTGGTGTTGTCAAACAGAGAAAGCTTGGGGTTCATGTACATAATTCTTTGAAATTTACCTTATGTGTAGACAGGGTGGTTAATAAGGCTTGTAGCACATTTGCCTTCATTACTCAGATCTCTGAGTCTAGGAGCTGGAGCATCCTGTTGAGGTTGCATAGGATATTGGTGAGGCCTCTTCTGGTGTATTGTGCACAGTTCTGTTAGACCTATTCTCGGAAAGACATCATTAAATTGGATAGGGTTTAGAAAATACTTACAGGATGTTGTGGAGATGGAGGGTTTGAGTTATAAAGATACGCTGGATAGGCTAGGACCCTTTTCATTTGAAGTGTAGACATGGAGGATGTGACCCTATTGAGGTTTATAAAATCATGAGGGGCATGGATAAGGTGAATAGCAAGGGCCTTTATCCTAAGTTGGGGGAGTTCAAACTACAGGGCATAGCTTTAAGGTGAGAGGAGAAAAGTTTGAAAAGGACACCAACAACAACCTTTTTTACCCAAGACATGAATAAACTGACAGAGGAAGTGGTGGTTCTAGGTATAGTTACAACATTTAAAAGGCTTTTGGATAAGTACATGAATAGGAAAGTTTTGAAGGCATATGGGCCCAAGTGCTGGCAAATGAGACTAGTTTGTTTTGAATATATGGTCGGTGAGGACCAAAGAGTCGAAATTCATGTTAAAAGACTCTATGACTCTAAGACCATACTTCCATTGGTATCCAATTGGGCCTGTTCTCAGAAATTAACTTATACAGGAACACAAAGCAATGGATTCAATGTTTGTGACCATTGTGACAAGCAGTTTAATTTGTGCAAAAACGCATGGTAGATTATGCTGTATCTTACTCCAGTACAGTAGCTGTTGAAATTGTTCCGATTCAGATATTTATGTTACTTGCAGGAAATCTAAAGGCATTAAAGAAATGAGTCTTTCACACAGAGTGACTGTTTCCATTTACAGATCTCTTTAACTGAATGAGATAGTTTGGAAATCATTTGAAAACAGTAATGAGAGCTTGACAATAGAGTTAATGTAGTCAGGTCCATTCCAAGTGCTACATGGATTGCCATAACTGCTCCAAAAGCATGTACAGCTGAATAATGTGAGGTTTGTGCAAGAGGGATTCCAAACATATAACATGTAGGAACATTGAATCAAGTGCAAACTTTTGCCTGTTTGCAGCAACCAAACAAAATGTAAACAAAATATAACAAGCCACTTTAAGAGAACAAATTAACTGTCCTTGTCTGCCTTCATTGGCACAGCTATTCGTTATAGAAGCATCTAATGTTGTGGGTAAAGCTTGAACCAAATTGTCAAACACATTTTGAGGCCTCATTGCCCTCATTTAAATATTAATCTGAGGTTTATATGCCCCAATTCCACAGTCCCCTTCAAATCCCCAAATCAGGCTTCATAAAATCAGCGACACAGTAAATCCAATTTCAATTTCCATCTTTGTGGACTGAATGGGAAAACTGGGCAATCATTTCCTCGAGCCAACTGAGTGGGAGGGCTTTTTATAGCTTCATTTTTTTTTGTTGTTCCTTAAACCTTTTCTATTACATTTCATTAACTTCTTTACTACCCATTGGAGATTTCTGAAGTCCAAAGAATTTCCAATACTTTGTTGAATTCCTAAGCTGTTACTATTCCTTTCTGTTTTTGCATTTTTGTTCATAGTATTGACTTAGTATCATAGAACTTTCAAATTTTAAAGGCTGAATTTATTTTACTCCATCTAGCTAGAAAAATGCAGTGATAGTAGGAACTGCAGATGCTGGAGAATCTGAGATAACAAGGTGCAGAGCTTGATGAACAAGCAGCATCACAGGAGCAGGAAGGCTGACGTTTCGGGCCTAGATCCTTCTTCAGAAAGTTTTCTAGGCCCAAAACATCAGCCTTCCTGCTCCTGTGATGCAGCTTGGCCTGTTGTGTTCATCCACCTCTACATCTTGTTATCTTAGAAAGATGCAGTCGTCATCTGAAAACTTCAGTGCACTACTCACTGGCTCACTTTCGTTCCAATCCTGCCTGCCACCATGTTGCATGGAGTCTTCACCATCATCTCAAGGTAAATTTGGGGCGGGTAATGAATACTGGCTTAGCCGACACCGCCTACATCCCGTGCACAATAAAAAATTATACAGATAATGTTTACTGGGAGCTAAGCATTGAACATTGGCATCTGTCGCTGCTGCTGACTGACTGACAAGCAAGCCATAAGCCTTACACATCACATCCGATCACAAAGCGATAGTGATTGACAGTAGTTTTAAAAACATCCCTTAAAGTATTTCCCTTAATGTCACATCATGTAAACCGTAAAGCCTGATTAATAAATTGGAATCAGGGCTTGGTATTTGGCTTGAGTCTCTGCTTTATTGTGCTCTAAACATCCAAGATAAACGTAATTCTGCCCATTAGTCAAAGAAAGAGGAGGAACAGCAGAAACAAGGCCCAACAACAGCAAAAGAAGAGAATTTAAAGAGCAGTAACACAGAGAGTCATTCATATATTAGTCATTAAATGGAAGAATGAGAGGAATTCAATAAAATTACAATTACCAGAGAACTGGAACTGGATAAATTGTTGGGGTTGTAGGCTGACGATTTTCTCGATCTTGATGGGTTCCATTCTTGGATCATAAAGAAGTGGCAAGTGAATAGTTGATGCATTGGTTTTAATTTTCCAAAATTCTTTTCATTCAGGAATGGTTCCATTAGTCTGAAAGAAAATGAATGTTACTCTGTTACTCAAAGTGGATGGGGGGGTGTGAGACGGAAATTAGGAATCCACGGGTCAGTTAACTTAGCATGTGTCATAGGAAAAATGTTAGAAGTCATTATTCAGAAATGATAGCAGAGCATCTGGTTAAGTCCAATGTAATCAGTCAGTTAGCATTGTGTTTTGAAACAGAAATCATGTTTGACCAATCTGTTGGAGTTCTTTGAGAAACACGTAGTTTGTAATAAGGACACCCAGACAATGCCCTAGAAACCTGGATTCAAATACCAACACCACAGCTGGTGGAATTTGAATTATTTTAAAAATCTGGAATTAACAGTCTAATGAATATGTAGTTGTCATAAAAACCCATCTGGTTCATTAATACCCTGAAGGGAAAGAAATCTCCTGTCCTTACCTGGTCTGTCCTACATATAACTTCAATCCACAGCAATGTGGTTAAATCTTAACGCCCTCTGGAAAGAACTAGAGAGTGAATCAGTTGAACAGAACCTCTAAAAGGAAATCATAAGAAAAGGAATGAAAGCAGATGGGCCATCTGGTATTGACCTCGGCACTGGAAACAACAATAGGAAACATGGCCCCGTTGACCCTGCAAGGTCCACTTTGCTAACATTTGGAGGCTAATGCCAACATTAGGAGAGCTGTCTCACAGACTGACCAAGCAACAGGCTGACATCAGAATCATAACTTACCAAGCATGTACCAGGCAAATCTATTACCACAATTGGGCATGTGCTATCCGATCAGCAGGACCAACTAAGCAGATGGGGCATCACAGTCACATACAGTTGGTAGGGAATTGCCTTGGGAAACTTCAACATTGACTTCAGACCCCATGAAGTCAAGACGTCAGGTCAAACATAAACAAGGAAACCTCCTGCTGATTGCCACACACCACCTCCACTTCAGCTGATGAATCATTGCTCATCCATATTGAACAACACATGAGGATGGCAACGAATGGTGCAGAATGTGCTTTTAGATGGGGATTGCGTTGTCTTTCATTAAGGGTGGCTCAGGAGCACTACTAATGACTGAGTTGGTTGATTCTTAAGGAACACGGCGGTTAGACTGGGTCTGCATCAAATGATGAAGGAACCAATAAAAGGGAAATACATAGTAAAATTTAATTCGTGATATATGGCATTGTCATCATGCAATATGGAATAAATTTTGAATAGATTCAGCAACTCAAGACCTGGTCTCGATAAAGGACTATGGATCATCAGCAGCTGTAGAATTGTATTCCAACGCGATCTGCAAACTCATGGCATAGCATTTCCCTCAAACTTCCACCACCATCAAGTCAGGGGTTGGTGGTAAGGAAAGAAACCATGGTTCAATGAAGAGTGTAGGAGGGCATACCAAGGGTAACATCAAGCAAAGCTGAAAATTAAGTGTCGACGTGATGAAGATATAGGATTTCAGGATTACTTGTGGCCAAACAGCATAAGCAGCAAATGATAGATAGGGCTAAACAATTTCACAACCAGCGTGTTTGATTGAAGCTCTGCAGTCCTGCCACATCCAATTGTGAATAGTGGTATACAATTCAACAACTCACTAGAAGTGGAGGCTTTACAAGTATCCCCATACTCAAATGAAGGGGAAGAACAACACATCAGTACCAAAAATAAGGTTGAAGCTTGCAACAAACTTCAGCAAAAACTGCTGAGTGGATGTTCTACCTCAGCCACCTCCAGAGATCCCGAGCATTAGAGATGCCAATCTTCATGCTAGTTTGATTTACTCCACATGACATCAAGAACCAACCGAAGGCATTTGATACTGCAAAGGCTATGGGCCCTGAAAATATTCAGCAAGAGTATTGAAGATTGAAGTACTCAAGCAGAACTCCTTCTTCTCCATAGATGAGAAACCCATCGGTGGTATTTGACAGACACATTGCTACCAGCATGTCACCTACTTCTTTGCTTCCATGCCTGCCAGTATGTCCCTGGGGGTAAATGAAATTCTGTTTTATCTTCTTTATCACCCTTGCATTTTGTTGCCACAAATATGAGTGCATTTCTAATAGTTTAATAAAAACAATCATTTTGACTTTGCAAAAATACTGTGTTCTCTTTGTTTTCCCTTTGTTCATTATACTCTGTTTTTACCACCTCCAGCATTATAACTCATGTTGATCACTGATTCACTTCTGTTTGTTAAAGTGCCAAATCTGAATAATCCCAACCAGTGTGTCATTGAACATTTAAATAATGCAATGAGAACATTAGATGCAATGACTGGAATATACAACATAAGCAGCTGGGCAGTAAATGTACATGGTTATTACTGGAACATTGAATGAACTTTATATCCACGAGCCTGAATATCTAGCTTATATTAGGTATAATTATCTGATCTAATTGCTAGTTACATGGGATTAATTGCACCCCGATAAATAATTCCCTATTGAAATGTCCTGTGCTTTGCAATATTACTCCTGATCAATTTTCAGCCTTCAAACTTCAACCATCAACTAAATGGAAGTTCCAGGCTGTATGTTAATTATATTTAATACATAGAATATTCCTTCAGTATCAAGTTCTATGCATGAATTAAATCTTATGCATCAATACAGAAAAAAAAACTTAAAATGAATGTTTACCATGTGATAGGTGAAACAATCGAATTTTGACAGATTATCAACTTTCCCTAGGATGAAGATCCTGTGCCTGTGGCTTTCTACCTGTTGACATAAAAAACTAAATACCAGTGCAGTGTGCATTCTGTGAGAGGTGGAAATCTAACTAAGACATAGAACTTATCACAAACAATGGAGTCAGAAAACAAAAATACACAATGATAAGCTTGGGCAATTTCTTTCTTCTCTGGCTCAAAACATTTCTTTCTGGATATGTCTATGAGCATTTGAAACATTCAGTTTAATTTTGGCTGCTTCCCATCTAACATACACCAATAGGTTTTCATGTCTTTATAGGTGTTGGGATCATTACAATTTTTCTTTTATTTTTCTTATTTTTAGTTTGATTTGGAAAGATGAGTTCCAGTTAAGTATTGGGCTTTGAAATTTGAATACTTTGTTTGTTTTTTTAAAAAGTGCAAAGAGCAAAAAGACTGATGCTTACTGTTGGGAACTGGCCTGGAAAGATAATTCACATTAATTGCTGCTCTGAGGACACTGTAAATGATTTGTCACTGAGACGTTGTTGTGTTCAGGGACTGGCAGCTGGTTGGATATTAAATTGTTCATTCAAGGGAAGTCCAGTGCTTACCAGTCAACCAGAGAGAATGTTGAAAAAAGAAAGCGAAAACAAGGAGTGAACTGACGCTAACTGGATTTTTGGACAGGAGGCAGTTTTGCTTCAAAAGCTGCTGCACTGCAAAGATGTCTTTGGTTTCTCTCTCTCTATTTATTTTCCAGTTATTGAATTACTAAAAATTCTGAGAAAAGAAATGAAGTCTGCAGATGCTGTTTGAATTGCCCAGTGACTTTGAAATTCAAGCAAGTTATACAGTCACATGTACCTATAAAACCACCACCACCAAAGGATTTCATGAAGGCCTGATATTAATCACTGAAACAGATACCGAACTGGCAAATTATGATCTTTTTATTTTCTTTATTAACTTATTTACCGTCTTTTAACTTCTGTCTGTCTGTTTGCCAGTTGGTGAGTGCATGGAGTTTTTTGATTGAAGAAGATTGGGCTGAGATTGTAGATATTAATTATAGTGCCCCATTGTTCATCCGTGTTCTGCTATTAATAATAAATTGCAACTTTGTGTTTAAGCTATAAACTTGGTCTCCAGGGGTATTCACTTTTGAAGAAGGTAATGGAGGTGGGGTATTGTTCCTGGTTAAGAAGGAGATAGCTGAGGACATTTAAAGGGCTGATGATGGGTAGGCAACAGCAGACATTTAAAGAACACATGGATGAACCTCAACAATTGTACTTCTCTATCTGGTATAAGACTAGTGTAAAACAGGGAAGGTTACTCAACCATGGCTAACAAGGGAAATCAGGGACATTGTTAAAACCAAAGAGGAGGCATATAAATTGGCCAGATAAAGCAGCAAACCTGAGAACTGGGACAAATGTTAAATTCAGCAGACGAGGCCAAAGCGTTTAATTCGGGTGGCACAGTGGCTCAGTGGTTAGCGCTGCAGCCTCACAGCGCCAGGGACCCGGGTTCGATTCCAGCCTTGGGCAACTGTCTGTGTGGAGTTTGCACATTCTCCCTGTGTCTGCGTGGGTTTCCTCCAGATGCTCTGGTTTCCTCCCACAGTCCACAGATGTGCAGGCTAGGATTGGCCATGCTAAACTGCCTGTAGTGTTCAGGGGTGTGTGGGTTATAGGGGGATGGGTCTGGGTGGGATGCTCCAAAGGGTGGTGTGGACTTGTTGGGCTTGTTGCCACACTGTAGGGAATCTAATCTAATCTAATTCAGAATATTAAAATAGAATATGAAAATAAGCTTGTAGAAAACATAAAAAACCGACTGCAAAAACTTTGATAGATATGTGAAGAGAAAAAGACCAGTGAAGACAAATGCAGGTCCCTTGCAGTTAGAACCAGGTGAATTCATGATGGAAAACAAAGAGATGGCAGGCCAGTTGAATAAATACTTTGGATCTGTCTTCACTAAGGAGGACACAAATATCCTTCAGGAAATGCTAAGGGACAGGGTGTCAAGCATGAAGGAGAAACTGAAGGAAATCCTTATTTGTCAAGAAATGTACAGAAAAATTAATTGGATTGAAACCCCATAAGTCCCCAGGATCTGATGCTGTGCATCCCAGAGTACTTAAGGAAGTGACCCAAGAAATGATAGACACATTGGTGATGATTTTCCGGCATGGCATAGACTCTGGAAGAGTTCCACTGGACTGGAGGGTAGCTAATGTAACACCCCTCCCCGTAAAAAGGAGGGAGACAGGAAACGGGGATTTATAAGCCAGTTAGCCTGACATTGGTGGTGGGGAAATGCTGGAGTCAGTTATTAAGGATGTAATAACTGACCATTTGGAAAGCAGTGACAGAATCGCTCCTAGTCAGCATGGATTCACTGAAGGGAAGTCATGCTTGACAAATTTTCTGGAATTTTTTGAGGAGTGACCAGTTGAATGGATAAGGGTGAATCAGTTGATGTTCTGTATTTGGACTTTCAAAGCTGACAAGGTTCCACACATGAGATTAATAAGGAAACCTAAAGCTCATGGTATTGAAGGTAATGTATAGGTATGGATGGAAAACTGACTGGCAGACAAGAAGCAGAGAGTGGAATAAACGGGTCCTTTTCAGGTGTGGCAAGCAGTGAAAAGTGGAGAGCCACAGGGTCACAGTGCTGGGACACCAGCTGCTCACAATATACATTAACGATTTGGACAAAGGAATTGAATGCAATATTTCCAAATGTGCAAATGACACTAATGTTGGTGGCAAGTGTGTGCTGTGAGCAGGATGCTAAGAGGCTGCAGGGTGTCTTGGACAGACTATCAGATTGGTAAATACTTGGCAAATGCAATATAATGCGGATAAGTCTAAGGTTATCCACTTTGGTCACAAAATCAGGAAGGCAGATTATGTCTGAATGGTGGCAACTAACGAAAAAGTGTAGTGTAATGAGACCTGGGCATCCTGGTGGAACAGTTGCTGAGAGTTGGCATGCAGGTACGACAGGCGGTGAGGAAAGGTAATGGCATGTTAGCCTTCACTGCAAGAGAATTTGAGTATCGAAATAGGGATGTCTTGCTGCAGTTATACAGGGCCTTGGTGAGGCCATATCTTGTACTGTTTTGGTCTCCTAGTGTGAGTAAAACAGTTTTGCCACTGAGGGAGTCCAGCAAAGGTTCACCAGACTGATTCCCAGGATGGCAGGACTGACAATGTGAGGAAAGACTGGATCAATTGGGCTTGTGCTCTCTAGAATTTAGAAGAATGGGGCTAGGATCTCATAGAAGCATATAAAATCCTGATGGGAGTAGATGGGTTAGATGTGAGAAGAATGTTCCTGATGTTGGGTAAATCCAAAATTAGGGATCACAGTGTAGGAATAACGGGTAAGCCATTCAGGATTGAGATAAGGAAGAATTTCTTCACTCAAAGAGTTGTGAACCTGTGAAATTCTCTCCCACAGGACGCTGTCAGGGCCAATTCATTAGATATATTCAAGAGGGTGCGGGATGTGGCCCTTGCAGCAAAGGGATCAAGGGGTATGGAGAGAAAGTGGGAACGTGGATGCTAGGGGCGGCATGGTGGCTCAGTAGTTAGCACTGCAGGCTCACAGCACCAGGGACCCGGGTTCAATTCCAGCCTCGGGCAACTGACTGTGTGGACATATATAGAACATAGAACATAGAACATTACAGCACAGTACAGGCCCTTCGGCCCTCGATGTTGTGCCGACCTGTCATACCAATCTCAAGCCCATCTAACCTACTCTATTCCATGTACGTCCATATGCTTATCCAATGACGAATTAAATGTACCTAAAGTTGGCGAATCTACTACCGTTGCAGGCAAAGCATTCCATTCCCTTACTACTCTCAGAGTAAAGAAACTACCTCTGACATCTGTCCTATATCTTTCACCCCTCAATTTAAAATTATCCCTCTCGTGCTCGCTGTCACCATCCTAGGAAAAAGGCTCTCCCTATCCACTCTATCTAACCCTCTGATTATTTTATACGTTTCAATTAAGTCACCTCTCAACCTTCTTCTCTATAATGAATACAGCCTCAAGTCCCTCAGCCTTTCCTCGTAAGACCTTCCCTCCATACCAGGCAGCATCCTAGTAAATCTCCTCTGCACCCTTTCCAAAGCTTCCACATCCTTCTTATAATGCGGTGACCAGAACTGGGCACAATACTCCAAGTGCGGCCGCACCAGAGTTTTGTACAGCTTCACCATAACCTGGAACTCGATCCCTCTATTAATAAAAGCTAAAACACTGTATGCCTTCTTAACAGCCCTGTCAACTTGGGTGGCAACTTTCAAGGATCTGTGTACATGGACACCGTGTGGAGTTTGCATATTCTCCCCGTGTCTGCGTGGGTTTCCTCCAGGTGCTCCGGTTTCCTCCCACAGTCCAAAGATGTGCAGACTAGTTGGATCGGCCATGCTAAATTGTCCGTAGTGTTCAGGGGTGTGTGGGTTATAGGGGGGATGGGTCTGGGTGGGATGCTTCATGGGGCAGTGAGGACTTGTTGGGCCGAAGGGCCTGTTTCCACACTGTAGGGAATATATAATCTAAGATTGCATGATCAGCCATGATAATATTAAATGGTGTTGCCAGCTCGAAGGGCCAAATGACCTACTCCTGCATCTCTTTTCTATGTTCCTATGTTTCCAAGATCGGTTATTTTTAAAGTCCAGTTGGGAACAATTGAACAATTTTGAGGGTTGTTGAAAGTTTTATTTTCACTGTGTTATGACTTCAGTGATAGTGAAGCTGATCTGGTTTTGCTTGCTGTCCCTGTGTTAAAGCAGATGTGAGAACTTTTGTCTCCTGATCTCTTGCCTGAATAGCAATTCACTGACTTTTTTTTGCCAATTTTCACGAAAATTTCAGAAGGAAATTTGAAGAAACCCAATGGAAATTCTATCCACTTGTTCTGCCCCACCTTTATAAATGATGTTGCAGAAATATACCAAAATTGCAACTCAGAGATAGACCAATCAGCAAAACTAGATCCTGGAGGCATTTATTTGCTGGAGTAGTCTAGTTGATCCTGCTGCTCAGTGATTTCCACTTTCAGGTGAGTCAAAAAGCCCAAGGGTGATAAAGGAATATGTGATGGGTTATCCTCCTTGGCAACATTGTCAGACCTTGACAGTTGTTTGGGATGGCCACAAAGAGGCATCAGCCAGGATGCAATTGATGTGATTTCCAACCTTCACTGTGTGAACAATATCACTGACTGGTCCACATTGTGGCATGCATCCAGTGTACAACAGGGCACAATTCCTGCATGCACTCAAAATGTTACTGTATTAGTTTTCCATGAGGTTGGCCACTCTCTCAATGGGGGAGCCCATGCACACATAGCCCTGAGCTATTATATTGTATATGAGCTGAATGGACTTCTGCATTCTCTATCCTTCACTGCCTCAAGGAATTCTAACATGCTGGTACACAGCTCCTACTGTTGGTTGAGGTAGAACCTCCTTTTGAATAATTCCTGAAGTGCTGCACCTGTGTCCACCTGAGAAGGGTTGTGTCTGTCCTCCAGTTTCTGAGAGGCACAGTGGACAGTTGCCTCAACTTCTGACATCTATTCCTGCACCCTAGTGCCATCCTCCTCACTTTGTGCCAGTCCATGTAAACACAAGCTAAGGCCCACTGAGGTGGGTATTCACGCACAAAACACAGTGCTGAGTAACGTGTGTTAGTATTTCTTTGTTTCTTTGCTGATCTTTATGGGATTTTGTGGGACAAGAGAGAAGGTCTCACAGGATTGGTATCTGAACTTCTGGGAAATACTAAAAGAGATCACAAGAGCTAGCCTTGGAGAACAAAAGCCTCCAGACTACTGATGACCCCATGCAACTTTATATTCAGTACGTTGTTGGAGGTGAAGCGCAGTACACCCATTCAATTAATGCATCGCCGTCTCAATGGAGGAGCTCATGCACATAATAGCCCTGAGCTATTATGTTGTATATGTGCTGCATGGACTCCTCCATTCTCTAACCAGGATCATGCACTGCCTGATGCCAGTGCATGATCATCATCCCCACCCTGAGTGCACATTTCTTCAGCCTTACCTTCCTATTGCCCAAAATCCTGGTTATTCTCATTGCTGAACCCTTTTTAGCGAGGAGTATTTGAAACTATGGTATTTGTCCAATTGTTTTGGGCCCTCATCCAGGTGCCTCTCCTGGGTTTTGGATGCCCATTTCATTTGCCTGGACAAATCAAAATAAGGTAAGACTTAGGTAATATCTTCAACAAATGCAAGCTGTTGCAACTCAGTAGAAGCCGCTTGTATCAGCGCAGGCAGGTCATCAGCAGCATTATGGCTCTGTGCCATTACAAGTGGTGAGTAAGTGCCCTGTGTATGCATTGCCCCCTTGTTCAGGATCAATGTACAGTCTGAGGCTCCTTACTTGGTCCATCCGCTGGACGGTCATTTACCATAAGCCTGTAACTAGAGTTGGGGCTACACAAATTTGTCAGGATACACAACGTAAAGTCATAAAGCTATACAGCAAGGAAATAGACCCTTCGGTCCAACTCGCCCATGCTGACCAGATATCCTAAATTGATTTAGTCCCATTTGCCAGCACTTGGCCCATATCCTCTGTCAGTTCATTCCATGTACACACATTCTACATGAAAAGGTTGCCCCTCAAATTCCATTTAAATTTTTCCATTCTCATCTAAAACCTACATCCTCTTGTTTTTGACTCCCATAACCTGGGAAAAAGACTTTGGCTATTCACCCTATCCATGCCCTCATGATTTTATAAACCTCTATAAGGTCACCTCTCAGTCTTTAACACTCCAGGGAAAATAGCCCCAGCACATTCAGCCTCTCCCATCAGCTCAAACTCTCCATTGCTGGCAACATCCTTGTAAATCTTTTCTGAACCCTTTCAAGTTTCACATCATCCTCCTGGTCGCCACATTACCGAAAGGGTGTGGATGCTTTGGAGAGGGTGCAGAGGAGGTTCACCAGGATGTTGCCTGGTATGGAGGGCACTAGCTATGAAGAAAGGTTGAATAGATCAGGATTATTTTCATTAGAAAGGCGGAGATTGAGGGAGACCTGATTGAGGCCTACAAAACCATGAGGGGTATGGGCAAGGTGGATAGCAAGAAGCTTTGTTCCAGAGTGGGGGAACTCAACTACTAGGGGTCATGAGTTCAAAGTGAGAGGAGGAAAGTTTATGGGAGCTATGCATGGAAAATTCTTTATGCAGAGGGTGTTGGGGCCTGGAACATGCTGCCAGCGGAGGTGGTAGACGCAGACATGATAGTGTCTTTTAAGATGTATCTGGACAGGTACATGGATGGGCAGGGAGCAAAGAGATACAGACTCTTAGAAAATAGATGACAGGTTTAGACAGAGACAGACAAATAATGGAGGATTCATCAAATTTAAATTCAATTAATAAAACTGGAATGTAAAGTTGCTGTCAGTAATGGTGACCAGGATCTACCACAGATTGTTGTAAAAACCCAACTGGTTCACTAAAGCTCTTCAGGGAAGGAAACTGCCAACCTTACCCTGCAATGCGAACATGTTCTACCAGCTATCATTGAGTGATTTTTATCCATTTCTCCACAGCATTGGTCTGGGCCCTTAAATTACTAATCCCCAGCAACATTACCACTCAACATCTATCTCCTTATTAAATCCACTATAAAAGATTAAATAAAATTGAAATAGTTTTATCAGCAAAGTAGTCTCTTTTGTTTTTGTTACAATTAACTTGTTTAAGTGTGCAGGCTCATGCATGGTAATTTAAACATACCAGCTGTACCCAGCCTACATTAGAACTCTCTGATGACCATTTAGCTTAGAGCAAACATTGACTCCCATTATTCCATAGATTTTTATTTAGGTCTTCTTTACCTTTTAATGATCTAAACTAGACCAACAATTAAAAAAAAAAGATGTGGGGAGAACTGTGCAAATTAGAAATATCATTTTCAGTTTCGTCGAAAATATAACTTTTATTTACTGTGCAAAGAACTCCAAATATGTTTATTTCAGAAAAAAAAATCTGAAAGATGTTTATCAAGGCCAGGAACTGAAAATCCAAGGGTTTCCCAGGAAAGACAGGCAAAAAGGAGGTGATGTAGCATTGTTAATTAAAGATGAAATCAGTGCAATAGTGAGAAAGAATATTGGCTTACTAAAGCCAGTTAAGGAATCAGTCTGCGTGCTCAGAAGCACTGACAAGAGAATTATTTTTCATTCACTGAACTTGTGGAATTCTTTCCTGCTCAGAGTTGTGGAGGCCAAATCACTGAAGGTTAAAAACAGATATATAGATTTCTTGAAGCTAAAGGTGTCGACAAGTGGAGGGAGAGAGTGGGAATGTGGAGTTGAGATAAAGTATCGGTCATGATAGTTCTGGATGTGAGTTTGCTCGCTGAGCTGGAAGGTTAGTTTTCAGACGTTTCATCACCATTCTAGATAACATCACCAGTGAGCCTCCAACGAAGCGCTGGTGTTATATCCCACTTTCTGTTTATCTGTTTAGGTTTCCTTGGGTTGGTGATGTCATTTCCTGCATTGGTGATGTAATTTCCTGTTCTTTTTCTCAGAGGATGGTAGATTGGCTTCATCAACAAACACAGTGATTAGGAGCCAATTACCATCCTCTGAGAAAAAGAACAGGAAATGACATCACCAACGCAGGAAATGACATCACCAACCCAAGGAAACCTAAACAGATAAACAGAAAGCGGGACTTAACACCAGTGCTTCACCGGAGGCTCACTGTTGATGTTACCTAGAATGGTGACGAAACATCTGGGAACAAACCTTCCAGCTCAGTGAACCAGCTTACATCTGGAACAAAATAAAGACCCACTCTTTTGTGGACTGAGAAGAGGAGAGCGCGACTGTGTTGGAGGTGGAAGGAAGACATCGGGTTGGCTGTGCACCCTTGCAACCGGTGGATCTTAATGCTGGCTTCGGCCTAACGCTGGTTCAGGGGAGCAGCCAACCTGCAACGATGGCTGCGGCGAGTCCTCGTGCTTCGGGTCAGGGGGTCCAGAACACCATCCGCGTTTCCGTGAAGAAGGTGGATGAAGGTGCACCTGTGGACCGCACCTTCTTTGTGAAGAGGGTCCTGTTGGACTGTTGTGGGTTCACTGCTATGGACATTTACTGCCTGCAGGATTTCCCTGAAGGAGGTTTCTACGAGGTAACCTTCAGGAGTGCCAAGCTTTGCGAACGCTTCCTGGAGGTTTTCAAGGAGAAAGGAGGTGAGGGCCCCCTCTCTGTATTGACCGCTGTCCCGCTGTTCAAGATGCCGGTGCAGAGGAGCCGTATGGTGACTGTACACATGTACAATCCGCATGTGCCAGCAGTTGATGTCCTGACCTTCCTTGGAACGTAAATGAAGGTGGAAGGGGACCTAACCAACATCATGGACCCCTTTGGGATCTGGACCAGTAAGTGGCAGGTCAAGGTGACGCTGATGACGGGCGCGGATCGGAACAGCGTACACCCACCGTCCAGCTTCGTGATCGGCAGGAGCAAGGGTTACCTGACCTACGCAGGGCAACCTAGAGTCTGCCATGCCTGTGGTAGGTCAGGTCACGTGGCGGCCGACTGCAAAGCCACCATCTGCAGGAACTGCAGGGAGGAGGGGCACCTTGCAAAGGATTGCCCACAAGAGAAAAGCTGCAACCTTTGCCGGGAAGCGGGCCACCTCCATAGGGCATGCCGCGGCAGGGGACCACCTACCCCCAGGTTGCCGGCAGGGGCAATGTGGGGCAAGCCCGAGGAGAGGAAGGCACCAGGGCCCTGCAAGGACTCCCCTAATGTGCAGGAGGGCCCAGCCCTGCAGGATGCACCCAAGGCCAGCAAAGCACCCCGGAGGCTCTGCTCCCCGCCTACCCCCCGACAACCCGGAGTCGATGGAGGAAGCGACAGGTGACCCAGGGGAGTGGACGATGGTCCGGAAAGCGAGGAGGAACGTGCGCCGGCAGGCCCAGGCACTGCAACCATCAGGCGGGAAGAGGCAGCTACAGTGGGGCTACGAGACCTCCTCTGACGAGGGAGATTCGGAAGAGGCCCACCCAAAGCGGAAGCTAAAGATCTCAAGGGAGAAGGAAAGCAGCACCCCACTCCCAGGTGATGGGAGGCGTACTGAGGCTCCCTCCGACACCCAGCCGTGCGTCGCTGGGGCACTGGAGGGCCCCCCAGAACTTTCAGGCGGGAAGGAGGAAACAGCATGTCCCCAGCCTGACCCAGAGCCGGACTCTCTTGCCTCCGTACCCCCGACGGGGGGATGCCACCCAGAAGGCAGCACGGACAGATTCCTGAGCCCGGAGAGCATCCAGCAGTTAGCCTGGGCAATGGGCATGAAGGGACAGATGGAGGGGCTGGACCTTGGACTTGGGGAGGGTACTGCGGTCACTGCCCACAATGGGGGTACGAGTTGCGAGCATTAATGTGTGCAGCGTCAAGTCCGCCGCAAGATGTGTGTCCACGTTGGCCTACCTGACCACCGTCAAGGCAGACCTCCTGTTTCTGCAGGAGTGCGGGATACTGCACCTCAGCAGGTCTGGGAAATGGTCCGGCGCCTGAACCTGTGGGCCTTCGATCAGGTCGGGGGGTAACGACTGTTGCTCCTTGGGCCTGGATATTCTGCTGCGGGGGCGCAACTTCACCATCTCTCACGTTCTGGAGGTGGTGTGGGGGCGCCTCCTAGTGGCTGACGTCACCTACAGGAATGCTCCCCTGAGGCTGATCAACGTGTACGCCCCAGCGGTACGGAGTGAGCGGTTGGCCGTCCTGCAGCGGCTTCCACCACTGCTGGCTATTTCCAGGCAGGTCATCCTAGGCGGAGACTTCAAATGCATCATCGATGCAGGTGGAAGATCCGGCGTGGGGACAGCAGGTGTGGGGAGTCAACTGGACGTCACGTCCAGATTCCTGATGGGCACGGTACAGGACACCAAGCTGCTCGACATCTTCAGCACCCCTGCAGACGGAGCGCAGGGGAGATACACCTGGTCGCGGCCAGACGGGTCTATCCGCTCAAGGATAGACTTCCTGTTTGTGTCACGGGCGTTCTCGGTCAGGTCCACCGGCGTCGAGCCGGTGTTCTTCTCTGACCACTGCCTCCTGCTGGCCAACTGTCACTTACAAGACGAACAGCAGGCCGGCAAGGGGACATGGAAGCTCAACACGACTCTGTTGACCACGGAGAACATTGAGGAGCTTAAGAGGGAGTACGCTGGTTGGAAAACCATGAAACACCTCTTTGAGTCTCCAGGCGACTGGTGGGAGACTGTGAAGGAGAACATCAAGAGGTTCTTTGTCCTCAAAGAGTGTTCGGAAGGTGAGAGAGAGGTGGGGAAAGCTGTCACGACTCCAGAAAAGGGTGCAGAACCTGCTCCTTCTGCAGTTTATGGGGCCGATGTCACGGAGGACCTCCGTGAGGTGAGGGGCCAGCAAGCCTCGCTCTTCGCTGCGGAGGCCTCCAGGATAATCTTCCGGTCCAGGGTCCACTCTGTGGGGCAGGACGAGACATGCTCGCATTTCTTCTTTCAGAAGGTGCACAAAGAGAGCTCTGTGCTTAGCCGGCTGAAGGAGGACGACGGCTCAGTGACGTCGTCTCGGCCCGAAATTTTGAGGATCAGCAGATCCTTCTATGCCGGACTGTGTGACACGAAGCCCACGGACAGCACGGCCTCCAAGTCGTTCCTGTCGTCTATCACGGAGGTCTTAGACGACGGCACACGGGAGTGGCTGGACCGGCCGATATCCCTGGATGAGCTAGCCAGAGCCCTCAAGTCCTTGGAGAGGAATAAGACTCCCGGGAGCGACGGCTTACTGGTCGAGCTGTATTCCGCTCTGTGGGACCTGGTCGGCCAGGACCTGCTGGAGGTGTACGATAGTGCGCTTCGGGCAAGGGAAATGTCCAAGTCCATGAGGAAGGGCATCATCACCCTCATTTACAAGAGGAAGGGGGAGAGGGAAGAAATTAAGAATTGGCGTCCCATTTCACTATTGAACGTGGATCACAAAGTCCTGGCCAAGGTCATAGCCAACCGGGTCAGGTCTGTCCTGGAGTCGGTGATTCACCCTGACCAAACCTGTGCTGTTCCGGGCAGGAAGATCGCTGAGACCCTCGCGCTCATCAGGGATACGATCGCCTATGTGCAGGACAGGCGAGTGGACAGCTGCCTCGTCAGCCTGGACCAAGAGAAGGACTTCAACAGGGTCTCTCATGCTTACATGAGGGACGTCCTCTCCAAATTGGGGTTCAGGGGAGGCATCCGCAATTGGATCAGAGATAATGGGAACTGCAGATGCTGGAGAATTCCAAGATAATAAAATGTGAGGCTGGATGAACACAGCAGGCCAAGCAGCATCTCAGGAGCACAAAAGCTGACGTTTCGGGCCTAGACCCTTCATCAGAGAGGGGGATGGGGAGAGGGAACTGGAATAAATAGGGAGAGACGGGGAGGCGGACCGAAGATGGAGAGAAAAGAAGATGGGTGGAGAGAGTATGGGTGGGGAGGTAGGGAGGGGATAGTTCAGTCCAGGGAAGACGGACAGGTCAAGGAGGTGGGATGAGGTTAGTAGGTAGATGGGGGTGCGGCTTGGGATGGGAGGAAGGGATGGGTGAGAGGAAGAACCGGTTAGGGAGGCAGAGACAGGTTGGGCTGGTTTTGGGATGCAGTGGGTGTGGGAGAAGAGCTGGGCTGGTTGTGTGGTGCAGTGGGGGGAGGAGAAGAACTGGGCTGGTTTAGGGATGCAGTAGGGGAAGGGGAGATTTTGAAACTGGTGAAGTCCACATTGATACCATTAGGCTGCAGGGTTCCCAGGCGGAATATGAGTTGCTGTTGCAGGAACAGCAACTCATATTCCGCCTGGGAACCCTGCAGCCTAATGGTATCAATGTGGATTTCACCAGTTTCAAAATCTCCCCTTCCCCTACTGCATCCCTAAACCAGCCCAGTTCGTCCCCTCCCCCCACAGCACCACACAAGCAGCCCACCTCTTCTCCCACACCCACTGCATCCCAAAACCAGCCCAACCTGTCTCTGCCTCCCTAACCGGTTCTTCGTCTCACCCATCCCTTCCTCCCACCCCAAGCCGCACCCCCATCTACCTACTAACCTCATCCCACCTCCTTGACCTGTCCGTCTTCCCTGGACTGACCTATCCCCTCCCTACCTCCCCACCTATACTCTCTCCACCTATCTTCTTTTCTCTCCATCTTCGGTCCGCCTCCCCCTCTCTCCCTATTTATTCCAGTTCCCTCTCCCCATCCCCCTCTCTGATGAAGGGTCTAGGCCCGAAACGTCATCTTTTGTGCTCCTGAGATGCTGCAATTGGATCCGGCTGCTCTACACCAACATCGTTAGCGCAGTCTCAATCAACGGGTGGGAATCGGACAGTTTTCCCGTCAGATCTGGAGTCAGGCAGGGCTGCCCGCAGTCTCCTGCCCTGTTCGTGTGCTGTGTGGAGCCCTTCGCCGCATCCATCAGGAAGGACATGAGCCTGAAGGGCGTGACTATCCCAGGCAGCGGAGGTCTTCAGGTCAAGACCTACCTGTACATGGATGATGTCGCCGTCTTCTGCACCAATCGTCGGTCGGTGAGTAGGCTGTTGGACATCTGCCGCCAGTTTGAACTGGCCTCGGGTGCCAAAGTCAATAGGGGTAAGAGCGAGGCCATGTTCTTCGGGAACTGGGACGACCGCTCCTTCATCCCCTTCACCATCAGGACAGACTACCTGAAGGTGCTGGGTGTTTGGTTTGGTGGAGCTGGGGCGTGCACTAAGACTTGGGAGGAGCGTATCACCAAACTGAAGCAGAAGCTGGGCAGGTGGATGCTCCGGTCCCTCTCCATCGTGGGTAAGAGCCTCGTTGTCAGGTGCGAGGGGCTTTCGGTACTGCTGTATGTGGCGCAGGCCTGGCCTATTCCCTGGGCCTGCGCCGCTGCAGTCACCCGGGCCATCTTCCACTTCATTTGGGGACACCATGTACAAAGACCTGGAAAATGGGGGTAAAGGCGTATCGAACGCCAGCCTCGCCCTGACGGCTACCTTTGTGTGCGGCTGCATCAAGCTGTGCGCAGATCCTCAGTACGCAAACACCAAGTGTCACTACTTACTGAGGTTCCACCTGTCCCCGGTGTTGCGAAGGATGGGCCTGGCATCATTGCCACAGAACGCTCCGAGTAGTTGGACCGTCCCGTACCACCTGTCCTTCGTGGAGAAATTTTTGACGGGAAACACCTTTGACCACAAAGCCGTCAGGCAGTGGTCAGCACGTAGTATCCTCGAGACCCTTCGGGAAAAGGAGAGGGTGGATCCCGTCGCGTGGTTCCCCACGCAGACTGCCAAAGTCGTCGCCAGAACTTTCAAACAAGCACAGGGACGTTGCTTGGCTGGCGGTGAGAGGGGCTCTGCCAGCGAGATCCTTTATGCATGCCCGGAATCTCTGCGCCACCGCACGCTGCCCTCAAGGCGGCTGCCGGGGGGGGGGAACGAGACTGTTGATCACCTCCTTCTGGAGTGTGCCTATGCGCAGGAGGTCTGGAGGGGGGTGCAGGGTATTTTTCGAGGGTTGTCCCGAGCAGCTCCGTGACGCGGGACTCTGTGCTCTCCAGGCTGTTTCCCAGGACGCACAGTGAGGCCAACATCAACTATGCCTGGAGGACCATCAGTACGCTGAAAGACGCTCTTTGGTTTGCCCGCAACTTGCTGGTCTGCCAGCTGAGAGAACTGACCCCGACCGAGTGTTGCAGACTGGCGCACTCCAAGGTCCAGGACTACGTACTGAGGGACGTGCTAAAGCTTGGGGCAGCCGCCGCCAAGGCGCGGTGGGGAAAGACCACCGTATGAAACCCCTTGTCCAGAATAGCTAAAAAGGGCCCTATCTGGTAGCTAGGCCCAGCTGGTGCCTTCCCCAACTGGTCAGGGGGCCAACGGGGACTGTGCGGGAAGACGACTGCCGGGGTATTTTCTTTGCTTTGGTTTTTTTTCTTCTTTGTTTTGTTTTTGCCTTTAGTTGGTGTACGTACTCCCTGGGTAACCCGGAGTGGCTTGCATGACTAGGTAGGTGTATAAATGTTTTATTTTTTGTACATTCTATGAATAAAGTATATTTTTTCAAATTAAAAAAAAGTGACGAAATGTCTGAAAACTAACCTTCCAGCTCAGCGAGCAAACTCATGTCCAGAACCTCAACCTGAGCTACAAATCTTCTCAAAACTCGCTGGGTCATGATAGTATTGAATGGCAAAGTAGGCGAGATGTGGCAAATAGCCTGCTCCAGTTCTTATTTTCTATTTTGTGTTGGTTAAAAACATAGTGAGCTACTTTTCTTTCATTCTAACACCAGGAAATAAAGTCAATTGAAAATACTCCAAATCCATAAATATATAATCTACATTTTAAAAATCTATTCATCTACGTCTGATTGGTTATAGAATTTATATACGCAGCTGCTTCCTGGAGATTTCATTATATTTCCTAATAAGAGTAACCTTTTCAGCAAAATGAAACATTGAGGGATATTACACAGAAAATCTATTTTTTCAGAAATCTAAGGACTTATCTTGTTCCTTTTTAGTGACTATTCAGCAATTTGTGTAAGTAGGCAAGAGAATTTCCCATTGCATATTTGTAAAATTGTATGCCTCCTGACTAGTAAGATTTTGGCTCAAGTTCTGAAGCTATATATTCCAGAATGTCTTCTGGAAGCATTGTTGGAGATAAATGAAAAATTAGGATGGCTCCCTTGCCTTTTTCAAATGCTGCACAACAATTGTCAGCTGACAACTGCGTAAAAGAAAATGTGAAACAATCAAAAAATACTTAAAACTGGTAGTTAGTATGTACTTTGTTTTTGATGCACCCAAATCAAAGTCCTGTCTTTACTATCTTAAAAACACATTAACTCATTCAAAGTAAATGTTAAATAATGGAAAGAGACATTTGATACAAGTGTACATATAAGGATAATACTGTGATCCAGGGCTCCCAGTAGGAAGTGTTCCTTGAAGTGAGCGCATTTTGGAAAATCGCAGGCATGCAGCTTGTGATTTTCCATTCATTAATTTTAATTTTAGTTTTAATGGATGGAAAATCATGAGCCATGCATCTGCAATTTCTGAGATGTACTCTTTGCAAGTGCCTCTCCTCATTGA
Organism: Stegostoma tigrinum; assembly: GCF_030684315.1. Classification (NCBI taxonomy): domain Eukaryota; kingdom Metazoa; phylum Chordata; class Chondrichthyes; order Orectolobiformes; family Stegostomatidae; genus Stegostoma; species Stegostoma tigrinum. The sequence continues at coordinate 104,461,583 of NC_081355.1, read as the reverse complement.
AAGCGCTGGATCGTGGAATCGCCTCTTAACTATTGCTATAGTAACGTAGCTCAATAATCTTCATCTTTTAAAATAAATTATTTTTACTTTTGTTGTGTATTGACGATTCATGTATTGTTAGACAACAAATTACTGTTGATCATATTAGCAGATGAATGTTCAAAGTATTTTGACGTTCACTTTTTCTTTAATGGTTTAATGTCTCCACTAAAGTAGTGAATAAAGGGATCTCAGTAAATAATTTGGACACGTGAATAAATGCCATGTCCCCAGTGTCCAAATCTGACTGGAACAAATACGCATGCTGTTGCCCTCTCTGTGAGATTGTCAAACACCTGCCTTCACCGATATAGTGTGCATGTTACAAAGATTTTATTCTGAATCTGCTGTAGTGTAAAACAGCTACCATGAATAGCAAACCTTCAGCATATTCCTGTCTTTATATTTAGGTCAATACTGCATCTGGAACAAAACTATGCTGTTAATTTTGCACCGATCCTGTCGAGTTTTGCTTTTAAAGCAAGCTTTTTTAAAATAGATTCATTCATAGGATGTGTGAAGCTGGATGAACACAGCAGGCCAAGCAGCATCTCAGGAGCATAAAAGCTGACGTTTTGGGCCTAGACCCTTCATCAGGTCTCTGATGAAGGGTCTAGGCCCGAAATGTCAGCTTTTGTGCTCCTGAGATGCTGCTTGGCCTGCTGTGTTCATCCAGCTTCACACTTTGTTATCTTGGATTCTCCAGCATCTGCAGTTCCCATTATCTCTGATCACAATTTTAACCTCACTGTGAAGACTCTTCCAGGGATGCCTAACCTGAAGAAGTTACCCTCTTCCCTCCGGATCAACCTCAGGGAATCTCTCTCCCACTGCAACTCTCTTGTAATCTCTTCAGCCTTGAAACTGCTCAACCATGTCCTGAAGCAAACCAGGTACCACAGCCACATCACCTTCCTTAGCACCTGGCTATGGAACCAGATCATCCATAATGGACTACAGTCTACATTCAAGCCTTCCCAATTTGGCCCCAACCGTGGCCACCTCTGCATCCAGAACATTGAGACTCTTCAGCAATATTTCTCCCTGTGAGTCCTGAAACAGACACTTGCAGCTATGCGCCGGCATCTCCAGGAACTGCAATCCAGCCTGCACCAGCTCACAGCCTGCCCTCTCTGAAGAAGGGTCTAGGCCCGAAACGTCAGCTTTTGTGCTCCTGAGATGCTCCATGGCCTGCTGTGTTCATCCAGCTTCACACATTGTTATCTCGGATTCCCCAGCATCCGCAGTTCCCATTATCTCTCATTCATAGGATGTGGGCATTTTTGACTCGGCCAACATATGTTGCCCATCCTGAATTTGCTAAGAAAGTGCTGATGAGCTGCCTTCTTGAACCACAGAACTCCATGCGATATTGGTACACCCAGTGTTCGAGTCTTAGAACTGTATAGAAACAGATCCTTTGGTTCGACCCATCCATGCCAAGCAGATATTGTAAATGAATCTTCATCCTTTTGCCAGCATTTGGCCCATATACTTCTAAACGGTTCAAATTCATATAGCTATCCTAATGCTTTTTAAATGCTGTAAGTATACCAGACTCCACCTCTTCCTCTGGCAGCTCATTCCATAAGCGCACCACCCTCTGAGTAAAAAGGCTGCCACTTAGGTCCGTTTTAAATCTTACTCCTCTCATCTTAAACCTATGCCTTTTAGTTTTGTACTCCCCTACTGTAGGAAAAGACCTCGGCTACCCACCCTATCTGTGCCCCTCATGATTTTATAAACCTCTATATGGTCACCCCTTAATGTCCAACACTCCAAGGAAAATAGCCCCAGCCTATTCAGCCTCTTCCTATAGCTCAAACCCTCCAACGCTGGCAACATCCTTGTAAATCTTTTCTGAACCCTTTCAAGTTTTACAACATCCTTCCTATAGCATTGTCGGGGAAGGAGTTCTGTGAGTTTGACTCAGTGACGTAAATGCAGGTTCCTCATTAAATGCATGTGTGGCTTGGAGCAGAACTTTGCCTCTAGTGTCTGCTGCCTTTACCCTTCTAGGTTGTAGGTTTTGTGGGTTTGGAAAGTGCTGTTGACTAAGCTTTACAGCGAATGTTGAAGGTGGCTGGTGGGTGCCAGACAAGTAAGAAGCTTGTACTGGATGCTAATGGACTTCTTGCTTGTCCCTGGAGTTGCACTCAATTATGCAAGTTGGAAGTATTCCATCACAGTCTTGACTTGTGCCTTATGGATGTCGAACACATTTTGAGGAGTAATAAGCTGAGTTATTCACTGCAGAATGGATAGCTTTTAACCTGCTCTTGCAGCCACACTATTTATCTGGCTAGCCCAATTCAGCTTCTGGTCAATGGTAACCCCCAGGATATTGATAATGGAGGATTCATCAAATGTAATATATGTAAGGGTAAAGGGGTGATAGTGAGGTTCTCTCTTGTTGCAAATGGTCATTGCCTGGCATTTGTATGATGTCTATGTTGCTCACTTCATATCAGGCCAAGCCTGAATGTTTTTGATGGTCTTGGTGTAAATTGATATGAACTTCTTTTATGTTTGAGGAGTTGTGAATAGTGCTGAGCATTGTGCAATCATCATATTATCTTGCAGTCTGACAACACCCCAATATTAAAGTTCTCACTTCAAGTTGTTCCAATGGCCTCACCGTTTGGTCTTCAAGCTTCTTCAGCTCAGACAGCTCTGTGAAGTATTGCAGTTGTCCAATTCTGCATGTTGGTACATTTAATTGTTGTACTATGGATGGTTGAATGATCAAGGCTCTAAGTTTTAGGATTTTCTCTCTAAACCTCTGTCTCCCTCTCCTTCTTTAAGACTTTCCTTAAAACCTCAGGCTTTAACAACAAAGCAGCCTACCTGTTCTTATTTGTCTTTATATATTACTCAAGATCACACATTGTTTGAAAAACTCTTCCATGAAATTCTGGAGCAATTCAGCATATTGGAAGATGGCAAATGTCAGTCCACTATTTAGAAAAGGGGGAAAGAGAGAAAACAGGGCATTGCAGACCAGTTAGTCTAAAATCAGTAGAATGTAAATGCTAGGGTTTTATAAGAGATGCGATTACAGGAGTTAGAAAATGTCAATGGGATTAAACAAAGTCTACATTGTCCAGGAAACAGCGTGGAGGAATACATATTTTCTGAAAAAGGGTCTCAACCCGTAACATCAGCTTTCCTGCTCCTCTGATGTTGCTTGTGTTCATCCAGCTCTATACCTTGTTATCTCAGATTCTCCAGCATCTGCAGTTCCTACTATCTATGTAGGAATAATAACATTGTTTTTGGATTGGAAGTTAAATGGGATACCTCAGGGATATGTTTTAGGCCCAAGCTATTCACAACATATATCAATGATTTGGATGAGGGAAGTGAATACAATATTTCCAAGTTTGCTGATGCACACAATTAGGACAAATTCCGAGCATTGAGGAGGATGTAAAGAGCTTCAAAGTGATTTAGACAGGTTACGTGAGTGGGCAAATACATCACAGGTGCAGTAGAACATGGATAAGAGTGAAATTACCCATTTCAGTAGGAAAAACAGAATGGTGAATAGTGATGTTTGGGAAATGTTGATGTACAAAGGGACCTGCACATCCAAGCAAGCATTCAGGTGCAGCAAGCAGGTTAGAAGGCAAATGGTACTTTGGCTTTCATTGTAAGAGTGGTTGAGATCAGGAGCAAGATGTCTTAATGTAGCTGTGTAGGGCTTTGATGCGACCATACCTGAAGTATTGTGTGTAGGTTTGGTCTCTTTACCTAAGAAAATATTTACAGTGCTTGCCATAAAGGGAACACAGGGAAGGTTAAATAGACTGATTCCTCTATCAGGGAGGGTGATTAAAGTTTGACTAATATGAGGCTCTTCAAAGGGCAACAAAGCTTGAAGTGGTTCACTGTGTGCAGGTTGGGAGAGAACTTGAGGAAATATAGTGTTGATGGGGAGGGCTACCAGTAATATAAATATTAACGTTTGGTTGTTATTTTGCCAACACAAAAGAAGGGGAGACTGAAACACACTGTTCAAGGAGTGAAAATGATTTAGAATGGCTGCAACAACACCCTGAGTCTTTCTCAAAGTTTCAAATGCACAGGCCGTGCAAAATGTTATCCTCACACTGTGAAAAAGTTCTATGTCGTTTATATGGCTTCTGCTGGTAACTTGTATTGAGAAAGGTGACAAAGTTTTGGCAGGTGGAATATTTTTAAATTTGTCAACCAACCTGACTAGAAGATTGGACATGACTTCAATGACCTAAAGAACACAAGAGAAAAGGCAAGGAAGAAATGCTCATTATTATGAGCGACAGCAAATATTTTATATGGAAATATGTAAAGGTAACAACAATGTAGTGGAGGTGGGGTAGGAGGTTGAATGCTTGCAAGCTCAGCTGGCTACAGGGTTAGCAGAGATAGGAGGAACTGCAGATGCTGGAGAATCTGAGATAACAAGGTGTAGAGCTGGATGAACACAACAGGCCAAGCAGCATCAGAGGAGCAGGAAAGCTGACATTTTGGGCCTGGCCCCTTCTTCTGAAGAAGGGTCCAGGCCCAAAGTGTCGGCTTTCCTGCTCCTCTGATGCTGCTTGGCCTACTGTGTTCATCCAGCTCTACACCTTGTTATCTCTATACTTGGTTAGCATGTAGTTTTAGAGTAACACCAACAGAGAGAAGTTCTGCTTCATGTTGTGGCTGAAGTACACATGGCACCTGCTTCCTGGTTTTGAGCTGTAATTGAATCATTGCATAAGCCATTTTAACATTTCAGAGCTAAAAACAGAAATTGCTGGAAAAACTCAACAGGTTTAGCAGCATCTTCAGCTCTGAAGAAGGGTCATTGGAAACAAAACAGTAACTCTACTTCTCTCACCACAGATGCTGCCAGGCCTGCTGAGATTTTCCAACAATTTCTGTTTTTGTTTCTAATTTCCAGCATCCACGGTTTACTCCCAGGCGCTTCATTGAAACAGAACATAGGAGCAAGACTAGGCTATTTTAGCACAGAGAACCAATTCTGCCATTCAACACAATCATGGCTGATCCTCTATCTCATACTTCTAAACTCTCGCCATACTCCTTAACTCTTTTTGTGTCTAGAAATTTGTCTCCTTCTTTCTTAAATATGTTCAATGGTCCAGCTTCTACCACCTTACGTGGTTGAGAATTCCATGGAGTCACCATCCTCTGAATGAATAAATTTCTCCTCATTTCAGTCGTTAATGATGTATTCCATAATAAAAGACTGTGATCCTTCTACATCACTCGCCAAGGGGAATTCCCTGCATCCAGTCTGTCCACCCTGCCAGAATTTTCTACTTTTCAATTGGCTTCGATTGGATTTATTGGAGTAATGTGTACCTAAGTACAGTGAAAAGGTTTGTTTTGTGAGCAGTATAAATAGATCCTAGCAAGCAAGGACATACAGAGCATAGCAAGCTTAGACAGAATGAGGCATATAGGTTTCACTGCACAGGAGGTGCACAAGGCAAGATCAAAAATAACAAGATCAACATAATTTGTAGTCCATTCATCAGTCTAACAACGGCAGGTAAGAAGCTGTTCTTGAACCTGTTGTTGCATGTGTTCAAGTTTCTGTATCTTCTGCCTGATGGAAGAGCATTGCCAGGGTGGGAGAGGTCTTTGATGATGTTGGCAGCCTTTTCATGGCAACAAGAAGTACAAATGAAGTCTATGGATGGAGATTGGCTTCCACGATGGTCTGGGCGGTGCACACATCCTTTGGTTTCTTATGGTCCTGGGTAGGGCAGGTGCCATATTAGGCCATTACGCACCCGAAAAATATGTTTTCTATGGTGCATCTGTAAAAGCTGGTGGGGGCCCTTATGGGCATGCCAAATTTCCAAAGCTGCCTGAGAAAGAAGAAGCGTGGTTGTGTCTTCTTGACCATCACATCTATTTGGGAAGTCCAGAACAGGTTGTCAGTTATTGCTACTCTTAGGAACTTGATGCGCTCAACTCTCTCCACTTCTGCTCCATTGATGTAGGTGGGCGTGTGTTCTCCATCTTTGATTCCCTCCCATTCCTCTAAACTTCAGTGAGTACAGGCACAGTTGACCAACATCTCTTCAAATAACAAGCTCAGGAATAAGTCTAGTGAACCTTCACTGTACTTCCTCTATTCGGTATATCTTTTGGTAAGATGGCTAAGTCTTTGTTACCCTGTACCTAAGATGATGCCAAAGAGGTGACATCACAAACTTTGCAATGTATTCATTCGAATGCACATGGCATAAAGGCTATTCTATTAAGGTTTGGTCTCACCAGGGCCCTGTAGAGCTGCAGTAAGACTTCTTGCTTCTGTGCTGTAATCCTCTTGCAAAGAAGGCTAACTTACCATCTGTCTTCCAAACTGTTTGGTGCACCTGAATGCTTGCTTTCAGTGGCTGGCATTAAAAACAAAAAAAACCTAGGTCCTTTTGTACATCAACATTTTCCTATCTATCACCATTTAAATAAAACTTGCCAGTCTTTTTTTATCCTACTGAAATGGATAACTTCACGTTTATCCATGTTTCACATCATTTGCAATGTACTTGCCCACTCATTTAACTTGCCTAGATGTTCATTTTTTTGACTGAACATGGCTGACAAGCATTGCAGGCTTTGTGTCTACACCAAACTACAAGCGATGCAGCAGTACGGTGAGTCTTTAAGCTCTGGTTGAGGTTGCAAAGTGCAAACAAGTGAGGCAAGACAAGACTGGGACATTTTGAGTATGCAGGCAGATGCTAAGTCAGTAGGCACAAAGAGGAACAAGCAAACCTGAGACGCATTCTCGTTCTATCCATGAGCTGGATGCCTATCCCTGTGCACAAAGTGTTCTTGCAGCAGCATTCCACTTACAGTGCAGAACCATACTGTAAATTGATCAGATGTGTGCAACAATGATCTGGTTAGACTGGTATGTGTCAGGTGCCAGTGTCGATGGATAGGAATTCCAGTGGCTGCTGCCGACGCTGCATGCCCCAGGACATCGATGCCATATGTCAAATTTCGGGTCCAGAGGAGCAAGCGGTGGCTTGGAGTTATTAGATACCTGCTCTGACCTTCATGCTGGGAATTCCTAGCATCGAGCTTCTATCCGGAAGGTGTGAGAATGGAAACTCACATTTTAGCAAAGCAAAATGAGGTAGTAGAGGATGATAATGTGTAATCTCTGATAACAGGTTTTTCACTAATCACGAGTAAAGAAAAAAGTCCTGATATTGAGAACTTAGTCCAAAAATGCATCTTTCTGCTCCCGATGTGAATGAAGGTCTTGTTTGAGTTCTTAGATAATTCTTCCAAATTTCTCACTATAACCCACGTCGTTCAGGGACTGGGAAGATTCTGCCCTCCATGTTTCATAATTAGATCTATCCACATAACTTCAATGGTGATTCATTAGTTGTAAGAAAAAGATCATTCTTATTTTGCATAAAGCAGCATATTATGCCTGTAAAGGATTATACATAAAAAATAAAAAAAACTTGTATGTATGTCATGCCTCTTATAATCACTATCCGACAGCCTTTCCACTTTTTAATGTGATCACTATAGGAACTTACAGAAGCTTCCTCTGAAGCACCTAGTGATATTTGTTTAAGTAATATTGCAGCGTAAGGTCTATAATCAGTAAAAACTTTAAACATTTTGATGACTTTTAACCTAATTGGCATTTTACTCAGTACTGTAAACTGCATGAAGAATGTTTCTTTACAATTATCTACCCACTAATAAAGTTGCAAAAACAGAGATTTGGAATTAGCTGAACTGGAAATAAATCAATGAACCTGTAGCACTAAGAACGTAAGTATGAAATTTATGAACACATCTTCTGGCAGTGCTTTACCTAGGTTTATTCAATATGTAAAGGTTACCACTGTAACTTTTGCTTTTACTGTCCAAATCTAACCAGTCTATTTCCTTTTCTTATTAAAAGCAAAATGCTACAGAAGCTGGAAAACTGAAGCTTACAGAGTATGTTGGAGAAACAGCAGAATTTGTGCAGAGGGAAATAGTTAACTTTCGGGGTCTGGTATGACTCTTCAGATCTGAAAGTTGCTTGAAAATTGTTTTTTTTATAATTTTGTTAGAGGCAGAGGAGGTGCAAGAGGGTAGGTGGTATAGAAACCCAAAGCAAAAGACACCAAGGTGTTGTTAACAGTTATGAAAGGAATGAAACATGTTAAAAAGGGTACAAATTACAAAATGAAAGGGAGAGAATGAACACTTACCATGATGTGCAAAGTAAACAAGATACAAACATAACATGGCTGTTGGGAAACAAGGAAGTGAATGTGAGAAAAGTGGAGGGCAGACATAAAGTGGTCAGTTTCTGAAGTTATTAATTATTATTAATTATTACTTCAATGTTGAGACTTCAAGGCTGTAAAGTGCCTTAGTGAAAAATTAGATGCTTCCTTCTTTTCCTCACCAGTCTTCCTTCTAACTTTCTGCTTCAAGATCAGAGTGGTAAAAACTGAATAGGGCCTCTTTACAGGCGCAGAGATCACAACGTGCAATTACTTTCTGCTGATACAGTTGAAGGAGGCAGCACGCAAACTTGGTACAGCCTCCACATCAAAACACCTCCAGCATGCAACATACTGCTATCTGGCTCAACATGCAGGACGGAGTCCAGGAGCAAGCATGACGAATGTATGATGCATAACTAACCTCGATCTCTTAATGACTGTCTCTTTTGAAGGGGTGCTGCATTTTCACAACTGCAGCTATTGGGACTTTCTTTGAACTGTTTGACTGGAAGACAAATCACAACAAATAAAGCTGTAGATAATAGAAAGGATCCCCAGTTTTCTGTTACGTGCTCACTGCAGGTGGCAGTACATTATACACTTTACACTGTTACTTTGAAGCACATCCTGAGGAGGAAATGGCTGCCAATTTTGGAATCTGGCCCCAAGGGCCAGGGTATAACATCAGAAAAAGTTCAATTACTTATATGCAGTCAAGGTCAGTGAAGTATTTTCACATGACATATCCTACCAACCGCTGCATCAACTTTTCACACTGGTCAAGCTCCACTGTACAAATATTCATCAACACTCACACCAATATTCAGTTTCTCCTCCTCATCCTCACAAATACCCAGCACTCCCAGCCTCATATCCACATCTTGCTGTTTCCATGTTGCTCCAGCTACGGCAGGCAAATCCCTCCAACACACCGTAATACACTCACGGTTGTTCTTCCCTCAGACTTGCAAGTCCAAGTGGCTTATAACCACAGGGAGCAATGAGAAACTGTAAGGGATGGAGAAATCTGCATTGATTGAGACCTCTGGAAGTAACAGTTCTCCATATCACAGGCACAGGTTGTTGGATTTCACATTGTGGAGAATGTTTTCAATGAAAATGTTACTTTATTATGTCTGTTCTCAAATCCCAACTCACCCTCATCCCACCTATTTGGTATGAAAGTTTTGTAATTCCTTCGTGGGATGTGGGTATTGCTGGCTGAGCCAGCACTCATTGCCCACTCCAAAGTGACCTTGAGCAGGTTGTGATTAGCTGCCTTCTTGAACTGCTGAATTCCATTTGATGTAAGAATACCAGCAATCCTGTTAAGGTGGGAGTTGCAGTAGTTTTAATCAGAGTCACTGAAGGAATGGTGATTGCAGTTCCAAATAAGGAGGAGAGTGGCTTGGCAACAAACATGCTAGTGGTGGTATTCCCCTGTTATCTGCTGCTCTCGCCCTTCTTGATGGAATGTTTGTGTGTTTGGAAGTCTGTCCAAGGAGCCTTAGTGAATTCCTGCAGTGCATCTTGTAGATTGAACACACTGCTGCTATGAGCATTGGTGGTGAATGGAATAAATGTTTGTGGATGTGATACCATTCATTGGGTGCTTTGTCCTGAATAGTCATTGAGCCATAAAAATCTAGAACATAGAAAAAGGCCCTATGGCCCATCGTATCTGTGCCAGCCAAGAAAAATCAGCTAACTATTCTAATAGTATCATGCTTCTTAGGTTTTGTTTGAGCTATACTCATCCAGGAAGATGCATAGTATTCTATAACATTCCTGACTTGGGCCGTATAGATAGTAGACTGCCTTTAGGGAGTCAGGAGATGAGTTTCTCATGGCAGAATTCCTAGCCTCTGACCTGCTCTTGTAGCCACAGAACTTATATGGCCAGTCCAATGCTTGCTGCAAGTGGTATGAACAGGGATCCCCTGCTTTCCACCTGACTTTTGTCACCTCATAGCAACCCTTCTACTCTGCATATTTGCTACAAGAACTGCCAATTTGGCAGTCAGCACAGCCTTACCATTCAACACTGATCCATGATCTGATACCTACAGCTACCACCTCAGATTTTGACACTGTATGAAGACTAGAGAGTAAAAGAGAATCAGGATCAGCCAATCACCAGGCATGCCGAGGGTGCAGCAAAGCCAGGTATAAGGACACTGTGCATTGATGCCCCACTGGGGCTGAAGACTCAGATGAGAACTTTGATGGGAAGGCATAGAGAGGAACTATAATGGGCATGCACAATTTTTTTTTACACTGGCGGCCCTATCACAGAACCTGATATTAATCTTACGGAACATGGAGGAGTTCAGCTCCAATGTGGAACAGAGTTTCATGCAGATTTTGGGACATTTCCTTTTCAGTGTGAAAATGGTGGCCAAATCAATGAAAATACTTGTGGGATCTAACCATGATACAGTATATTGAGGCTGAAGTTACAGCTGCAGCAGAGTTACCCAAAACTTTACTGCTGCAGTGAAAGTTCAGGGCCCTCTTGATTTGCCTTCTACTCATTGCTTCGTATATCTGCTGCCTGTTTTCAATATCCAAATCATGGGTGAAGCCCATTATGGGTGTACCTATACAATTGCCCGTGTTCTGCCACAGTCTTTTTCCTCTAAGACCAATCCCGTGTCTCCGATCTTCTGGTTGAAACAAGCACCATTCCTCTGAAAATCCAAAATTTTTCAAAACTCCTCCAAAAACACAGAATGCAAAAGCTCAGATTTTCCTTTCCCAATTGCAGCAAACAACATTAAGGGCTACAATGGTACAGCAACTTCCACTGCAGCAGTCAAATATTGGGTGACTCTGCTGCAGCTAAGACTTCAGTCACACAACACTATATCATGGTTGGGCCCACAAGTGTTCTCATTGATTTGGCCACCATTTCCACACTGGAAAGGATAGGTTCCAAACTCTGCATAAAACTGTGCTCTTATGTTGGAGCTGAACTTCTCCACGCTTCATAAGATTAACATCAGGTTAATCACATGATCATATTCAAAAGCATCTCCCTGGAATTTGGATGGTTAGCCCTTTAAATAACAGTCATTTCATAGCACAGAGGAGACAACACCTTCCCCACAATAATCCTCAACACTGGTGCCCCTCCAGTCTGCGTGCTCAGCCCCTTTACTATATTGTTAGTATAGTCACGATTGTGTAGCCAAATTCAGCTCTAACTCAATTTACAAATTTGCTGATGACACCACCAGAATGGATCAGATCTCAAACAATGATGAGGCAGAGTACAGGAAGGAAATAGACAGCTTAGTGGCATGGTGTAGAGAGAACAATCTCTCCCTCAATGTCAGCAAAACAAAGGGGCTGGTCATTGACTTCAGGAAGCAGAGCAGAGAACAAGCCCCGGTCTGTATCAATGGTGATGAGGTGGAGGTGGTTGACAGCTTCAGGTTCTTAGGACAAAATATCACCATTCTGTACTGGTCCATCCTTGTCAATGTTACAATCAAGAAAGCACATTGCAGAAGGCGAAGGAAATTTGGCTTGTCCACATGATTCTTACCAATATTTGTTATTTCACCATAGAAACATGCTATCTGGATGCGTCACAGCTTGGTCTGGCAATTGCCCTGCCCAAGACCACAAGAAAATACAGAGTTGTGAACACAGCCCAGTCCATCTTGGAAACCATCCATGGAGAGAGAACAAAGTAATGTTTCAAGTCTAGATCACCCTACTGTCTCCACTTCCTCCTGCCTCAGGAAAGCAGCCTACATAATCAAAGAACCCTCCCACTCTGGTTATATTCTCTTCCATTCACTACCATCGAGCAAAAGATACAAAGGTTTGAAAACACGCACCAAAAGATTTAAGACCAGCTTCTTCTCTGCTGTTATCTGACTTATGAATAAACTTCTCATATATTAGAGTTGATCTTTCTCTGCACCTTCTCCTTAGCTGTAACACTATATTCTGCATTCTATTCTGCATACTGATGTACCATGGTTTTTCTGGTTAGCATACAAAACAATACTTTTTACATTATCTCAGTTCATGCAATGATGATGAATCAAATCAAATCAAAAAGAACTTGAGTATTGCTCAGAGAAGTCATGCCTTGTTAAAGTTTTTTTTATTTTGAACTCATCAGAACAATTCACAAGAAATAGCAAAGTAAAGGGAAAATAACATTTACTTTATTTGAGAACAGAGTGCTTAGTGGTTGGCAAGGGGACAGTAATTGGTAGAGACATTGCCCTGAGGAATGCATCAGTAAATGACGATTGATAGTTAACTCCCAAGCTTTGTTGAAATTTTAAACCAAGCAGATTGACTCAAAGGGTTCAAGGCATTGCTGGAGAAATGAAATAAATAATAGCTTTAGAGATAGCAAGAATTGCAGATGCTGGAGTCAGATATAACAAAGTGTGGAGCTGTAGGGACACAGCAGGCCAGGCAGCATCAGAGAAGCAGGAAAGCTGACGTTTCAAGTTGGGACCCTCCTTCAGAAATTCTGAAGAATTCTGAAGAGTGAAGAATCAGCATTTCTGAAAAATGATTCCGACCCAAAACGTAAGCTTTCCTGCTCCTCTGATACTGCCTGGCCTGCTGTGTTCCTCCAGCTCCACACTTTGTTAAACTGTAGCCTATTTTGTTCAAGTATGTGTACATATCCTTTCTCTCTACAAAGAACAGGGCCTGCACATTATCACATGTAGCTTCTTTTGTGTAAGCATGTCACAGCGTGAACTCAACTGACAAATTTAAATTAATCATTTGAGTTTTACAAACATGGGCTGGACATGTGCAAATTCAAAAGTTTTGACAAAATAATTAAATAATGGTGGTGAGAGTTGGCTCATGCAGCTGACATATGTTCAGCGGGAAGGGGTTAAGGCAGAGAGTTAACTGGATTGGCACTGAGTGAAATACCTTTTGTATATAATTTGAGCAATGAGGCTGCTGATCATCATGACTATTCCTTTCCACATGTTTCTGGTTCATGCACCGCATATCTGCAATGGTGTCCTGTCAATCAAAGCTCATGATGTGGGTCATCTCAGAGATCACCAATTTTTTTTTAAGATCAGGGCGTCTGGAGTGCCGGCGTCAATTGTATAACTGAGCCCAATCTCATTTCCAAACCAGAATTGTCAACTTCGGCAAACATGATGTGAAATTTTCAGTTGTAAATCTAGAATAGATACAAAATACCAACGAATTTTCTTTGCTCATCTGTCATTATTGCCATAGGCTGTGGCTGGGGCTGGAATTTGATGGTTGTTTTACATGGTACCATTCTATCACATCTTATGCACAAAAGAAACTTAAGGATTAACTGAACAATGCAGAAATAGTGGTTAAATGGCAATAATGGCTTCAAGTGAACAGGACATCAGGTGGCTTATAATTGAACGGAAAAATCAGTTTAATAAAGACCCTTCAATCCATGTAGTCTCAGTCTTTCACAATGATACCATCTAATTGCAACACTTTGACAACATCTGCCAGAATCTGTTTCTTCCTGGTCCTTTGGGTGCAGCCAATATTTAAGAGGTTCAGCACAAACCTCTTCACCATTTTACAAACTTGTACTTTGTCAGTGTTCTGATGTTAATTTAGTATCCCCTCCCGACACCCCATTCTTTAATCTCACTAACACCTGGAGTATCATGGAGTAAACTACTTAATTGTTGACTGTCTGCCACAACCATTCATAATCGGGTTTTACAATGTAATTCATGCTAATCCATTTCTAGAATGACAGAAATCCTGACCAGTGCTGATCAGTGATCAAAACACTAGAAGTGTTTTTCATTACCTCACCACTTTTCACTCCTGACTACTACAAACTAAACAAAAGAATATCCAAGGAGTACAACAGTAAAATAATTATTCTGATATAAAGAAACTGGCTGGAATGTACTTTTGGTGTGCTGGCACTATCATTATGCCATCAATACTTTGAGCAGAGTGCTAGGTACTCTGATGGTAAATGCAATTTTAAAGTTTAGAAGTCAAAACTTCCTCAAAATTGATTAGTGATAATTAGACATGATGGAATCATAGTCATTTTACCAGCATAGCAAAGATGCATTTCAGGCACCAAATCATTGCTTAATCTTGTGAAGAAAGTATAATTACAATATTGATTAATCAAACAATGATTGATTATGTGTTTTGATCAGTAGATTACAGAAATGTCATAACTGTTACAATGATTACAATAGCTACTTAGCTGAACAGACATAATGTGGAGCATCAAAAACCTAATGAGCCTATTCCTTAAATCCAGAAAATTGATAAACAAGGGATGTTTCCCTAAGCTTTAAAAAAAGTAGCAGTGACAGTATAAATTAAGCTTTATCTTGAAAAATGTACATATTACAGACAACGTGGTACAGAACGTCTTAAAGTGCAGAAAGGTAGATAAATCCCTAGGACCCGATCAGGTGTCACCTAGAAGTCCATGGGAAGCTAAGGAAGTGATTTCTGGGCCCCATGCTGAGATATTCGAACCACTGATAGCCACAGGCAGGGAAGACTGGAGTTTGGCTAATGTGGTGTCACAATTTAGAAATGGTGGTAAGGAAAAGAACTATAGACCATGAGCTTGACATCAGTGGTAAGCAAGTTGTTGCAGGGAGTCCTGAGGGACAGGATTTACATGTATTTGGAAAGGCAATGACTGATTAGGGATAATCAACATGGCTTTAAAGGTGGGAAATCATGTCTCACTAACTTGGGGTTGCGCTTTTGAAGAAGTAACAAGGAGGATTGATGAGGCAGAGCAATTGACATGGTCTACTTGGATTTCAGTAAGGCATTCGACGAGGTTCCTCATGGTGGACTGGTTAGCAAGGTTAGATCAAACAGAATAGAGGGAGAACTAACTTTTTGGATATGGAACAGCCTTGAAGGTAGAAGACAGACAGTGACAGTGAAAGGTCGCATTTCAGACTGGAGGCCTGTGACTAGTGGTGTGCGAAAAGGTTCAGTGCTGAGTCTACTGCTTTTTGTCATTTATGTAAATGATTTGGATATGAACATAGCAAGTATGGTTAGTAAGTTAGCAGATGACACCAAAATTGGAGGTGCAGTGGATAGTGAAGAAGGTTATCTCAGAGTACAATGGGATTTTGATCAGATGGACCAATGATTGGCAGATGGGTTTTAATTTAGACAAACTTGAGGTGCTGCATTTTAGAAAGGCAAATCAAGGTAGGACTTATACACTTAATGGTAATGTCCTGGGAAGTGCTGCTGAACAAAGAGGTCTTGGTGTGCAGATTCACAGTTCCTTGAAAGTGAAGTCACAGGTGGGTAGGATGATGAAGAAGGCATTTGTTATTCTTGCCATTATTGGTCAGTGCATTAAGTATCGGAGTTGGAAGGTTTTTTTGCAGCTGTACAGGCCATTAGTTTAGCTACTTTTGGAATACTCCATGTAATTCTGATCTCCCTGCTACAGGAAGGATGTTGTGAAACTTGAAAGAGTTCAGAACAGATTTACAAAGATGTTGCCAGGATTGGAGGGCTGAATAGACTGGAACTATTTTCCCTGCAGCATTGGAGGCTGAGAAGTGACCTTATAGAGGTACATAAAATCATGAGGGGCATGGATATGGTAAATGGATATGGTCTTTTCCCTAGGGTGGGTGAGTCCAAAACTAGATGGTTTAGGTTTAAGGTGAGAGGAGTAAGATTTAAAAGGGATTTAAGGGGCAAGATTTTCATGCCGAGGGTGGTGCGTGTGTGGAATAAGCCGCCAGAGGAAGTGGTGGAGGTGGTACAATTACATTTAAAAGGCAAGTGGATTGGGTATATGAATAGGAAGGGTTTAGAGGGGCATGGGTCAAATGCTGGCAAATGGGACTAGATTCATTTAGGATATGTGGTCGGCATGGATGAGTTGGGCCAAAGGATCTGTTTCTGTGCTGTATATCTACACGATTCTATTACTCTATCCGAATGTGACTTAAATATGTTCATAGTAGTGGCTATCCAGGCAAGGGACTGGCTACAAGTACAAAGAAAAAAATTGATTTTTTGGTTATTTTAAGAAACGAAACCGAATGAATCTCCACATAGGCGAGGTTATACACAATGTGCTGACACTACATTTATGAGCACAAAAAATTGATGCAATTGGCTGCAATTCAGTCATTGAAATTTCAGATGAAAATGAATACTCTGTAATTGTTCAGTAATCCAAGCTAGGCTGGTCTGAAGAGATTTAGATATTCTTGGTGATTCACCAACAAACTTGGCTCATTGATACAGCATGGAGGGGGAAATTACAGTGTCAGCTTCTTCCCAAAAACCCTATGCAAACCTTGGTCTTAAAACATTGGGTGGTCCTGACTGAACAAGTAGTGGAAATACCTAACAACTCGAGCAAATAGATTATTCAATTATAGTTGGTTATATTTAAGAACAATCTCTGAAATCATCTTTGGATGTTTTAGTATTGGCTCTATTAACCAGCCTTTTGACATGGCAAATGTTTCTCTGGGAAGAAAATATATGCAGTCGGCTTCAAAAGATTGGGCCCTAGCTTGGTTTGGAGACATTCTACAATGATGAATGTCATTGGTCTTAGATCCAATTGACTAAAAATATCCATCTACAGCAGCCACGGAGCAAGACAACTATTTATTCCCTTTGTCGATTTTAGAAACGATGTACATATTTAAGCTTTGAAAAATTTTTTAAAAAGTCAGCATAGGTTAGATCTTCAACAGAATAGTATAAATTACTCACACAAGCCTTGAAGTTCCTGTCTGGTATAACATAAACAGAACAAAATGAGTCAGGCATAATCACTTTGTATAGTACCTTTTGCACTGATTCTCATTATTTTTCGCTAATTAAATCTTGAGTTGGATTGGTAGATTGTTACTTTGTAGTGCAATTATTCAACTAAATTAAAAATAATTTACAACATTGTACCATGAGTAGTACTAAACCACACTAACCTCAGTTCATTGGTTATGAATAGCCAGCACAATCTCTTCTTCAAAAAACCTGTAGGTAAGATTCCTACATTGACAGTTTAGAAAAGATGGCTTTGAGACTGAAGAGCATCCTGTTTGTCATTGACATTTAAAACATTAGTTAAGATGTATTTTCTATTAAATATCCTATACGTAGAATAAATACATGCTGAAGCTAATGCAATCAATTAATGATTGAACAGAAAACATTTTGTCATTAAGAAAAGGAAATACATCCTTGATGGCTTGTTCCATCTAGGATGATATGTGGAACAAGCAAATGAATTCTAGCTCCAGCTTCACAAACATGTTCATAAATTTGGCACGTAGTTTATGATCTTCATCTGCATTTGGAGATTTCATCGACCAGTCAAAAAGATGACATCATGCTTTAGCAATGCCTCCCTAAAGACTTTACTGAAGTTTGACAGAGAAGTTCTTGTTCCTGGTAAAGTCAACAAGAGGCTATCCCACTGGACAAAGGTGACTGCTCAAGTCAGGAGGACAGATCAATTGAATTTAGTTCCAGTGCCAAAGGGGATAAATGATCTGCTCTACTGCCAGGATATGTACCAATATTTTGTGCTCCTATGAGTGTCTGTTAAGACTGTAAGGTTACCATTACAAAGAGCTGTTACCCAGGAGGTTGGGTGCCAGGATCTGTCAGATACCTCGTGTGCAATCAATGACTATCACTTCATAGCAGCTACCAATGTAGCACAACTTGCAGCACAGTGGTTTTCCTCTCACATCTGGCAGTGTTCACACTTAAAACTTACAAGCAACAGCAACACCAACAGCTCATTAGCAAACAAGGAGAATACACTGATAGGTTTTCACAAAAGGCTTTCATGGGACAAAAATGTAATCACAAAAGATATCCCTTCCCTCTCCCCATTTCTGGAGAAGGGTCCTGACCCGAAACATCAATTTTCCTGCTCCTCTGATGCTGCCTGGCCTGCTGTGTTCCTCCAGCTCCACATTGCATTGTCTCTGATTCCGGCATCTGCAGTTTTTGCTATCCCTTTCAGTTGATCTCCCTTTTGAATTCAGCTCTGTTTGCCTGCCCTGGTCAGTTTGGCTTGTGTCAGCTAAAGTGGCTGCCTCACTGCAGAAGATGTGTTGCCCTGGCCAGGCTCCATCCCTTGCACTATGAACTTTTAAAAACAAGCAAGACTGCACATGACTGAGAATTTCACCCCTTACAGTGAAAACGATTGTGCAAGAACTACCTTGTTTATGGAGGAACCTGGTTGGATACTTGAGAGGTTTATATTCTGAAGCATTAAGAAAGAAGTCTATCTCATCAGGTCCAAGCCTCATACATACAATTGGGTTTGTGAATACCTGTCTTTTGCATTTCTGCCTAGCAAGATTGCAATCTTGAACATAATTCCAGTGGACTGCAGTATTAATGAGTATTCATGACAGGTGAATGAATGCAAAAGATGTTCCCAATCATGAAGCTTAGGAATGCCAACCCACATGAAAGGCTCTGAGAGCACAATGGCAAAGTTTTCAGCTGTTGTCAGGAAACAGAATTTTTGCCTCCCACCTGCCCTTCTAAAAGTTTTAGGCAAGCCTGAAAAATCTGGCCCAATGTTTCCCATCATGGAAATCTAGAAGTTAGGAGTAGTTTCAGAAGAAGGAAATTCTAATTTGTGACTGAGATGAGGAATTTCTTCTCTTTCATGATCATTAGCACTTGGAGAAATGGTCTATAGATTAGAACCAGATCTTTCAGGAGTGAAATTAGGAAACAGTTGCTACCAGTTCAGCAGATTGTAGCCTCTTTTTCTAGGAGATTGCATTGACACCACCTGACAAGGCAAATCTAGCCTGTGAAAATACTGGCTTCCAAGAAGTCAAGGAAGCTGAACTTTTGTCTGTGGACCTTGAGACTTGAGTAGTGTCTCCAACAAACTCAGTCTTTCTCCTGTGCACATCACTCCAGTGCATTTGTTCTGCCATCACTGACAAGGATGGCGATGGTCTTCATCTTCTGATTTATTGTCAGCCATAACCGATGTGGCTTTCATGAACATCTTGTCACATGGCAAAACTTCAAGGCTCAAAAAGGATGTATCCACACAGCATTCTCTGCCAAGTGTTTGCCATAGGGAACTGAGTCAGCACCTGAAATAACTGAGTATTTATTCAGCAAGGACATCAACAAGTTTAAATATCCACCTGGCATTCTGCTTGAAATCTATTCTATTACCCTGATCAGTTTCTCAAGCCAAAGAAGCTTCTACTATATTATTGATCTGACAAAACTAAAAAAGTGGCATCAAACTTTTCATATATAGTTTATTCAGCATAATTTTTTTAAAATCTGTACAAGTTTCTATTCTAGGGAAGGATTCAACTTGAAAAGAAAAAAGTAAACTTAACAAAAAGCCCCAAAGACCTGTGGATGCTCAAAATCAGAAACAAAATAAAGAAATTGCTGGAAAAACTCAGCAGGTCTGACAACATCTGTGGACAGAGAGTATAGTTACATTTTCAGTCCACTGAAGCAGGGTTCTGAAGGGTCATTGGATGTGAAATGTGAACTCTGCTTTCCCTCCATAGATACTACTGCATCTGAAGAGTTTTCCCACTAATTTCTATCTTTGAAAATAAAACTTCAGATGTAATTGGGTAAAACACATGACTTGCACCCTGCTCAATTTTTGACTTTCTTTGATGTCAATGAATCACATATTCAGGTGCAGTGTAGATTGAGCATCTTGACCAATTGTGTGTCACTCTCACTGGGCATCCTTATTTAACGTTAGCATTTATGAGTAAGATAAGAAATAATTGGATGTCTTTTCAACAAGGAACAGGAATTGAGTAATTGACAAAGTCAGTAGGGCAAGTTGATCTCCAAAAAGAAATTTGGTAGAATAAGTGACTTTTTCCTGCTTTTAAAATCTTTTGTTAGGGTAGAATAAAAAAAACTTCCAATGGACAATTATATCTATCGGAGATCCTCTAAAAATGGCCCCAGCTCAAACTTAGAGTCAAAGATTTCCTTAATACTTATCCTAGTAATGAACCTAGAAACATTACAGGGATTCTAACTCCTAGCTAGTTATAAAATTGATCCATCATTGATCCGTCATCACTCATTGCGATCACAACCTCGTTACCCCCAGTTAGTCATACTGAACTATGATTCCCCTTCCCAATGCCACCCCTCTCAACATCCAGCCCCACAATGCCCAATGGGCCCCATCCCTGACACTTGAAACCTGAACCTGTCACCCAGCCCACGCCTAAAACCACATTTCATGTACACTCCTCGTATCCAATTTCACCCACCTTATACCCGATCCCCTTACACAAATGGCTCACTATTTCCTCACCAACATGTTATCCTATCCCTTACACACCTGGCACTCCATTTCCTCACCTAACTGCCATCCTACCCCTTTACCTTCTGGGCATTGTACCTCCTGACCCACCTGGTACCCTATCTCTTTACCTACCTGGTCCCCTAATCTCTCACCCACCCACATCATCTTAGTCCCTTTCATACCTACCTGACACATCTATCTCTTCTACTTGTCAAAGAGCCTTTGCATCTTTAATCCCCAGAATTCAGCAGTTACTACTGTTAAAAATTAGGTGCACTTTGCATTGTGCCCAAGTTGGAAGTTTAGGCCAGAAATGCAGAGATCTGGAGCAGGGTAAATTAAATGGTGCAGAGCAGTGGTCCAACCATGAATGTCTCTCCTCGGGAATTCGGCTAAGTGTTTTAGGGCATATTGAAATGAGCACAATGAAGAATTCTGTGGAAGAATGCATTTGGTATGCTACGATTGTGACATACAGTATTGTAAAGCATGATGATAACAATACATTTCATTGAGCATAAAGTTATTATCCTAGGAAAAATGATGCAAAACAACCAGTGAGGTAGATTTGTGAAACAGAATAACGTGACAATTTTCCACCTTCGCTGCCAATCTTTTAAATAGATTTTGAGATCAACGTGACAGCACGTCTGTGCAGGTACAAAGGCAAAACTAATTTAAAAGTACAAAACATACAAAACACAAAGCAATCCATCAAAACAATAATTTCGTGCTTATGTGCAGTGAATTAAAATAATAAATAAGTAGTTATTAAGTGCAGGTTGTGTAAACATAACGTGGTCATGAAAATGATTCCTTTCTACGGAAATGCTCAAAAGAAACTTCAAATAAATGTCTCACCATTTTTAATTCTTTTGTTCTTTCTGAACCTTGCATTCTGAAAACTCTTCTAAAATAAATAGATTGCAAGGACTGAAGGATTTCTGAAGGCGAGTTGCTGGATCATCCGGGAGATATGAAGTAGGATTTTTAATGGGGTGTGGCTGTTGCTCACAAAGATAGAATTTGTCATCTTACTTGAATTGCTGTTGAACTAAATGGCTTGCTAGGCCATTTCAGAAGGCAGTTCATTAAGTATCAATTACATTAGTGTGGGTCTGGAGTTACGTCAGCCAAGATAGTAGACTTTATTTGTAAACAGTTCCGACAAAGGTCACTGGGCTTGAAACATTACCTATGTTTCTCTCTCTGACGAACTGCTTCACTCCTCCATAACTTTCTGTTTTTATTTAGACTTCCAGCATTCATTTATATATAACAGCTGAAGACATCTATATAAAACCACAAATTTCGAAATTTTAACTCCAATCACCTCCATCATTCCCATCTTGGATCTGTCTGAAATTTAGATTAGATTAGATTAGATTAGATTCCTTACAGTGTGGAAACAGGCCCTTTGGCCCAACAAGTCCACACTGCCCCTTGATATATCCCACCCAGACGCATCCCCCTATAACCCACACACCCCTGAATACTATGGGCAATTTAGCTTGATCAATCCGCCTAACCGGCACATTTTTGGACTGTGGGAGGAAACTGGAGCACCCGGAGGAAACCCACGCAGACACGGGGAGAATGTGCAAACTCCACACAGGCAGTCGCCCGTGGGTGGATTCGAACCCAGGTCCCTGGCGCTGAGAGACTGCAGTGCTAACCACTGAGCCACCGTGCCGCCCAACTTTGTGTATCTCTTGGGCCCATTGGAGGCAACTCTGGCCAAGTGGTATTATGGCTGGACTGTTAATCCAGCAACCCGGGTGATGTTCTGGGGACCTGGGTTTGAATCCCACCATGATAGATGGTGGAATTTGAATTCAATAAACATTTGGAATTAAGAGTCTAATGACGACTGTGAATTCATTGCTGATTGTCGGGAAAAACCCATCTGGTTCACTAATGTCCTTTAGAGAAGGAAACTGCCACCCTGACCTGGTCGGGCCTACATATGACTCCAGACCCACAGCAATGTGGTTGACTCATAACTGCCCCCGGGCAATTAGGAAGAGCAATAAAGGCTGCCTAGCCGGCGATGCCCTGATCCTGTGAATGAATAATAAAAAAAATCTTACCCCCTTAAAACTCTTGCAGCCTCTTAAACATAGCCTTCCATAATCCTCCTCCATCACTCATCTCACTGAGACTCCCAAGCCTAGACTTATCTGGGCTCTTGAAGACACTTACATGTTTCAACCTGCATCCTCCCATCACTATTTCACCCATGCTAAACAGATGCCTGATAGTTTTAGCTGTGCTCATTGGTGTCGGGAAAATAACAGTTGTCCTTGATGATCCCCTGTGTTCCATGGTGGCCGCAAGATCATAGAACATAGAACATAGAACATTACAGCACAGTACAGGCCCTTCGGCCCTCGACGTTGTGCCGACCTGTCATACCGATCTCAAGCCCATCTAACCTACACTATTCCATGTACGTCCATATGCTTGTCCAATGACAACTTAAATGTACCCAAAGTTGGCGAATCTACTACTGTTGCAGGCAAAGCATTCCATTCCCTTACTACTCTCTGAATAAAGAAACTACCTCTGACATCTGTCCTATATCTTTCACCCCTCAATTTAAAGCTATGCCCCCTCATGCTCGCCGTCACCATCCTAGGAAAAAGGCTCTCCCTATCCACTCTATCTAAACCTCTGATTATTTTATATGTTTCAATTAAGTCACCTCTCAACCTTCTTCTCTCTAATGAAAACAGCCTCAAGCCCCTCAGCCTTTCCTCGTAAGACCTTCCCTCCATACCAGACAACATCCTAGTAAATCTCCTCTGCACCCTTTCCAAAGCTTCCACATCCTTCTTATAATGCGGTGACCAGAACTGTATGCAATACTCCAAGTGCGGCCGCACCAGAGTTTTGTACAGCTTCATCATAACCTCTTGGTTCCGGAACTCAATCCCTCTATTAATAAAAGCTAAAACATTGTATGCCTTCTTAACAGCCCTGTCAACCTGGGTGGCAACTTTCAAGGATCTGTGTACATGGACACCCAGATCTCTCTGCTCATCTACACTGCTAAGAATCTTACTATTAGCCCTGTACTTTGCCTTCCAGTTACTCCTACCAAAGTGCATCACCTCACACTTGTCTGCATTAAACTCCATTTGCCACATCTCAGCCCAGCTCTGCAGCTTATCTATGTCTCTCTGCAACCTACAGCATCCTTCGTCACTATCCACAACTCCACCGACCTTTGTGTTGTCTGCAAATTTACTAACTCATCCTTCTACGCCCTCATCCAGGTCATTTATAAAAATGACAAACAGCAGTGGACCCAACACCGACCCTTGCGGTACACCACTAGTAACTGGTCTCCAGGATGAACATTTCCCATCAACTACCACCCTCTGTCTTCTTTCAGCAAGCCAATTTCCAATCCAAACTGCTATATCTCCCACAATTCCATTCCTCTGCATTTTGTACACACTTTCCATCTTACTTGCCCTGCTGCTAGCCTTTAAAACCCAGTCCCCAACTCCCAGCTTCCTTACCAGCCTGAACAAATCCACCTTGTATCCCCCACCCCACCCAAACCCAACCTCCCCCCCCCTCTCTTTTATTCCAGAACCCTCATCCCATCCCCCTCTCTGATGAAGGGTCTAGGCCCGAAACGTCAGCTTTTGTGCTCCTGAGATGCTGCTTGGCCTGATGTGTTCATCCAGCTTCACACTTTATTATCTTCCCCCACTCCAAGTGCTTTGTTAGCTGGCTCCAGTGACAAGCTTCACTGCGAACTATATGTAATCTCAAATGTGACAAGTGCTCCCGTCTGACACTGCTGAGATCACAGAGTTGCCAGGCATCTTACTGAATGGCAATTTTCTGAGGCTGCATTTCCTGTCCTGGAGGGGCAAAAGTCCCCTCTTCAGCCTATTAAATTACACATACCCCCTGATGTTTTAACAAGGGTGGGGGTCGGGAAAAGGGAAACATGGTGCCTCATGAAGTCACACTCATGGTGACCTCCCCTCTAATTTACATAGCTCGGGGCACTGGGGGTGGGCTGACGGTTTGTGGTACAGACGTTCCATAAAATCCAGTCCTTGGCAAAAGTGATACAAACTCAAGTGACCACTGTTCAAGAAATGATACTTGTGCAGCTGAATAAAGTTTCATATAAACATCAAATAATCTTAGAACGAATATTGGAATTGGGAGGTCATGTTGTGGCTGTATAGGACATTGGTTAGGCCACTATTAGAATACTGTGTGCAGTTCTGGTCTCCCTGCTATAGGAAGGATATTGTGAAACTTAAAAGGGTTCAGAGAAGATTTACAAGGGCGTTGCCAGGGTTGGAGCTATAGGGAAAGGTTGAGTAGGTGTGGTTATTTTCCCGAGTGCAGAGACTGAGGGGTGACTTTTAGAGGCTAATAAAATCATGAGTGGTATGGATGCAGTAAATAGATGATGCATTTTCCTCAGGTGGGTGAGTCCAAAGCTAGAGATTTAAAGATGAGAAGGGAAAGATTTAAAAGGGACCTAAGGGGTGACATTTTCAGGCAGACGTTGCTGCATGTATGGAATGAATTGCCAGAGGAATTGATGGAGGCTGGTACAATTAAAAGGCATCTGGATGGGTACATGAATAGAGATAATGGGAACTGCAGATGCTGGAGAATCGGTGAGAGGAAGAACAGGTTAGGGAGGCGGGGACGAGCTGGGCTGGTTTTGGGATGCAGTGGTGGGAAGGGGAGATTTTGAAGCTTGTGAAGTCCACATTGATAGCATTGGGCTGCAGGGTTCCCCACCTCCCTAACCTGTTCTTCCTCTCACCTATCCCCTCCTCGCACCTCAAGCTGCACCTCCATTTCCCACCTACTAACCTCACCCCGCCTCCTTGAACTGTCCGTCCTCTCCGGACTGATCTATCCCCTCCCCATCTCCCCATCTATACTCTCCTCTCCACCTATCTTCTCCTCAATACATCTTCTGTCCGCCTCCCCCTCTCTATTTATTTCAGAATCCTCTCCCCATCCCCCTCTTTGATGAAGGGTCTAGGCCCGAAACGTCAGCTTTTGTGCTCCTGAGATGCTGCTGGCCTGCTGTGTTCATCCAGCTTCACACTTTGTTATCTTGGGTACATTATTAGGCTGGGTTTACAGGGCTGACAAATAGGACCATGTTTATTTAGGACATCAGGTCAGCATGGACAAGTTAGACCAAAGGATCTGTTTCTTGCTGTGTATCTCTATGAATCTATGACTCAATCTTTTTGCGTAATAGGTGTAAGTTGCCACAGATAATGTCGTGATGGGAAAAAATACATTAAGTTGTGAGTAAGACACATGTAGATACAAAAAGGGCTGGGGGAAGGTTGCCCTTGCCAGGGTTTGCAAGTAATTTGATTAATTGGAACCATGGGTAATTGTTGATGGTGGATAACACACATAAAGTACCACATGTGATTCTATGGTGGGAGAAAAGCCATTTGGGTGTGTGTGACAATACTTCCAAAGGT
This sequence comes from Stegostoma tigrinum, assembly GCF_030684315.1. Taxonomy (NCBI): domain Eukaryota; kingdom Metazoa; phylum Chordata; class Chondrichthyes; order Orectolobiformes; family Stegostomatidae; genus Stegostoma; species Stegostoma tigrinum. Next base: position 104,435,469 of record NC_081355.1, on the reverse strand, counting down.
AATTTAAGAAAAAAATGATATGGCTGCTCTATTCAGAACTTTGGAAAGGACTCACAGCTGATCTAAATCTGATTAATGCTGTAGATGACTTCGGAATGATTATTTTGGCTCCATGAAGTACAGACATGCAGAATAATGAAAGGATTTCTTTACATTCTTCATCTTTCAGAATTTCTCATGTTATATGGACTCACCATAAGACGATATAAAATACAAATAGGAGTAGACCTTTCAGGCCCTCAACCTTGCTTTGCCATTCAGTAGGATCACAGCTAATCCAACATTTTTCACATTTATTTTCCTGCCCTTTCCACATAACCCTTGATTCCCCTACTAATCAAGAATCTATCTCCACCTTAAATATACACAAGGACTTTGCCCCACAGCTCTCGGTGGTTAGGAGTACTGAGGTCTCACAACCCTATGAGAAAAGAAATGCTTTTTCACATCAGTCTTAACTTAGCAACTTTTATTCTGAGACTATGTCCTCTGGTCTTCGACTCTCCCTCAAAGGAAAATATCCTCTCAGCATTTACGCTGTCAAGCCCTTTAAGAATCCTCTATGGTTCAATGAGATCAGCTCTCATTCTTCTAAACTCCAGTCAGTAGAGTTCCAGTCTGCTCCATTTTTGGTCGTAAATATGCCAGGGGTCACCCTAGTTAACCTCCTCTGAACTGCCTTCAATGATTTTCTTTATAAATAAGGGGACCAAAACTTCTCACAGTACTCCAGATATGGCCTCACTAGCACCTTGGATAGTTGGAGTAAGACTTCACTACTCCTATAATCTAATGTCCTGGAAATAAGGGCCAACATTCCATTAGCCTTCCTGACTATGTTCTCCACCTTGTCCCCACACCTCCTCCCTCACCCCCATCCCAGGCCCCAAGATGACATTCCACATTAAGCAGAGGTTCACCTGCACATCTGCCAATGTGGTATACTGCATCCACTGTACCCGGTGCGGCTTTCTCTACATTGGGGAAACCAAGCGGAGGCTTGGGGACCGCTTTGCAGAACACCTCCGCTCAGTTCGCAACAAACAACTGCACCTCCCAGTCGCAAACCATTTCCACTCCCCCTCCCATTCTCTTGATGACATGTCCATCATGGGCCTCCTGCACTGCCACAATGATGCCACCCGAAGGTTGCAGGAACAGCAACTCATATTCCGCCTGGGAACCCTGCAGCCATATGGTATCAATGTGGACTTCACCAGTTTCAAAATCTCCCCTTCCCCCACTGCATCCCTAAACCAGCCCAGTTCATCCCCTCCCCCCACTGCACCACACAACCAGCCCAGCTCTTCCCCCCCACCCACTGCATCCCAAAACCAGTCCAACCTGTCTCTGCCTCCCTAACCGGTTCTTCCTCTCACCCATCCCTTCCTCCCACCCCAAGCCGCACCCCCAGCTACCTACTAACCTCATCCCACCTCCTTGACCTGTCCGTCTTCCCTGGACTGACCTATCCCCTCCCTACCTCCCCACCTACACCCTCTCCACCTATCTTCTTTACTCTCCATCTTCGGTCCGCCTCCCCCTCTCTCCCTATTTATTCCAGTTCCCTCCCCCCATCCCCCTCTCTGATGAAGGGTCTAGGCCCGAAACGTCAGCTTTTGTGCTCCTGAGATGCTGCTTGGCCTGCTGTGTTCATCCAGCCTCACATTTTATTATCTTCTCCACCTATGTGTTGGCTTTCATGCGCAAGTAGCCCCAACTCCTTCTGTATTGCTTGTCCCCGATAATTATCATCCAAGATACATTTTCTAAGGGATCTGTGTTCATTTTGACCTCTCTCTTCCTTTTCATATGTTTATAGAAGCTCGTATTGCCAGTTTTTATATTTCTTGCTAGTTTGCCCTTGTAATTTACTTTCTTTATTACCTTTTCAGTTTTCCTTTATTGGGTTCTGAATTTATCATAATTTTGGAACTATCACTGACTTTTATGACTACTAAACCTGCCTCATTACCCACTCCCAGGTCCAATATAGACTGCTCCCTAGTTGACCTGTGACATATTGTGCCAGAAAACTATCCCTCATGGACTCTGTAAACCCAATGCTGCTTGATCATTCTTTACATTCATCATCATTTCCAAGTTGATATGTGGTTCTATAGCCAAAAACCCTTCCTGGCACTAACTCTCTTCACTTATCTGCCTCAGATGCATGGTGGCTTACCGCACCAGTGGTTGTGCTTTTCCATGGTCAACAAGTCCCAGAGTGGGACTTGAACCTGGTGCCTGTTGGCTCAGAGTCAGGACCAAGTCATAGCAACTTGCAAAATATTTTGTTCATATTATCGAACAACAATAAATGAAATATTCCAGATACTGTGCTTATAAAACTCAGGAATTGCTGGTTTGAAGTAGTAGGCTGACTTTTTGAGATTTCTCACTGTTCTTTGAGTTTTTCCTGGCATCTTTATTTCTGGTGTAGAGTTCTTAAGAACAGCAGAAACTGTACATTGCAAAATTATGCACAACCTACCTCCTATTGCATATTCAGTGCCTCAATTATCAAAATATATCAGCCAGCCAGTGGTGGAAAATATTTTGCTAATTTCTCAAAGAATTGGATTTAATCTGTCGTGGCCAGGCAATGAAGTTGTAAGCTTAGAAATTAAAAAGAAGTTTCCTACCATTGTGAAAAATAGTTTGAACAGAAATACAACCAATTTTCCGCTGTGAAAATGGGGAAGTTTTAACATGAACATCTGGGTTTCATTGAGGAAGGAATGAATCAGACAAACTGAGTGCATCAGGATGTTGCCCTCAACCTGCTACCCTCAGCATTTCACTGCATTCGTTTAGGCTGGATGCACATAAACCTGTCAGAAGAGGAAGGATGTCAATTTCAATCTGTAATCATTCAATTGCAGCAATATTATCATGAGTTTTGCAGTTCAACTTGGCTCTGCATGTTTACCATACTTCCTGGAGCTATTCACTTAAGATAAAAGAATAAACAGAAATTGACAAAGATAAAAATGGCAGGAAAACATGATTGCTTTGTTGCAGGTTATGTGAGGATTTGCTTCACAGCACTTGTGTTGAGAAGTAATTTTCCATGATTTGGAGGGTATACACGCTTGTGGCCAGATTTTGGCTATCAAGACTTACAACTTGGGTTGGAAAGTTTCCTGACCTGCCGAATACAGTTTTGTAATAAATATCCAAAACATGCAATATTTCCTAAATAAAAACCAAAATAACTGCAGATGCCGTAAATCTGGAACAAAAACAAAGTTGCTGGGAAAGCTCAGCTGCTCTGGCAGCATCTGTGGGGGAGAAAACAGACTTAATATTTCGGGTCTGGTGACCCTTGCTCAGAACTGATGGTGGCTTTGAAAACATAAGTTTCGATGCAGAAAATAGGCAGTGGGTGGGGTAGGGAGTAAACGATAGGATAGAGTCCAAAGAGGGAGAAAGGCAGTTGGACAGACAAAAGAGTTGCTAACGATCAGTCTAGGGGGCGACTGTTAGTGACTAACAACAGGGGGTGCATAGTGGCAGGCTATGTGGTAACAAGGCCTGGTGTGTGGGGTGAGGAGCTGGGACATGGTAGAGTTTAGGCCCTAAAATCTTGAACTCAATACTGAGTCCAGAGGGCTGTAGGGTCCCCATGCGGAAAATGAGGTGTTGTTCCTCCAGCCTGCGCTGGGCTTCCCTGGAACTCTGTAGCAAGCCGGAGACAGAGATGTTGGCCCGGGAGCCAGGTGGTGCATTGAAGTGCTGGAAGGCAACAGGTAGTTCTGGGTCTTTTTTGCGAGCAGAACGTAGATGTTCTGCGAAGTGGTCGCCAAGTCTACACTGCATTTCCCCAGTGTAGAGGAGACCACATTGTGAGCAGGGAACACAGTAGACTAGATTCTTGGAAGTGCAGGTGTAGTGTTGCTTCGCCTGGTAGGTATGTTTGGGCCCTTGGATACTGCGTAGGGAGGAGGTAAATGCATAGGTGTTGCACCTTCACTGGTTACAGGGGAAGGTGCCGTAGGGCTGTGGGGAGGTGCTGGGGGTAAAGGAAGTATGGACCAGGGTGTCCCGGAAGGAACAGTCCCTGCGGAAGGTGGACAAGGAAGGAGAGGGGAATATGTGTCTGGTGGTGGCATCTTGCTGGAGGTGGCGGAAATGGCATCTGCGGGACACCCTGGTCCATACTCCCTTCACCCCCAACACTTTCCATAACCGGTGAAGGTGCAACACCTATGCATTTACCTACTCCCTTCCTAGTATACAAGGGCTCAAACATACTTTCCAGGTGAAGCAAAACTTCACCTGCACTTCCAAGAATCTAGCCTACTGCGTTCACTGCTCACAATGTGGTCTCCTCTACATTGGGGAAATGCAGCGTAGACTTGGCGACTGCTTGCAAAACATCTAACTTCTGCTCGCAAAAAAGACCCTGAACTACCTGTTGCCTGCCACTTCAATGCACCACCTTGCTCCCGGGCCAACGTCTCTGTCTCCGGCTTGCTGCAGTGTTCCAGTGAAGCCCAGTGCAAGCTGGAAGAACAACACCTCATTTTCCACTTGGGGACCCTACAGCCCTCTGGACTTAATGTTGAGTTCAATAATTTTAGGGCCTAAACTCTCCCATGTCCCAGCCCCCCCATCCCACACATCAGGCCTTAACATAGAACATTACAGCACAGTACAGGCCCTTCAGCCCTCGATGTTGTGCCGACCTGTCATACCGATCTCAAGCCCATCTAACTTACACTATTCCATGTACGTCCATATGCTTGTCCAATGACGACTTAAATGTACCTAAAGTTGGCGAATCTACTACTGTTGCAGGGAAAGCATTCCAGTCCCTTACTACTCTCTGAATAAAGAAACTACCTCTGACATCTGTCCGATATCTTTCACCCCTCAATTTAAAGCTATGCCCCCTCGGGCTCGCCGTCACCATCCTAGGAAAAAGGCTCTCCCTATCCACTCTATCTAACCCTCTGATTATTTTATATGTTTCAATTAAGTCACCTCTCAACCTTCTTCTCTCTAATGAAAACAGCCTCAAGCCCCTCAGCCTTTCCTCATAAGACCTTCCCTCCATACCAGACAACATCCTAGTAAATCTCCTCTGCACCCTTTCCAAAGCTTCCACATCCTTCTTATAATGCGGTGACCAGAACTGTACGCAATACTCCAAGTGTGGCCACACCAGAGTTTTGTACAGCTTCACCATAACCTCTTGGTTCCGGAACTCGATCCCTCTATTAATAAAAGCTAAAACACTGTATGCCTTCTTAACAGCCCTGTCAACCTGGGTGGCAACTTTCAAGGATGTTTCAAGCCTTCGTACCACATATCAGGGGGTGTGCAATGGCAGGTTGTTAGTCACTAACAGCCCCCATTAACAACTATTCACCGTCCCAACCTGATTATTAGCAACTCCTCTTTGTCTGGCCAACTGTCTTTCTCCCTCTTTTGGCTCGATCTGATTGTTTACTCCCTACCCCACCCACCTCCCTATTTTCTGCATTTAAACTGACGATTTCCCAGCCACCATCAGTTCTGAGGAAGGGTCACCGGGCCCGAAATGTTAACTCTGTTTTCTCCTCCACAGGTGCTGCCAGACCTGCTGAGCTTTTCCAGCAACTTTGTTTTTGATGCAATATTTCCTCTAGGGATGTGGGATAAAATCATGAAGGTAGAGCTTTGTTGACCTTGAAGATGGTTGTGCTTTGGTGGCTGGTTAAAAGGCTGAGTCCATTCTTTTTATTTGTCATAGCAGTTATTAGGCAGCCTAGTGCTCATCCATCACATCTCTTGAACCATACCCAGCTCCCATGGCCCCTCATACCCTCGAAGCTACCTTAACCACTCATTGAGTATCTGTCATGGGCAGACATCAATAGCCATGTAGATGAAAAGAATAAATGTTTAACTATCTAATTCATTTCTGACTCATACATACTTGATACTTAAAGAAGCTCCTATTCATAAAACAAATACAATACTTTTATATCATTCCACCATAAAACTTCTATGATAACCTGTATCAATGACAATTAATAATTTAATATCCTCCTCAAACTGTCAATCAAACTATGAACTCAGGACTACTTGGTAATGAAATTGTAGCTTTCTAAATTCAGCCAAGCATTTGTAATGGCATAATAATAGTCCTTGAGGAAATGTCAAGCAAGAGGTCTACTGAAACTGCATAGCCAGATTTTCTTTCTAACGTATGCATGTCAATCAAAGCAATTCAGTAGGTTGTTTTTTTAAGTCTCACTGACAGCTGCAGCTGATACTTCTTAAGACTTTAGAAGCAGGGCATTTAAAAGAAACTTTAGATCATGACATTTCTTAAGGGGCTTGGCAGAGTAAATGCTGAGAGGATGTTTCCCTTCAAGAGAGAGTCTGGGACCAGAGGGTATAGTTTCAGAATAGAGGCTGCCATTTAAAACTGAGATTAGGAGGAATTTCTTCTCTCAGAGTGTTATAAGCCTTTGGAACTTCTTGCCATGGAGAACTGTGGAGGCAGAGTCCTTGTGTACATTTAAGAATTACAGAATTCCCACAATTAAATTCAATAGGTGAAAACACAACTATCCGCTACACTGATTCTACCAAAGTGTACTTTAACAGGGCAACAGTCCAGTGATAGTAGCTGCACCCTCAAAGGATATGACCTTCACTGAGGAATTGTAAGCATCATCTCCAATAGGACCACTTATTATTGGATAGTAAGAACTGCCTCTGCTGGAGTATGACATAACACAATGTGGAGTTGGAGGAACACAGCAGGCCAGGCAGCATCAGAGGAGCAGGAAAGCTGACGTTTCAGGTCAGGACACTTCTTCAGAATTTTCAGGATTGTCTGAAGAAGGGTCCTGACCCAAAACGTCAGCTTTCCTGCTCCTCTGATGCTGTCTGGCCTGCTGTGTTCCTCCAGCTCCACACTTTATTATCCCACTTCCTATGGGTAGCATGATGCCCTGTGGGAAATAAATGAAAGTGGGTCTGAATCTTCTAGCAGTGGCAAACATCTTTGTAATGCTGCTCCAGTTCTGATTTTCTTACATTACAGTCACATTCCTGGCTGAGAATCCCAAACTAGGTCTCTCCAGAAATGCAAAGTGCACCAGATGCGAGTCATATTCTGTAGTGCAGGCTGAAAAAGTAAAGCACAATCATGCCTCCTTTTTATGACACCAGCTGCCATATTCTGATATTCATTCACTAACACCCTGAAAATCTTTGGGGCATTCAAATAGCTTTGTAGCCTGTTAGTCAATGAGCGTGAGTGAGCTAGGGTGGAAGAGTTAGTCATGTTCCATCTGGAAAGGGTAGTTATTTGGAAAGTTCTTAGGGTGGCAGATGAGGTTGTGTGGGACAGGTGTTGAAGCTTTGGACAGTGGATGCAAGAGGGTCAGAGGAGAGTTGGAGGGTCAAGGTAGGTGGAGTTTCAGGGAAAATCAGAGGGTCATTGGGTCAGATGGTCAGCAGGGAGTTAAACTATCAAGAGGGATCGAAACATTTGGAGGAATCAGAGAGTTGAGGGAGTCACAGTGTCAGTTTCAGACGATGCAAGGGTCAGGTTTACAGAAAGTGAGAGGAATTAGAGAGTGTGATAAAGCAGAATATCAGGGCTGGGTGACATCGGGTCAGGTGGGGCTGGTCAGAGAGTTGGGAGGTAAGGGAGTCATGGAGGATTTGGAGACTCAAATCCTGAGGATCAGGGGGTCAGAATGTCAAAGGTTTGGGAAGTTCAGAGGATGTGGGATGTCAAAATTCAGATTTCGTAGAGAGGTGGATGGAGTCAGTTTGGAGTCTAGGGATCTGTTGTTATCTAGGAATTGGCTATTTCAAAATTAGTCATGGCTTTCATCTGTCTAAAGTAGGGTATCCCAAAGAGGAGTTGTGAGCTGAATTTTGAGGTTGTGAACTAAGAGGCCTCTATGTGTTTCAGACTCAGTTATAAACGGCTTTGCTCCTTCTATAAGACTGTTCTTGCAGCCTCCTCCTCACCACCACCACCACACACAGTCCTCCTTCCTCCTCTACCCAAATCCCCCCAAAACTTCCTTCAAAATTCTCATTCAGTGATCACAATGATTATCAACCTTTGAAACGGGGGTCACCATTGGAAAACAATTGGAAAGCTTTGGTCTAACATTACCTGGGCAATGCTCCACATAAGTAAAGCAGATTATCATAAGATATAAGAGCGGAATAGGCTATTCGACCTATTGAGTCTGCTCTACTATTCAATCATAGATGTTATGTTTCTCAACCCACTCTGCTGCCTTTTCCCTGTATCCTTTGATCCCCTCATGAATCAAAAGCCTACCTATCCCAGTCTTAAGTAAACTCAATAGCCTGACCTCCACAGCCTTCTGTGGCAATGAGTTATACAGAGTCACCAGCCTCTGGCTGAATAATTTCCTTCTCATCTAAGCTCTAAAGGGTTGCCTTTCACGCTTCTGCACATTCGCTTTATCCAGGCACCTCAGTCTTCTGTAAGTTTCAACAGGATCCCCGCTCATCTTTCTAAACTCCATTGAGTACAGACCTAGAGTCCTCAACTATTCCTCAAATGACAAGTGCTACATTCCCAGATTATTCTCATAAACCTCCCACATCCCTGCTTTTAACTCAGAGATGGAGCAGTTGCAAAGGGGTCGGGGAATTGGGTAATTACTCATCAGAAGTTCAAACTTTCCTGGCATTTCCCATGGACTCAGTCCATTGGGATATCTAAGGGGTCCGGATGCATATCTGGGGGCATAATCACTCTCTGTCTATCCAGAAACAGGAAGTTCTCAAACATGAATATTATCAGGGAAAGATAATTATCATTATATGTATATTTCACTTGCATGTTGTTATCAAATCTGTAAGGGTGAGTGCTGAAGAACAGTTACTGGACTCAGAACATCAACTCTGCTTTACTTTCCCCCACAGGTGCTGCTGACCTGTTGAGTTTCTTCAGAAACATCTCCATAAGTTTTTATTGTGCCATATAACTGATACTTATTTCTGTAATCAAGTAGTTGGAAAATCCCCATCTACCCTTCTCCTATAGCCAGGCACATCAAGAGTCCACTATGTGGACCATCCAGTTCTCTGTTTTTACCTGATGCTCTGAGCTCTTTTTTCCTGAAAGTGAGGTAAAGAAGTGATCCATGAATGTAGAACGGATGGATACAATATGGATGAATGACGATGATTATGAAGGAGATGCATAACTTTCTATAAGAATGAGAATGTCACTGACGCAGGGAATGATGGGGATGTTCATAAACAAGGTGATTAGAATACCCAAAATGTAGGTTCATATGGGGAGTAATGTACTTACGAACATACAAATTAATAGTAGGAATAGTCTACTCCTGTCCGGAAGCCTGATCCAGCACATGGCTCATCTACCCGTAACTTAAGTCTTCGTTCCTACCTACCCCCAATAACCTTTCACCTTATTGCCTAATGAGAATCTAATCACCACTGCGTTTAAAATATTCAAGAAATCAACTTTTACCCACCTTTTCAGGAAGAGAGTTCCAAACAGTCGTGATCCTTAAAAAAAAGTCACCCGATCTCCATTTTAAATATGGGACTCCTTATTTTTAAGCATTAACCTCTAGTTCCATAGAGGAAACACCTCCTGCCACATTTACCCTGTTAAGACCCTTTAGGATTTTTTGCGTTTCAATCGAATCGCCTCTTACTCTTCTAAACCCCAGCGGATGCGGAACTAGCCTGCACAACCTTTACACATAAGGCACCTCACTATTCCAGGTACCAGTGTAGTAAACCTTCTCTCAATTGCCTCCAATGTAATTACATCTTTCCTTCAAAAAGGTGACCATTTTGTTCACAACACTCGAGGTATAGGCTCATCAGATTCTTTACTAGGAGAGTCAAGAGTTATTGGGGATAGGTGGGAATGTGGAATTGAAATCACAATCAATCGATCACATGGTCAGGATCAAGGAGTCATGTGGCTTACTCCAGCTCCTTTTTATATGTATTGCATCCTGCTTATTCCTTCAGATATTCTCCCAAATTCAAGTTCTATCAATTTACAAGCTTGGAGTGTCCCTTTAAACGCAGGAGTCGAATTCTACCTCTTATTGTTAATCAGTTGGGCAATCCAGAAATCATTATCTCTGATACAATTTTAACCTCTTCCAGGGATGCCTAACCTGAAGAAGTTACCCTCCTCCCTCCTCCCTCCAGACCAACCTCAGGAAATCTCTCTCCCATTGCAACTCTATTGTCCACCTATCTTCTTTTCTCTCCATCTTCGGTCCGCCTCCCCCTCCCTCCCTATTTATTCCAGAACCCTCTCCCCATCCCCCTCTCTGATGAAGGGTCTAAGCCCGAAACGTCAGCTTTTGTGCTCCTGAGATACTGCTTGGCCTGCTGTGTTCATCCAGCTTCACACTTTATTATCTTAACCAGAAATCATGCGCACTGTTTTTTCAGAAAGTTATTAACGGAAGCACATTTGTCTGCTGTTCAAATCTGTTTATATTTGCTTGCAATACTTTACCTGTTGCTTAAGGAAGGCAAATTGGCTTATTAGAATGGTATCATCAACAAAGAGACAAAGTCATTTTTAGTATCATTAAAAAAACAAGAATGAAAGAAATCCATTTAATCCTTTGTGCTCCCTTCTGTATTTCCAATGGTTCAGGCTAGCATTGAGCTACACAACAAATTCTCCTAACATTTCTAATTAAATTTTCTTGCCTGGTAAAGCATTCCAAACAGTTATTATGCATTGAGCAAATTATTTTCTACCATGTTAAGTTTACAATTCATTGAGTTATTTTTATGTCCTGAAATATATGTAACCTGAAAGAATGAGAGTGTTACCTTGTCTGGAAAGAGGGGAGTTACAGAATTTATACAAAAAAAAACCCCAGGTTCATTCAGTTTCCATCCTAGTTACAATGACCTTAAATTCTGATCAAGCAGTGAGTAAGCATGTTTTCCTCCCATCTCTGCCAAGTAGACATATCATGGAGGGGTATTTTGAGGTATTCCTCTCATTTCCTTCATGGGTTTTATGATTAGGTAAGGTAATGCAAAATCCATTCAGCAATTAGACACGCTGTCAGGATTCCAGTCGAGATGACTTATTCTTCTGGCAATTTTCTCTTATAAATTGCATAAATGAAGTCAAATATATAGCACTGAAACAAATTACTTAGCTCGAAATAATCAGTGCTGCTGTTCATACTTCATAGCGGTCTCCTCCCATTTAATAAATCTCAGCATTTCTTTTATTGATTCATAGAATGCGGCATCTATTACCCATACTTCATAGCCCTCAAGAAGACGATGATGAGCAGCATTCTCGATCTGCTGCAGTTCACGTAATGCAAATAGTCAGAGCGCTGTTAGGGAGTCATTCCACGATGTTCACGAGGCGCAGAGAAGGAACAACTATATATTTCCAAGTTAGGTTTGTGATTAACTTGGAGGAGAACTTACCGGTGGTGGTGTTGCCGCCATACACCTGCTCTTGTTCAAAAACAAAGTTGCTGGAAAAGCTCAGCAGGTCTGGCAGCATCTGTGTGGGAAAAAAAATAAGAGTTAATGTTTCAGGTTCTGTGACCCTTCCTCGGAACAGGACCCGAAACATTAACTCTGATTTTTTTTCTTCACAGATGCTGCCAGACCTGCTGAGCTTTTCCAGCAACTTTGTTTTTGTTCCTGATTTACAGCACCCGCGGTTGTTTCGGTTTTTACCTGCTCCTGTTCTTCTTCTCAGTGGGTGGGGTCATAGACATGGGAAATGTTGTACCTTTCCTTTCAAGTAATTGTCCATTTTTGTTCTGAAAACCCCCAAGCTACTTATTTCAATCACTTAATAATTTAATAAATTACACACCCAGCACTTTTTCTGGGTACAGAATTTTTCCTGTATGTATTTATTAGATTGTTAGTTACTCTGACATCCAGACCAGACATCCAAATTTTTAGGTCTGGAATCTTCCTTGCCAAAGAAGAACAGCCTAATTCAACAATTAACACAGGCTATTGTGGAGTGGGTAAGCACTGAAACCACACCCCCTTTTCAACAATAGCTTCCAAGTTCTATTATTTAAAAGTTGCAGAGCCACTTTGACATTACTGAGTAAAGGTAGGGATGTCCCTCAGGATCTTATCTCTTTCAATTAAGTCACCTCTGGCTCTTCTAAACCCGAGAGAATACAAGTCTGAGATTGTAGGGACTGCAGATGCTGGAGAATCTGAGATAACAAGGTGTAGAACTAGATGAACACAGCAGGCTAAGCAGCATCGGAGGAGCAGGAAAGCTAATGTTTTGGCCTAGACCCTACTTCAGAAAATTTTCATCTGAAACATCAGCTATCTTGCTCCTCTGATGCTGCTTGGCCTGCTGTGTTCATCCAGCTCTATACCTTGTTGTCTCAGGATACAAGTCTGCATGCCTTGTCTTTCTTGATAAGGCAATCTGCGCACTGGAGGCATTTGTCTAGTACACCTTCTCTGAACTGTTACCCAATTCATTAACATCCTTCCATACGAAAGGTGACCAGTGCAGTACACAACACTTGACATGCGGTTGTATCAATGCCCTTTATAACTAAAGCATAGCCGTCCTACTCTTGCAATCAATTCCCCTCAAAATAAAACAGAATATTCTATTAGCTTTCCTGATTACTTGCTTACACACTAATCTTCCATTAATCATGTACTTGGACATAGAGAACTCTGCAACCTCTCACCATTCAGATAATATGCTTCTCTTTTAATCTTGCTGCCAAAATGGACAATTTTATACTTTCCCACATTGTACTCCACTTGCCTAATCTTTGCCTACTCACTTATCCTATCCAAAATCTATTGGAGGTTACTTATGTCCTCTTCACAACTCATTTTCTTACCTGCTTTTGTGTCATCAGCAAAGAACTAAAGGGTTGCAACTGCTAGATAAACTGCAATAACAGTTGATGATTATAACCTAATCCGTAAAACAAAACATTTTTTCTGTCACCCTCATAAATTCAAAAGGGATAGAAAATGGGAGCATGAAAGGAATGCAAGTAGCCAAGGAATGAATAACTGGGAAAGTTCAGAGGTTTTCATTCATCAGAAGAGAAAGTACTGATAGTAGAGGTGAAAATTAGAAGTTGAGGTGTTTCCATTTAAATAAGATGGGACACATTCCCCCAGAATGCTGGAAGTTGGAACTTCCAGGTGGGAAATCCATGGTACTCAGTATCTGCTGGATATAGCAAGGCAGAGATGCTGTAAGCATTCAAGTAGAAGCAAAGTGAGTGAAGCAAGCCATGAACCCTGAAGTTCCCTCTGGTTGAACTCATGAGATGTGGTTTGTCCCTGTGTGTAAAGTGTCTAGGCAGCAGCATTACAATGCAAAGTTCTGGTGTCCTCCAAAGTGCAGCATAGGAGAACTGTATTACAAGCAGGCTGAATGATGCAGTGAAGCTGGTACAGGTTCGGTGTCAACATCCATGGACAAAGTGTGCGAGTAGTCACAACCCATTCAGCCTAACCTGAGATGTTGAGGGCTGTTGTCCAAGATGGAGATGTGGAGGAGGAAGTGACAAGATAGAGCCAAAAGGTATTCACTTTCACTTTCATGTTGGGGACCGTCACCTTCAAATTTCTATCTGGCATGTAAGAGAAAAGGAAACTGCATATCAATGATAGTATCAGAGAATTTGGGAACTGCAGATGCTGGAGAATTCCAAGATAATAAAATGTGTGGCTGGATGAACACAGCAGGTCACAGTGGCTGAAGCTGGACTCGTCCAGGCAAGTGGAAGAGCTTTCTATCATACTACTAATTTGTACCTTGTAGATGGTGGACAGTAGGTGGGGAGTCAGGAGGTGAGATGCTGCTTGACCTGCTGTGCTCATCCAGCCTCACATTTTATTATCTTGCATATCAATGAGGCAAGATTTGATACTAATAGCATGCGAATAGTGAGATCCTCAACTCACTGTTCAAAAACAGTTGTAGAATTGGGCTTTTCATTTTCTTCTTTTCTGATTTTGCCATATTTTCCCAAATGACTCATCAATACTCAGGTTGTTTGGTGGGCAGGGAAGACTCTATCCTTTGTGTTCTACCAGGCTGGTGAACTTTAAAGTTCAATTCAAATTTTATTCAAAGATCAATATAAGCTTGAATCATAGTTTCTTATTTCCATCTGTTATTGTGCAAGCCTTTGTCTACACACTGACTTTAGTAATTTCAGATCTGTGTTATACTCCATTTTTAATAGCATAGGATGTTTGTGATGTAGGGTACATCTGTTTATGCACATTTGCAGGTGGGCGATAGTTTGGATGGAGGTTTTTCATTAGTAAATTTGATGCTAGCTTTCAGACCCGAATTGGATTACAATCCTTTCGTATGCCTTCTACAAGTAACCTCACACGTTATCTATAGCAATGTAAGCCATTACCCACAGGGGCCCTCACTGCCATCAGATAATTTCAATTGTGTTTAGTCTAAAATTATAATCATAAGAAAATCTGCCAGCTTCTTTTAAGCAGCAGAAGTGGGAACCTTGATGATGATGATTTATGTCTGTCAAGTGCCATAGTAATCAATTAATTTTCTAAATCAAAAATCACTCCCAGCTTCACTTAACTTGCTGTTTCAACAACAAATTTCAGACTTTTAAGAGCTAGATATGCAATAACTGGCCAATTGCACTATGGGACAGGTGTTCTGGGCAGGCTTTCCTGTAGCTGTTCAAATTAGAGGGAAGGCATGGATCACAATATTCAGTGTTGACATGTTCCCCTGGCTATGGACACAGCTGAGATTAAAGTTAAATGGTCGGAATTGCAAAACCATGTCTTAAGTGTAAAATACTTCACTACAGTTCAATGGAGCAGCTCTAGTTTAAAAAAAAATTATCCTACATAAGGTGTCGAGCTGGATGAACACAGCAGGCCAAGCAGCATCAGAGGAGCAGGAAATAATGCTGCTTTGCTTGCTGTGTTCATCCAGCTCTACACCTTGTTACCTCAGATTCTCCAGCATCGGCAGATCCTACTTTCTCTCAATTATCCTACAAAATATTTTGTCTTTTGCTACATTTTGGTTGGTGTTTTTGACATATTACCTTGTTGTAATGGCTTATAATCCTGCTTTTGAAAGAAAATTAATTCTTTAAGAATACTCATTTTGCAAAACATTACAATGTAAACTGGTTATCATATCTGAATGCAAATAATAAATACATTATGGCCTTTTTAGGACTATGATTTCTGTGAACACAAATGATGTAACATTTATGCCACTGGAAGTATTAGTTGATATTACCTTCTAAACTAAAACACCTTGTTCAGTACATGGGTAGCAATACTACAAAGTTGTCTGAAGTTTGTAATTCCAGCATCATCTTCAACTTTCTTGAATGAGAAGATTTGGGAGGTCTTCCTTTGTGAAAGGTTGAGATGGAAGTTCTGCACACCTTTCCTTGCATATATCTGGTTCGACTGGATTTTTCACGAAAAGCTCTATTATCTATTTACAATGGTCAACCTGTCTACTGAACTATCTGTTGAGCAGGATAATTCTGTTTATCATCCTCCAAACCAATAACATTCCATGGCAGCAGCTCATGGAATGCTGTTTTTTTTAAAATTACCGTGGGGCATGAGTATCACTGACAAGGTCACAGTTTATTGCTTCTCCTTAGATGCCCTTGAGAAGATGGTGAGCTGCCTTCTCAAACCACCGCTGTCCATGTGCTGTAAGTAAACCCACAACATCATGAAGGCAGGGATTCCAGGATTTTGACCAAGTGAGACTGAAGGTAGAGTGATATTTTTCAAAGCCAGGATGATGACCACTTCAGAAGGACATATGCAGGTGGTGGTGTTCCCATATATTCACTGCCCTTGTCTTTCTAGATGGTATTGGTTGTGAGTTTGGAAGGTACAGTCTAAGGATATTTGGTGAATTTTTGCAGATGGCACATACCACTACTGAGCGTTGGTGATGGGGTGACTGAATGTTTGTGGATGTGATGCCAATCAAGCAAGGTGTTTTGCCCTGACGTCAAGTTTCTTGAGAGTGGCTGAAGCTGGACTCGTCCAGGCAAGTGGAAGAGCTTTCTATCATACTACTAATTTGTACCTTGTAGATGGTGGACAGTAGGTGGGGAGTCAGGAGGTGAGTTACACACTGCAGAATTCCTAGATGCTGAGCTGCTCTTCTAGCCATCATATTTATAATGCAAGTCCAGTTCATCTTCTGTTCAATGGTAATGCCAAGAATGCTGATAATAGGGGATTCAGTGACAGTAATACAACAGAAAGTCAAGAAGTGGTTATTAAATTGTCTCTTATTGGAAATGACCATAACCTGATATTTGTGTGGTGTGAATGTTACTTGCCATTTGTCAACCCAAGCTTGGTTATTGTCCATTTCTTGCTGCATTTGGATATGGACTGCTCCAGTATCTGAGGAGTCACAAATGGTGCTGAACATGTGCAATTATTGGTCAATTTCTCCACTCCTGGCTTTATTTTAGAGAGAAGATTGGTGAAGCAGCTGAAGATAGTTGGTCCTTGAATGCTACCCGAAGGAACTTCTGTAGAGATATCCTAAAATGACTAATCTTAGCAACCACGACCATATTCTATAACCCAAAGGATTCAGTAGTAGTAATACAATTGAATGACGGTTGTTAAATTATCTCTTACTGGAGATGGTCATTGGCTGGCATTTGTGTGGCACGTGTTTGTTTCCCCGGTTTCAAGTTGACCATAAGTCATAGGAGTGGAAGTAAGGCCATTCAGCCCATCAAGTCCACTCCGCCATTTAAATCATGGCTGATGGGCAGTTCAACTCCATTTTCCTGCGGTCTCCCAGTAGCCCTTGATTCCCTCTGAGATCAAGAATTTGTCGATCTCTGCCTTGAAGGCAGCCAACATCCCGGCCTCCACTGCACTCCATGGTAATGAATTCCACAGGCCCACCACTCTCTGGCTGAAGAAATGTCGTCTCATTTCAGTTTTAAATTTGCCTCCTCTAATTTTAAGGCTGTGCCCACGGGTCCTAGTCTCCCCGCCTAATGGAAACAACTTCCTAGTGTCCACCCCTTCTAAACCATACATTATCTTGTAAGTTTCTATTAGATCTCCCCTCAACCTTCTAAACTCTAATGAGTACAATCCCAGGATCCTTAGCCGTTCATCATATGATAAACCTACCATTCCAGAGATCATCCATGTGAATCTCTGCTGAACACGCTCCAGGGCTGGTATGTCCTTCCTGAGGTGTGGGGCCCAAAATTGGACACAGTATTCTAAATGGGGCCTAACTAGAGCTTTATAAAGCCTCAGAAGCACATTGCTGCTTTTATTGACAAGGGATCTACAAATTTTGCAAGATAACCAAGACCAACTTCACGTAAAAATTCCCACAAAGCTATCCCACACACCCACTAAACACCTCCCAGCCCTTTGAAAGCTTACTGTACTGCAGCAGATAACAAAGTAAAACTGCAATACATACAAAGGTAACAACTGAACACTGTATCTTGGTGATGACAGGAATGTCTGAGAATATGTGACATAAATGGCAAAACTTACATCATTCATCCCGAGTTTCAGTGAAGCCTTCAGATTCACCTTGATCCACCTTTGTTGCTGGGCCTCGAGATTATAATTATGGCCAGATCAAAATGTTTAATAGCCTAAAACTAATGTGATTTCCCACTAGCTTTGTTCAAAGATTTGCTCCCCTTTGATGCCTAATCGTGTAAGCAGAGCATTGTCTCATTGAAAGATTTGAAAAATGCAAACAGTTATGAAGTGTTCGTCCTAAATTCCTGTTCAGATATGAGTTTGATGGAGAGTTACTGAACTAGCATTCTAACTAACATTCTTGTCAGTTGCATGGATTAATCAAAAGAACTAGCTCCAGGTCCTGTAATGACCAACTATTAAAATCACATTTTGAGGAATAAGTTGCCAAGCTTCCAATGTTTTACTCATGTCTCCAGGAACTGTAGATTAATCTTGTAGGCTCTCCTGCTTCTACTGTGGACTCTTGTACTATTGGGGGAACTGGTGGTTGGGTGGTTTGCCCAAACTAATCCATCCCTTGATCACTAAGGATGTAAGTGTCTTTTACATGTGTTGGTTCTCGACTTGACGTGTGATCAATCAAGATGTTGGTTTTGAATCTGGAGCTAAGTGGTGGGGTGGGGTGGGTGGGATGAGGGGGACCATGCATTGAAGCACAGGAAGTGGCAGGGCGTATTACAGATTTGGACAAGTGATTAATTCATCCAGTTCTCTGTGGTTGGCTAGTGATAGATATGTATGTAACTGTAACCAGTTCTCCATATAGTCACAGTCAGCCATCTGTGTGTCAACAAACTATTTGGTCCTTGAGTTGCACTGGAGGAAAGTGTAGTCAAATTTCTAACCTTCTAATAAACAAGTTTCGAGTATCTCAGTTTTAATGCAGTTATGTCCTGCGATGAAACTTGGCAGAAGACATCTAACTGCTCTTGGCAGCCTTTTTAAGAAGTACACTTCCAGAACAGTGCAATCAAATTATTTCATCTGGGACATGTAGATTTCATTTATAAAGTGACATTTCCCTCACAAAAGGAAAATCTCATCCAACATTGCTTGTTTTGCCCATTGGTAATGAATTCAGCTGAATATCAGCAAACAATGTGCTGAATTTGCATGATTTTGTGTCAGGTGTTTTCCTCCAGGCTGTGCTTGGGTTTCACCTGAACTGCTGTGTAACAGATAACAGTGTGATAGGAGTTAGAAAGTCCTTTTGCCAAAGTGCAATGCATTCTCCCATACATGTACAAAAATGTTTTTTTTTAACCATGGCACGATTTCCAAGGTGAAAAACAAATTTCCATAAATTTGATTCAAAAAAAGAAATGTGAAAAGGAAACAAAATCTATATACATTCTGCTGTTTGTAACTCCCCACCCAAATCATGCTCCACCTCGTGTTTTCATTTATTTCTGCAATTCTGTTCATTCAAGTTGGAATGATCCTCTACAGTTCTGATCCCAGAACTTCCTCTCCTACCTGAACCTACAGTAATGTATACTGGAGGAATTTGAAATGGGACCTGTCCTCCCAGGTTTCTATGCTATTAGAACCATAAAAAATTTAAGAGTGTGAGCTCTCCCTCTACCTTTCTAACTCTCTTTCAAAAATGGAAATGGAGGCATTCCTAGAAGGTTGCCAAACAAATTCCCAGATCATTTTCTCATTTATGGAGCTGAGGTACAGCCAGCAATGTGGTAGTATAAGAGCAGGAAATGGTGTCAATATCCTTCTGACCCATACTTGGTCCATGTTAACTTCCAGTGGGAAAGGAGTTGATTATGGAGGGGTGATCATTCTTCTACCAATTCCTCCATCACAAAATCATTATAGAAGGTACACCTGCCAAAACTAAGGCCTCTCCTATAAATCCAGTGGGATTAATCATCACTTAAATACAGGATTCCAAATGCAAGGAAGCACTGAAGCAGCATTTCACATCTTAGGCCCCATCAGTTTGTTTACTTCCTCATTAGTAGAGGACCAAGGACCTAACAAAAACATCCACTCAGTCTCCAGGACAGACTAGTAGCAGCAGTACTGGAAAGAGTGCAAAACCATGTTATGTAAACAATCTGTCCTTAGGATCTGGAACTGAGCCATAAAGGTAGGCCAGGGGATATTTTTTTCCCCTGCTAGACTTCCAACTTCAGCAGTGCAATAGCGTCGCCTGAATTTTAACTCAAATCTATACTTGCCAAGTTAGGAACATTATCTTGTCAGAATCACAACAACAACACTTATGGATCTTTAATGTTACAAAAAGTCACAGTCACATTGTGCAGGGGTATAATACTAGCTGGCAGAAATCAGAGAAAATGCATTAATGGATCTTTGATTGGCAGGATGTGGCAAGTGGATTCCTGCAGAGGTCTGTACTGGGGCCTCAACATTTTACAAATAACATCAATGACTTGGCAGGGAGGAGCGAAGGTGTGGTAGCTAAATTTGCAGATGACATCGAGGAAACTATTAAAGTATATTGTGAAAAAAGACATAAGGAAGTTGTAGGCAAATATAGATCAGTTCAACGGACAATATCTGACAGATGGAGTACAATTTGGCAAAAGTTGAAGTTGTTCACTTTAGCAGGAAGAATGAAAAACAGTCTATTACTTAAAAGGAAATAACTACAAAATTTTGAAGTACAGATGAAGTTAGTTCTGCTGAATCAGTCTTAAAGAGTTAGAAGGTAATCAAGATGGCTAAAGGGGTGCTATCGTTTATTACAAGAGGAATTACATTTAAAGTAAGGATGTTAATCTTCAGTTAGATGAGACATTAGAGACCAAATCTCAAATATTGCGTGTAGGAGGTTTACTGGATTTATACCTAGATTCTGTATGTTGTCTTATAAGGATAAACTGGACAATCTAGACTTGTTTCCACGAGAAGTTGAGAAGAGTGAAGGGTGGCTTGATTGAAGTGCATAAGTTCCCGAATGGTCTTGACAAGGCTGAAGTAGGTCGATTGTTGTTCGGCAAGCTAATCAAAGATTATCGGGGTAGACAGGAATATGGAATTCAAAATTCAAACAGATTATCCAAGATATTATTGAATCAGGAGCAGGCTCAAAGAGTCTACTTCTGTTCCTATTTTATATTAAACAAATGTACAACAAAATATGGGGCCAGTACATTAAAGATATTATGTTAGATGAACAAAAACTGGGCCAAATGATAGGTTTTAAAAGTGTCTTAAAGGGATAAAGCAAGATAGAGAGGTGAAGGTACGTAGACAGTCTGGGCCAAGGCAACTGAAGTCACACTGACAAGTAATGCAGTGATTATACTCTCAAGAGATGAAAATTAGGGGAGTGCAAGTATCAGAAAGAGCTTTGCATCCAGAAATTAAGAAATATGGACGAATGAGGCCTTATGATGAGTTTAAAACAATATGATGATTTAAAAATCAAGGTGATGTCTGACCATGAGGCAATCACCACATCTTTGTGTTTAAAGACAAAACTCAAATGTGGTATGTTACTGACCAGGTGGTGGACCACCTGACTTAAAACAACATACTTTAGATCAGGAAACAAAGGTTGATTTATTTTGCTTTAAGAATCTGGAAGGAGCTATTATTATGAATTGTGAGATTTATGAAGAGTTACCTATGATGATTTGAACAACCGGGCAAATTTCTAATCCAATCCCTGAACAAGTGCAGGGGAGGGAATGCCCTAGTGATATTATCACTGGACTGTTAACCCAGAGAACTAGAAAGTGTTCTTGGGACCTGTGTTCAGATCCTGCCAGAGCAGATGGTGGAATCTGAATTCATTAAATGTCTGGAATTAAGAATCTAATGATGACCATAAATCCACTGCTGATTGTTGGGGAAAAACCCATTTGTTTCACTAATGTCCTTTAGGAAAATGAACTGCCATCCTTACCTGGTCTGGCCTACATGTGACTCCAGATGGCAGCACTGTGGTTGACACTCAATTACGGATGGTCAATAAATGCTGCCTGGCCAGCGATGTCATCATCCCATGAATGAAATGAATAGACAGCAGCAGAACAGATGAAATGTTTATTCCACACTACCCAAATAAGCCAATCACACCGGATTTTTCATGACTGGCTTTATTCAATTTTCATAAATAGGTCTGGCAACTGGAAGATACTGAAGTGTAGGGAAAATAAAATAATATATACTTGTAGTTCTTAACAAATGCAGCTGCTGTTAAAGGGGCCCACATGAATCTTTTCCAGTGCACGACAGAAAACCCACTTAGAACAAGGCAGATATTCTGTAAACAAAATATTTCAGATATTGGAAACTAGAAATAAATCCACCGAACAATTTCTATTTTTTTAATTTCAAGAGAAAGATCACTTCTAACTAAGACAGAGTTAACTGCTGATTGTTAAAATAAAAACATTTCAGCCCTGTTTAGGGGTGCACGTAAGCATGTATAAGCTGTATACCTCATAGAGCTGGAATAAAGGTCATAAATTTAGCCATTGGAGATCTACTTTGTTGCTGATGATCTATGGAAGTTGTCCTGAGTTGTGGTTCAGCCAGACAGCAAATCAACACTGGTGGCTCCATGAATAAACCTGAAATCCCTGGTGGAAAAGGGCCAAACTTTAAACAAAGGCACAGTTACAGGCTGAAAAAGCCTCAAGTGAGTGAAGTAAGCTTGAATTGAGTGTAACCATCATAATGAGAGACATGACTCCAACAAAGATCTAAGAGGTTTGTGACAACATAATTAAGTGACAAAAGGGCAATTTAGAACTTAAAAGTAAAGAGCTAATAGAAGATGGAAGTTATGAGACCACTGATGCTGAAGAAATGACAGGAAATTCAATATTTAATACTAGGGAAGAATTCAGGATGACATCCAGATAAATATGAAGTGATACATTTTGGAATGTTAAATTCAGGTGCAAATTATAGAATAAATGGCAAAATCCTTAGGTGCATTGACATAGAGGGCTCTGGGTGTACAGGTCCACAGATTTGGCCTGCTAAACCTGTGCCAATTCTAATCCTTATTTAGACCCGCTGCTTGTTGCCCATGCAGGGCATTTATCCCTCTTTTTGCCTCACATTACTGTATCTATCAAGATATGTCTTAAACATTGCTAATGTGACTTCTTTCACCACCTTGACTGACAGTGTGTTCCCCTGTATGAAAAATTTTCCCTTAAACTTTCCCCCCCTCTCACGTTGATCCTGTGCCCTCTTGTGAAGTTGTATTTTCCATGGTTAAAAAGTCTCTGACTATCCACCCCTATCTATGCCTCTCATAATTTTGTAGATCTCTACCAGCTCACCTCTCAGCCTCCGTCTTTCCAATGAAGTCAATCTGAGTTTATTCAACCTCTCCTCATAACTAAAACCCTCCAAACTAGGCAACATCTTGGTAAACATCTCTGCAACCTCTCCAAAGCATTCTCATCATTTTGGCAATGTGGCGAGCAAAACAGCATGCAATATTCCAAATGTAGTCCAACTAAAGTTTTCTGCAGCTGTAACATAACTTGTCAACTTTTATATTCGATGCCCCAGCTGATGAAGTCAATCGTGCTGTATGCCTTCTTGAAGACCTTATCCACCTGTGTCGCCACTTTCAGGGATGTGTGGTCCTGTACGCCCAGATCGTGCTGTATGTCAACAATTTGCCACATAAACTGCTGGCATGTGGTACAGATTAACATCGATGAGGCATGGTGCTTACATAATACTTTTATCCCTTTCACTGATCCCTGCCGTCAATCGTGTCATAGTGCCTAGTTTTGTGTCTGCAATAAGAGGTAAAATAAGACACAAATACTATGAGGCTGTAAGTTCTGAATGAGGGAACAGTGCACAGAAGGACAAGGAAAGTCTGTGAGCATCCAAGTAAGTGTAAACTGAGTGATTAAAAAGTAAGCAAACCAGGAGTCCTGAGATGTACCCTGGATGAATGCATGAGTTGGGTGCTTGTTGCCACGTGTAAAGCGTGCTGGCAGAAGCATTACAATACAAGATCTTGATACTGTGTAATGAAGCAAAGAATTGTATCAGAAGTACAAGATGGTCCATGATGTTGTGGTGAGGCTGCCATATGTCGGATGCCAACTTTCATATACATGAGGTGTGGGCAGTCATTGACCGTGCATGGTGACCTAAAGTGTTGATGACTGCCATCCAGGATGGAAGCCTGGAGAAGAAAGCTACAAGCTGGAGATACCAAATAACCACTCTGACTTTCATGTTTGGCATTCTCAGTATCTATCTTCTGTTGAGGGGAGAATGTGAATCTCAATATTAATGAAGCAGATTGATGCAGTACTAATGGCATGCAAATAAACCTCTCACTAATTGTGCAATATTTTCATCTCATCATTCAAAATTTGGTTCTAGAATCAGACTTTATTTTCTTGACAAAAACTGAAAGAATCGCAGATGCTGGAAATCAGAAACAAAAACAAAAATTGCTGGAAAAACTTGGCAAGTCTGGCAGCAGCAGTGGAGAAAAAGCAGAGTGTTGAGTCCTGTGAGTGTTTTTCAGAACAGGTTGTGAGGCAGTCTACACAATTGATTACCACAAGGTACATTTATTGCCACTTTCCTCTTTGAGCATAGGGATCTACAGGATTCATTTGGTCTGATGTGGTAGAGAAAAATCATTTGCTAGTATTGTCAGAGGGGTCTCTTGTCTCCACAGATGCTGTCAGACCTGCTGAGTTTCACCAGCAATTTGTTTTAGAATTGTATTTAATTGGTGAACTTCTCTTTGTTCCCCATTATAACTTGTCATGTTTGTTTCTTCACCAATCTTTCTCAGCAGAATCTGTAGTATCAGTATCAAAGGTGTCAAGGAAGAAGATATCCTCAAATAGTATGATGAGGGAGTCAACATGGCAGTTGTACAAATGACACAATCACTCAGAATAACTGAAAACAGTCAATGTAACAAACAAGTTATACGATATCAAGAGGCTACACACTTCTACACAGCTTTTCCATTAGATTGATAATAAATATCTATTTAGGCAAACTGAAGATGTGGGGCATATAACTTCCTGGATGCCATCACTGAGATGGGATTACCAATGTTCACAAATTCAGGACAGTCAAAAAGAAATTTCCTGGTTCAGGACATAGATACAGATATAGATATAGATACATACATGTATTGTTGTATTGTGCTTCTGTATCAAATTTGTACATTATTTTATATCAAATTTTATATTTATAAAACAGCAACATAATAAAACTGATTGTTTCCAATAGAAAATCTCTTGACTGAAATGTTAAGATGTCAACAATGAACAGTGAGTAAATCCTACCAAAAACAGTGGAGGTGAAATTAATTAAATTTCTTCAAGTACCTTTTCAAAATTCTGCAGCCATTTTGCTATCTCACAAAATACAGACATTTATTATTAAACACGATGCTGCATTTTGGAAAGGCAAATCAGGGCAAGACTTATAAACTTAACGGTGAGGTCAATACAAGTGTTGCTAGAAGAAAAAACATTTGTTACACAATATTTATTACATGTCAACTAAGTACAAGTCACAATGATATAACTGACATTGTTACAAAGGCTATGGAGAGAATCTGAGCTTTCGGTCATACCCCTTTCAGTTCCTAGGCTATTAGCCACAATGGTCTGTAAGGCATCATTACAGAGGTTTCGGGCCTAGACCCTTCGCCTAGGCCCAAAACATCAGCTTTTGTGCTCCTAAGATGCTGCTTGGCCTGCTGTGTTCATCCAGCTCCACACTTTGTCATCTCAGATTCTGCAGCATCTGCAGTTCCCATTATCTCTGATCATTACGGAGGGGTGTGTATGGCATTTCTCAGTATTAACCATTCCACTCCCTTACATCCTTACAATTAAATGCACTTCCCCTTGGCAATTAAAATGTTCCTTGTTTTGAGTCCAATTGTTTTGCTAATATGTTTCTGAGTGAATTCTTAAATGAACAGCAGAAGAAACAAAAGAACAGGTTCATGTAAGGATGGCAAATTCTGGATGAGTGAACAATAATTCAAATTTAGATGAATAGTCCAAAAGAAAGTTTCAAATTTAAACATCTTGAAGTAAAATGTCCTTTAATAAAACCAAGCATTGCGCCAGATATACTTTATGGAAAGGTATGTTTCTGATCATTCGGGGAGTCTGAATGGAATCTGAGGTGCAGAGGGAATTAGATGTTTCAAAGGAAGGAACATTAAACAAAGACATGCAAGATCCCTCAGCCCTAGTTGTCCTAATGCCCCTGTTCACTGGGCACCTCCTTTCCCCAGACATTATTGAATAACTCATCAGCACAAACAGACTTGGACACAGAGGTCAGGGAAAGAACGGGGATATGTAGAAGATGGGCAATGATGTCACCATAATTCAGAACCCTGTAAAAGCCTTGCCTCTTTTGCTTTCAGATGCTGCAGTAGGTCTCAGCACATACATCTGTGCGACCATGAAGTTATGTCTCATACTGGAAAAGTTACATTCAGTGCTCCACAGAGAGAGACAAATATCAGATGCACAATTGAAACAGTGCCATTTATAGAAAGATGCCAAATAGTGTATAGTGCATTGTCACATGTGGCACCAAAGGGCCCCCACTAATTTTTTTCTTCTTCTCCTTCCCATTACTATTAAGGTACTCCCTTATTCTGCAGCAAAGATGAAGGAATCACCTAAGCAATGGATCCTGTTGGTTCTGGAAATGGCGACCTAGAAGATGCTTGTGTCTGGATGGTCCAACATGCCAAAGGTCTTCTTGTGAGAAGCAAATGGAGTTTCCTCAGTGTGAACTTCCAATGACGTAAAGGAGGCAGGTAGGTTGAAGGTAGGGGGGCCCAGTCATCTTTGGAGTGTCTTGAGTGGAGATTTCTGAGGGAACTCTGTGTGGATTCTTCCTTGGTTGGTGTTTTCTGGTGACGCCCTATCTCCTTGTGAGGAAGGGATATGTGGGCTGTTGGCCAGGTTTCCTGACTCTTGGTGCCACGCCACCTTTACTGAGGACCACTGGCAGGGGTGATGCAGTACAGGTGTGTACACCTCTTTAGAGCCTTTCAGGGTGCTGTGCCTGGCACTCCAAGGCAGCCATTAACCTGTCCAGAGAGGTAGCCAGATGGGTGCATGTTCTGCAGTGTTGCTGCAGCTTTTGGGCAGTGAGGGTCATTGCTTCCCAAATTCTTGTCTGCCTCTCCAGTTACTTCTTGTACATGTGTGTGATGTCCATGATTATCAGCACAGAATGGTGTTCTCCTGCCCGGTGCTGAGCAAGGTGGTTGTTCTTTGGCAGCATTCTAAGTGCCAGCGGCTTGGGGCATTTTCTCCTCGGCCAGCGATAGTGCTGTTGCAATCCCACATTTTCTAAACCTGGCATTCCCTCCATGGTGTCAGTATCTGCAATGGTGTGGGGAGACAGGAGGGATCCTTTCCGATGTTTCTTCACAGTCTCAATACCCTCATCCTCAGAAGTTGGAATGGTAGCTTCTGGGAAACTCGGCTACATCATTGTAGTCACGGTGGGGATGCTGGTGGTACTTGCATGGCCAAAGAATGGGGAAGCCATTCCAGCCAATGACTATAAATGTTGTACAATGAATGAGACTGACCATGACATTCTTGAGCAGGTTGCAGTACAATGAAGACTTACTTGGCTGGTGGCACACGGCATCCCTGCAGATGCGGTCCTGGTCTACTCCTGTGATGCTGAGAGTGCGCTCCTGTACGTCGTGAAGAATCTAATATCAGGCACCCCTCCATGCATCCTGACTTTTTCTGCCCTGTTATGAGTTACGAAAGGAGGGATTGAGCCCAATGAAAGTGGGTGGAAAGGCTGTTAGTGCTGGCGCAGGTGAGCAAAAGGTGCTGAAATGTTCTGACGGAGTGAGTAGGGAGCACAGAGGGTTTGCAGGGTTAGTGATGTTTGAGAGCTGTGAGACTAGGTGACAGAAGACGCTGTAAACAATAGTGAGAGTGGCAGAAAATGAGCCTTGTTGGGAGGTTGGTGCAGGAGCATTGGTAGAGTGAGTGTGATTTCGTACAGAAGAGTATGGCATGTAACCTGGCCCAGTGAAGGTCACTGACTTTCTTAAGGCATTGCTGACCATTTCTCTGCATCAAGAAGGTGGCACTCACCCTGGTGATAACCTTGGTCTGGGCTGCCAAGCTTTGGTGGTGTGGTTTCCTCTGCTGGTCTTCTGGGAAGAGGACCCTCCTTTGCAGTACCTTTGCAAGGACCTCCAGGTCTTTATCAGAGAACTGATGTGCCACCCTGACCTTCGCAGATATCTTCAGCAAACATTTTTAATCAAGCAGTGCAGCTTCAGAATAGCATTGTTCATCTGGGTGTATAGAGATCTTTTAAAAATGACACAGGTGCGATTTATCTGCTGGGTGTGAGTTGTTACGGGAATTACGGGTGGTAAGCTAGGGATAGAATTGGGCATGAAGGACACTGTATCCATTGCTCCCGATGTCATTTCCTCTATGTCAGGGAGATCAAACACAGACTCGGGAACTGGTTTGCAGAGCATCTGCACTCTGCGTGCACCAAGTAACCCGGCTTTCCAGTTGTTACCCATTTTAACTCCCTCTCTCAATCCCCTGGTGACATGTCCATCCTTGGCCTCCTCTACTATCAGAGTGAGGTCAAACGTAAACCGGAAGAATGGCAGCTCATATTTTGTGTTGGGCACTTAAAGCCCAATGGCCTGAATATTGACTTCACCAGCTTCAAAATCTCTCCTTCCCTAACCTGTCCCTCTTCCGACTCAACTATCCACACCACCCTTCCCACTGACCTACCACCATAACCTCCTACCTGCACCCAGCTATTTCCATCTCAGTTACCCTCCCCTGACACTCACCCCCTCCCTCTATTTATTTCTGGGCTCCCCTCCCCCTCCCCAGTCCTGGCGAAGGGTTTCACCCCAAAAGGTTGACTTCTGTTCTTCAGATGCTGTATGACCAGCTGTGATTTTCCAGCTCCGCATGTAAATTCCCCTTTAGATCTCTGATTAGCGCTTGCCCTCTTTAAATCACTCTCTTAAAATTTATACATAGTTGGGAGACTTTGAGATCTCTCTTTACGTTAGCTGCTAATCTTTTCTCATGGTGCTTTACACCTGTCACAAACATTTTCTTTCAAATGTTAATTTCTACCTCCTCTGTCATCCCATATTTGAATGTCTTACCCTTTCCATTATAGGGAATATACTTTGTGTGTACTCGAACCATCTGCCCTTTTAAAGTGTGTGCAGGGAGAAAAGAGTTAATAGGAAGTATTTTCTCACAAGATGGTAACGAAAGAGAGTTTAGAACATCTTTCAAGTCTCTATGTTAACGAACTCATTAGTACTTTATATGTTTTTTTATATGTTCCTATTCTTCTTACTTTCAGCAACATTGGCCTACTTTAATCAACCCTTCTCATTGGACAAGCTCTTCAACACAGGATGAATCTAGAGAAACTTTGTTTATTTACTCCATGGCTAGTACATTCATCCTTACATAAGGAAACTTAGGCTATATAGAAGATGCTTCCGCATCTCTGTCTTAAATGGGTTACCCTGAAATGTCAGCTTTTGTGCTCCTCAGATGCTGCTTGGCCTGCTGTGTTCATCCAGCCCCACACTTTGTTATCCTGGATTCTCCAGCATCTGCAGTTCCCATTATCCCTTATTTTAAACACAGTTTTAGATTCTCCCAGAAGAAACATCCTTCAACATTCACCCAGTCAAGGTCCCTGAAGATTTTTATATGTTTAAATTAAGTCACCTCTGATTTTTCTAACCACCAGAGTATACAAAACTAACTTGTCTAGCCTTTTCTCATAAGGAAATCTGCTAATTCTTGATATTCGTCTTGTAAACCTTCTCCAGATTGCTTTCAATGCATTAACATCCTCTTGTAAGAACGGTGATACTACTATCAAGGATACTATTGTACATAGTAGTCCAGATGCAAAACAGATTTCTTTACTGGTGTACCCCAATCTCTTGGCAATTAAGGCTATTGTACTATTTGCTTTCCTAATTGCTTGTTATATGCGCACGATAACTTTTGGTGAACAAGCACAAGGTTCCGCTGAATACCAACATTACAGGATAAATATGAGGTCACTTTTTTGTTTAATTGTGAAAGCAAATTTTGTGAAGTAAAATAGCTTTAGATTTCAAGACACACAACTCTATACCCTAAATTAGTTTACATTTTATGCTTAAAAACATTTACAGAAAAATAGTAGCTAATAGGCCTAAACATTCCATTGGAGCTAAGTTCTGTAAATATTTTGTATGTGGCTCTTGTGAGTTGCTGTATTTTATAAAGGTATGTTGTGATCGTAACTTGTTATGTTAATGAGCCTTTGGTAAAATATGTAATTATTTTTACAAGTCAACCTAGCTTGTGAAAACAGTGTTAAGGCTTGAGTCCTGATAATTATGCACTATGGTCTCATGATTCTCTGGAAAAAAGAAGAAATAACCTGTAAAAGACAGCATTGCCCTCTCGAAGTGACTGGTATGGGAAACAGTCACAAGAAAACAGGAAGTAACGTGTGTGTGTGTGTGTGTGTGTCTGTGTGTGTGTCTGTGTACGCGTGCGTGAGTGAGAGAGAGAAAGAACTTCCAGTATATGTGTAAGTTGGAGAGTTTTATTATTTTTACTTCGACTGAATTAATTGGAAGAAGTTTGCTTTCCCAATTGTTTCTTATGCCTGTATGCTAAATTTCTGTGAGTCATGTACAATGGAGGCAGGTACTGCTGAGTATCAATACTTGCTTTCACTGTTTAAAAATATTCTGCTTTTCTATTTTACATTACCAAATAGATAGCATTGTACTTCCCCACCATATATTCTTTATGTCATTTTCTTGTTTACTCAGATTAGGGGGTACCATGGTGTTAATATCACTAAAAAAGCAAATGAGATACTCAAATTAATGCTGTGAGTATATGGGTTTGAACCCAATCACAACAGATGGTGAAATTTTAAGTCAATAAATAAAGTTCAGAATTAAAAGCTAGTCTATTAGTGATGATGAACGCATTGTTGTTTATTGAAATAAAACATCTAGTTCAATGAACCCTTTAGGGGAGGAAATCTGCTAGCCTTACTTGGTATGACTTATATGTACGTACAGGCCCACAGAAATGGCTTGTTCCTGCCTAGCAAGCCCTCCAGTTCACAGCATTGTTATAGTTTTGAAGGAGGTCATTAACCCATCATATCTGCATCTTTCCAAATTACCATTGCAACTTGTGCCATTCTTCAGCCACCTGCATATAATGTTGCACATGGTTCTCTTTCAAATAACCATCTAATTCTCTTTTCAATGCCTCAATTGAACATGCCACCACCACATTCTCAGGTAGTAGATTCGAGAATCTAACCATTTGGTGAGTCAAAAAGTACTTCCTCACATCAGTTCTGTTTCTTTTCTTAATTACTTGAAAATCTTTGACCTCTTATTCTCAAATCTTTTACACGTGGGAATATTTTCTCCCTAATCACTGTGTCCAAACTTCTCATGATTTAAAACACTTCAATCAGATCTCCTCTCAGATTTCTTTTCTCTAAACAGAACAGTCCAGACTTTTCTGATCTGTCTTCATAACTGAACTTTTCTCATAAACATCTTCTGGAATCCCTCCAATCCCACCACATCCTTCCTGACGTTTGACGCTAAGAACCAAATGCAACACTCTACAGCTGAAGCTGAACTAGTGACTTATACAAGTTCAAGATAACCTTCTTGCTCTGTGTTCCTAATAATGAAGCTTTGGCTACTTTTAACAACTTAAGCACATATACACCTAGGTGCATTTGCTTCTGCACCCCCTTTAGAGTTATATGCTTCGTGCCATATTGTCTCTCCATGTTCTTCCAACCAAAATGTATCACCTCACACTCCTTCATATTGAATGTCATCTGCCATTTATCTCCCTACTCCACTAACTTGACTATGTCCTTTTGAAGTTCTGAACTGTCTTCCATACAATGTTTCCAAGCTCCACATCATTCTACAAATTTTGTAAGCATAAATACTCCAAGGTCTAGATCATTGTCAGGTAAAGTTGGGTCTCAACAATTAAGCCTGGCTAAGATGGAGCCTTGGATAGTGAAGACTATCTTCTACAAGTCTTCCCCCAGTGGGAAAAACACAGTTCTATCATTATTTTGTTTCCTATCACTCAGCCAATTTTGCATTCAGGTTGCTACTCTTCCTTTTATACTGTTCCAACTTTATTCACAAGTCTATTGTGCAGCATTCTATTAAATGCCTTCTGGAAGTCCATGTACATCATCTCAAAAGCATTACCCTGATCATCTGAGAGACAGTAGGAACTGCAAGTGCTGGAGAATCTGAGATAACAAGGTGTAGAGCTGGATGAACACAGCAGGCCATTCAGCATCAGAGGAGCAGGAAGGCTGTTGTTTCGGGCCTAGACCCTTCTTCAGAAAATTTTCTGAAGAAGAGTCTAAGCCCGAAACGTCAGCCTTCCTGCTCCTCTGATGCTGACTGGCCTGCTGTGTTCATTCAGCTCTACCCTTGTTAAGCCTGATCATCTTTCTCTATTACAGTTTCAAAAGCTCCAGAAAGCTAAACATGACTTTCCCTGAAGAAATCCACATCAGTTGTTCTTAATTAACAAGCATGTTGAGGGCAGCACTTGGAATATCTAAAAATGAGGTGTCAACCTGGTGAAGTTCGAAACATGACTATTTGCATGTTAAACAGCAGCAGTGGAAGCAAACAACAGACAGGGTTACGAGATCCCACAATTACAGGATCAGTTCAAAGTTCTGCAAAACTCTACATAAACCTTTGAATAATGGTGGAAAATAAAACAACTAACAGTGGGAAGAAGCAGCACAGATATCCTATTCTCAACCATAGGGGAGACCAGCACATCAGTGTATAGGACAAGGCAGAAGCATTTGCATTTCTCTTCAGTTAGAAGTGTCAAAACAGACTATCCAACTTCACCTCCCTTGTCAGGCTTCAGCACAGTCTGTTTCCTTCAGGACACCCTGGTTCACTCCTCCTCCACTACCAGCACTCCCCTACATCCCATGGCACCTTCTCTTGCAATTGCAGAAGCTGTTACACCTTACTTTTTAAAAAACTTTTCTTTACATTTATTTTCTTCTTCTTCACTTTCCAAGGCTCCAGACATGCCTTCCAGGTGAAGCAGTGATTTACCTTCACTACACTCAATCTAGTCTACTGAGTTCATTGCTCACAATATGGTCTGCTGTACACTGGCGAGATGAAGCGCAGACTGGGCAACCACTTTGGAGAACATGTATGTGCTGTCTGCAAACATGACTCTGAGCTTCTTTTTGCCTGCCACTTCAATGTGTTCCCTGCAGTGCTCCATCAAAAACCAGCACAAGCTAGAAGAGCATCTCATTTTCTGTTTGGGGACTCAGCAGCATTCAAGACTCAATATTGAGTTCAATAATTTTAGAGGCTGTGCACCTTTTCGTATGTCCTTCCCCCCAAGTCCCACACACCAAGCCTTCTTGGCACATCAGCTTCTATCACAACCAATACATTGTAAGCTATTAATGGTCCCCATTAACAACCATTGATTCTCCAGGCTGACCTTTATCCATTCCTTTGTCTGTCCGACTGTTGTTCTCCTCTCTGGACTCAATCTCTACCTTTCGTCCATTCTTTCACCATCTCCCACTCCAGCTTCAGCATATATACATTTTCCTACCTACAATCTGTTCTACAGAAGAGTCACTGGACCTAAAACGTTAACTCTGCTCTCTCTCCACAGATGCTACCAGGCCTGCGCAGTTTTTCAGCGATTTCTGATTTTGTTTCTGATTTCCAGCATCTGCAATGCTTTAGCTTTGTTTTAATAACACTACTGGTATGCTGAAACCCTGGAAATAGTGTAGTCTGGAAAGCAGTGGGTAAAAATCAACCTCCATAAGGTCTGGGAAACTATCTCGAAAGTTTAGCACGAGTGTCTCCACCACGAATCTGTAGAAGTGACTAGTACAGAAGCCGACAATGAAGGTTGATGCTCTCGTGTGTACTACTTACTCTTAAGGTTGCATTGGATTCCACGGCTAGGACCTTCATGTTACATGTTTTGCCCCCAACTGTGTGCAATGTTAACGCATCATCTTTATCATGGCATGTCACCTGGCATCACAATGTGCAGCTCGTCGGTAGGGTGATCAAAGTATTCCTTGAATGCTATTTCCAAGTAGTCTTTCCCCAGCTTCATATCATAGGTTGCATGTATTTACTTTTGGGTGGAAGTGTAAGATGAGAATTATTTTTCACACTCACTAACAGACACACCATTCCTAGCTGTCACCTTGATTGTCCTTGCGCGAGGTTGCACACGAGCCGCGCAACGTGGCTAACGCGGGAGCCGGTTGGCAAGCGAAAGTGCGCGAACGCATCGCTGCCCATCGGCTGGCGTCGTGCGAATCAGCACAGGCGTCACGCCGGGAGCACGGTACCTGGTGACGTGTTTGCACAGGCGCCGTACCGGTAGTCTGGACGCTGTTGGCGCGAGTTTGCGCAGGCGCCGTACCGGTAGTCTGGCTGGTGGCGGCGCGGGTTTGCGCAGGCGTCGTGCCGGTAGTCTGGCTGGTTCTGGTGGCGGTGGCGCGGGTTTACAATCTCCTGTCACTTGGACGGGGTTGAAGGAGGCGGAGTCCGGACGGTGGACCAGGTAAACAAACAGCATTACCCACTGACTCAGAGGGCTTGGGTCCCTTTGGGTGGGGAGGGGGTCCCCTCACACATTGCAAGACTCTGAACGCCCCATGACATATTGTCAGGCCTAGACTTAAAGGCTTTTACTGAGGTCGAGGAGAGCCTGAGGTAAATCATTCTTGGTTCCAACACTGTACATTTAGTCCTCCGTAAATTATGAAATCTTGATGTAATGAAGTTGGCATTGACTTGCCTAGGTAGAGGAGGTGGAATTTCAACAGAAGCTGGAAGAAAATAAAATTGTTCCCCCCCGACCCCGACTCACCCAAACACCTCGGCGACCCCCTTTCCATGTTTGGGTCTCGCTGCAGTCCCTTTGAGTACGGAGGGATTTTGAGTGGGGTTAAAAAAAATCATACTCAGAGCCGAGTAAAATGTTTAAAGCAAATGATTCCTGTTTCTACGATTTTAAATTATCATGCTCAAAATTAATGCAAAACATTATAGTGAGATTTTATATCCGAAGTCAGAACTCAAATGCTAGTTCATTTTCATCAGTAAAGTTAAGGAGACGTGGGTACATGTACGATAGAGTGTTTTTTTAAAATATAAAGATGAAAGCTTTAAAAGTAAAGAATAGTTTAAAACTCCAATAATTATAATATGGTATTAGCTTAACCCTGTATTATAGAAATTAAGCTGCAGTATTAGACTGTATTACCTATATCAGAATGATTACCATACTCTGGTTGTATGCTGTAACAAATAACTTGTATTGTAACTACAATCAATGCAACTCCATTGTACTTTGTAGATGTAAAAGTTAGCCAACTAGCTTTTTAAAACAAGTGCTGGTATGTCATGATGTATCTGTAATGCCAAGTGATGTTTCATTATTCTGTGATATTGGGTGGTAGATTATTTATGTTATGTTATCCTTTCATAAATGGAACTTTAAGTATCAATATTTCAGAGATGGTAGGAACTGCAGATGCTGGAGAATCTGAGATAACAAGGTGTAGAGCTGGATGAACACAGCAGGCCAAGCAGCATCGGAGGAGCAGGAAGGCTGACGTTTCAGGCCAGCCCCTTTTTCTGAAGAAGGATCTCAGCCCGTAACATCAGCCTTCCTGCTCCTCCGATGCTGCTTGGCCTGCTGTGTTCATCCAGCTCTACACTGTGTAACCTCTTTAAGTAGCAATAATGGATTTCTTCATTTTGTACATGTAAGCACATTTCTTAATTTTGTGTTTGAAGAATTCCATCAGTTTTTCAACATTTGTATTGTAAATTGACCCTCGTATTCAGGATCTCAAATCCTTGAGAGTGTGCAAAAGAGAATCATGTTGTGGTGAAGGACTTCAGTCAGCTGGAGAAACGAACGATATTGCCATTGTTTTCCTTAGACCCCAAGGTCAAGGGGAAATATAACAGTGGTATACAAAAGTTATGGTGAATTTTGATAGAGTAACTAAGGATAAATTGTTTTCACTTAATGGAAGATTTGGAACTAAAGCATACAGATTTGAGATAGTTGGCAAGAAAGAAATTTGTTTTCACATAGTGAATTGTAACAAGTGGAATGTTCCCAGAAAGGCAGTGGGAGAGGATAACTTTCAAAGGTGAATTTGATACACAGTCCACTTGTATTGTGTGAATGCAGTCAGCCATCACCAATAGCAGGCAAAAGGAATGAACTGATTTCTAAAATGCATGAAACTTTGTCTCGCCTCTTCTCTCCTGCTTCTAGCCACTCTAAAATAAAGCTGTTAAATACAGTAGTGTTCACTAGAAGTGCATAAAACATTTATATTGACGTCACCTGTATGTATGTTTAAAATGCTGGCTTTATCCTTGTTGAACAATACACCCCAAAAAGTCAGATGCACCAAATCCCACTCATTGGAAATAAGTTGCTGAGAAGTTAATATAGTCTGTACTTTTAAATTGTATTTATGCAAAACATCTTTTGCACCAGATGAACTATACAGTGCAAAAGCTTTTCAAATTAAGTAAGGTATGAAGACCCATTGGAGCTAAAGTATACAGTAGTTTGGTTAGTTTCACTTCTTGGGTGTTTTGCCACAATAGCATGTAAAGTACAGCCTTGTGTTTCAGAGGGTTGTAACAAAAGGCGACTTTTTTTTCATTCATGTGTGATAAGGAATCACAGGGGTTCTAAAGGACTGGGTTGGATGGAAGGACTTAAGGACAAGTTAACAAAGTCCAAGCAGCTGCTTGAACTGGCCATATAGTTGGTATGTTCAGTTTAAGTGATGGATTTTTAATTGAGATATGTTAATGATTCGTGCCATTTGCCTGATATAAATGATGATTATGCCCACTAGGTGTGTTTGAAGTGTAATCAGTGATCTGTGAATTTATTCAGCTTGTTTAGTTCCTTTTTTATTTTGCATGATTGAAATTAATGTAACTATCAGTCAAGCTTTTGATAGAAGTAGACCATAAGATATAGCAGAAATTAGGCCATTCGGCCCTATCGAATCTGCTCCGCCATTCAGTCATGGCTGATAAGTTTCTCAACGCTATTCTCCAGCTTTCCCCCCTTAACCCTTGATCCTCTTGATAATCAGGAACTATGGGTTTATTATAAACAAAACTTGATTGAAACACATGGCAAACACAGGTCAGTCCTGAAAATAGAGGGTAGAATCTGATGCTTTCCCGGACTGGGTTTCCTGTTGATGAAACAAAATTGGTGCAGTTGTAGACTGATAGCAGAAGTTCAACTTGTCAGTATTTACAATGTGTCAAAGATACTATAGTTGAAAAACTTTAGGTTCCCAGGAACTTCTAAAGGAAAGTGAGGGACTTGCACTTTCTGAGATGTCTACCTCATTTACTACTGCAGTCTATAAACTAAAAACCTAAGCCCAGGAAGGGTTTTGAGGCAACTAATAGCATAGACTAGTAGTAAACCGTCCCATAGTCATTGCAAAATGAGGTTCTACTGTAATCAAGTATCGTAAATCCCATCTGATATTTCCTTGGGGGCAAAAAACTGTGGTCTAATCAAGAGATAACAAGGTGTAGAACTGGATGAACACAGCAAACAAAGCAGCATCAGAGGAGCAGGAAAGCTGACATTTCGGGTTGGGACCCTTCTTCAGAAATCGGGGAGGGGAAGGGGATTTTGAAATATTGTCTAATATTGTCTAATCAACCTGGTGAGAGCTGTTATTGCACACCTTTGGAACTTGGATGTCCTAGGTTAAAGATAGGGATGCTATGACAGCACTATCAGAGCCACATCTCCTTTAAAGCTTAGCCTGGATTCTCGAAGATCTCTTGTTTTTTCTGTAAGCAGCAAGTGGCTTACAGCACACATTGTGATTTACTTCATTTCCTTGGTAAAACTGCATGATAAACCTTTTCACAATTCAGATTATTTTGCAGTCCTTAAATATGTATTCCCAACATGCTTGTATCCAAGGAAATAAAAAAA
Source organism: Stegostoma tigrinum (assembly GCF_030684315.1). Classification (NCBI taxonomy): domain Eukaryota; kingdom Metazoa; phylum Chordata; class Chondrichthyes; order Orectolobiformes; family Stegostomatidae; genus Stegostoma; species Stegostoma tigrinum. The sequence continues at coordinate 104,397,772 of NC_081355.1, read as the reverse complement.
ACTACTTCCAGATGCTCATATTGTTGATATACAAACTCATGTAACATCAAACAAAAAAGACTTTCATTCATTTACCTTCATTCATTTGTTGAGCAAAATCTATAGTCACCTTAGTATCAACTATTTCCACATCATGACATTTATGATGGTGTATCCGTAATATGTCCTAATTTCCAGCAATGTGGCTATCTTTATTACAAGCTGAATTAGCAAACTCCATCAAAAAAGTCAGCATTTTGATTTCTGAGATGTTCTACAAAGGCCAAGGAATTGTAGCCAGTGTTCATCTGCTGATCCTTGTGGTCATGATGGACATAAACATGGAAATGTTTAAAGTCTAGTAACATTCCCAGAATTTTCCTTTTCTATTCTTGACTGGCTTGGACACAGAGTTGAATGCCATTTTAAGACCTGACTACCCTAATCCCATTTTCTAGCTCTTGACTCATAACTCTGGAGACCTTGGTAACGCAAATGAATGCCTAAATTCTGATTTAAATATTAAATGTATCTGACTCAAACACCCTTTCAGGCAGGGAATTCTAGACTCTGAATGAAAAACACATACATACTAATCAGGCTTTTGTACTCAACAAGAAATTACTGTTAGTTGCAAAAAGGTAGTCTGACCACAAGCAAACAATATGAGGTACAAACTTAAAACTGTAACTTTATCTCTAGCCTTCTTAAATTCATACAAGTTTGTAGACAGACAAACAAAAAAAGTGTGTTTTGGGAGTGGTGGTCGTGGGAGGGTTTGAGGTAGAGCGAAGAAGAAAAAATTAGATGAACATAGTTCAAAGCACCAATACACAGGATTCATTAAGGCGTACTGCTGCTTCTGCCAAGTTTTTCTCACCTCCAGTTGCCATCTTTCCAAGTCCTTTCAGTTCTTCAATGCAGACATGAGATGGCTTCAACGATAGTTGTTTGATATCTCAGTCACTAGTTGCAGGCAATAGCTGACAGGTAGGTAGTGTTTAAAAATGGCAAGCTATCTTAATTCTTTGCTACGTCTCTGCAAAGAGACAGAGTATGTTGTCTTCTTAAAAGGCTTTCTGGCACAGGCTGTTCTCCTGCCTGATCTGTTTTCATGCTGATTACTCAGGGGTGGCACAGTGGCTTAGTGGTTAGCACTGCAGCCTCACAGCACCAGGGACCCGGGTTCGATTCCAGACACGGGTAACTGTCTGTGCGGAGTTTTGTATATTCTCCCCATGTCTGTGTGGTTTCCTCCGGGTGCTGCGGTTTCCTCCCAGAGTCCAAAGATGTGCAGGCTAGGTAATAAAGTGTGAAGCTGGATGAACACAGCAGGCCAAGCAGCATCTCAGGAGCACAAAAGCTGACGTTTCGGGCCTAGATCTTTCATCAGAGAGGGGGGTTGGAGAGAGGGTTCTGAAATAAATAGGGAGAGAGGGGGAGGCGGACCGAAGATGGTTAGAGGAGAAGATAGGTGGAGAGGAGAGTATAGGTGGGGAGGTGGGGAGGGGATAGGTCAGGGAAGTGGGATGAGGTTAGTAGGTGGGAAATGGAGGTGCGGCTTGAGGTGGGAGGCGGGGATAGGTGAGAGGAAGAATAGGTTAGGGAGGCAGGTACGAGCTGGGCTGGTTTTGGGATGCAATGGGGGGAGGGGACGAGCTGGGCTGGTTTTGGGATGCAGTGGGGGAGGGGGAGATTTTGAAGCTTGTGAAGTCCACATTGATACCATTGGGCTGCAGAGTTCCCAAGTGGAATATGAGTTGCTGTTTCTGCAACCTTCGGGTGGCATCATTGTGGCACTGCAGGAGGCCCATGATGGACATGTCATCTAAGGAATGGGAGGGGGAGTTAAAATGGTTCTCATCTGGGAGGTGCAGTTGTTTATTGCGAACCGAGCGGAGGTGTTCTGCAAAGCGGTCCCCAAGCCTCCACTTGGTTTCCCCAATGTGGAGAAAGCCACACCGGGTATAGTGGATACAGTATACTACATTGGCAGATGTACAGGTGAACATCTTAATATGGAAAGTCATCTTGGGGCCTGGGATGGCGCTGAGGGAGAAGGTGTGGGGCAAGTGTCGCGCTTCCTGCGGTTGCAGGGGAAGGTGCCTGATGTGGTGGGGTTGGAGGGGAGTGTGGAGCGGACAAGGGAGTCACAGAGAGAGTGGTCTCTCCAGAAGGCAGACAAAGGTGGGGATGGAAAAATGTCTTGGGTGGTAGGGTCAGTTAGTATACTGTATCCATTGTACCCGGTGTGGCTGCCTCTACATTGGGGAAACCAAGCGGAGGCTTGGGGACCGCTTTGCAGAACACCTCCGCTTGGTTCGCAATAAACAACCGCACCTCCGAGTTGCAAACCATTTTAACTCCCCCCTCCCATTCCTTAGACGACATGTCCATCATGGACCTCCTGCAGTGCCACAATGATGGCACCCGAAGGTCGCAGAAACAGCAACTCATATTCCGCTTGGGAACCCTGCAGCCCAAGGGTATCAATGTGGACTGCACAAGCTTCAAAATCTCCCCCTCCCCCACTGCATCCCAAAACCAGCCCAGCTCGCCCCCGCTTCCCTAACCTGTTTTTCCTCTCACCTATGCCCTCCTCCCACCTCAAGCCGCACCTCCATTTCCCACCTACTAATCTCATCCCGCCTCCTTGATCTGTCCGTCCTCCCCAAACAGACCTATCCCCTCCCCACCTATCTTCTCCTCTCCACCTATCTTCTCCTCTATCCATCTTCGGTCTGCCTCCCCCTCTCTCCCTATTTATTTCAGAACCCTCTCCCCATCCCCCCTCTCTGATGAAGGGTCTAGGCTCGAAACGTCAGCTTTTGTGCTCCTGAGATGCTGCTTGGCCTGCTGTGTTCATCCAGCTTCACACTTTGTTATCTTGGATTCTCCAGTATCTGCATTTCCCATTATCTCTCCTCTCACATCTCCTTAATTAGTTTTGTTTATTTAAAACAGCACCCTTTTTCTGTTTTGGGGCCACAATCCAAAATTAAAGGAAAGTAAGATAATTGGTTCTTTTCAATTTTAAAAACAAATCCTTTGGGATGTCCTTTGTTCTATCCACCAATGCTTTTTGTTAGCTTTTTAAAAATTTTTTTTAGGTTCACCCGTACTTTTTATATTCCTCTAAGGATTCTAAGATAGTGAGCCTTCGTGCCTACAGTAACATTTTGTTTTGTTCAATCCTAACTTTATGTCCCTTGACATTGAGGGCTTTGGGACTATATTTGGCTTTTGCTATCAATATCTCCTCTCAATGCCTCCCATTCTGATAGTTTTATCTGCACGAGGCTGCTCCCAATCCACTTGGGCCAAATCATATTTTATCTTAGATTAACTTTACCCTAGTTTAAACTTTTATTCCTGGCCCATTCTTATCTCTTTCCATAACTATCCCAAATCTACATGTGTTATGATCAATATATTGCTATGGAGGAATGCGGTGAAGGCTAACCAGACTGATTTCTGGGAAGGCAGGGCTGACCTGAGAGGAGAGGTTGAATCGCATAGGCTTGTTTTCTCTGGAATTTTGAAGAATGAAGTGGGATCTCAGAAACCTATCAAATTAGGAAGTATGTGAAAGCATTGGAAAGGGTGCAGAGGAGATTTACCTGGTATGGAGGAAAGGTCTTATGATGAAAGGCTGGGGTCAGAGATAATGGGAACTGCAGATGCTGGAGAATCCGAGATAACAAAGTGTGGAGCTGGATGAATGCAGCAAGCTAAGCAGCATCTTAGGAGCACAAAAGCTGACGTTTCGGGCCTACACCCCTCATCAGAAAATTAGAGAGAAGAAGGTTAAGAGGCGACTTAATAGAGACATACAAGATGATCAGAGAATTGGATAGGGTGGACATTGAGAGCCTTTTTTCTCGGATGGAGATGGCTAGCAAGAGGGGATGTAACTTTAAATTGAGGGGCGATGGATATAGGACAGATGTCAGAGGTAGGTTCTTTACTCAGAGAGTAGGAAGGGGATGGAATGCCCTGTCTGCAACAGTAGTAGACTCCCCAGCTTTCAGGGCATTTAAATGGTCATTGGATAAACATATGGATGATAATGGAATAGTGTAGGCTAGATGGGCTTCAGATTGGCTTCACAGGTAGGCACAACATGAGGGCCAAAGGACCTGTACTGTATTGTAATGTTCCATGTTCTAATTGCAGCAGGCCTACTTAGGATAGATGCAAGAAGGATATTCCCAATGGTGGCGAGCCCAGAATGAGGGGTCCCTATCTAAACATTCTGCGTAAACCATTTCAGAAAGAGATACATAGGCTCACGCAGTATGAAAGAGGCTGTTCAGCCCATGGCGCCTGGAGACTGAGAAATAAGATTCACTAGCACACATAGATGCTCAGGACACAAAAATAATTGCAAAGTGTTCGGAAGAGAGAGTGCAACAGCCAGTGGTCATGGTATATATTGGACCAATGATATAGAAAGAAAGATAAATTGGTACCTGCAAGTAGTCTTTAGGGAGTTATGTCAAAAGTTGAAAAGCAGGACTGGAAAGGTAGCACTGAAACAGACTTTTAAAAAAAATTTTAGAAGTATACTTTATTCATAAAATATATCTTCATATGTGTACATTGTCACAAACACAGTTTGGTTCCGTACAGTGGCATGTCAAGGGCAAAGAAACATTGGAGTTTGACTCTTACACATACAAGACTATATTTACATGCATTTGAGGGCAGTGGGCGAGGGGGAGGGGATGCGGCGGTGGAGAGTGTGTGTGTGTGTGTGTGTGTGTGTGTGTGTGTGTGTGTGTGTGTCTGAAATGAATGGACCTCCATTTAACTTCAGGAAGACTTCAGACAGTGGTCTGTCTGCACTGTGCCTTGGCAGCAGCTGCCCCAAGCTTTAGTTCATCCGTCAACGTGTCGTCCTGGACCTTGGAAGGTGTCAATCTGCAACACTCGATTGGGGTCAACTCCTTGTTCTGGAAGATCAATGTATTTCAGGCAGACCAAAGAGCATTTCAGTGGTTTGATGGCCCTCCATGTTTGTCTCAGTGCACGTCCTGGGGAACAGACCAAATAGCACAGCACAGAGTCCTCTGTCATGGAGATGCTTAGGATGAACCTCGGCCAAAACAATGGCATTTTCCTCCAGATTTCCTTTGCAAAGGCATGTTCCAGAAGGCAATATGGGCAGTCTCAATAGCCACCCCACCCCTGACAGCTACTTCAAGAGCAGTGTGTGGTGGTGGTGCAGCCTGACCCGGCATACGTGAAGGATGTCATAGGTAGCATCCTTTTTACCACTGCAATGTGTTGGTGCTTGTTAGAAAGTTATGGTGATGTGACATTCTGCCAAATGACTTTGACAGTCTACTCCGGGAACCACGCAACAGCATCCATCCTTTTCTTTTTTGTTAGCTTTTGAGGAGACTATGTGCTGACCACTTGCTGATGCACTTGTGGTCAAAGGTTTTCTTCGCAAATTTTTCCACAAAGGACAGGTGATACAGAACAGTCCAACGACTTGGAGTACTCTGCAGCAATGAGGCCAGTCCCATCATTTGGAACGCTGGGAACAGGACATCGTGACTCTTGATGTTTGCTTGCTAAGGGTCTATGTACAGCTTAAAGCAGCTGCAACAAAAGTGTCCATCAGGATGATTTAGATGTTGGGAATGATCACTTGCACCTGTGCTTGTTTTCCTGGTGTTAGGTAATAAGGATACTTTTTCTTTGCTGATCTCCTGACATCCATATCAGGTTAAACTTGTGCAATCTACTTTATCTCTTTAAATTTACTTGTGTTTCTTTTGTTCTTCCTCTAATTATGTGCATGTGATGTCTAACTGTCCAAGTAGTTCAGTTTTGGTTAACTGGAGAGACAATACACAGACTGAATATTGCACTATGTCTTCTTTCCTCTCACTCCTTCTGTCATCCTCTACTATCCTGGTTACCTGATGCAATTTGTTTTTAAAAAAAACTTCCTTGATCAATATTAATGGCCTTCTTATCTCATGACTATAAATTAATTTGAATGGGCTGAATATGGTAGTTTAATTTTGTAAGTCTCCAGCAGTAAGTAATAAAAAATCCAGATTTTTGTCTGGTCATAGGAATATCCACAACAATATGCTTTACTCATGCTAAAGTTTCTTGTTTTTGTAAAGGATGCACAGTTGACTTCATCTCTATGGCATATTTTATAAAAGTGCATGACGAAGACCTAGCCAGTTGAAAAAAAATTGATTTATCAATGTCTGAGTTTGCTCTATTTCTCCATGACCTGCTGTAGGAATTTCATATGCAACCAAAAAAATTTTTCACTGGAGCTGGGCAGTACCGTCACTTGAACAGCCATTCCTACTTTATTACACAAAGCTCCCTCGGTCTTAGCTTCATTGTGGGCCGTTAGTTCTAATTTGCTTAACTCTGGACCTGCTTGCTGAGCTTCAATTAAAAAATATTTGCTAAATGCTTCTTTTGATTTATCCCCAAATTTAAAGTAAATTTCTGCTTCTGCCATTACTTTGAGCCGTAATGATTGACTTTGTTTTGCCATTGCTCTGGTCATGACACTTACTGGAAAATTACTTGGAGTGTATTCTTCTAACCATGCTCTGTCTCCTGTCACTTTGGCATTCTGTGATTATGGATGAAATACAACTTTTGCTCCTGTCAAAACAATCCCTGGGGGATGTCAGCTCCATCTATGGTAATTTCTAAATAACATCTATTGTCACTGTTCTGGATATAAAGTGTTCTTTGCAGGTGGCGTAATTAAAAGTAAGAGCATATTTCTCCATAATTTCTTAAATCAGTATTCATTTTGGTGGAACATTTCTTTCTCCATCAAAAGAGTTTGTGATACCACTGTATGCCTTAATGCAGTTATAGGTTTAGCTGTCATTTGAGAAATGGGTTACCTCATCTCCACAAAAGTCATTGATCTCTCTCATCCATATTTTCCACCTCTCCTGCATTTCAACAATATCTACCTTGGATCTCATAATCATACTCAAAGCTACAATTTATGTTTTCATGCTGGCGTGCTTTTATTCCAAAACCACTTAAACCCCAATAAATCACAGAGGTTTCTCATACAACTTCCAGATTTCTGACCAGAGGTGTTATACTGAATTATTTATGAATGAATGATTTGTTTATTGTCACATATATTGTAAAGATACAGTGAAAAGTGTTTTATTACTGCAATTCAATGCAATTTTGAGGTACAATAGGATAAAAAGAAATCTCTTAAATAAGAGATAACAAGGTGCAGAGCTAGATGAACATAGCAGGCCAAGCAGTGTCAGAGGAGCAGGTAAACTGATGTTTCAGGTCTGGACCCATCTTCAGACCGGAACAGATTCTCCAGCATCGGCAGTTCCCACTATCTCTTAGTTAAATAAGAGTTCATTTTCTGTTCACGTTTGTGTCTTGAGCAAGTTTCAGGGTTTCTGCAAGGTGTACCATTTCTGAGTCCCAGTCCGGGAACAGCAACTACAATGTTGATGCCCAGGAGACACTGTCTCTGCTGCTGCCAAAGCCTCGCAGACCACCAAGATTCCAGGCTCCAGGCCTATCGCTGCCATTGTAATACACTATTACAACGTGAAGTCTAGGATCTTTTGTTTTCACTTCAACCCTCAACACTTACTTTTCCAGTCTATGGGGGAGCTTTTGTGAATTGTTGTTTGGCTGCTATTGGTGATTATTTTGTTTATCCGATTTACATCTATTTACATTTAATGGAATGTGGATATCCCCGGCTAAGCCAGCATTTATTGTTCATTGTTCATTGTTAATTGCTCCTAAGAATGTATGATATGCTGTATTTTTGAACCCCTACAGTCCCTGCACTACAGGTACACAAATAGATTGTTAGGGAGCGAATTCCAGAATTTTGACCCAGATCTGTCTTTTAATCCAATCGTGGTCAATTCTTTGACTCAATTTTTCAATATTAAATCTATTTAATGATGGAGTAACCGTCTTGAAAATTCCAGAGTCAAACCTTTTGAGTATCCTTCTTTCAGTCCAATTGATTTCCCTCTTATTTTGCCCATCTCCGCATTCCATGATATACATTCCTCATCCAGTGGAAACAGTCTCTATTCCTTCATAATGTTGTACACTTTAATAAGAATTACCTCTCCTTCTTCTAAACTCCAGATAATTTGGATCCAATTTATTCAGCTTTGTCATGGGGATTTTTCTGGGGCCATTCTGGCTAACCTCTGCTGTGTTGTTTCCAAAATCAGTATAAATACTCCCAATTCTAACAAAAGGTAATTGAACTGAAAGTTTAACTCTGTGCGGAGGCTGCCAGACTTGCTAATTACTACCATTATCTCTGACTACCATTACCTTTTTGTTTTTAATTCAGATTTCCAGCATCAGCAGTTTTTCACTCTAGGTGTAATTGGTTATCTATTTCAAAGAATCAACATGGGCTGAAAGGCTTTCCTCTGTCTCTGATAATTCTATTAAACTACGTTAGAAGATTATAATAAAAAGTTCAGATTTTTTCAGTCATTTTTGGTGATTAGAAAGTATATATAGTTTCAGTCTTTTGGAATAGCATCAAAATGGCCCAGTAAAGTCTAAAACCTACGTTATTTCCTGAATTAAAGATATTTTTGCAAGCAAGTGACACTATAGAGTGCATTGAGTTGAGATACTGTGTTTTTTCACTGCATGATAGAAGATTTTTGTCCCTAAAATGGAATTCACGCTTTGAGCCATTGTGAATTACCTGTGATTCTTTTACACTAATTAAAGAGTAATTTCAGTTGCCTGTACACTTTTGCTGAGTTTTGTTTGTTCATAATGATTAAAAAAAACTGCAAAACTTGAGGCTTTATTTCCAATAACTGTCAGTGTTGAATATACCCATCAAAGATACAGGATATGCAATTCCTTATAGTTGTTAAGAATGCATCTTGAGGTTAGGTTAAAGGCTCTTCCAGAAATAGCATTTACTAATGAAAATGTCTGTATTGTATAATTTACATGGTTGTATTTCTTAAAGGCATCTACACTGTTTTCAGTATTAGTAACAGATTCATAATCTTTGGCTAAGTACTGAACTTAATTTGCTGGCAGGAAATTAATTCTTTCTTTCAATTTCTCTCTTGCTACCACATTGCTGCCAAGCTGCCTGTTTTTGTATAACAAAGCCCACGTCCATGATTCTCGAACCAATGTTGTCACAAGTTGTCTGAAATTGTTGGGTACGTAACCACAGAATTGTTATTGTAAGGTCGTGTCCATCTGGCCCACGTTTGCACCAGCTTTTCCAATGACCAGTTCACCTAGTTCTTACCTCCTCGTCCCCCTCCCCATAATGCTGCACATTTGTCCTTTGCAAAGAACCATCTTTTGAATGCCTTCATTGAACTTGCTTCCACCACACGTTTAGGCAGTGCATTGTTAACCTCGACTTTTTCTTGCAGCAAGATGTTATTCTTCATCTTGCTTTTGGTTCTTTTGAATTAATGCACTTTTGTTTTCAGTCCTTTTATTGTGACTATTGACCTATATTCTAAGTTCCAGTTTGAAATTGTATCAAGTTTGAGCAATTGATGCTCAGTTTTAACTGTGTACACTCACTAACGACGCTATTAGTATGTGAATAAACTTGTTTGCATTTTGTTTTTGCCTTTGTAAAAATGTTAGCCCCCCTTAAGAGTAAATATGTCTCCTGCAATTTGGTAGTCTACTAATGAGGATTCAATTAGAAAGTGTGTTAAGTATAGACTTGGTGCAGACAGATTCAAACTCAGTTATCATACCCCTGCTATAATATTGACTGTTGCCAGTTAGCCGCATCTGTGTGTGTAAAGCTCTTGAAGCCCTTATGGATATCAGAGAAGCCACTTCAAATTTCAGCTTACAGGTAAGAGGGAAGTATAAAAGTGACAATAAAAGCAGAGATGTCCAGGAGGTTGGAATGCTACATAAACAAGTTATTTGTAGCATTATGTTAGCTTGGTAGGATGACTAATTATGAGAAGATAAGGCAGAGATATTTGTGTGCAGTCCAAGTTGTCAAATAGCATAAAGATAAAGTACATTTTTGCCCAGAGTTTCAGCTCTCGGCCCTTTGCTTCATTACGGAGGTTAACTTGAAATGTGCAGGGGAGCTTATCTTATTAGTAGTTTGTAGTTTAATATGATACAGCGAAACAGTTTTGTAAAAGCAATACCATTATTAATCAACATATTACCGTGGACATTGACACAAGTTGAAGACTCAAAAAATTCTCCCTTTAAAAATGTGAATATCTTTTATCCTATGATCAAAAATGAGCTGCTGGCGTGGTTGGTTACTGTCATTTTCATTCACCGGGATCTGCAGTTATGTGCATGTCTTCAACTCCCATGCATTTTTGTAACGTACTGTGTTGCTGATTTGATTACTTCTAGCTACTTATGAGGCACTGTTCGTGGGCTGAAAAGTGGTTGCTGACTACTGTTGTGAATTTGATGTTACAGGTCTGAGAGGGAAATTGATGTACAGCAAGAATGATTACTTAGTGCAGTTGTCCAGGACCTTGGTGCCATCACGGCTAGAACTTTGCATGCAGTTTTGGCGTCCCTATGTAAGAAAGGATATACTTGCCATAAAAGAAGTACAGTGGACGTTCACTGGCTTATAGTGGGGAAAGCAGGATTGTTTTCTCAGGAGAAATTTGTTTGTTGGGCCCTCTGTTTACTGGATGGTAGAGGTTGAGGGGGAAATTTTTTTTGAGAAGTGAAAAATTCTAATTAGTCTGGGGAGATTAAATAATGAGATTATGCTTTCCCTAGTTGGGGAGTCTAGACACAGGGCAAACCGAGTTTTGAGAAGATTTGTAGCTCAGGTTGAGGTTCTGGATGAGAGTTTGCTCACTGAGCTGGACGGTTTGTTTTCAGACGTTTCGTCACCACTCTAGGTAACATCATCAATGAGCCTCCGGTGAAGCGCTGGTGTTATGTCAAACCGTTTAGAACTGAGATGGGAAAAAACCGTTTTCATTCAAAGGGTAGTGAACTTGTGAATTCTCCTCCACAGAGGCTGTGGAGGCCAAGTCACTGAATATATTTGAGAAAGAATGATAATTTTTTAGATTTTAAAGGCCTCGGGTGTGGGGATAAAATGAGAATATAGTATTAGAATAGAGGATCAGCATAATGTTGAATGGCAGAGCAGGCTCCAAATGTTGAACGACCTACTCCTCCCTAGTTTTTACAGTTTTGTGATTATTGGGACTGAAAAAAATGGAACTGTGTTGTATGCCACACTGCATGTAAAATCTGTTTAAAATCACTTGAGGTGGAATTGCAGAGAAGATGATGAGAAGAAATCTACTAACCCCACTGTGTTCTGAAATATCCCATTGATGTGTCATTCTTGCATGTGGTGTATAGCCTTATAGGCTCAATACTGGAAAATGCTTGACACCTTTGAAATTTTACTCTGATATTGTCAAAAAACAATTTTAAAAGATTTGAGAGAAGATTCTTCAAAAACAAAAATAGTATAAGATATGGGAAACTCATTAAACTACCTTTTTCTGTGTTTGTGTTCCGAGTTGCTTTATTATATGAACAAAAACTAGAATAGATTCATTGAGTAGAATATCAGGGGATGAATGTGAAAATGAGTATTGAAAATCTGAAATAAAATCAGAATTGCTGAATGAAGTTCAGGTCTGGCAGCATCATTGGACAAACAATGTTTCAAGTCAGATGTGATTCTTCTTTGTTTTTAGTAAAAGCTTTTACTTTCAATTTTATCTCTAAGCTTTAGTACTTGTTCTTTTTTAGGCCTCTTTAACCTGTGTCACTTTTTATAGATCTGTAAATTTGTACTCCAAAATTTGCCATTATTAGTAAGATTTTTTGACAGTTAAAGTAATGGGGTACATTTGGAGAAATAGAGCATAGAGCATACTTGTGGTGGTGAAAATGTTATAGGTTTCTACATTGTGTTGTACCAGAGATATTTAAACATTTGCGGAGAGATTTTAAAAAAAGGCTAGTATTTCAGGTCTGTGACTTTCATCAGACATTAACACTTTTTTCTTCTCAGCAGAGGTTGAGCATTTCTGTTTTTATTTCAGGTATCCAGCATCCTCATAGTATTGTGCTTTTGTTAGAGCTTATCTCTTTCTTCCACGTTCTGCTAATAGCTCTGAATCAACTTCTCTTCATACTTATCCAGTAACCACTTAACCAGTATAGTGGCATCTTCCTCAATAGGTCTATGTTCTGGATTCACCATGCAAAACATTTTCTCCTTTTTAGGGACAACTATTGTACGTGGAACCCCAGCAGTATTAGTAACATTGTAAAATAGTATAGCAGCAAGATACTGAAAATGTTCTGTTTAACATTTCTGTTACTCTTTACTTGATATTCCACAATCATCTGTATTTTTGAGATCAGATATGTCTTCTAATGAAAAATTGTGCTTGACTTCCCAAGTAAGAGCTGTACAACTTTCATACTGTGTAGTTAATCCTGTATGTACTCAGGTGTTTTTCTGCTGCTTTTTGGCCTTTAACATGCTATTCTTTCACTCTCCTGAGACAAATAACTTATGCTTAGTTATTCCTATGAGCTTTGCTCTTGTATATGCAACCCCTAGATAATGACAGGTCACACCAGTTGCAAATTTGATTGCATTTGGAAGCATTCATAGCCACAAGGTTACATCAACAGCTATTAAATAGCCAGCTAACTATATATTGAAATGACCATGAGATGACAAACAGAAGTGTTCCATGTTTTGATAAATGTTTTCAAACTGTATTCACTGTATTTGATATCCAAACTAAGCTTAGGAGGCACAGTCAGTTATTTGAAAATGGAAACAAAGTTTCAAAGGGTCACTTTATAAATTAGTGAGCAAAACCTTAATAAATTTGATGGAGATTGAAATTCGAGAAAGTATTAAGTTGTAGGGGAAGGTCAATTCACCGTAAGGAACGATCAGATTTTGAATGCTGATAGCTAATGACAAGTAATATTTCCCCCAGTTTTGTGAATTACTATTTCAATATCTCAGTCAAACAATTTTCTCTAGATAAAATTGGTTATGATGATTTCAATCCCATGATCCAGATGCTGGGTAATTCTTTAATACTCACTCAATCATTGAGATTGGAGACTGATGTCTGATCTACAGATGTCCTTGTTTGTGAATCCACCAAGTTAAATATAAGATTTAAACGATGTAATGCAACGTGAATAATTGAAAAGAGTTGAAGAAATTCAGATGATCTTGATTTTTGTCATACCAGCATTTTATTATAATTTCAAATTTATTGACAGTTTTCTTCCTGCTCTATTTGCTTTGTTTAAAAATACACTTTCCTTTTCCCGTTCAAACCAAGGGTTTACATTTAACCATCAAGATGTATCTTTTTCCTTTCTATTGCTGGTTGACCTATGTGTACTTTACAAATGATGGTTAAATGATACCAAGGTTTTGTTTTGTAACCATGCAGTTCTGAGTGAAAATGAATATTGATTATTTTGTCCTGGGAAAGAGAAATTGAAATCTGCACACATTCCACAATATGCTCACACTTCATGGTTGGAAATGTGTGTGTAAATCATGTAGAAGCAGCTATGAACTAGTAAGTAGATAGTTCAACCATGTAATGTCAGTAGTTAGAATGAGTGAGTTTGCAGATTATTAATACAAAATGTGTTAGTTGCAAAACAAGAAAGGTAGGGAGCTGAGTGTAGAATTGGAAGCAAGAAATCAGGCAAAAACTGAACTTCAAACTCCAAATCTTCTTAATCTTGGACTTTGTCCAGTTATATATAAAAATTGTTGAAAGTGCGCTAGTATTAAAGAATTGAATAGTTTTAACATTTATAAAACTGTAAGAGTCTTGAGGGATTAAATGCTTATGTCTTTTTATAATAAAAATGTAGTTTCTTGTCAGTAACTTTATGTTCTTCCCAATGCTGTGATAATATGATGCCTTTGAGAGGTTTGTTCTTTACAGTTTCTCTTGCAGAGCGCTGTTGCCACTGTGGTGACGGAATGCCAGTTCAGAAGCAGAGGGTAAACAGCTATGAGTTCCCTGAGAGTATTCTTCTTTAAAAAAAATTAAATAAAAGAAGCATGAGTATTTGGAGTCAGGCTCACAAAGACACAGGGTTTTAGTTTTGCTTTCAGTTGGTGTTTGGAGCTGTTGGTTAAAGCTGATAGATCTTCAGCCCTCTCAAGTTCTTTCTGCTGATTGTCTATTTTGGTATTCCTTTTTCCTGGGTTGCACATGAGGAAAATCTGTTTTGCTGAATTTGCCTTTGCCAAGGGTATGTTTATGAGATGCTGCTATTTTAGAACAGTTGATGGTTTGTAGTTAAATAAAATTTTATTCAGCATTGCAATTGAGTTAAAGTTATGCCATCTGGAACACAGCACTTTACACTTAGCTTCAAACAAAATAAAAGTTGGAGTCCAGGCTATCTCCTTGGTATGTTTTAAGGGGGTTCGATCTCGTCCACAACAATGCTTAACTACAAGTATGGAACGCTTTTAAAAGAAGCACATTATTGTAGGGAGAAGCAGCTTCAAAGCCAGGTCCTTTTTTGCCTTTGTTTCATTGAGTTACAATAGGTTGGTGAAGTTTCTAAAGTGCACAGGGGTCATTGCTGCAGTGTTGTCTCAGTTTCAAGTTTTAAGATCTCAGTCCTCAAGAACTATCTTGAGCTAGCTAAATACCATATAAACCATTGTCGATCTGTATTGAAATATTGTGCTACCAAGGTACTAAAGATAAAAATGACAATTGTGTTTAAACCACAGTATTTTAATTGTGTGGGAATATATTTTGCTAAGATAAATAAGCCATTAGCTAAAGCAAATCACTGTGCTCACCATGAAGTGCCGTGTTCAGTTTGTTTATCATTCAGGTACATCTTTGAATTAATTATGTCCGAGTATCCAACATTAAAATTTCAAGTGTTGGTACAAAAACACCATTAGATACAGATTCAGCAAAATAGCAGTCACTAAACCATTCCAGCATTTAAATGGTGATGAACTTGGTTTTCATTAATGTTACAGAAATAGTTGTTCATGTACTGTAGAGGATTTGAAGCAAACTCATGATTGTGCACTTCCAAATAGCCATTCCTGAGTCAATTTCAGGTCACCAACTGTTTTTTTAGGACAGAGATCACATCCTAACTTGTCTGGTTTTTAGCATTGCCAACATCTTAAATTTACGGTTTATTACATAGCAGTGAGCATATTGGTCTTTCTACTCAAACCTAGCTAATAACACTAATACTTATTTAAGGTGATACATTAAGAGTAATTCAGTCAAGCAGTTGCAGTAATGAGCAGCTCTTCTTCTAAGCCTCATTTGCACTGTTTAAGATAATCATCAGCTGCTTACAGGTTGGTTCAATGTGCCTTAAGGCATTTTGCACAGAACAGCTACTTCCAGATATTGCCCCCCCCCGCCCCGCACACTGTCCCATTGACCCTGTCATCTTACAGATGCTGCATATCAACTCTATGATGTACTTAAACCGAAAGAGATTCCATTCCCTCAAATTTCAGTTGGAATTAGCAACAAATGGCGCAGGTAAATGCCCAGCACCTTGGTAGCAGTCATGATTCCTTCATTCTATTAAATTTGCCATACTATCTCCAACTAAACCAAAAAAAACCAAGAACTGTGAATGCTAGAAATCTGAAACAAAAACAAATTGCAGGTGAATTTCGGCAGATCTGGCAGCATCTTGGAGAAAAAGCAGTGTTAATGTTTAGCACCCAGTGACCCTTCTGAAGGCTCTGAAAAAGGGTCACAAGACCCAAGATGTTATTTAGACTTTTCCTCCTAGTGAGCAACCATGGCGGCCACAGGATGTCCAGTGAGTTGTGGTAGCTATCTACTGAAGACGTGTTGGTCAAAGTGTGGAGCTGGATGAACACAGCAGGCCAAGCAGCATCTTAGGAGCACAAAAGCTGATGTTTTGGGCCTGGACCCTTCATCAGAAAAGGGTGTTGGTTAGTTGCCACCTTGAACTGCTGCAGATGGAACTTTGTTGCAGATAGACCCACAATGCCATTCGGGCGGGAGTTCCAGGATTTCCAAAAGATCTATGAATTGGCTGCTTTTAAAACATTATTTGGTCTGGAAGAAAGGTACCCACAAAGGAATGGATCTTCTTTAATGTAATCTTGTGACCAGCTGAGAGGATGGATGAATGACAAAGGGAAGCACCTCACCTGGCAGCCAGAGCTTTTTTTTAAGAAATTGCCAGAATTTTCTTGAGTTTCCACTGCAACAAGAAATCAATGACCAAATTTAGGGCTAATGTTTTTCTAGGAGAATTTGGTGAAATTACTTCTGAGGATTTAAAAGTTCAGTTGTCAAATGGTTATAAAGATTTACTGAATGCATTTTTAGGATTAGACTTCCAGCCAAAAGATAGAAACCATGCATACAATGAAAGCCTACAATGCTGCTGCATACGATAGAGCAGACGATTGACATGCAAAAACAATGCTTTCACTGCCTGAACCACACTAGAGGAGCACTGCAGTATTAAACAGAATACATCAAAATCTGTGGTAGCCTGCAGCAAACTACACAATCAGCCGTCACGAGGGTCGGTACTTGTCTGTAAGCCAATGTAGGGAATATTTGTCAGTGATCAAATGCTGGGTAAAAGAGACAGGTTTTAAGCTATGTTTTAAAGAACAGGCTTACAAATTAATTATAGACTTCAAGACTCTGACAATGGAAGGCATAGCTGCTAATGGTGGGGAGATGAAAGTTAGGGAATCAAAGGTTGATGGGAACACAGTTTTTGGAAGACTGTAAAGCTAAAGGACATTTTGCTTAAAACTAGTTGAATAAATGATTGAGGTGGTTGCAGAATAATGAAAGCTGATCTCTATGTAATTGGAAGAAATGAGTGGAGACGCAGTATAGTATTTACTAGCAAGAAAGTGAGTTGGTATTTGAAATTCATTTGCAGGATAGCATATACTTTGTTTTGCTGTTTGTCTTTTGTAGAATTTTCACGTATTAATATTCCCAGGTCTTAATACCAGACTGGTGAGGAAAAGATGGATTCAGAAAAAGTCTGTCCTGAAAAAAATTCCAGGAGGATTGCATTAGAAGCTGGACTTTTCCCTTTAGAACCAGAGTTTGAACTCTCGTAGATTAATTTGATAAGAGGCTTGGGTGTAAAGGACACACACAAGGTTGCAAATGCTATGCTGCAGGTGGTGGAGGTCTACACTAGTTTCACTGAAAGGAAACACTTAATGGCTTTTGTGGGAAATGGAAAAATATCACTTTGAAACAGAAAATATTTTTAATACTGGACATAACAGACCAGTCTTCTGCATTCAAATGTATTGATCCTAACCTTCCAGTTTATGGAGAGATAGTGCTGTAATGATATTGTTATTGGACTTGCAATCCAGAGACCCAATCTCTGATGACACTAATTCAAAAGTCATCACAAAAGTTGGTGAAGTATAAATTCATTTAATATATCTGTAAAAATCCATGTGGATCTCTGTTGACAACTTCTAACAAAACAAACTGTCATCCTAACCTGATTTGGCCTATATGAGCCCAGATTGGTTGTCTCTTAATTGCTTTCTAAAATTGCCGAGTGAGCCACTCAGTCCAAGGCTAAGTAGGGATGGGCAACAATGCTGGCCTTATCAGTAATGCCCGTTTCCTGTGAAAGAAGAACTGTAAAGCATACTTGAAGTTGCCAGGTGTTTAAAATGGAAATAGCTTATTCCATGTCACTAACATCTTTCACCTTTTTATAATGCACAAAATCATGAGAGCATAAAAGCAGTGGAATTGTGCCAGACTAATTGGAAGCCAATTGATTTCAGGTCTGCTGCCAGTGATGCCATTACATTAATTTACCAGCTCTTCTACTGAATGAACAACACTTAACACATTGTTCTCCACAACTATTCTTCACTAAAGCTTATCCCTTCACAATTGTTATATCTTGAAATCTCTTGCTGCATGATGATTGTGATTGTAGGAACACTGTCTGCATTTGCAGTTTTCTGTTAATTTTGTACAGATTTTTAGACTTAAACTGAGGATAGAAATCATTAGAAAATGTGTGGATTTGACTAAAAAGATACTGAAACTTTGTTTAACAATTAGCTAAAATAGGTGGTGTAATAGCTGTCATTTCAATAAAAAAGAATGTTGTTGAATGTTAATTGGCATATGTTTTAGCTTCGATGCAAATTGTGACTATCTGTCAAATTTGAAGTTTGGGTTTCCATTCAAGATAGTGCAAAGCCTACTTTTTGGACTGTTAGAACTTTGTAGATTACCCACAGTGTTGTAATTCACTTTTAACATTAGCATTTGATGTGTTAACTGTATTTTATGTTCTAGGCCCAACCATATTTGGTTTTTCTCATCAATGACCTGACCTGCATCAGTAGGTCAGAAGTGGAGAAGCTTGTTGATGAATGTAGTGTTCAGCACCATTCGTGGCTCCTCAGATATTGAACCATTTCATATCTATCAACATCAAGACTCCAACATTCTTGATTGGGCTGATAAGTAGCTAGTGATATTTGCATCACACAAGTGCCAGTTGATGACCATCTCCAGCAACAAAGAACCTAACTGTCGCCAAGTGACATTCAATAGAATTATGATCACTAACACCTCTATCAACATCTTGGGAGTTAGAATTGATCAGAAACTGACATGGGCCAGTCAAATAAACACTGTTCCTACAGGTGTAGGTCAGAGGCTGGGAATTCATTGGCAGGTAACTTACCTCCTAGCATTTTCCCCCACCATTTTAAAAAATAACTTCCCACTAGCTACAAAGCACAAGTTAGTAGTGTGATGGAATACTCTCTAATGTCCTGGCTGTGTGCAACACCAATGCTGAAGGAACTCAGCATTATCAAGGGAAAAGCCATCTGCTCGATTGGTAGCCTACGCGCAATCTCAAACATTCAATCTGACCACCAGTGTCACATAGGTAGTAGTTTGTAACATCAATAAGATTAACTGTAGCAATTTATCAAGGTTTCTTCAACAGCATCTTCTAAACCTGGCCTGTTGGATACAATAAATTACTTTTGCAGATTTGGGGAAGAGGAGGGGGAGTGGCAACACTAGTCAGGACTAGCATAGCAGCTACTGAAAGGCAGGTCGAGAATGATATATCTACAGAGTCAGTTTGGGTTGAGGTCAGGAACAAGAAAGGAGCAGTCACTTTGGGGTTTTTTTTACAGACCTTCTAATAGTTGCAGAGAAGTGGAGGAGTGGATTGAGAGGCAGATACTGGAAAGGTGCAGAAGTCACAGGGTTGTAGTCATGGGTGACTTCAACTTTCCAAATATTGATTGGAAACTTTTTACTTGTAATAGTTTCGATTGAGAGGTGACTTAATTGAAACATAGAAAATAATCAGAGGGTTAGATAGGGTGGATAGGGAGAGCCTTTTTCCTGGGTTGGTGACGGCGAGCACGAGGGGGCACAGCTTTAAATTGAGGGGTGAAAGATATAGGACAGACGTCAGAGGTAGTTTCTTTACTCAGAGAGTAGTAAGGGAATGGAACGCTTTGCCTGCAACGGTAGTAGATTCGCCAACTTTAGGTACATTTAAGTCGTCATTGGACAAGCATATGGACGTACGTGGATTAGTGTAGGTTAGATGGGCTTGAGATCGGTATGACAGGTCGGCACAACATCGAGGGCTGAAGGGCCTGTACTGTGCTGTAATATTCTATGTTCTATGTTCTATGGATCACTCTGTTTTTGCCCCCAACAAATAGTTGTAATATGTTTTACAAGTTTACATTCCCAGTGCATGAATTAATGAGATTGGTTTTTCTAAAAGTCAGACATGAAACATTGG
Organism: Stegostoma tigrinum; assembly: GCF_030684315.1. Lineage (NCBI taxonomy): Eukaryota > Metazoa > Chordata > Chondrichthyes > Orectolobiformes > Stegostomatidae > Stegostoma > Stegostoma tigrinum. Next base: position 104,377,918 of record NC_081355.1, on the reverse strand, counting down.
TTCCCTAAGAATCCTTAAGCATTTATTCGTTATTTTAAAAAAACTTATGCTTCCAAGTGTTTCTGCAGCTATAACTTTGAATAATGCATTTCACATCTTAGACTGGATGTAAATTCTCATATGCAATGATGTCACCATTAATTTATAAACATAAATTTAAGACTGATATTAGATTCTCTGCATACTTATTACTAAGGAAACTGGAGATATTCCAGTACCCTTGGCTCCCCCATTCCCGCTAATAAAAATTTGGTTGTTGCTTGCTAGTTTCAAACCTTTTCTTGAAAAGAGTGAGAATTAATCCTGCTTTGAGATAAGAAGATAAGAAATATTATGCTGCCAATAACTGATAAATAAAATGGACATGGAAAGGATGTGATATTGATCGTTGAGATTGATCTGTGAAATTAACTTTGTTTATGCAGCCTGGACCTTGGTATTAAGACAAAACGTATGTCTTAAAGCATACATTCACGTTGACAGTATCAGGGATATATTTCCTTCTTTTACATTGATATTACATTTACAGTGAAAATGAAGTCTGATTGCAACTTCCTAGAGGAATAGTTGCACTGTTCTTTGTGGATTGGAAACCAGCATTTAGCCCCACTGGAAACTTACTACTACAAGTGAACAGTGATTGATTTGCTTTAAATTTATTTTCAGTAAAACACAATGTTTCTGAACTTCATGTATTTTTCTAATCTTCTGAAATGCACAAAGTGCATGCTGTTAATATTTAAAATGAAAGAAACTTGTCTGTGAATTTTTAAATACAACTTGTATTATGTTGGTTTAATTGTTCATATTAACTCTCTGATTTATTGTTTAGCTTTATTTGGGGAGTTATTCATGCATTTCATTTATTTGATTATTAAATTATTTATTTGATCAATTATTCATACTGTCTTATTTCTAAAATATTTATATCTTAGTTTTGATATTTACAAAGGCCCTGACACTGGTGCACAACTCTTATTTTCTATTGAAACTGCGTTGAATGATAGTCTGATCTCTTAAGACTGTAATACTACTATTAAGAATAGCACATGACAGCTGGCTGTTGTGAGTGCAGTTGTTATAAGTGATGTTTTATACTGTTCTTTGCATTTGTATTTTTCAGTGCTTGAGTATTTTGTTTTTTAAACTTCTTAATCAGTTTTCTAAACGTAGCCAGAGAAATTTTTCTGAAGCAAAACACTGCACATGCTGGAAATCTGATACAAGAACGGGAATTGCTCTTATTCAGCAGATCTGGCAACATCTCTGAATAGAGAATTGGAGTAACATTTCAAGATGAAAATGACTTCTGTTTGGTACTGACTTTACTTCTGAAGGGCCTAATTTGACTTGAAACCAAAACATTGATTTCCTGTCCACAGATGCTGCCAGACCTGCGTTTTTCCTATACTTCTGTTATTCTTTCAAGAAAATGAGTTTTAAATTCTTTTTGTTTTTGTTGCTGGTCTTTCTTATGAGATTCCCATTGATCATCAACTTTATGGAGTAGTATGTTATAGAACATAGAACATAGAACATTACAGCACAGTACAGGCCCTTCGGCCCTCATTGTTGTGCCGACCTGTCAAACCGATCTCAAGCCCATCTAACCTACACTATTCCACTTACGTCCATATGCTCATCCAGTGACGACTTAAATGTACCTAAAGTTGGCGAATCCACTACCATTGCAGGCAAAGCGTTCCATTCCCTTACTACTCTGAGTAAAGAAACTACCTCTGACATCTGTCCTGTATCTTTCACCCCTCAATTTAAAGCTATGCCCCCTCATGCTCGCCGTCACCATCCTAGGAAAAAGGCTCTCCCTATCCACCCTATCTAACCCTCTGATTATTTTATATGTTTCAATTAAGTCACCTCTCAACCTTCTGTTCTCTAATGAAAACAGCCTCAAGTCCCTCAGCCTTTCCTCGTAAGACCTACCCTCCATACCAGGCAACATCCTAGTAAATCTCCTCTGCACCCTTTCCAAAGCTTCCACATCCTTCTTATAATGCGGTGACCAGAACTGGAAAAATTCATCAACTTTGCTTCCAACTCCCACTCTACCCTCACTTTCACCCGGTCTATCTCTGACTCCTGCCTTCCCTTCCTCAACATCCGTCTCCATTTCTGGAGATAAACTGGCCACTAATATCCACTATAAATTAACTAATTCCCACAGCTACTGGAACTAAACAGCCTTGCACCCTGCTTCCTGTAAAGACTCCATCCCATTCTCTCAGCTCCTCCATCTCATAAGTTCAGATGAAGCCAACTTCGACAAGAGAACCTCTAAAAAGTGTCCTTCTTCCTCAACTAAGGGTTCCCCAGCAGTGCTGTTGACAGGACCCTCAGCCGGGTCTGACTCATCTCCCGGGTGTCCACCTGTACCCACAAGCATCCCTCGTGCAACAGAGATAGGTCCTCCTTATCCTTCCCTACAATCCCAACTGCGTTCACATCCAGAAGTTCAATTGCCACTATTCTCACCATCTCCAGTGAGATGCCGCCACCTCCCCTCCCCTGTATATTCCCCTCCCCTGTCAACCTTCCGGAGGAATCATTTCCACTGGGACACCCTGGTCCATTCTTCCTTCACCCCCAATACCACCCACAGCCCCATGGCACCTTCCCCAGCAACCGCCCAAGCTGTAAAACGTGCCTATTTATCTCCTCCCTCCCCAGTATCCAAGTGCCCAAACATACTTTCTAGGTAAAGCAACACTTTGCCTGCACATCCCAGAATCTAATCTGCTGTATTTGCTGCTCACAATGTGGTCTCCTCTACATTGGGGAAACAAAGCATAGACTGGGCGACCGCTTCACAGTGCGCCTACATTCTGCCCATAGAGCAGACCCGAAGCTTCCAGTTGCCTGCCACTTTAACACACCACCCTACTGCCTGGCCAACATCTCAGTCTCTGGCTTGCTGCAGTGTTCCAGCAAAGCTCAGCCCAAGCTGGAAGAACAGCGCCTCATTTTCTGTTTGGCGACCCCACAGTCCTCCGAATTCGATTTAGAGTTCAGCAATTTTAGGGCCTCAACTCTCCCATGTCGCAGCCCCCAACCCCACACAGCAGGCCTCATTATCACACAACGTGTAGTGGCAGGCTGTGTATTGTTGGTCACTAACAGATCCCGTTATTGCAATTCACTCTCCAAGTCAGATCGTTATCCATTCCTTTGTCTGTCCATTTGTTCTTCTCTCTCTTTTGACAGTATCCCCACCCATGATTTACTCCTTAACTCCTCTCCCCAACCTATCTTCTGCATACAAACAAACATCCTCCCTGCTATCCACAGTTCTGAGGACAGGCCACTCAACCAGAAACATGAACTCTGATTTCTCTTCATAGGTGCTGTTAGGCTTGCTGAGCTTTTTCAGCAACTTGTTTTCATTTCTGATTTACAGTTCTTTCAGTTTTTATTTTAACAGCTGCTTTTGAGCAGTACAGCAGAGTAAGGAAGATGGATTCGTTCATAACAGCAGACAGAATCTGGAAGGCTTGCTCTTTGTCTCTCCTTGTCTACTCCTCTCATTTTCTAAACAAGTGGAGCCAGTGACAAAGCAACCTTAGAAAGCAGGATAACAAAGTGTGAAGCTGAATGAACACAGCAGGCCCAGCAGCATCCCAGGAGCACAAAAGCTGACGCTGCGGGTCTAAACCCCCCATCACAAAAGGGGGATGGGGACAGGGCTCCGAAACAAATAGGGAGAGAGGGGGAGGCGGACCGAAGATGGGCAGAAGAGAAGATAGGTGGAGAGGAGAGCACGGGCAGGGAGGTAAGTAACAGTAAAGAAGAAAGAATGTCTAATTTAGCACTTTTCACTACCTGTAGGTGTTCTAATATGCTTTGCAAATGAACTTCTCAATGCTGATCAGGCCTTGCTGGATGTGGGCATGGGCTACTTCATTATTTGAAGAGTTATGAATGGAATTGAGCACTGTATAATGAGCAAACCTTTCCACTTCTGACCTTATGTTGATGGGAATGCATTGATGAATGAGGTGAGGATGTTTGCGCCTATGTCATTGTCATGAAGAATTCCTGCAGTGATGTCCTGAGGCTGTGTAGGTTATGCTCCAAGGACAGTCACCTGTTGTGTTAGAATTTGCCTGTTACCCCAAGTTTGTATTAATTTCAATTTTGCAACTTTCCTTGATGTCTCCTTGGTGAAGTGTTCCAATGTGAATGGCTGTTACACTTCCCAAAATTCAACTTTCTTGACAAGTTGGCCTGGTTCTTTAATGACGCTTAAGCCAAATGGCCCTAGTGGAACCCAAACTAACAATATTCAAATGTGATTAGCATTATAAAAAGTAAATGCAAGTTATTGTGTCATCTGAGAGAAAGAAATCTCTCTTCCTCAATGAATCATGACCCTCAAGAGCACAAATTTCAGCAATCACCCAAGGAATTGCTAGAGCTAGAAGAACATTTTATCTCTGTTGAAGGGTCTAGGCCGGAAACGTCAGCTTTTGTGCTCCTGAGATGCTGCTGGGCCTGCTGTGTTCATCCAGCCTCACATTCCATTATCTTGGATTCTCCAGCATCTGCATTTCCCATTATCACTGATACAATTTTAACCTCACTGCGAAGCCTCTTCCAGGGATGCCTAACCTGAAGAAGTTACCCTCCTCCCTCCGGACCAACCTCAGGGAATCTCTCTCCCATTGCAACTCTCTTGTAATCTCTTCGGCCTTGAAACTGCTCGACCTTGTCCTGAAGCACACCAGGTGCCACAACCACATTACCTTCCTCAGCACCTGCCTACGGAACTGGATCATCCCCAATGGACTACAGTCTACATTTCAGCCTTCCCAATTTGGCCCCAACCGTGACCACCTCTCTGATGAAGGGTCTAGCCCCGAAACGTCAGCTTTTGTGCTCCTGAGATGCTGCTGGGCCTGCTGTGTTCATCCAGCCTCACATTTCATTATCATCGAACATTTTATCTTGATTTTTTTTGACCGGCTTATTGCCTGGAATGACAGTGAAAGAGGTCCCTTTTTTCACGGGAAGCTGAAAAGTATTTTGAAGGGTAGAATTTAAGAAGGCAAGGGGCAAAAAATGAAAGTTAGAATAAACATTTGACTTTTTGTGAATTGGTAAACTTTAATTCTATTTCTGACATGCTGAGCGAGTTTTCCAAGTTTTAAGTTCAATTTTTGCATATCTTGTTCAGACTGAAGAACATGCTATTACATCAGGAAGGAGTATAGCCAGTCTTTTCTAACTATGATTCCTTTTATGAATGTCACCTCTGGGATTAGGCATTCTTTTCTCACTTAGCTTTGTACACAACTCTATTTGGCCTTTATCTCTGTTCTAATAGATTCAGATGTTTCACTTTCCGTGCATGTACTCATTTAAGTACTTTGCCAGAAGAGATGTGCAATATTAACACTACAGTCTGTTCAAATGTTCAGTGATGGACTATTTAACCCAACTGCCTAAGCATTTGACTTAATCATGCATTGTACTAGTCTAGTACAGCATCTGTTTAGTAGGTAAACTCTCATCAAATCCTTTCTTACACCACATAAAGTCGTCAATTTAGTATTCTCCTTGAAACTTAAACGCTAAAACATGTTTCATTAAATGCCCCCGACCGCATTTTATTACTTTTGCTTATTGCCTGTGGTCATACTTTATTATATATGGGCCCCTCAACCAATTTTGCTTGATTTTTGATGTGTTAGATTAATAACGAAGGACCAGAGATTTGGAAGATTTCTTTCCATTACTTTCAAAATAAATTTCAATGTGTTGGTTCTCATTTTCACTTCGAAGGCTGTTTTTCATATTGATCAAAGCATTGCTGGTTAAGTTTCCTTGGAATGACTTAATTATCTTGGCCTCTCCATTTTTTGTTTTATGTCCTTGATTCACTTGCTTTTAAAGAGAATCTTTGACAATTTTTTTTTGAACTCTTATGTACGTGGGTGTTGCTGTCAAGGCAAACATTGGTTGTCTGTCCTGAATTGTTCTTAAATTGAATTGGATGCTTGGCCTTTTCAGAGGGCAGTTGAGAGTCAGTGACCTTACTGTGCTTCTGGAGTCACTTAGAGGCCAGATCAAATAAGAATGGAAAGTTTTCTTCCTAAAGGATATTAACGAACATGAGTTCTTTTTATGACAATCGATGATAGCCGAATAAATTTTATGGAGACTAGCTTCCAATTTCAGACGTTTTACCAATTGAATTTAAATTTTATAGATGTTGTGGTGTGATTGAACCTGTGTCCCAAGAACATTAGCTTTGGGCCTCCATATTATTAGTCCGCAACACCTTCTTATCCCCAGCACCAATTCATCCTGTCTGTATTTAGCCAACTATTTTGGCTTTGTTTTGTTTTCTTCCGACCAATTGTAATAGTACACTACAATCAACTCTATTGTCTGTTGTTGCACTGAATCAGAAAATTGGTGCTATTGGCACAATTTTTGTGTTGCTCTTGTTGCTGTCTCACCCTTGCTGCCCTGTTCTCTGCTTCCCTTCGGACTCTGTTCACTGCCCTGGTCACTGTTTCCCTTCTCGCCTGACTTGCCACCTCTCTCTGGGAGTTACATGTCAGGTGGTGCAGCGTGGGATCTTTGAGAGCCTCTCTGATACAGTAGTTCTTTAATTAATTTCAGTTTAACATTGACACAAAAAAACAGATTCGCACATGCACACTGGTAACTAGCCATTACCTAAACTTATCAGGATCATTAGCTAAATTAACTTTATAAAGTATAATATAAAATTGTCCATTTTTGATATCCCTAGCATCTAAGTACCAATATAATGCTTCCTGATATTAGCATTATAAATTTATATCATGTGAGCCATTACACACATTGTGATGCAGGGAATAAACGCAACCCATCAAACCTTTTTATTCAATTATATGTGGGATTTAAACCTCTCTGGCTAGTCAGCAATTCTTGCCCATCCCTAGTTGCCCTTGAAGGTGATGGTGAGCTGCCTTCTTGAACCACTGACAATCTGTCATTCTCATATGTCGAGCTGAATTTTCACTGACAGTGGTAATTTAACTTTGCTACACTATTGTTATTCCAGCCAATTATACTACTCACCAAGGCAGAGCCTAGAATGAAATCAAGTTAGATAGCGTTTTTTCACAGTTAGTCAACATGGAGGCAGGTCACAGAGACGTTCTTTAACAGCCATACAGAAATTTATAATGTATAAAAGAGATTTTTAAGAAACACTACCAAATCATAGCAAAACAAATTTTCAACCAGCTTCCCAACAGGATCTGTTACAAAGAGGGATCTGTTTTGAGGGATAAAGCCATATCTCAACTCTGTGAGGTTCTACGTAGCTGACCACTGACAGTATCCTTGCTATGGGCTTTGACAATTAGATAAGTTCTTTTCAACTACGACTATTTATGTAATTACAACTGTTACAAGGGGGCATAATTTTAAGGTTATTGGAAGAAGACTTTGGGGAGATGTCGGAAGTAGGTTTTTTAAGCAGAGAGTCATGAGTGCATGGAATGCGCTGCTGGCGGTGGCAGTGGAGTCTGATACATTAGGGACATTTAAGCAACTCTAGGATAAGCACATCGATGATGGTAAAATGAACGGTGTGCAGGATAGTTTGATCTTAGTGGGATAATAGGTCTGTACTGTTCTATGTTCTATGTCAAGTATGCTGACATCGACATTCTGTAAATCTGAGATCTTAAGTGTACTCAGTTCTCAAAGTATGCAGATTTATAACTGAAACTCTAGGTTTAGAAGTTTCATAAACCCTTCTGATGTAGTGACTTATTCACTGAACTGGAGTGTAAACTCCAAGGAAAGAAACAAAAGTTGCTTCCAAGTTCAACACTAGTGTCTTCTGAACTAATTTTTAAAAACAAAATCTTAGTTGATCCTTATTTTGTCTGAACTCAAAACAAAGCTGATGGCCTTGCATGGTTATTCTGCCTGTCATAAATGCAACAGTATAAACAACATTCCATTAATTCCATAGCCACCTGTTCATTGACAAAATGTTGGATTTAAATCACTGTACTGGAAGGACATACTGACCTTTTCAGAAACAAATCCCTTCATAGAAGTAACTAATATCCACCAGCCTCTATCTTCAATCCAAATTTCGAATGACCTACATATAAAAATTTTAAACACTATTCATCACATTTCATGATTATGACAAATTCCTTCCCTGAAGTCTTTTCAGTATTTGCATTTCTCCAGTTATGGCATGAAGACCATTCAGTCTCAGTTCTGTGCTGGCTCTCTTTGCAAGAAATACAGCAGTTCTGATCGCCATTGTCTGTAACGTAGATATAGTAGGAACTGCAGATGCTGGAGAATCTGAGATCACAAGGTATAGAGCTGCATAAACACAGCAGGCCAAGCAACATCAGAGGAGCAGGAAGACTGATGTTCCGGGCCTGGACCCTTCTTCAGAAAATCTGAAAAAGATTGTTATCTCTTTATCTGTAACTTTCTAGTTTTCCCCTGGAAGGACTTAATTTCCTTTTGAAAACAACAGTTAAATCTGCTTTCACGCTCAGGTAATACATTCCAGATTATCATCGCTCACTGTATAAAAATGTTATTCTTTGTAACTTTTGGTTCTTATTCTAATCATCTTAAACATGAAGCTTTCATTTCTGACTCATCTCTTAGTAGTTTACCTCTCTTTACTCTGTATAGATGCTTCATGAACACTTCTTTCATTGGAACAGAAATTGGTCATTGAAACCTAGCTGACACCAATGTGATCGTAGCTGACTGAACACTTCAGTACCTTTTAGTCATCCCATCTTTCAAATCTGGCCTCAACCTTTTCAAAGAAGAGTAAGCCCACCTTCACTCTGCCTTTAAAGTAAAATAGATTTGAAGAAAAATAATATTTTATTTTCATTTTTAAGAATGCAACTTCTAACTAGGTAAATGAATATAATTGAGAATAATACAGATACTGAACAATACTGCTTGACTTTTCAGGGGAAGGAAGTTAATACAGAAGGAAAATACTGCAGATGCTAAAAAAACTGATTTTTTAAAATGGAAATGCTGTAAGGTCTCAGGAGATCTGGCAGCTTCTGTGGAGAGGGAAACCAGTTTAGCTTTTCAGACTGATGACCTTTCATTAGTGTTCTGAAAAATATGAATTAGTTGTGTTATTCAAAGGAAGTTGCCCTTACAGTAATCACACAAAGGCTCATCATAGAAGGTATGGTTACTAAATTTGCTGACAGCACATTTATAGTTTTGAAAGTAAGTTGTGAAAAAAACAAAAGGAAATTGCAAATAGATATTGAAAGGTTAAGTGAGTGGGTAAACATGTGACACATGGAGTATATATAGAGAGTATATATAGAACATTACAGCACAGTACAGGCCCTTCGGCCCTCGATGTTGTGCCGACCTGTCATACCGATCTCAAGCCCATCTAACCTACACTATTCCATGTACGTCCATATGCTTATCCAATGACGACTTAAATGTATCTAAAGTTGGCGAATCTACAACCGTTGCAGGCAAAGCGTTCCATTCCCTTACTACTCTCTGAATAAAGAAACTACCTCGAACATCTGTCCTGTATCTTTCACCCCTCAATTTAAAGCTATGCCCCCTCGCCGTCACCATCCTAGGAAAAAGGCTGTCCCTATCCACCCTATCTAACCCTCTGATTATTTTATATGTTTCAATTAAGTCACCTCTCAACCTTCTTCTCTCTAATGAAAACAGCCTCAAGTATAATGTGGGAAAATAAGAACTTCTCTAGTTTCAAAGGAAGAATAAAAAATAAGCATGTAATGTAAATGTGAGAGATTGCAGTTCTGTGCCCTAGTTCGTTGATCGCAAGAGAGAGACTTCTTTAGTTTTGTGGTCACCCATTCAAAACAGATGAAGCATTTTTGTTTCCATGGAGTGAGAGTCTTTAGAGCTGTTTTCCTGAAAAGTTAGTGGAAGCTGAGAACTTGTTAAGTAAGGGCTTGAAAGATTATCAGGGGTAGATTACAATTAGATGAGCCATGATCTTATTGGATGGCAGAGCGTATCTATGATGGACAGGCTTAATCAGGTAAATGTGTGTTTCTTACTTTCTTTGAGCTTACTGATGGTGTGAAGGTACTGGTGTTGGACTGAGGTGGAGAAGGTCAAAAATCATCTGACACTAGGCTATTGTCTAACAGGTTTATTGAAAACACAATGCCTTTGGAGTTTTGCTCCTCCAGGTGCTAGTGATAGAGGTAGCATTACGGACTGAATTTACAAGCAAAAGATCAAAGGGTCACAGAACTGATACTAATGTATTGAACAAACCTAAGATGCCTGTTAAATCTTTCCTCAGATAAAAAGGTGTAGGTTTCGATTGATTAATATGCAAATCCCAAAATTTCTTTCAAGTCACTGACCTGAGATAACTAAAGGTTTTATCTGTATACCAGAGCTGACATCTCTGGTCTGACAATGTGTTTTAGGTGTGAGGCCTTGTTTAGAATCTGTGTTGTGTTTTAACTTGGAGTCTGACTGGTTTTATTTCCGAAGTAGTAATTTATAAAATACCACATTGACTGTCTACAAGTTGTGTGCTTTTTGAACCAAGTGGACTGCATAGATTTGGGGTGTGTGTGTGTAAAAAAGAGAGTTTTTGTGCTCTCGCTCTCCTTCTCACCCTCCCCCTCCTTTATGTACCACACGCATTTATCTATGGAGTGAATTTTTTTCCCAACCAGCACCCCCCAACAAAAAAAAGTCACTGTTTTCTCAAACCTCCTTCCATGCAGCCTCCCTCTTTTCCATCCAACAACTGGGAGACACAAGTCCAGCAGCCCTGTCTAAAGGCTGGCCGATCTTTATTTTGGCAAAAAACTTACTAAGGTCGGGTTCTTTATTAGCACGGGTTGAAGATTTCCCTTCCCATCTCTTTTTGTAGGGACTGCTCTCTCTGCGACTCCCTTATCTGCTCCACACGCCCCACTAAACCCATCACCCCCCCAGGTACCTTTCCTTGCAACCACAGGACGTGCTACACCTGCCTATCACCTCCATTCACGGTATAAAACAAGCCTTCCACATCAAACAGGGGTTCACCTGCACATCTGTCAACGTGCTGTACTGCATCTGCTGCTCCTGATGTGGCTTCAACATCAAGTGGAGACTCAGAGACTGTTTTGTAGAGCGTCTGCGCTCTGTTTGTTGATAAACGACACAACTTTCCAGTCATGAACCATTTTAAGCCCCCCTCCCACTCAGTGGGTGACATGCCCATCTTGGACCTCCTCCTGTGCTGCAGTGACACCGCCTGCAAACTGGAGGAGCAGCACCTCATATTCCACCTTGGGACCCTACTGCCCAATGGCCTAAACATGGATTTCACTAGTTGTAAAATCTCCCCACCCCTGGCCTCGTGTCAAGTTTAGCCGTCCCTCTCATCCCTACTACCTTGCCCTGACACAATCTGTCCATCTTCTCTCCCACGTATCCGTCCCTCCCATCCCACTGACCAGTCCCCACCATTCCCTACCTGGACTTCCATCTATCACCACCCACTGCTCTCTATTTATTTCTGAGCTCCCTTCCCCCTCCCCATTTCTGAAGAAGGGATCCCAACCTGAAATATCAACTTGCTCGCTCCCTGCCTGGCCAGCTGTGTTCCTCTAGCTGCACACCATGTTATCTCCTGATTCCAACATCTGCTGTTCTTGCTACTTCATTTGAGTTTTTGTCTTACAGAATGTGAGGAGTGAAATCCCACAGCAGTCTATCCTGGCCCCTCAATTTACAAGTATAATTTGCTACAATGACTTTGATAAGGGTAGCAAAAGGATACACGTTCCCAAATGATATCAAGATAGGTAGGAGAGTATGTTGTGAAGACAACAAGGAAGTTGCCAGTGGTTTACAAAGGCAGTTCACCACCACTTTCTCACTTCCAACCTGGATTAGGCAATAAATTCTGACCCCACCAACAACACCCAAATATCATGAATAAATAAAATTATACTTCAATTATACTGGCATGATGAGACCACATCTATGATAAGTACTATGATAACGAAGTGTGGAGCTGGATGAACACTAGGCTGTTTGTTTTAAAATAGAAGTTGCAGTTTCAGGATAGCAATGAGATTTTTTCCTACAAATCATGTTATTTTGAATCACCAGTTGTGGACAGTGTTTTATTGGGCAAAGAGAATGAGGAGCTGTTGGGATGGATGAGAATGTAAAATCTGGAATACTGACAGATCAGCTATAGTCTTATTGAATGGTGATACAGGATCAAGGGATGGAATGATCTATTTCTGCACATATATTGTATGTCGGTATATAGTGTGATACAACTGAGTGGCCTGCTTGGCTATTTTTGAGGGTGTTTAAGCATGTTGTGGAGAAACATAGTAGGCCAGACCAGATTAGGATGACAGATTTCCTTCCCGAAGAGACGTCAGTGAACCAGATAGCTTTTTATGAAAATCAGCAATGGTTACCTGGTCACCTTGAGGTTCAGAATATTTAGTTGGCAGGATGGCTGGTTTGTGAGCAATGGTGGCAATAGTGTAGGTTTATTTCACACACTGGCGGAGGTTACCATGAAGGACTGTACTTCTCAATCTCTCTCCTTGCCTGAAGTGTGATGACCCTTGGGTTAAACCACAACCAGTTGACTCTCTACCTCTCTCTGGTGAGAGAGCAACTTCATGGTCTGGTAAAAAAAGTTGCCTTTACTTTTACTTATGGTAACCATAAGTAAGCTTGTAATTTCAGATTTTTTTTGTTATTGAATTTCAATTTCGCTAACTGATATGGTGGGTTGAAACCAGTGCCCCCGGAACATCAGCCTAGGATTCCGGATTACTAATCCAGTGACGTTACTATTATGCCACTGCCTCCCTTTAAACTAATTTTTAAAAAGCTGAATGTTAACTTTAAAAAATAATCAAGAGAAATTATTTTTGGTCTTCTCTGTTTAAAAATGTGGATTTGGCTTGGGGCTTATTTTGGAAAGATAAACTTAAAGTTGGCTGCTAAGATTCAGTGTTTGGAAGCTGCTCATGCAAGTGACTTTCTCAAATGTGATTTTTCTCTTCTCTCTAAATATTTTATTCCTGTTCCAACATCTGTGGCTTTCATATTTTCAAAAGCCAAAACCTAATGTGTTCTACAAATTTCTATAAACAGATTTAACCACATATCACCTTCTGAGTGTGGTTTGAAATATCTAATATTCATGATCAGTCTGTAAACCTCCTTGACCTAACTCAACCTATCCATCTTCTGTCGCACCTATTTGCCCCTCCCATCCTACTGACCAAATGCGCCCCCCCCACTCCCTACCTGCACTTACCCACCACCATCCCACCTGCCCTAGCCCCATCTCCACTCTATTTATTTCCGAACTCCCTTCCCCCTCCCTATCTCTGAAGGAGGGTCTCAACCCGAAGCCTCAACTTTCCTGCTCTGCTGCCTGGCCTGCTGTGTTATTCCAGCTCCATACTGCATTATCTCTGAATCTGTAGTTCTTGCTATCACTGAGTCTGTAAAAATGGTTTGTTTTGTTCTAGTCAAATGTTTTACTCCACACAGTTTTAAAATTAAGATGAGAATAATACTTTGTCTGATTGAAGGATGTAAAATTAATTTTGAAATCCTATCACTATCGAAGTCATGTTTTCAAAAAATTTGGGTAAGCTTCAGCTTTTGACTGGATGTACTTAGTCATAAGTGCGTGCTGATATACGCACACTCTGTGCGGCTTTTCTAAAATCAATAAATAGATTACCTTTCAATTAAAGTTCTGTGAATCTGAGTCTTAATTACTAAAATTATATTCCTTTATTTGATTATATTCCTTTATTTGAATAGATCTTCAGGCCTGTGTAACGGTTAATAATTCAAATCTATTTCATATGTGCAGTACAAAATACTAAATTAAAATGAAAACAAAGTTTTGCATTCTGGGCACACCCCTTCGATGCAGGTTTGTTGTACTAATTGCACTATTTCCACAGCTTTTGATGCAAAACTATATGAAGCTCATCATGAACAGCAGCATATTTTTCTCTGACAATAAAATTGGCAGCTTTGCAGATGGCTCTATTGATATATTGATCAAATACTGTATAGTATATAACGTACTTTTTTGTGTGTGACTGCTTAACCTTTACACACTGTTCAGAAGGGGAGAAATGTCCCTGTATTGCATTTTAAAGTGATAAAACACCCACTGGAGTTTTATGCATTTTGGATACATGGAGAAGAATTAATGATTTGAAGACACTGACTCAGTAAATTATTTATTATGGCCCCAAGGAAGCTGAGTGAAAGACTAATAAATCATTTGTGGAGCTGCTGGTTGTCACTTCCAATTATTTTAGATGGTTTTGTGATAAAATACAGCTCCTGCTAGGTACCCCATTCTATCCCTTGATGCTTACAATGTAACTTGTTTTGTGATTGTTAAAGACAAGTTTCGTAGAATAATTTTATTATTACAAAAAGTATTCTGTAAAATTTGACGTGTCTAAAGTTCTCAATCCTCTTGGGACTGAGTAATGAACTCTTCAAAGACTACAATGAGAAACTGTTTTAAGGAAGTGTATGTTTATATCTTAGAAAAAATAGTAATCTTTAATGATACAAGCAATGTAACTAATTTTCATACTTGCAATATCACATTTTATTTGAAATCTGCAAAGACAGACCAAAATTAAAAAGGCTGCTTTAAGTTGATCTGTTTAACCAGCCATTTTTTGGAAAACAAGTTGCTTAACATTTAACTAGTAAATTGGTTTTAAAGAGATTTAGTTAATGATGCAAAAGCATCTCAGTAATGGAGAAAGAATGGAAGATCTGTCTTCAGATGTCATTGTTTTATGTTGAAGTTGTTGACATTGGTTCGAAGTGTAATTGTACAGATAGTTAAGAACATGATGTGGAATGAGAAGAGGCTGTTGTGTTGTAAAATTTGCTTTTGAGTTAACGCATATAACAGCATGAAAAGAGGCAGATTGGCCCAAGTCCACACTGAAAAGTACACTTGATTTAGTCTTTTAGGTGTGTCGTCAACCTCCAATGAAAAAAACTCTGAGAAAATAACTTGGTTAAATTCCTGCTAACGAAATGTGAGGCTGGATGAACACAGCAGGCCCAGCAGCATCTCGGGAGCACAAAAGCTGACGTTTCGGGCCTAGACCCTTCATCAGAGAGGGGGATGGGGTAAGGGTTCTGGAATAAATAGGGAGAGAGGGGGAGCGGACCGAAGATGGAGAGAAAAGAAGATAGGTGGAGAGGAGAGTGTAGGTGGGGAGGTAGGGAGGGGATAGGTCAGTCCAGGGAAGACGGACAGGTCAAGGATGTGGGATGAGGTTAGTAGGTAGGAGATGGAGGTGCGGCTTGGGGTGGGAGGAAGGGATGGGTGAGAGGAAGAAGAGGTTAGGGAGGCAGAGACAGGTTGGACTGGTTTTGGGATGCAGTGGGTGGGGGGGAAAGGCTGGGCTGGTTGTGTGGTGCAGTGGGGGGAGGGGACGAACTGGGCTGGTTTTGGGATGCGGTGGGGGAAGGGGAGATTTTGAAGCTGGTGAAGTCCACATTGATATCATTGGGCTGCAGGGTTCCCAAGCGGAATATGAATTGCTGTTCCTGCAACCTTCAGGTGGCATCATTGTGGCACTGCAGGAGGCCCATGATGGACATGTCGTCTAAGGAATGGGAGGGGGAGTTAAAATGGTTTGCGACTGGGAGGTGCAGTTGTTTATTGCGAACCGAGCGGAGGTGTTCTGCAACGCGGTCCCCAAGCCTCCGCTTGGTTTCCCCAATGTAGAGGAAGCCACACCGGGTACAGTGGATGCAGTATAACACATTGGCAGATGTGCAGGTGAACCTCTGCTTAATGTGGAAAGTCATCTTGGGGCTTGGGATAGGGGTGAGGGAGGTGGTGTGGGGGCAAGTGTAGCATTTCCTGTGGTTGCAGGGGAAGGTGCCGGGTGTGGTGGGGTTGGAGGGCAGTGTGGAGCGAACAAAGGAGTCATGGAGAGAGTGGTCTCTCCGGAAAGCAGACAGGGGTGGGGATGGAAAAATGTCTTGGGTGGTGGGTTCGGATTATAGATGGCGGAAGTGTCGGAGGATGACGCGTTGTATCCGGAGGTTGGTTGGGTGGTGTGTGAGAACGAGGGGGATCCTCTTTGGGCGGTTGTGGCGGGGGCGGGGTGTGAGGGATGTGTTGCGGTAAATGCGGGAGACGCGGTCAAGGGCGTTCTCGACCACAGTGGGGAGAAAGTTGCGGTCCTTGAAGAACTTGGACATCTGGGATGTGCAGGAGTGGAATGCCTCATCGTGGGAGCAGATGCGGCGGAGGCGGAGGAATTGGGAATAGGGGATGGAATTTTTGCAGGAGGGTGGGTGGGAGGAGGTGTATTCTAGGTAGCTGTGGGATTCGGTGGGCTTGAAATGGACATCAGTTACAAGTTCCCTCCCTACCTCCCCACCTATACTCTCCTCTCCACCTATCTTCTTTTCTCTCCATCTTTGGTCCGCCTCCCCCTCTCTCCCTATTTATTCCAGAACCCTCACCCCATCCCCCTCTCTGATGAAGGGTCTGGGCCTGAAACGTCAGCTTTTGTGCTCCTGAGATGCTGCTTGGCCTGCTGTGTTCATCCAGCCTCACATTTCGTTGTCTTGGATTCTCCAGCATCTGTAGTTCCCATTATCACTTGGTTAAATTCCTTCTGATTTCAGTTGGTGCTTGAATTGGTGTCAGCTTGTTGTTATCCTATCTTGTATATCTGATATTGTAAAAGTGAACAGGAAATTGATCATTTATTCTTAAGCACAAAAATGTGGAAAAAAAATGTAAAGCAGTGTTTGTTGAATGTATTTCATGATTGTAGTAGCCATAATGTAATGTTGTCAAATTTCCCTCCTGTAGAATAAAAGCCTTTCTGGTCCTTTTACCAGTCTGCATTTCAAATGCCAGAATGTTTGAGAATTTGCCACTGAAATTCTTCTGTTCTGTTTGAGCCTTGACGTTTTGTTTGCCCTTCCATCTGATGAGAAGATCTATTTTGTATTATATTATGTTTCAAGTTTAAAGTAGTTCTTACTGATTTCATTTCTTGATATACCAATTGGACTGATGTGAAGCCAGAGGTTAGAAGACCCTTGTAAATATCTAGTTTGTGGTCCAGTGTTTTAATACATACTTTCTTTTTAGCAAATTAATATAATTATAGGAAACTTAAGTAACTTTAAATATGTCACACTTAAAAAGATGGGTTCCTATTAATTTAAGTGAGCATAGCTGAGAATATGGTACAAAAAGGAAAGAAGGAGCTGTTTTAACTAGGGTTTACAGCAATAAGTAAAGTGTGCTGAGTGAGGAATTTGAAGGGTGGAAAGTAAGTGTTTTCTTTCTACTATGATTATGTTTGCTGTCCATTTGATTTCCAATTTGGTGCAACAGAAGGAGCAAGTAAACCAGTAACAGGTATTGTCAGAAATTGTAAGCTTTACCAGTATTGTTTCATTTTATTATAAAGTTTACTGGCAGTGCTAAAGCATTTTGGGAGATGTATGGTGTATTAATCAATGAATTAATATCAGTTATCAATTAATGCATGTAGGTGATGGGTTGCAATTGCAGAATGTGGAAAGTTCTATCTGTCATTGTAGGGCTTTGGCTCAGGGGTTTTGACCATAGCGGTTGAACTACAGATACTGCAACATGTCGAGAAGGGGAGAAAATTGCCAGAGTGCTTTTATTTCAGGAGATGATCTTGCCTGTTAGGACAGGGTCTTCTGATTGGGTCAGTGGTCAGAAACAGTAGGTTGCAACTGCAAGTGATGCAGGAAAGGAGACTCAGATTACAGAAGCTTAACCTTTCCAACGGTCCAATAAGTTTGAGGATGTCTCAACACTTTTGGATGAATGTGAAGGCTACAGGATCGATGAGCTAACATGACTATGACCTGTGGTACAGGAAAAAGCCATGCAAGATTTGGGGGTAGGGGGATAATAAGAAATATAGCGGTAGTAGTGAACAGTATAGTGAGGGTAAGAGACACCATTCTCTGCAGTAAAGATCATGAGTTTAGATGGCTGTGTTGTGTGGCTTGTGCCTGGATTTGGATATCGGCTATAGGCTAAAGAACTTGCAGTGAGGATGAATGTGGTCCATATCATTAATAATTATATAAGCAGAATTAAGAAAGAAGTTCTGTTAAGACAGTATGCAGTGTTGGGTGCTTAGTTGAAAAGTAATACCTCAAAGTTTACTACCCATGCCACGTGCAATTTGGCTTTAGGATGAACCAGATAAAAGCAGTGAGTGCATGGCTCAAAGAGATTTGTGGAAGAAGTGGGTTCCAGTTCAAGGCACATTGGTACCAGTACTAGGGAAAGTGGGGATCTCTGTACACCTGATATTCTACAGCCAAACCATGCAGGGGCTGATCTGGTGAACCATTTATCTAGGGAAGTAAAGGGGGCTTTAAATTGAACAAGGTGGAGTGAAGGATCAGGGCTGGTTGTGTGTACCAAAGCTAGGGATAAAGTTGAGGACCAGAATGTAAAATGGTATTGTGGAAAGCAGAGTTTGAGAATGACTGGTACTGAACAAACTGATGGAGCTGCAGATCGGTGAGTCTCCAGATACTCATAAAATTCATGGAAAAAGAGGTGGCTAATGAGGCAGCATAATTGTTGAATTTTGAAAAAAATGGTACATTCTGCGGAGGTTCCATTAGACTTCAAATTATTAAATTGAATTCCTCTGCTCAGTAAGGAGTGGGCTGAAAACAGGAAACTGTGGGCCAATTATTTTGACATCTGCCGTTGGGGAAGATGTTTGAATGAATCATTGAGGAGGTTTACTAGAAAAGCTCCAAGGTAATCGTGGAGGGTCACATTGGTTTGTGGAGAGGAAATCATTCTTAGCCAACTTATTGCAGTTCTTTGAAGGAATAACATGGAGGGTTGCTCATTGATATGCTGCACTTGTCAAATTACTTGTGGAAGCTCAACGTTTCACATAAAGGTGTTCATGATATGGGGGCACAACTATTTACAGTTCATAGCAATGATTTAGACGAGAGGAGTGAAAGCATGGTAGCTAAATTTGCAAATGATATCAAGACTCGTGGGGAAGTATGTTGCATAGATGACATAACGAGGGTAAAGACAGGCTGAGAGTAGGTAAATATCTGGTGATGGAATGTAATGTAAAAAAAAAATGAACTTGTTTACTTTGGCAAGAAGGATAAAAGAATAGTACTAGAATGAAGAACAACTGCATAATTGCAAAGCGCAGAGTGATCTCTGTTGTCTTGTCACAAAAGGTATATGGGTACAGCACATACTCAAGAAATGTGATGGAATACTACAGTTTGTTACTAGAGAAATCAAACATAATATCAAGTATCTCAGTTGATCAAGAGATTCACATAATCAAAGTTAAAAGAAAGCACTATGTAATAGAAATGTAAATTAGAGGGCGTACACATCACCCTTATACTTCATTGACAACACAAATCAGAAATGATAATGCAACTTTGCCTTAAATAAAACTTAACAGCAGAGACCCTTCTCACTTGCATCATCAATTGACTGCTCAGACATTTTGGAGATGGTGATAATGTAGTAAACTTCTGGCATTTCAGGTATGTAATTATTGCCACTCTATCAAGACTACCAGTTAAAACGCAAGTTTGCTGTAAGTGCATTAGAAGCAGTTCAGAGGACGTTTACTAGTTGATACCTGGAAGGAGTGGGTTACGTTGCAAGGAAAGATTGGATAGACAGGCTTCTTTCCACTAGAGTTCAGAAGAGTGCAGGGCCATTTGATTGAAGTGTTTAAAATCCTGAAAAGTCTTCACAAGGTGAACATGGAAACAATGTTTACTGCTGTGGGTATATCTAGTATCGAGGGTCACTGTTTTAAAAATTTGGGTCACCCTTTTAGAAACAAGATGAAGGAGAATCTTTTTCTGATGGTTTAGATGCTTTGGAATTGTTTACTTCAGAAAGTCGGGTCATTGAATATTTTTACGATAGAGATAGATTCCTGTTAGGCATGGGAATCAAATCTTATTGGGGTAGACAAGGATGTGAAATCCAAAACGCACACAGATTAATCATAATCTAATTAAGTGCTAGAACAGGCTTGAAAGCCTAAATGGCCTATTTCTGCCCCTAATTTGCATTTAAAATGCTATAAAAATTTAAAAGCTAGAAGGGGAAGGTGATGAAAATTTTGAACTTTAGGCAATGTTGGAAAATCCAGAACAAATAGCAGTTTAGACAGTTGCCTGTATTTTTGAATAGAATCCAAATTGAGTTGAAGTAATGAAAAGAAAGTGATTTGCTTACCTGGAAACATGTCTTGCACAGTTTTCAAGAATGACAGTTCAAAAAGGTTGGTGAGTGATAATGGGAACTGCAGATTCTGTAGAATCCAAGATAACAAAGTGTGAAGCTGGATGAACACAGCAGGCCAAGCAGCATCTCAAGACCACAAAAGCTGACGTTTCGGTTCTAGACTCTTCATCAGAGAGTTCAAAAGGGTCGTTTGTTTGGGATTTAAAGCTAGATTAGTGAAAACCATTCCACAAACTCTGAAAGGCTATGAAGATAAATTGTCCAAAGCAGGCTATGTTGCCATGGAGGTAGGTGGAGTTAATGGGTATTCTGTGGTTTCATTTTATCAGGATTTATTTTTGGTGGGAGACATTAGCTGCAGCTTGAAACGGAGTGTATTGAAATGAAAAAATGGCTTCAGGCAGCCCTAGTGGACCTCAGCAAATTAGGATAATATAAACCCCTGGAAGCAATTGATAATTCAATGTAGCTGAGAATGGAGGTGAGGAAGGCCCAGAAGCAGCAGTGAGATTGTGGAGGAAATAGAAACTCTGGGAATCGTGTCAACCTACCGAACCTGGCTGTCTGCAAAAGAGCTGAAATTATGCCTGTGGTTAGATTCTGCAATGCAGTCTCAGAAATCCAGTGGAAAGAGTTCTTGAGGATACAGAGCTACCTGCAAACAGTTGTTGAGACAGTCTATGATGAAATGACTTGTGAGGAAGTTCCAAAGTTTGATATTTGAAAATGAAGAATAAAATTCCTTGCAAATGAAACATTTGTTCACCATGTCTGAATAACCCATGGAATCGGTCTTCATCTTATTGCTATTTGAGCTATGCGAGATGTTTGTTTTGTCTGTGATTCATTTTTACTTCATGTTAACCTTAGTTCCAAGACTGTAAATTGAGTCTGTATATGTAACAGAGATAATGGGAACTGCAGATGCTGGAGAATTCCAAGACAATAAAATGTGAGGCTGGATGAACACAGCAGGCCAAGCAGCATCTCAGGAGCACAAAAGCTGACGTTTCGGGCCTAGACCCTTCATCAGAGAGGGGGATGGGGAGAGGGAACTGGAATAAATAGGGAGAGAGGGGGAGGCGGGCCTAAGATGGAGAGTCCCTGAGGTTGGTCCGGAGGGAGGAGGGTAACTTCTTCAGGTTAGGCATCCTTGGAAGCGGCTTCGCAGTGAGGTTAAAATAGTATCAGAGATAATAGGAACTGCCTTGAAACTGCTCGACCATGTCCTGAAGCAAACCAGGTACCACAGCCACATCACCTTCCTCAGCACCTGCCTACGGAACCAGATCATCCCCAAGGGTCTACAGTCCACCAGCCCAGCTCTTGCCCCCCCACCCACTGCATCCCAAAACTAGTCCAACCTGTCTCTGCCTCCCTAACCGGTTCTTCCTCTCACCCATCCCTTCCTCCCACCCCAAGCCGCACCCCCATCTACCTACTAACCTCATCCCACCTCCTTGACCTGTCTGTCTTCCCTGGACTGACCTATCCCCTCCCTACCTCCCCACCTATACTCTGTCCACCTATCTTCTTTACTCTCCATCTTCGGTCCGCCTCCCCCTCTCTCCCTATTTATTCCAGTTCCCTCTCCCCATCCCCCTCTCTGATGAAGGGTCCAGGCCCGAAACGTCAGCTTTTGTGCTCCTGAGATGCTGCTTGGCCTGCTGTGTTCATCCAGCCTCACATTTTATTATCTTGTATATGTAACAGGTTGCTTTACTTTTCTAACTTCGTATAATAATGTTTATTCTTTTTCTTCAAAACCATGGGATCTTGTGCCTTTATTCACTTTTTATGAGTACCTGGGATTTCAAACTGTCTGCAAATAAACAAAAACTTGATCTTTTACCAGATGATATAAATGTGGCTCTCTCATCAGGAATAGTGAGAACTAGTTTAATCAAAAGCATCAGGCATTATGAATTTTTTTATCATGCTATGGATTGTGGGCAGTTCAAATTATAATTTTCTCAAGATTGCTATGAGGTTACAAGGAGAGGCTTTAGAAAGTGTTCCATTTTCACTGAAAGGTTTTTAAAAAAAAAGTTTGACAGTTTTTGTAAGAAACAATTGAATGTTGTTTGATTTATGCATTTTCTTTTCTCCAACTGAGAGTAGAAGTAAGCAAATAAAAGTCTATGTAATATAGCTTTACTGCATATGCTTAAGCTGTGCATTTTTAGAGTGGAAGTTGACAAAGATATAAAATTTAGGACATTTATCAAATATGTCCAACCAAATGTTATTACCAGTAGCATGTGTGATCTCGAGGCTGTACCTCACATGCATGGGCTTTTAGATGCAGGATTTGTATTGATGTAGTCCTTTGAGAACTTTGTTCTGTTTCCATGAAAAATGCTTTTTTAAAACTCATTGTGAATGAAGAATAGGTGAAAGGGATAGACTCAACATAGTGGTTTGCTTCTGAAGTGTTCTTAAATAGCTCTTCAATAGTTAGTGTTCTCTTTAGCTATGCCCAGTTGTTTACTTACTCTTGCATTCAAAATCCATAGTAGATGCTGAAATATGCCATCTTGATTTCAAAGTTATCTTTAAAGTATTGTAGTTCTTGTATTCATGACCATGTGTTGCAAAATCACTTTGCCTTTTTTGCTTCTGATGATTTTAATTCAAGCTACCTGTTATCTAAATAGAACGTTTTTTTACTATGTTGTGATTTGTTGCTGTCTATTTGTAAAACAATAGTGCCATTAATGTAATGAATTATCTCGAGGCGCTTCACAAGTGCTTCATAAAATAAAGTATGACACCAAGCTGCACAAAAGTATATTAGATCAGACGGCCAATAGCTTAGGCAAAACGCTAGGTTTGAAGGAGTGGCATAAACAATGAAATAGAGGTTGAATAATGTACGGATGGTTAGCACCCCAGTGCTTAAGGGCCAAGGCAATGGAAGGGCAGGCGACCAGTGATAGGGCAATTAGCCAGAATTCGAGTAGAGTATATAACTTGAGAGCTTTGGAACTGACAGAGCTTTTGTTGCGGGGTTGCGGGGGTGGTGCAGAGGGAAGGTGAAGCAAGTTGTGGAGGAATTTGAAATTAAGTGCCAGAATTTTAAATTCAAATCACTGCAATTCAAGGAGGCAGTATAGATTAGTGACCACAAAGCAGTGTGAAAATTGATTTATTATTGCATGTACTGAGATACACTGAAAGTATTGTTTTGTGTGCAATATAAACAGATCGTGAATGTAAAGTGTATCAGGGTAGCAGAACAGAGTGCAGAATATGCTGTTACAGCCTCAAAGAAGATGCAGAGAAAGAGAGATCAGAGTTAACAATTGAAAGGTCTGTTAAAAGTCTGATAACAGTGGGGAAGAAGCTGTTTCTTGAATCGGTTTGTATTCAAATTTTTATGTCTTCTGCCTAACGGAAAAGGATAGTGGAGAGCTTCACCAGGGCGGGAGGGTTGATTTCTCAAGGCAGCAAGAAGCATATTTGGAATCAATGGATGGAAGGCCAATTTGTGTGTTGGGCTGGTCTGTGTTCATGACTGTCTGTAGTTTCTTAGGATCCTGGGAAGAGTAGTTGCCATACCAAACTGTGATGCATCTGGATAGGATATTTTCTGTGGTGCATCTGTTTAAATTGGTAAGAGTCCTCATAGACATGCCGAATTTTCTTTGCCTCTACTTTCTCAGGAGACTTTGTTGTACCTTCTTGACTGTCGCGTAGACATGGATGGTCCAAAACAGACTGATAGTGTTCATCAGTCCCAGGAATGTGACGCGTGCGACCATCTCCACCTCAGCACTATTGATGCAGACAGGGACATGCTCTCCGTCCCACTTCCTGAAGTCAATGACCAGCTGTTTCATTTTACTGACATTTTTGGGAAGATTGTCTTTACACAATGCCAGTAAGCACTCAGCATCTTTCTTGTATTCTGCCTCATTGTTTGATATCCAACCTACAATGTTGGCGTCATTAGTAAACTTGTAAGTGGAGTTGGGGTCGTATTTGGCTAGACAGTCATGAGTGTGCTTCCAGTGTAAGTCACTAGCAGCAAAATTTTGGATGACTTCAAGTTAATGGCAGATGGAACTTAGGAGACCAGTCGGTCGTTGAATTGGAGACAACAAAGTTATGAATGGTTATGTAATTAGAAGATCATTTGTTGGAATTGTAATTTAAAAACCTGTAGATCCGATGCCAAGTTACAGATAAAATAATTAACCTTTTTTAAATGTTGAATCTTCTGCCCAAACAAATCATCTTTCATAGTGTGGATATGGCATGTTTGTAACAGAAAATAAAAGTAATTTTAAGCTGTTGACATGTCAGTCAGGTTAGATTTATTGTTATTTATATTATGAATTTGTTAAAGAACTCCTGCACCTAATGCTGCATTTGATATATTTATCAAGATGTATTTAATTCACAAATTTACTGTTGGTGTGGTTCTTCTAATGCCCAGTACACTTATCCAAGGATACAAATGTTGAATTCATTAATTCCCAATTGGCCTGCTTCTGTCAAAGCTTGCTCATAAAGAGAGAGGAGAGAGGGAGAGAGAGAGAGAGAGAGATTGACTTATTAAATCAATTATGCGTTGGCCACATTTATTATTTTTTAAAATTGCTGTGCTGTCCCTGAAGCCTGTTGGAACAGACTACACACAAACTGATGTGTTATCATACACCCTGGCTGGTGTTTTTCTCCTGGAAGCTGAATTTAAAAATATAGTTTGCATTCACTTTTTTGTATCTACTTGAAACCCTGGCACCCAGCTACATTTAGACAACATTTAATTTTAACTAGTTAAGCTTGTTTGAAAATTAAATGTAAATTTCCCTTACATTCTGCTGATGTTTGAAATATTTGAAAATACAGATTTGCAAAATAGCTTCCACTCAGTGCAGTGGTTCCCAATGTTTTTCAGTATCAAGACACATTTTGATGAGACACAGAATTCCAAAGTACACCCATTTTTAAAAATTCTGCATGCGTGTTATCAGAAGTTTATGCTTGCATGTTTCTGGACGTCTGCATGTGCAGTAGATATGGATGCCTGCGGTCATCAGATACTACCTTCCATAACAGACACCAAAGCTGTGGGGGAGATTGGTGGCCTCAACACTCAGATGAAGCAGCTCTGCTTTCACGGTGCACTTCTCACTTTGTCGTGGCACACTAATTCAGAACCTCAGACTTAATGTCACAAAGGATATTTGTGGTTGCACATTAGGGGGATTTAAACAGTCCTTGGATCAGCATAGGGATGAGGATGGGATAGTGTAGTGGGATGGGCTTAGATTAGTTCACAGGTCGGCGCAACATTGAGGGCCAAAGGGCCTGTTCTGCACTGTATTGTTCTATGTTCTGTGTTCTATGATAGTTGCCACATGATACTTGAGATACCAGGAACACAACTTAATGCCCCTCCGTTAGTGAATTTGAATGTGGAGTTGCACCCATGATCCACTTTCCCACTGTCTGTCCATCCACCCACATGACATTTTATGGGAGAAAGGGGGAATATCAACTAATCGGCCTGTTCTTGGCAGCTCTTGACAGCTTGTAATGCGCTGTGGTGGGAAAGTGGGACAGGAAGCATGCCTGCTTTGTTGCACAGACTAATATTGGCCAAGGGTGGTGGTAGGTAGTTTGAGTTATAACCTGTTGTGACAAAAGAATGATGGAAGAAAGTAAGGATGACAACATTAATTGTACACCATTGCATGATTTGTGTTACAAATGGATCTCTTGGGTCTTGATAAGATCAGTCAGAAGATGTCCTGCTTCAGGATTTGTGTGTAAGTGATGATTTTTATGCAACAAAGACATAACATGAAGACTGTTGATGTACAATAACCAGATAAGGTCAATTTTATTACACTGGAATTTGTTTTTAAGAGCTTTGTGCAGTTAAATTCCTGACCTATTATTCTGCAAAATGTACATTATGGATACTTAATTTCTGACAACTTTTGGCTGAAATAATCCTGAGTTTTCTTTTCTCCAGCACTTGGGATTGACGTTTTGGGGTTCGCAAAATTTTGTTCAAAGCAATGGAATTTGACAGTACTGCAGTGGGGCTGCGACAATATGAGAGACACACAGGGGGATCCTTTGATGTCAAATTGCTGTGGAAGTAAAGTCAACAGTGTAGCAAAATAATCTGATGCTAAACAGTATGCTTGTGACTTGTTGCTCGCTGATGAATTTCTATTGTTGATCACGAGAGAGATGAGCAGCATTCTAGTAGTATAGGTCTAAACTTATTTGTTGGGAAAAGTTGTCGAATTGTCAGTATGCAGACTCTGGTACTTTCCAAAAAATGTCTGTTTTGAATTTGTTTTACCATTGAATTGTGGACATGTATCTCAGTGTCTTTTTTCAAATCCTTGCCTAAGAGTCAGAGGTCTACAGCATAAATCAAGGCACTTCACCTCGTGCGGTCTGAACCAGGGAAAAGCAATTACCTAACTATTCTAATCTAATTTTTGAACTTCGTAGCCCTGTATGTCTGAGCATCGCAAGTGAAAATCTGAAGCCTTCTTAAATGTTATGAGGTCTTCTGCCTCTACCACCCTTTAGAAGCAGTGATTTTCAAGATTCCCACCATCCTCTGGGTGGGGGGAAAAGTTCTCACTTGCTCCTTTCCTTAAATCTGTGTAACCAGTTATTAATCCCTCCAGAGGAAAACAGTTCTTCCCTGCCTTGTGACCCTCATTATTTTACACATCTCAGTTATGTTCCCCCTCCATCTTCACTCCTCTAAGGAAGCCAACTCACATCTATCCAATCTGTCTCAATTCAAACTTTCCAGACCAGGCAACATCCTGGTAAATCGTCCCTGGTGTTATCATGTCACTTCTATAATGTCGACACAATACTCGAGTTGGGGGTTAACCAACAGTTCCAGCATGACCTCCCGTGCTTCAACTAATAAAGGCAAGTATCCTATCTGCCGCCTTAATCACTTTAACTACATGGCCTGCTACTTTCTGGGACTAGTGGACATGCACACCAAGGGGCACAAGTGGAACGTCAGAGAAAAAATGGAGAGGAAGATTTGAATTCAAAGGTTTCATAGCATAACAATCAAAGAGAGTAGTAATTGTTATAGAGAAGAGACAAAGCATAGATCATCAAGAGGGGTAGTGTTAACAGAATATAAACCAGCTAAAAGCAAAATACGAAGTCAAAGTGTAGACAATGGGGAGGAAAGAAAGAAATCAAAATGGAGAGCCAAGTTCATGGTTTGAAGGTGTGAAACTCAATGTTAAGTACTCAGGACTGTAAAGTGACTTCAGTTTCTGTTGGACTGCATTGGAACACTGCACTACTCCTAGGACAGAGCTAGCAGCAATGTCCAATCAGAACCAATAAGAGATATGGTGTACACAGATTGCATACATTCTGTTATGATTGATAATGTGCAAAGCTAAATTATGGTGTTACAGTCAAATATTTAAAATCTTGAGGCCAATATTGAAAGACATGAAAAAAACCTGACACAGAAAGAGGTAATTGCAAAAGTTTAGGCAGCTAAAAGATTTCTGGAAACCCACAGTACCCGATTCTTTCTTAGCCAATGACCTTCATTCTTGTTATTCTGACTTTTCATTTTGAGCAGGATATAATTTGGCCTGCTGGCAAGAGGCACATGGTGGAGAAGCTACAAGCTGTATAGGTTACAAAGGAGACCCTCTACCTCCGTTCAAAACTTTAACAGCACGTATTTCAAATAGAGGTACTTAAAAACGAAAAAGAACAATTCTATTGAATTCAGACAGCAAATTAATCAACTGCAGATGCAGCTTGCCACTATATCACAGTCGCAGAATGATTTACTGGAGCCCAATAACAAGCTGCGAGAAATCCTGGAGCATTTAAAAGAAAAAATATGAAATGCTCGAAACCAAGCAAAGCAGGCACAGCAAGAAGTTGAAAAATTAGTGAAAGACAGTGACATACTATGATTAGAAGAAAAACATAAGTTGCCGAATGGTAATGCTGAGCTTGAGGAGAAGTAGTTCCAGACTAAAGAGCAACTTTATCTCCAAAGAAGATGCACACTACTTTATCATCTGAGCAGTACAATGTTTTCTTTTTAAGAAAAGAGAACAAACTATAAATGACTTTTAAGGTTTTCAGTATAGAAAATGTACTTAATTTTCTTCAACTGCTTTTCTGTGTTATCTATATTAATGATAGAAATGGTTACATTGATTATATAGAGTTTTTTTTGAAGAAAGAGGTTTTTGAATTCTTAAATGATTACAGTATAGTTTCAGAACCATTGGTCAGATGTTCAAAATCATGGAGCCCCATTTCTAACAGATCATATTTCTGCTTGCTTTACTGGAGTAGAAATAGGGGAGATTATGTAGGAGAATGGAGAGAGGGTTTGACTTTCAGTTGTGAGAATCCTCAGTTCTGAGTCTCTCATTCAGTACTGACTTTGAACTGATCCAATTTCATTGTAACTAGTGCCTTTCCCACAGTGTGGAGGTCGTATTTTTTTTTGAGAATTAATAAATGCCCTTGAAGGGTGAATAAAGTCTGTAAGAATTTTGTGCTTATTTAAATAACCTCATAAGATGTAGAAAAAAATGTGCCTACTGGTATCTCGGGGGAAAAAAGAGGTCTTTTCTAGTCATTTCAACAGGTGTTCGTTGACATAATCCTAAATCTGATTATTCTGGTGTCCTTAATGTTTAATCTCTTTTTACAAACTACTTTTATTACACTCGGTGATTGTAAGTTCACAGTCTGACTAAAAACCCCAAGGGGGAGAGCAAAAAATAGGTATCCTTTATTTGAGGTTCTGAACACACGTCTTGTTTTATAAGTAATTATTTGAGATTTTTAATATTGGATGAGTTTTAATGAATTGAAGTGTTTATTTCTTCATTCTTTCATGTAGATGTGTTGTACTTATTTAATTGTCCTCGAATTAAGTGGTTTGCTAGACTTTGTCAGAGGGTAGTTAAGAATCAACCACATTTCTGTAGTCTGTCATCACATGCAAACCAGACCTGATAAGGCAACTCCTCCTCTGAAGGAAATGTCTATATTCTAATGAAAGCTGAAGTAGTTTAGATATTTATTTAGTTTTGTTTGAACATAGTTCCTGGTGTCTGCCTGTGGTGAATGTGAGATAAGTTGCTGTGGAAGTTATGAGGGCAACAGGTGTAAGTGTGGTGAAGGGCATGAGTCTGTATTTGTGACATGGCTAAAAGCAAGTGGATATGAGGGATAATAAAATGTGAGGCTGGATGAACACAGCAGGCCAAGCAGCATCTCAGGAGCACAAAAGCTGACGTTTCGGGCCTAGACCCTTCATCAGAGAGGGGGATGGGGGGAGGGAACTGGAATAAATAGGGAGAGAGGGGGAGGCGGACCGAAGATGGAGAGTAAAGAAGATAGGTGGAGAGAGTGTAGGTGGGGAGGTAGGGGGGGGATAGGTCAGTCCAGGGAAGACGGACAGGTCAAGGAGGTGGGATGAGGTTAGTAGGTAGCTGGGGTTGCGGCTTGGGGTGGGAGGAAGGGATGGGTGAGAGGAAGAACCGGTTAGGGAGGCAGAGACAGGTTGGACTGGTTTTGGGATGCAGTGGGTGGGGGGGAAGAGCTGGGCTGGTTGTGTGGTGCAGTGGGGGGAGGGGATGAACTGGGCTGGTTTAGGGATGCAGTAGGGGAAGGGGAGATTTTGAAACTGGTGAAGTCCACATTGATACTATATGGCTGCAGGGTTCCCAGGCGGAATATGAGTTGCTGTTCCTGCAACCTTCGGGTGGCATCATTGTGGCAGTGCAGGAGGCCCATGATGGACATGTCATCAAGAGAATGTGAGGGGGAGTGGAAATGGTTTGCGACTGGGAGGTGCAGTTGTTTGTTGCGAACTGAGCGGAGGTGTTCTGCAAAGCGGTCCCCAAGCCTCCACTTGGTTTCCCCAATGTAGAGGAAGCTGCACCGGGTACAGTGGATGCAGTATACCACATTGGCAGATGTGCAGGTGAACCTCTGCTTAATGTGGAATGTCATCTTGGGGCCTGGGATGGGGGTGAGGGAGGAGGTGTGGGGACAAGTGTAGCATTTCCTGTGGTTGCAGGGGAAGGTGCCGGGTGTGGTGGGGTTGGAGGGCAGTGTGGAGCGAACAAGGGAGTCACGGAGAGAGTGGTCTCTCCGGAAAGCAGACGGGAGGGGATGGAAAAATGTCTTGGGTGGTGGGGTCGGATTGTAAATGGCGGAAGTGTCGGAGGATAATGCGTTGTATCCGGAGGTTGGTAGGGTGGTGTGTGAGAACGAGGGGGATCCTCTTTGGGCGGTTGTGGCGGGGGCGGGGTGTGAGGGATGTGTGGCGGGAAATGCGGGAGACGCGGTCAAGGGTGTTCTCGATCACCGTGGGGGGAAAGTTGCGGTCCTTGAAGAACTTGGACATCTGGGATGTGCGGGAGTGGAATGTCTTATCGTGGGAGCAGATGCGGCGGAGGCGGAGGAATTGGGAATAGGGGATGGAATTTTTGCAGGAGGGTGGGTGGGAGGAGGTGTATTCTAGGTAGCTGTGGGAGTCGGTGGGCTTGAAATGGACATCAGTTACAAGCTGGTTGCCTGAGATGGAGACTGAGAGGTCCAGGAAGGTGAGGGATGTGCTGGAGATGGCCCAGGTGAACTGAAGGTTGGGGTGGAAGGTGTTGGTGAAGTGGATGAACTGTTCGAGCTCCTCTGGGGAGCAAGAGGCGGCGCCGATACAGTCATCAATGTACCGGAGGAAGAGGTGGGGTTTGGGGCCTGTGTAGGTGCGGAAGAGGGACTGTTCCACGTAACCTACAAAGAGGCAGGCATAGCTGGGGCCCATGCGGGTGCCCATGGCCACCCCCTTAGTCTGTAGGAAGTGGGAGGAGTCAAAAGAGAAGTTGTTGAGTGTGAGGACGAGTTCAGCTAGGCGGATGAGAGTGTCGGTGGAGGGGGCCTGGTCGGGCCTGCGGGACAGGAAGAAGCGGAGGGCCTTGAGGCCATCTGCATGCGGAATGCAGGTGTATAGGGACTGGACGTCCATGGTGAAAATGAGGTGTTGGTGGCCAGGGAATTGGAAGTCCTGGAGGAGGTGGAGGGCGTGGGTGGTGTCACGGACGTAGGTGGGGAGTTCCTGGACCAAAGGGGAGAAAATGGAGTCCAGATAGGTGGAGATGAGTTCGGTGGGGCAGGAGCAGGCTGAGACGATGGGTTGACCAGGGCAGGCAGGTTTGTGGATTTTGGGAAGGAGATAGAAACGGGCCGTGCGGGGTTGGGGAACAATGAGGTTGGAGTCTGTGGGTGGGAGGTCCCCTGAGGTGATGCGGTCGTGAATGGTGTTGGAGATGATGGTTTGGTGCTCGGGTGTGGGTTCATGATCGAGGGGGCGGTAGGAGGTGGTGTCGGAGAGTTGGCGTCTGGCCTCGGCGATGTAGAGGTCAGTGCGCCATACTACCACTGCGCCACCCTTGTCTGCGGGTTTGATGGTGAGGTTGGGGTTGGAGCGGAGGGAGCGGAGGGCTGCCCGTTCTGCGGGGGAGAGGTTGGAGTGGGTGAGAGGGCTGGAGAGGTTGAGGCGGTTAATGTCTCGACGGCAGTTGGAGATGAAGTTGTCGAGGGAGGGTAGGAGCCCTGGGGGTGGTGTCCAGGAGGAGGACTTGTGTTGGAAGCGGGTGAAGGGGTCAGTGGAAGGAGGGTTGGGTTCCCGGTTGAAGAAGTAGGCATGGAGGCGAAGACGGCGGAAAAACTGCTCTATGTCCGACCGTGACTGGTATTCGTTGATGTGTGGTTGTAGGGGACAAAGGTGAGCCCCTTGCTAAGGACTGACCGTTCGTCCTCAGTCAGTGGGAGGTCTGGGGGGATGGTGAAGATGCGGCAGGGCTCAGTGTGGCTGTCTCCTCTGGGGTTGCAGGCTGTGGAGGTTGTGGGCGGAGCGATGAGGTCGTCGGCCGTGGGCGGGGTTCCGTCGGCGTCGGCCGTGGGCGGGGTTCCGTCGGCGTCGGCCGTGGGCGGGGTTCCGTCGGCGTCGACCGTGGGCGGGGTTCCGTCGGCGTCGACCGTGGGCGGGGTTCCGTCGGCGCCGACCGTGGGCGGGGTTCCGTCGGCGGTTGGAGGATCGGGGTGGGCGGCAGCAGCTGAGGTGAGGGTGGTGTGTGGGCTGTAGTACCTGGACGTGGAGGTGGTGACTGCAGCAGCAGTTCCAGAAGTTCTGTGGCCGGCGGAGGCGGATGTGACGTCATCGGTGGGGTCTCCGGCCGTGTCCTCATGGTCAATGGCGGCGGGTGCATGGTGGGGGTGGGGGAGGGGCAGGTACAGAGTCGGGATTTGGGAGGCGCAGGAATCCTCTTGTGGGTGGCAGGGGCCAGTGAGTTGGTTGTACTTACGATTTTTGGTGTCCAGTAAAGCTGAGTGGAACTGGGTGTTCAGTCTGTGGATCCTGCGGAGGATAAAAAACAGCAGGGGTCCTTTGCAAGTCTGGGAGAGGGAGGCTCTGAGCTGGGGCAGACTGGATTGCAGTGCTTGGAGGTGCCGGCGCATGGCTGCGAGTGTCAGTTTCAGGACTCGCAGGGATATGAGGGATGATGGCTTGAGGGCCTAATGTTTTAGCCAAACAACTGAGCAAAATTGCATATCATCAGGATATGCTGTTTAAAAGGATTATGTGTTCATTGTGCCGTATCACAACACTATAGCCTGTTTATTGAACTAGCAATATGTCAGTTCAAAGCAGGTGAAAGTGATGAGAAATATATTCAATAATGCTGCGACACTTGAGTTTAAGCGGATAATTATTTCAAACTTCTGGGTTATAACACTTAGAAATACAAGTGAAGATTAAGAAATATACTGTCCGTCTGTCTAATGCCCTGTCACTCAATCAGTCTCTGCCTGATAGCTGTACTGAGGAAAAATAAATATTCAGATTACAATAAGTGATTTTGTAAACAAGTGGTACAGTAAGGTAGTTTGTTTTAATTTATCAATTAAAATACAACGCACAACATTTTTCATTAAAAAATGAATTCTAAGATTGTGAAAGACTCTGTCTTCCTGTCATCTGAATGGACTATAAAGTTAATGGAACAAAGTAATATAATAGTTGCAGGAGCAGGTCAAAGTTGAGTATTAGGTAATGAGTGACTCCGTTATCTGATTCCTCCGTCATCAAGACATGAGTATGATGGCATACTCCCCTGCCTAAATGGGTACATCTCTACAGTACTCACTGCCATCAAGGGAGAAATAATTTGATTAATTGGTGCCACATCCCTCACCTTGAACAGTTAATTTTTTTCTACCACTGACACCATAATGCAGAGTACTATCTGCAAGGTATACTGGATTAATTCCCCAGAGCTGCTTTAACAACACCTCCCAAATCTAAAATTTCTACCATCTAAAAACACAAGGGCAGCAAGTTTCCTGGGGACGTAGAGTCATTCAGTCATACAGCATGGAAACAGACCCTTCCATGCAACAAATCCATGCTGACCATGATCCTAAACCAAACCAGTCTCTCGCCTTCATTTGGCCCGTATCTTTCCAAACACTTCCTTTCATGTACTTATCTAGATATCTTTTAAATTTTGTAACAGTGCCTGCATTCACTACTGTTTCTCCTGACAGTTCATTCCACACTCTAAACACTGTTTTAAAAAGAAGTTGTCCCTCATGCTTTTTTTTTAGAAACTTCCTCCTCTCATCATAAAAAAGACAATGTTCCCTAGTTTTGACGACCCGCACCCTGGGGAAAAGTCCCTTGCTGTTCACCTTACCTATGTCCCTCATGACTTTTATAAACTTGTATAACTCAACCTCCTATGCTCCAGTGAAAAAACGACCCAGCCTATCCATCCTATTGTTGGAACTCAAGCCCTCCATTCCCAGCAACATTCTGGTAAATCTTTTCTGAACCTTCTCCAATTTACTCACATCCTTCCAATAACTGGGCAACCAGAACTACATACGACACTCCAGAGGACGCCTCACTAACTTGTAGAACATTAGCATGATGACCCAAATCCTACACTCATAGTCCTGAGCAATGAAAGCAAACATGCTAACTGACAGCATGACCTTTAATTTCAACCCCCACCAGAGTGTCTCATTATACAGACTAGGGCAAGTATCATTGTTCCTTTATTTTCACAGGCTCAGAGCCTTACAGCATCCTCTCTAACAACACCACGGATGCCCAGCAGGGCTATTGTGGTTTAAGTACCACCTATTCAGGGCAGTTAAGAACACAGTGCATTATTTTGTTGTACAGAACATGAATATTGCTGAAAACAATTATTGCTGAAGCTTTTCCTCTAGCACTGATCAGAGCATCTTCAAGAACGATAATGATCTCCTATGAGAGAAGAGATTGCTGATTGATTGAGAATGGACTTTAATGGATACGTGTGTTGACCGCTGTTTTGGGGACAGGGCATGGAACAGGGGTTGGGGAGGGGTGGTTACTGTGGCTGGAGGCTGTCGACGAGCTGATCAATATCTGAGGCTGGAGTCGAGGAATGAGGTGATCACTGTATGAGAGAAGGGGCATGGGACAGGCACTAGTCACTTTGAGAGGCTGAAGGATGGAGGTGGTTATTTTGTGGGTGGGAGAGGGGAAGGGGAGTTTGTACTTGTCACTCAAGTGGGTTAAGGGTTGTTGTTACTGTCAAGTACGTTCTCTCTTAGGATGGATTTGTTTGGTGGGAGGACTGGACTGGTGTTCATTGTTGGGATTTTGGGAGGGTGGTCACTGTCGGAGGAGTTTTAGGGCTGGAGATCAGTCTTGGGGGCGTTGTGGACAGATGGCCAGACATGGGGGCATTTTGGAGCTAGTGCTGTGTTTCTGTAGTGTTCTGGGGCTCCTTACGGGTTTTGGCACCGTTGTGGGCCAGTCGGCCTCTGCGTTATGTTCTGGCCGAAGTTGTGACTCTGTGGTATTCTAGGAATGGTGATGAATCTCAGTGCTATTTTGGGGTTGTAGATGGGCCTTAGTGTCTTAGGGCTGCTGGTGGGTTTCAGGATGTTTTCAGATCAGTGGCCACACTAGGAGGTTTTTGGGTGAAGTGATCACTCAGTGGAGGGCTTGGCTTATGATGATCACTGTTGAAAGACTTTGTGTGGTTACTGTTGGAAATGTTGCGGGAAGGAAATGAGCGGGGGAACAGGGACAATCACTCTGAGTTGTGCATTTATTGTCTTTGCACATTTTCTGGCCCAAATGTTCTATGGGGTGATGAAAGAGTGGTAGTGGCCACTGTTGATTTATGTTATGGAGACAGTCACTGTCAGGAGAAGATTGCAGTCACTGTTGTGGAGGTGTGGCCACAGATGTTGGTTCTGGTTGAGTGATGTGGGTGACCATTGTTTGGGTGATGGTCCCTCTTGGGAAAGTGGGAAGGGCAGCGAGCAGTTGAGGAAGTTGGGGAAGTAGTTGCTACTGGGTGTGTGAAGGGGATGGTCGTTGTTGGAGAGGTGTGAGCACTATTCCACCCCCCCCCCCCCCCCCCAATCCTCATTTTATGCCATTTTTCTTCCATTTGCTCTATCTTCTATCTTCCTTCTCTGTAAAGAGCTTGGCTGTGTTTTGGAGTGAAGGTATCAAGTGCTCTTCAGTCCATCTCCCATGGTCAGGTAGCTAGAAATATCATAGTTGATGTATCATCACCCACCTTGTAGCTTGGAGGACCCATCTGCAGTTGCTAACATTTCCCATGAGCTATAGACCCTGTGGAAGAGAGTAATACAACAGTATTCATGTGAGATATCACAGTGGAGATTTTAGTAGGGGGGAATTCTCTCCAACTGTTGGAGTGCTAACTGACAAAGGAATAATTGTGGCTGTTTGGAGGTCAAATATCTCTGCAGCAGGACATCATGTTCATGGTAGATATTTACTAATCGAACTGTTCAAATGTTATTACGCTCTTGTGGAGCAGTTGATATTTGAGTGCAGGCCTACGGGTACTGACGTAGGGACACTAACACTGCACCACACAAGTAAAGATTGATTTAAGAAGGGGAAAGTACAGAATGAAAGTAACTTTGCAGGGAACATAAAGACAGACGGTAAGTGTTTCTGTAGGTACATGAAGGGAAAGAGATTGTGAAAAGAAATGTAGGTCCCCTACAGACAGAAATGGGGTGCAAATTGGGAGAAGGGGGTGTGCAACGGGACCTGGGCATCTTGTACACCAGGCAAATGTATGTTGGCCTTCATTGCTTGAGGTTTTGAGTACAGGAGCAGAGATGTGTCGTTGCAGTTATACAGGGCCTTGGTGAGCCTTTGGGTCTAGGCCCAAAACGTCAGCTCTTGTGCTCCTAAGATGCTGCTTGGCCTGCTGTGTTCATCCAGCTCCACACTTTGTTATCTAGAATATTGTGTGCAGTTTTGGTTTGCCTTTGTGAGAAAGGATGCTCTTGCTCTTGGACGTGCAGTGAAGGTTTACCAGGCTGATTCCAGGGATGGTGGGTCTGATGTTTGAGGAGTGATTGACTAGGTAAGGCTTTTATCGCTTGAGTTCAGATGAATTGGGTGGGGGAATGGTGGAAATCACTTAGAAACTTTTAAAATTCCACCAGGACTAGCCAGGGTAGATGCAGGGAAGATGTTTGCGATGGTGGATGTGTTCAGAACCAGGGGTCACAGTCTGAGGGTTTGGGGTAGACCACTTTGGATGAAGATGAGACATTATTTTCACCAAAAGAGTGGTGAGCCTGTGGAATTCATTACCACTGGAAGTAGTTGATGCCAAAATATTGAATGTATTCAAGAGGCAGCTGATTTGCAAGTCTGTTGCCAACCCTTCACTGTCACAGGATCAAAAGCCTGGAATTCCTATCCCTGTAGCACTGTCAGTATGTTTGCAACCGAAGTAGTTAAAGAAGGTAGTTCACAACTACCCTGTTGGGCATTTGGGATAGGCAAAAATTGCTGGCCTTGCCATTGTTGGACATACCCACATCTCAAAGTGGAGGGAACTGTGTATTCCTAACAATCTAACTTGAGAATTTAATGTTACAGTCCTAGCAGGTGAGCACCTAATGTGTTTGTGATATCTTTTATCTGCTTTTTTTTTAGTGGAGGCTTGTAAATAGATTGGTTAACACCCATTTTAAAATAGCAGCCAAAAGATAATACACTAAACAACCCGGAGTCCATTCAGTACTAAACAGTTTCTTTTAAGACAAGGTTTTTCTAAAGTGCATTTAGCTTGACAGTTTCAACTATCTGGCTGAAAAGTGGAACTTTGTAGAAATACTTACTGCAAAACTTGCTTCACCATTTCTTTGACCTGCTATATTGGCCAGTTATGGCTGATGCTTGCTGATATGCAGAAAATAGGTTGTGTTGTCACATAGAGGAAGTTGATTTCAATAGCAGACAATGCAGAAGCAGAAGACCAGCGGAATGAGTGTAATTAGAAGCTGGTTTGGACCCTGTCTCATACAGCAATGGAGAACTGTGTAGACAAAATGTAACAACATGCAATGATTAGGAGAGGTGTTGTACTGTTGGTGCCATTCACTTTCGGTGAAGAGTTTTGAACTTGTGTTTCCGTGTGCCTTAATGATTCAAAAATGTTTCCAAAAACTACTAAACACAAAGTTCCTGATTCTCTACAATGCTCCCATCTTTCAAGTAGAGCACCTGAATGCCATGGTTAAGGTAGCTTCATTTTCAACAAATGCAGTCAGATCACATAGAAACATAGACAGTAGATGCTGGTGTAGGCCATTCAGCCCTCTTGAGCCTGCATAACCTTTCAATATGATGGCTGATCATACAAACTCAGTATCCCTTTCCCTCCATACCCCTTTAACCCTTTGACTACAAGGGCCTCGTCCAGCTCCCTTTTGAATGTATTGAACAAACTGTCCCCAAAAGCTTTCTGTGATAGAGAATTCTCAGATGAAGAGATTCTTCACCTGTAGAATTCCTATAGAGTGAAGAAATTCTTCCTCCCCTCATTCCTGAATGGTTTACCCCTATTCATACACTGTGACCCCTACTTCTGGACTTCTCCCAAGAATGGAAAGATTCTTCCTGCATCTAGCCTGTCCAGTCACTATGTTCCTAAGACTCTTACAATCACCACCCTCCAATGTTCTTCTAAATTCCAGCGAGTACAAGTTCAGTCATTCTAGCCTTTCTTCACACATCAGTCTAGCCATTCTGGGAATCAGTCTGGTGAACTTTGTTGGAATCTCTCAAGAGGAAGAATGTCCCTCCTCAGACTAGAAGACCAAAACTTCACACCGTATTCAAGGTGTGGCCTCAACGAGGCCATGTATAACTGGGCAAGGTGATCTTGAAATTTGGACTGTGAGCTGTGACTATTTTTCATATGAAAGGAAGCAGGACAGGCTATGAATTTACAAATGGGAGAGGATTAGATTATTGTCCAGTGAGTGAAGGGGATAAAACTTGAAAAAGGTGTAGGTTCCAATTGTTTCTTGGAATTTGAGATGAGCGTAATAGACCAGTGTTGCTTAATCTGATCCCACATGATCCTGTGTTTGCACGTTCCTAAATCTATGATGTATATTATTTATCTTCGGTTGAAGCTGCAGTCAAAACAAAACTTCTTTGTTAATGGCGAATGAGGTTTGCAGGTTGATCTGCAATTGGAAACTTTTAAACACCTGACCGTCTGCAAACTAATGCATAAATTGCAATTTAACACTGTGACCTCACCTGGTACGTTTCAAATCTGAGATAGTTCTCAACACTGCCAACTTCATGAAAGTTTGATTTAGCAGCAGAATAATACGTTGATGTCGTTCTATGATCTATTCTTCTGTTGGTAGAAGTCAGCATAATATTAGCTGAACCTTCAGCGCTGCTACAGATACGCACTGGATAAAGTATGTTTGAATGCTGTAACTAAACGGCCCTTGATGCTTAATTTAGGCTTCAGAAAGTCTTGGTTTACAACCTTACCGAATACACTCTGGGGACCATGTGCCTGAAACCTGGGACAGCTAAATTTTTCTTTAATGTGTCAGTGGTGAATGAATGACAGTGTTACTCAGTATGTGGACAGGCTGTCGAGGGGAGAGGCCATTTTGGATTTGGTGCTCGGCAATGAGCCAGGACAGGTCAGATCTCGTGGTGGGAGAATGCTTTGGCGACAGTGACCACAACAGCCTCACGTTTACTGTAGCCATGGAAAGGGAAAGGAGCAGTTACCAGGGGAAGATATTTCACTGGGGGAAAGGAAACTATGATGCTATCAGACAGGAGTTGGGAAGTACAGATTGGGAGAAATTGTTCCACAGAAAGGGCACAGCAGACATGTGGAGGCTGTTTAAGGAGCAGTTGTTGTGAGTGATGTATAAATTTGCTCCTCTAAGACAAGTAAGAAGGGGTAAGATTAAGGAGCCTTGAATGACGGGTACAGAGGTGCTTCTTGTCAAAAAGAAAAAGGCAGCGTACATAAGGTGGAGGAAGCAAGGGTCTGGCACAGCTTTAGAGGATTACAGGCTTGCTTGGAAGGAGCTCTAAAAGTGGACTCAGGAGGGGGCACAAAAAAGGCTTGGCAGGAAGGATTACGGAGAACCAGAAGGCATTTTACTCATACGTGAGGAATAAGAATGATCAAGGAGAAGGTAGGGCCGATCAGAGATAGCCTAGGGAACTTGTGCGTGGAATCTGAACAGATAGGGGAAGCCCTAAATGAGGTTTTTTTTTTGCTTCGGTTTTCACTAAGGAAAGGGACCTTGTTGTGAATGAGAACTTTGAGGAGCAGGAAAACAGGCTTGAACAGATCAAGATTGAGGAAGTTGATGTGCTGGAAATTTTAGCAAACATTAAGATTGATAAGTCCCCAGGGCCAGACCAGTTTTATCTGAGGTCACTCCAGGAAGCGAGAAAGGTTGCTAAGCCGCTGGCGAAGATCTTTGCTTCCTCACGCTCCACAGGAGTCATACCGGAAGATTGGAGAGAGGCAAATGTTGTTCCCCTTTTCAAGGAAGGGAATTGGGAAATCCCTGGAAATTACAGACCAGTCAGTCTTAAGTCTGTGGTCAGCAAGGTTTTGGAAAGAATTTTGAGGGATAAAATTTATGACTATTTGGAAAAGCATAGCGTGATTAAAGGGAGTCAGCATGGCTTTGAGAGGGGAAGGTCATGACCTACAAATCTTATTCAGTTCTTTGAGGAAGTCACGAGACAGGTTGACGAGGGTCGAGCAGTGGATGTGGTGTACATGAACTTCAGCAAGGCATTTGACAAGGTTCATTCATAAAATCAGGAGGTATGGGATACAGGGTGATTTGGCTGTCTGGATTCAGAATTGATTGGCTGACAGGAGGCAGAGAGTGGTTGTAGATGGTAAGTATTCTGCCTGGAGGTCAGTGCTGAGCAGTGTCCCACAGGGCTCTGTTCTTGGGCCTCTGCTCTTCGTAGTTTTTATAAATGACTTTGATGAGGAGGTTGAGGGGTGGGTTAGTATGTTTTTCAATGACACAAAGGTTGGAGGTGCCATTGATAGTATCAAAGGCTATTGCAGGCTTCAGCGAGACGTTGACAGAATGCAGAGCTGGGCTGAGAAATGGCAGATGAAGTTTGACCTGGATAAATGCGAAGTGATGCATTTTGGAAGGTCGAACTTAAATGCTGAATATAGGATTAAAGGCAGGATTCTCGGCAGTGTTCAAGTGCATAGCTCCCTCAAAGTTGCCACCCAGGTGGACAAGGTTGTTAAGAAAGCATATGGTGTTTTGGCTTTCATTAACAGGGGGATCGAGTTTAAGAGCCGCGAGGTTATGCTGCAGCTCTACAAAACCCTGGTGAGACCACACTTGGAATATTGTGTCCAGTTCTGGTCACCCTATTATAGGAAAGATGTGGAGGCTTTGGAGAGGGTGCAAAGGAGGTTTACCAGGATGCTGCCTGGACTGGAGGGCTTGTCTTACGAGGAGAGGTTGACTGAGCTCGGACTTTTCTCTCTGGAGAGAAGGAGGAAGAGCGGTGACCTGATCGAGGTGTACAAGGTAATGAGAGGCATGGATAGAGTCAATAGCCAGAGACTTTTCCCCAGGGCAGGATTGACTGCCACAAGGGGTCACAGTTTTAAGGTGTTAGGAGGAAGGTATAGAGGAGACGTCAGAGGGAGGTTCTTCACCCAGAGAGTTGTGAGCGCATGGAATAGTTTGCCAGTGGTAGTCGTGGAAGCGGAGTCATTAGTGACATTTAAGTGACTGCTGGACAAACACATGGACAGCAGTGAATTGAGGGGAATGTAGGTTAGGTTATTTTATTTTTGGATTAGGATTATTCCACGGCACAACATCGTGGGCCGAAGGGCCTGTACTGTGCTGTACTTTTCTATGTTCTATGTTCTATTGAGTATTGTAGCCACTATTATGCATTCGTCACTGTCATTTGGGGACAATAGTTATCATTGCAGGTAAGCAAGGTGGATGTCACTGTAGGGATGTAGAGTGAGGCAGGATGCTCACTGTCATGTGGGCACAGGGTGCAGGGTGTGCAGTGTGGTCACTGTTGGGAGGCGCAAAAAGTTAGACATTGTTAAGGAGGTCTAGCTGTGTGGGGGTGAGGTACAGCTATTGCTTGGGGGCTGAATGGATTTGATGACTGAGAAACCAGTTGAATTTTAATTATGCTTTGAGTTTCTAAAGGAACCAATATTGGAAGTCCAGGTGAGATAAAATATGGTAATTGTCACTCTTGGGAATTTTTGGGCCATGTCTTCAGTTTTTAAGTATCACTGAGGCTTTGGGTTCATATACTTGTGTTTTTATGATGTTTTAAATAATCTTTCCAATCCTGTTATTAGACATATTATCTTGGTGCCAAG
The DNA here is from genome assembly GCF_030684315.1 of Stegostoma tigrinum. Classification (NCBI taxonomy): domain Eukaryota; kingdom Metazoa; phylum Chordata; class Chondrichthyes; order Orectolobiformes; family Stegostomatidae; genus Stegostoma; species Stegostoma tigrinum. Next base: position 104,335,750 of record NC_081355.1, on the reverse strand, counting down.
TCGATCACAAATAATTTTGCTTATCTCTTGAAGCTTCTTCCCTTACTTCCTTCATTAGTCAAAAGGAAGATAGTTATTAGTTGATTCTCTATAAATTACTCGAGTCTGTGGTTATGCATGCTATTGATTCCGTTTAAATTGTTTCATTTTGTGAATTACCGCAAAAATGAAGTTGAGGTTTTGGCTTTATTGAGTCAAATTTGTAGTTCCCAGAATTAATTTTGTATATATCAAGACATGAGTCACTTCCTTTGGATTTGAGGCTCCTTAATTCAGCATCAGCTGACCTCCCCGAGATGTGGAAATTAGATTACAGTCTGTTAGTCTATGTCTGAGTTTCAGAACAAAATGATTTTGGTTCCAACTCAAATGAGATATGGAGGCAAACAAGAATGAAATTGAGAAAGTAAACCCAAACACACAGTTTTGGATGCATGTTGGCAACAGGAAAAAAATCACAGACTTGGGGTTATAGCATCTAGTTCAGGATTGAATGTCAGCGTTTCTAGGTAAACATGGTAATCAACAACTGGAAGAGGTTGCTTGGATGTCTGATTGAGGCAGTGGTATTGGGAAGGTGTGTTGACATTCCAGGCAGTTTGATTATGAAAGCATGTGGTGCTTGAATTGATCTCATGATTACTTCATTGTAGTTCCAGTGGGAAAGATTGCGTGATCGATGACCAAATTTCTGTGTTAACTGCCAATTCATCCATTTACCAATTCATCCTCCAATTTTATAACCAGTTTGTGTTACCCATTTTGCTTAGGTTTGTTATAAACTTATATGAAAGTGCACTTTTAGCCTATAGATACATGTTCCTTAATTTTGTCTTTTCTAATGCAAGCTGAGTTGCCAGCATTAGCTCAATAAGTATTGGCCCCTTTGAAGACTTAATTTATTATTAAAGAGTATTATGGTAGTTATATTACTTAAATCGTCATCCAGTTGTAATCTGAAACTTGGATTATGAATCCAGTGAATGTGATTTTGCAATCCACCATAATTGTTTGAAAATTTCAAATCAATTGAAGTTGGATTAAGTTGGAAAATTCAGGAAATGAAAACCAGTTAACTCTTAAATGCAAGCAACAATCAAAGAAATGAGGATGCTGGAAATCTGAAACAAAAACATAAAGCAGAGAAACTCAGCAAGTCTTGGAATTTTGAAGCAGGGTTACCAGACCTGCAACATTGACTCAGCTTTCTGTCCACAGATATTGCCAGACCTGCTGAATTCCTCCAGCAATTTCTGTTCTGATTGTGACTCTTGATTGTCCTGTGGCATAACTTAGCAAAATATTCAGTTACATGTAAGCCGTTCATGACCACCTCCAGGGATACGACTGTGTTAGTGATGATGAAATGGTGAGTGTGAAATTTTTAAAATTTAAATAATATCATCTCGTTGGCAAATTATATGTGTAATTTCTTTACACTTTTACTTGGGATATGGTGTTGCTGACAAAGCCAACGTTTCTTGCCCTAAATAAATAATTTGCTAGGACATTAAGAATACAGCCACATTTGTTAGTTTGGAGTCACATGAAAGCCACACCATATGGCACATTTTCTCCTCTAAAGGACAACAGTGAACTGGATGGAATTTTACAATAATCAATGATAATTGTTATGGTCATTGTTAGAGATTAGTTTTATATTCAGTTTTATTAATTGAATTCAACTCCCTATGATGGGATTTGAGCACATGACCCGGGAGTATTAGTACAAGCCTCTGGATTACTAGTCCAGTGGCATGACCACCACACCACCCACTGTCTCTCCCATGCTTGCCTTATGATTGACATAAATGATTAGTACGTAATGATGCATGAAATATAAAATGAAAGGAATTTCTGAGAGATTGCAATAGAACTGAAGTGAAACTTAACTAATTATGTACTTGCTATTATTTATAAGTTAATGTTATCTTTAAGAATTACAATGAAAGTGATAACTTTGTCTTATTGGTGAAGCAGGTCCTCCTAAATCTCCTGCTGTGTTTGCTACTAGAATTTAAAAAAAGCTGATTTAATGCTTAATGCATATGCAGTAATTAGAAAGTTAAGTTGTAGTGATATTATTTATTTAAAGCAGAGCTTTTTAGCTGATCAGGTTTTTCATATTTAATTTGATTTAGTAAACCATGAAGACAAGTTAGTACAATTTGCACTTAAAGTAGCATTGCTCTTTAAATAAGTCGAATGTTAAATAAAATTTGAATCATTTGGTTGCCTTTGCTTGGAAAACCTTTGGGGGTTTCTATGGGTCTTAGTGAACTTTATTTTGCTATTTGCATCATTGCATTTTCCCCTTTTTATGTTTAGAGTATGATAGAGTTCAGTTAATCCATCAAAGTATACAAAATGATAATTCACTTAATCCATCAAAGTATACAAAATGTTACTCAATGTCTTTGTATGAATAAGATATGGAAGAGTATTTAAAAGTGATTGGGAACTTGGTATATTTAGTACAAAGATATAGATTTGTATAATGTAATCAACAACTGATTTGAAAATGTTTTGTTGCAGAATCTCAAAATTACAAGTTGCAGAACCAATATAGAGCAGAAGGAAATGAAAGCTTTCACAAAAAAACTGAAGTTTTTCTCAAAGCAGCCTGTTATTGCTTTGGGGTCTTCCTTTGAATTTGGATACTTTTTCTAAAAAAAAACACTAGCTACTCACTGTCTGATTATGTTTACTATAGATACTGCGTTTCTGTCCGGGTGTTGCCTTTTCTGAGTTAAAGTTCTTTGCAAAATTAATTATTCATTAAAAACACGTTATATTGCATGCAGTGTCTGTGGCTCTGTATACTTTTCTGGTTACATTTTCTGAAAAAGGATCTAGACAGTAGTTGGTCCATTTGTTAAAATTTCTCATCATTTAACTGCCAAAATTCTTCAATTTCATGTAACTGTATAAGTTATGCCGAAAACGTAATTATTTATAACATAGGATAAATTTCCATGTGAAAGGAGACAGTCTTCCTTGATTGCATTTTGATTATAGCCAGTTCGCGTATTGTAAATGGACAGTGCTTGTAATTTTTGCTGGTTGATAGGCACTTGCTTGGATTAAATAATGATGGAAAAAGAATAAGGATAGAAATTTAATTTAATATTACTTTTTGTACTTAACTGTAGTTAGTGCTTTTTAACTGGACTGGCTTGCTGCCGTGCTACTGTAGTGCATCCTGTTAACGCTGCTTTGAATTTGCCAGTGAAAGCGATAAGCAAGAAGTAACAATAATAGGATTTCGGTCCAAGTGATACTAATCTTTTCAGCGGCCTTCAAAATAAGCAATCATGGAATAAAACGTGATGTAATTTTTTTGTTGAAATTGACTGAGGCGTTTAACAAATATAAACCAGTTCTGTCTGTTTTTCATTTTATACTCACCCCTCTCTATCTGGTTGGAATACATAATACTTTGAAAAGCCACCTGCATTCTTAAATTATTTCTAAGTTTGTGGTAGACTTCTTAGCAAGCAGTTTGATACGGTTAATACGATTCCAATTACTAGATGCAAGTTTTGGACAAAATTTTCACATGCTGCTTTGTGAATAGTTGAGGGCTACTCGATACGAGATTTATGCTTGTTCAAAATTGATTGCATAAAAAGAGTATGCAGTAATTTAAAGAAATTCTGTCCTGTGATAGCTCATGGAAAAGAATAAGCTACTGAAGCAAATTCATAATTTTTGATACCTCTTGTTTCTTTATAACCTTTGAATTGTTGAATTCCAGTTAGAATTTCTTTTGAAATGGAATAAGCATATCACAATGTTGAAAACAATATAGTTTAGCAGAATTGAGAGAATCTTCTTGAAAGCATGGAATCTGTATGTATGAGGCTAGTTAAACCTGTTACGATAGATAGGTGAAGGAGATTTTAAGATAGAGCAAGTTCTCTCAGCCATTGACGTGAGAAGAAGAGATTTGCCTATTCTCTGAATGTGGGTTCCAAAGAATTGGCTTGGAAAAACTGTTAATGAATATGACTTTCTGAAATTTGGAAAATAAATGTGCGTATGCTCAAGTGGTTCTGACCTATTGCACTTTTATCAGGTATGATGTTGCATTCTAAAGAGCCAAACTGCACTGAATATATGAATTTATTTTTGTATCAAAATATTGTGCAAGTATCACAAAAGACTTTTTAACTCTTCTGAAGAAGATGACAGAATTTATTGGGGATAAATTCATATTGGGAGTAGCGTCCGAAATATTTAATTATCAGTTATGTGGTAGGACACAATTTTCCACTCTTTGCATCATGTTTTGTTCTATCCTGGCAAATACGCATGTTTTTCTTCCACTTACTGTAAATGGATTGAGGCTGTTTGATTAAAAATGTTTTGTAGTAGACATGGGAACTGAAGGCTCTTATACAGTTGTGAAGATTGACACTGGTGACTTTGGTAATTGTAACAGATCTGTGAATCCATTAAGCTCCAGATGGAACTTTAATCAGGGTTCTGATTGAACCTGGTGTCCTTGTAAAGTCTCTCAGCATCTGCTAGGAAAAATATAAATGACATTATTCAAAATTTAAACAGAATGTAGCTATCCAAGGACCATAATTTCATTTTTGTTTATTAAAAGTATGCTGGTTATTATTCAGAAATTTCAGTATTGAGAGCACAGGAATAAAATTATGTTGGTAATTTTAAAAAAAGCATTAAATCTGCAGCAGCACACAGTTTTCTTTTTGAATAGTAAGGCAAAATTGAATTTAAGTACCTGACAACATTGCTGTACATAAAACAGATGCAATGTCAGCAAATACTTTGTGTTAATTTTTTTAAAAAATTAAATTGTGTTTTCATGATATTGAATACATTTGTGTCACTTCTCTTTTTGTAATCTATTGTCCCAATCCTGATCACTGTTTTGGCTCCCAAATCTCTAATTAGATTCAGAGTCACAACAACAATATTGAATCAATGCTTATTTAAGTTACAAATAACATTCTTTGTGAAAATGACAAACTCCTCATCCTTCTGGACCTCTGTAAAATCTTCAGTATGTTTAACTGCAGCATTCTTTCAAGTACCTTTCCACCTGCCCACATGGAACTGCAATTGCCTGGTTCCATCGTTCTCTGTTTACTTGTAACAAAAGAATCATGTGAAATAGTTTTCATTTCCTTGTAATTGCCTCAACATTCTAAAGAGCTGTTCTGGGCCCTCCTACTTTTCATCAACATGCTGGATCTCCATGACAGCCTTTGGAAGCATGGTCAACAATCAGTTATATTGCATGACCACCTATCAACTGCTCCAATTCCTTTGCTGGACTTGCTCATTTGGAACATTGACATTCTATTTGTCATCAGCTGGGTCAATTTGTTCTTGTTTAGAAAAAAAATTTACTTTTACCTCCCTAATATGACTCATCCTCACTTCTGCCTCAGCTCATCTGCTGAAATCCTTAACAGTTGCAATGTTCTCCTACCCATGTTGCACTCTTCATTCATAAATTCTGTAATTTTGCAAAGCTTACTGTCTATGCTCTAACTTGTTCCAAGTGTCATTCAGCCATCACCTGGCCTGCATTGTCTTGCAGTTCAGCGCTGCCTCAATTTTAAAACTTGTTTTCAAATTTACCCATACATGTAGTTCGGCTAATGTACTTGTTTCATTAATGTGAAATGGTTGTAACACGATTGAACAGTGGATTCTGTTTGGATAATGCAAACTTTCTGCTGTACAGGTATAGCAATTTTCTACAGTGCTTTCCCAAAAATGTAATTTTCGACAGCGATTTTCCAAAGTCGAGTTGAATGCAACTATTGTGTTATGGGAGAACTATCTGTTGATTCATCCCTTCCCTTTCTCTTTCCACCGTCCCTACAAACTTGTAGATTTTTCTGCCCCTGACATTTGCCTTTTACACATGCCCTTCCTTTGCCCAACCATCGACAATTTTACATTCTGTCATTTAGACCCTGCGCTCAAGAATTCTGCACTCAAACCTGTGTAGTTCCATTCATCCTGTAAACTCTTGGATGTTTTGATTTTCTTTGCAATATTGCACTGTATGTTGGTGTTTGTGGTGAATCTGTAAAGTGCCTCGGAAAGCGTTAATTTAAGGTGCTACATAAATTCAAGGTACTGTTTGACAGTTCTGGCAAGATTTAAATGCTGATTAGATGTAAGTAGAACAGGAAAAATGAATGTACGTAAGAAAGTCACCAATTTGCTTTCATGTCATGCATTTAACATGGAAAAATATCCCTATGCATTTCACTGAAGCAAAATCAGACATAAGTGGATGCAGAACCAAAGAAAATGTAAGTGTAGGAATGGCCAGAAACATGATTAAAAAGTGATTTTAAGAAAGGTCATAAAAGAAGAGATATAGGTGGAGAGACAGAGGGATTTAATTCATGAATTTGAGCCTAAGCAAGTATTAGAACTTTCTGTAATGACCAAAGGAAAGGGGGAATGGTGGTGCTGGAGCATTTGCATAGGGCTATGGCTTTGGAAATCTGAAACACTTAGGGACTTGGGAGTCCAAGTTCAAGATTGTCTTAAGGTTAACATGCAACATGGAGGTTCATTTGACATTTAGGAAAGCGATGCAATGTTGGCATTCATTTTGAGCGGGCTAGAATTCAAAAGCAAAGATGTGCTGCTGAAGCTGTATAAGGCTCTTGTCAGACCACATTTGGAATATTGAGAGCAATTTTGGGCCCCCTATCTAAGGAAGAACGTGCTCTCGTTGGAGAGAAACTTGAGGTTCACAAAAATGATTCCGGGCTGAATGGTTTGTTTCATGAGCAGTAGTTGAGGACTCTGGGTGTATACTTAATGGAGTTCAGAAGCGTAAGTGGAGATCTGATTGTGACTTAGAGAATACTGAGAGGACTGGATGGAAGATGTTTCCACTAGTGGGAGAGAATAAAAGCCAAGGGCACAACTTCAGATTGGAGGGACAACTCTTTAGAACTGATATGAGGAGGAACTTCTTCACCCAAAAGGTGGGTGAATCTTTGGAGTTCATTGCTATTCGTTGGCTGTGGATACCAAGTCATTGAGTGTATTTAAGAATCATAGAATCCCTACATTGTGGAAACGGGTCCTTTGGCCCAAAAAGTCCACATGACTCTCAGATCGTCCCAACCAGACCCTTCCCCTGTAACCCACCTAATGTACACATCCCTCAACAGAAGCGCAATTTTCCATGGCCAATCCAACTCACCTGCACATTTTTGGACGGCTGGAGGAAACCCACACAGACACTGGGAGAACGTGCAAATTCCACACAGACGGTCTTCCGAGGATGGAATCGAACCCGGGTCCCTGGCACTGTGAGGCAGCAGTGCTAACCACTGAGCCATTGTGCTGCCCAAGATGGCAATAGATAGGTTCTTGATTAGTAAAGGCACTCAGAATTACAGGGAGAAAGCAGGAGAATGGGGTTGAGAAACATATCAGCTTTGGTTGAATGATGGAACAGACTCAGTGGCCTGAATGGTCTAATTCTGCTCCTGTATCCTATGATCTATGTCATTAGAGAGCCTAGAAGGGATTTAGACCAGAGGTCATGGGCATCACGATCCATTACTGATAATTGAAGACAGAACACATGGGTATTTAGTCTTTCACGTGGCTGAGAATATCGACAACTGATATTTAAAACATGTGAATAATGTTAAGTCTACCAGGAAATATTAAATCGTCAGGTCTGCAGGTGACTAAAATGTAATAAACTGGTTCAGCCCCTGACTGAAACCTTCACAATTATGACTTTTCAAAAGACAACGTTAACAAGATGTGTTGTAATTAAAACAAAATATCTTGAATTTATAATTAAGCCTTGATGTTCTACTTGACTGAGAGATAATGATTTTCACAACATTTAGAATTGTTTCAGTCTAGTGGGAGGTCATTTGACCCTTTATGTTGACACTCACTCTTGGAATGAGCGTTTTTGCTATTCTCTCACCTTCTCCCTGTAACCCTGTATTTCCTCACGCCTGCTCCCTATAACCCTGAACATTGTTCTGCATTCTCTCTGTAATCCTGGAGTTTCTTCCGCCTTCTCGCTAAAACCCTGCAAATTCTTCTGCCTTCTCTCTGTACCCTTGTTCTTTTTTGATCTTCATTTTTTGATAACGGTCTAATTCCATTTTGAATACTTTGATTGAACCCATCCCGATCACGTTCCCAGATAGTGTATTCCAAACTTGTGCAGCCCAGAGAACATTTAGGAACCACTACTGTTTTCCATCACACAACCAACTTTTTAAGTTGCTACTAAACCCTTCTTGTATCAGTTTTCTTATGAAGTACTTGTGCTTTTCATCAACAGCTATGTGCTCTTCAAAAACATCCAGCAACTAGTTAAGCACTATTTTCCTTAAGAAATTCACATTGCCTTTCCTTAAGTCATCGGCTTTTATCCTTCCATCCATTGCCATTTTTCTGTTTTCCCTTCTTCTTAAACTAGAGTATTTAGATAAACAGAAAAGCAGGTTGGAGCAAATACATAAAATCTACAGCACAAAAAGACATTTGGCTCAACTGTATCCTGATGGTTCCTCTGGTAAAAGGCTTGTCTTGTGATAAGGGACTTGGTTTTGGGTCAGTGTTTGGAGTTTGAGAGTGAGATATGTTCTCATTGAAACAAGGTTCTGAAGATAGACACTGAAAAGTTGTTTCTTCTGACTGGGAAATCGAGAGCATGGAGGCACAATCTAGGAAATAGTCAATTGTTTGACAAAAGAGGAAAATCTCTTCATACAAATGATTTTGGATCGTTAGACTTCTCTAATGCAGAGGGTTGTGAAAACTCTATTCTTGAATATTTTTGAGATGTGGGTTTTTGGTCTGAAAGCAGCTGTCCGAAGGATAGAAGGTGAACCACTTTGTGCTTTGGCAAATAAGGTTAGGGAAAATTAGGGATAAAACAAAAACAAAGTTGCTGGAAAAGCTCAGCATGTCTGGCAGCAGGGAAAAAGTCAGTTTAAATGCAGAAAATAGGGAGGCGGGTGGCATGGGGGTAAACGATAGGATAGTGCCCATAGAGAGTGAAAAACAGTTGGACAGACAAAGGAGATAACAAAGTGTGAAGCTGGATGAACACAGCAGGCCAAGCAGCATCTTAGGAACACAAAAGCTGACGTTTCAGGGCTAGTTCCTTCATCCATCTGTCCAACTGCCTTTCTCTCTCTTTGGGCTCTATCCTATCATTTACTCCCTAACCCCCCCACCCACCTCCTTATTTTCTGCATATAAACTGACTTTTTCCCAGCCACCATCAGTTCTGAGGAAGAGTCACCGGATGCGAAACGTTATGTCTGTTTTCTCCTTCACAGATGCTGCCAGACATGCTGAGCTTTTCCAGCAACTTTGTTTTTGTTTTATCCCTAATTTTCCCTAACCTTATTTGCCAAAGCACAATGTGGTTCGCCTTCTATCCTTCGGACAGCTGCTTTCAGACCAAAAACCCACATCTCAAAAATATTCAAGAATAGAGTTTTCACAACCGTCTGCATTAGAGAAGTCTAACGATCCAAAATCATTTGTATGAAGAGATTTTCCTCTTTTGTCAAACAATTGACTATTTCCTAGATTGTGCCTCCATGCTCTTGATTTCCCAGTCAGAAGAAACAACTTTTCAGTGTCTATCTTCAGAACCTTGTTTCAATGAGAACATATCTCACTCTCAAACTCCAAACACTGACCCAAAACCAAGTCCCTTATCACAAGACAAGCCTTTTACCAGAGGAACCATCAGGATACAGTTGAGCCAAATGTCTTTTTGTGCTGTAGATTTTATATATTTGCTCCAACCTGCTTTTCTGTTTCCCAGCCACCACCCATTGTGAGGAAGGGACACTGGACCCGAAACGTTAACTCTGTTCTCTCCTTCACAGATGCTGCCAGACCTGCTGAGCTTTTCCAGCAACTTTGTTTTTGTTCTTGATTTACAGTATCTGCAGTTCTTTTGGTTTTTATTTATAATTACGGATAGTTATTTGTGCATGGGAAACCATATCTCACTAACTTGATTGTGTTTTTTGAAGAAGTAACGAAGAGGATTGATGAGGGCAGAACGCTAGACGTGATCAATATGGACTGCATTAGGATGTTTGACAAGGTTCCTCATGGTAGACTGGTTAGTAAGATTAGATCACACTGAATAGAGGAAGAACTAGCCATTTAGATACAGAACTGGCTCATAGGTGGAAGACAGGGTGATGCAGGGGGGTTGCTTTTCAGACTGCGATCTGCCACAAGGATCAGTGCTGGGTCTACTGCTTTTCATTATTTATATAAACGATTTGAATGTGAACATAGGAGGTATGGTTAGTAAGTTTGCAGATGACACCAAAATTGGCAGTGTAGTGGACAGTGAAGAAAGTTACCTCAGTGCAATAGGACCTTGATCAGATGGCCCAATGGCCAAAGAAGTGGCCAACGGCATTGAATTTAGATAAATGTGAGGCGCTGCATTTGGAAAGACAAATCAGGGCAGGACTTAATGTTACGTCCTGTGGAGTGTTCTTGAATAAAGAGACCTTGGAGTGCAGGTTCACTGTTCCTTGAAATTGGAGTCACAGGTAGGTAGGATAGTGAAGAAGGTGTTTGGTATGCTTGTCTTTACTGGTTAATGCATTGAATATAGGAGTTGGGAGATCCATGTTGCAGCTGTATGGGAGGGTTGGAGGCTTTGGAGTGACCTTTTATACAGAGGTTTATAAATCATGAGGGGCATGGATAGGGTAAACAGACAAGGTCTTTTCCCTGGGATGGGGGAAGTCTAAAACTAGAGGGCATAGGTTTAACGTCAGAGGGGAAATATTTAAAAGGGACCTAAGGGGTAACTTTTTCACAGAGTGCGACGTGAATGGAATGAGCTGTCAGAGGAAGTGGTGGAAGCTAATACAATAACGTTTAAAAGGCATCTGGATTGGTATATAAATAAGAAGGTTTAGAGGATTTGGGCCAAATATTGTCAAATGGAGCTAGATTTGTATTGGATATCTGGTCTTGGTGGATAAATTGGACCAAATGGTCTGTTTCTGTGCTGTACATCTCCAAGACTCTGTGACTATGAATGCCAAAGTAATTTCTAAGGGATGGAATGACCTTCTGCGTATGGTTCTTACGGGCCTATTGCTTTACAACTTGATCTAATTCTGCACACTTTTTCTTATTTTCTTCCTCCTGTTTCCTTTCTCTAATTTATGTTCAAGGCAAATTGCATTCAATAGCCAGTTTCACAATCTACGAATTTAAGCGCATGTGTAGTGCATAACTTAAATAGATGTGTTTCAGAGATAGTAGGAACTGCAGATGCTGGAGAATCTGAGATAACAAGGTGTAGAGCTGGATGAATACAGCAGGCCAAGCAACATCAGAGGAGCAGGAAGGCTGATGTTTTGGGCCAAGATTTCTGAAGAAGGGTCTAGGCCCAAAAGGTCAATCTTCCTGCTCCCCTGATGCTGCTTGGCCTGCTGTGTTCATCCAGCTCTACACCTTGTTATCTTAAATAGTGTGTAGTGACCTCATTTCTGCCCATCTTGAACATATCGACATTAGAAATTTTTCAGTTCCTGAATCAGTTGTTTTGGTGGTACAATTGCAGTTTTCCCACTGATACTTTTAGTATTTTATGGTTGGAATCATCAGGTCTTCGTGCATTATTTCTCAGTATAAAGTACACATGCAAAGTGTCAATAAACATCGTCTTTTTGTTTTTAAGAAATAGAATAATTTTTTTGATTCCCTTGTACTTGGATATTTGACGACTTCTATCGTGAAGAAAGCTGCAAAGAAGTTGATTGACAAGTCAGTAATTTGCATTTTATCGATTACAGAACTGCTTGTATCTGTCTTGCAGGGACCCATAATAAACCATTCTCTTCCTACTTACTGGAAGCCAAGTTGGAAACTCTCAAAAATGGTGCTATATTTGTGTATGAAGTATTGAGTTCTTAGTTCGTACAGAGCTATGCCACTAGTGGCTATAAAAAGTGAAATTTACTGTTTTGTTTGAAATATCTTCCACCTGTTAGTTGAATTATGCTGAATTTAATTGGTCCATTATAGTTAAAACAAAATTAAGATGTAAATTCTTGTCCAGTTGCGTTCTTTCCATTGGCGTCCCTTTCTTTCTCGAAAGTGGCTGGCCTCTATGGAGATTACAGCAACATCTTGTATTAATTTCAAATATTCATCCACTTTGGATCATCTTGACTAGTATCTGTAGAATCTATATATCATCAGCTTTTTGATTGGTAGAGCAAAACAATTATATGGTATTTGGTTAATTTTCTTTTCAAGGATAACATCTGGATTCCCCGTTTGGAAGCATTACAAACTGTTCAGAGCAATGTTGTCTCTTAGAGATCTGACAGCCGAACAGGATATACATATATACAGTGAGGTTCGTTCTAAAGTTCGTGACCAATTTATAGAATTCCCCATATCAGTAATGTTCTTAAGTTTAAGTATTGAAGCCATCAGGTAAGGACCATTTGAGGCATTTAATATTAAATCTAACATTTCAAGATCAGATTTAGGATGGTTCATATGTTTGGTCAAATTTGATGGACAGGATGGTTTTTTTTTCCTTTCTTAACTGCATTTTGTTTTTTCCCCAAAAAAATGTCAACTTTTGCTGCTAGAGACCCATCCACCCAAATGTCTTTGGAAGTACATAAACAATTTTCTCTAGTTATTTTTTGTGTAATGCTTAAACAGCAGCAGGATGAAGTAGATAAAGTTGATGTGATAATGGGAACTGCAGATGCTGGAGAATCCAAGATAATAAAATGTGAGGCTGGATGAACACAGCAGGCCCAGCAGCATCTCAGGGCCTGCTGTGTTCATCCAGCCTCACATTTTATTATCTTAGATAAAGTTGTTGTTGCTATAAGCAATGACATTGCAAACTAGATAGACTCATGATTTTTGTAAAGCAATTCGCCTAGATGAACCCAGGAGACATGACTGGTTGTTCACATTTTTATGATTAAAGAATGAATCTGTTTCTAAAAACTAAAAGAACTGTGGATGTTGTAAATCAGGAACAAAGACAGAACTTACTGGAAATGATCAGCAGGTCTGGCAGCATCTGTGAAGAGAAATATCAAAGGTAGTGGTTTGGCTCCTGTGACCCTTCCTCAGAACTATTCTGAAGAAGGGTCGCCAGACCCAAAACATTAAATCTGATTTCTTTATCTTCACAGATGCTGCCAGACCTGCTGCGCTTTGCCAGCAACTTCTGTTTATGAATATGTTCCTGTTCCTGTGGGATATTGCAAAAGGGAATCTCAATTCTGAAGAGCATGTTTAGGAATAATGCTTCTGCAGTGCGTATCCATTGGATTTTCAGAATCTTATGCTGTTTTACACTGTGAAATGTCCAGGTGAACAAAATTCTTAATGTATATATCTTGCATTGCTGGCTGCAATGTGAAAATAAGTCTGCCTGCTGATAATAACGACTTTTTAAAATATTTTTTAAAAAAGGATATTGTCCACTTGCTGGCTTTGTGAATTACATCAAGTATATTTTCAGTTACAATCAGCTGTGAGAGACCCGTGCTTTAAAAACATGGGGTGCTATTTCTGGGTCTTGCATTGTGCTAGAACAGTTGTAGGCAATGACTTATTGAATTTGTTCCTGCTTCATTGGTATTGGTACTGTCAATTAATTACATTTGTCAAAGATCTAAAATCTAATTTGTCAATGATATAATTGCTTTGTTCTATGAGTGCGTTTTTAAAGATAAAAGTACTCTCTGTTGTTCATATCGAAGTATTACTGTCAATTTTCTAGTGTGTTTATTTCATGTGCACACCAAACAAAAGCCTTAGTTTAGAAGTGGCACGTGTTGAAGCTTGTGATGTATGACTGAAAATAACCACGTTTCTGCCAAAAGTATAACTAACTTGTATTGATTTCCCTTGTCATATGCTGCTGTACCTCAGGAAATGCTTATCTAAAAATGCAAAATTACTGTGTTAAATTTGTAAAGCTTCAATTAGAATCCTTTGGTGAATGTACCAGCTAGGAAAAAAGTATTCTTTCCTGCTTTATTTCTAAGGAATTAAATTTGTCTTTTTAATTATTTGTACTCCAAAGGGGCAAGGAAGTTAAAATGTGCCCAAAACTAATGGAGCAAGATTAGAATGGGTTTGGAAATTTGCACAGTTTTTACTTGAGATCCGCAGTGTCTACAATACTTCACGTTAATTTGCAGTTTGAGTGAATGTGATCTTACATGCAGTTAGCAGTTGCCCCACAATATTTTAGGAAGACAAAGGATTGAACAAACTGCTAAATATGAAGAGATCCTCTTAATCATATTTGCATTTCAAGGAAAGACTCTAAAATCAGGGAAAATTTAGCCTGGAGACATGGGCTCCTCTGTAAACTTTTATTCCCTTGGTAAATCTTGTCTTACATGCCAGCAAAGCGTGGAATGGAAGAGCTCCACATCACTGATGACCAAGTGAGGTAGAGTTGCAGGTGCAGTCAATGATACAAGCCCTCACTGTCATGAGAAAACACTTCACTGTCACCAGTGAATCATCAGAATCTAATTCCTTAAATATTCTCTGTGTAGTAGTCAAACCTTCTCAAGAAGCAACATCTGGGTTGTTTCTTCATCAGTGTTTCATGGCAAAATTCAGAGTCCCCTTCTCCAATAAATCATCAATGACAGTAGCATTTTCATTCAATTTCACACTTTCCACAAGGAGCAAATTAAACTAGCATGCCATCTTGTATCTGGACAGCAGTCCAGACAGACGTAATCAGCGTGGATTTACAAAAGGAAAATTGTGCTTGACAAATCTCCTTAAATTCTTTGAGGATTTAACTAGTAGAGATTCTTGGGGGAACCAGCGGATGTAGTTTATTTAGGAGTGGCACGGTGGCTCATTGGTGAGCACTGTAGCCTCACAGTGCCAGGAATTTGGGTTCGATTCCAACCTCGGGCGACTGTGCAAACTCCGCACGTTCTCCCCACGTCTGCGTGGGTTTCCTCCCACAGTCCAAAGATGTACAGGTCAGGCAGATTGGCCATGCTAAATTGCCCATAGTGTTTAGGGGTGTCTGGGTTATACAGGGGATGGGTCTGGATCAGATGCCCCAGGGGCCGGTGTTGACTTGTTGGGCTGAATGTCTTGTTTCCACACTGTAGGGATTCTATTCTATTCTATTCTATGGACATCCTCATACTCAATCAGCCGTATGTCTGCAAGCTGCCTCCTGTCATAGAAAAGTTAAAACCACTGTAACATCCTGTGTTCCTCAGGGTAGAGATGACAATTGTCTAGATGTTACACTCAGAATTGGGGAATAAAGAAGTGATTGTTGAAGTAAATTTATACTTTACTTCTGTCTTCATAGAGGAGGATGCAAATAATGTACCAGAAGTGATGGGGAACACAGGGTTTAGTAAGAAGGAGGAACTGAAGCAAATTTGTATTAGTAGAGAAAGTGTTGGAGAAATTGATAGTGTTGAAGGCTGATAAATCCCCACGGCTGGATAATCTACATCCCAGAGTGCTTAAGAAAGTGGCCCGAGAAAAAGTGGACGTTGGTCATTTTCCAGAATCCTTTAGACGCTGGACGCTTTTCACAGATTTGAGGGTAGGTAATGTAACCCCAGTATGTAAAAAAAAAAAAACTGAGGGAGAGAAAGCAGAGAATTTAGACCATAAGGCTAATGTCATTCGTGGGGAAGATGCTAGAGTCCATTATCAGAGAATTTATAGCACAGTACTTTGAAAAAATGATAGAACCAGACATAGTCTGCATGGATTTACAAAAGGAAACTTGTACCTAACAAATCTCAAATTCTTCGAGGATTTAACTAGTAGAGATGATTGGGGGTACCAGTGGATGTGGTTTATTTAGACTTCCAGAAGGCTTTTGACAAAGTCCCACATAAGAAATTAATGTAACATTAAAGTGTTTGAGATTAGGGGCAGTGTATTAAGATAAAGAGAAAATTTGTTAGCAGTCAGACAACGTACAGCAGGAATAATGGGGTCTTTTTCTGAATGGCAGGCAGAAACTATTGGGGTATGGCATGGACAAGTACTAGGACCTCAGCTATTCACTGTAATCGTTAATGATTTAGAAAAGGGACTAAATATAATCTCTCAAAATTTGCAGATGACACAAAGCTGGGTGGAAGGATGAGCTGAGAGAAGGGCTCAGATGTTTTACTGTGATTTGGACTAGATGAACGAGTGGGCAAAGGCATAGCAGGTGTAGTGTAAAGCGGATAAATATGTGGTTATCCACTTGCTTGCAAAAATATGAAGCATACAAGTGTAGCAGGCAGTGAAGAAGGCAAAATGTATGCTGGCCTTCATTGAGGATTTGTGCACAAGAACAAGCATGCCTTGCAGCAAAAAATACAGGGCATTAATGAGAGCCTATCTGGAGTATTGGGTGCAGTTTTGGTCTACTTTTATCTGGGGAAGGATGCTTTCTCAATAGAGGGAGCACAGTGCAGATTTCCCAGATTGATTCCTGGGATGGTATGACCACATATGAGGAGAGATTGAGTGGGTTAGTGTTACATTCACTGGAGTTTAGAAGAATATGGAGGACTCTCATGGAAACCTACAAAATTTTGACCGGGTGAGACATGTTCGATATGGGAAAGATGTTCCCAGATTCAGGGGTCATAGTTTAAGGATAAGGGGTAGACCTTTTAGGACTGAGGTGAAGAGAAATTTCTCCACACACAGAATGGTGAGCCTGTAGGATTCACTTCAGTAGGAGGGGGATGAGACAAAAACAGTGTTTTCAAGATGGAGGTAGCTATCTCTTGTGGCTAAGAGGATCAAGGGGTAGGGTGGGATTAGGGTATTGAGCTTAATGACCAACAATGATTATGTGGAATGAATGATTTGAATTAGTTTTATTGTCACATACTCAAATGAGTACAGTGAAAAGTTTGCAGTCGCTGCATTACAGTGTCATCTTAGTTGCAAAGGTACCTAGCTACAGATACTTAAGATCAAAATCTTAGGAAACAAAAGGACTAGAAAAATAAATAGTCCAGCTTTGTAGCCATAGGAATAAACCAGAAAAATAATAAGTTCAGAATATCAGCCTTTCCAGCCCAGTCAATGTGGACACCCAGCTTCAAGGGAGACCTCTACTGCCTTGCTGACGACTGTGCTGGACTCACCAGCGTAGGAGTTGTTCCACTTTGGGTGCCATCTCTTTGCCACTGGGCCAACTTCACTGATGCTGCTAAACCCACACTGGCCTTGCAACCCTGGCTGTGCTGCCAGACCAGACTGCCGCCGAGCCCGGAGCCCTACTTCGGCTACAGATGCTGCCACCGGGGCTGCTGTCTTCAGTTGCTGGAGGAACTTTGCTGCCACTGGCCCCATATGCCAGGAGACTGACCCTGAATAGCAGGAGAACACACACATTGGCCATCAGCCTGCTAATGCTGGGAGAATGTCCTTACTGCCGCCTCCTATCGCCAAGGGAAGTCATATACACCATTCCACTGATAGTAGGAACTGCAGATGCTGGAGAATCTGAGGTAACGACGTGTAGAGCTGGAGAACACAGGCTGAGCAGGAAAGCTGACATTTCAGGCCTAGACCCTTAAGGGGTCTGCTGCTTGGCCTGCTGTGTTCATCTAGCTGTCCACCTTGTTACACCACTCCACATGTGGCCTTTTCACTCTGCTGTGTCAGTGCTGCTGCCCAACCTACCAAGAAGGGAAAATGAGCAGAAGCAAAAGTAAAACAAGGAATGAAAGCAGATGGGAGTGAATGGCCCTGTTACTCCACTGTCGTCATCCACTGGAAGATGCCACCCTATGCAACCAAAAAAACCCTCACTCGCTCTTGATTGAATAGCTCGAGCAGTTGAATAGCTTACTTCTGCTCTGTTTCTACCTTAAAGCTGAACAGCATGCATGCAATTAGAGAAACCATTTAACATGATTAATAGGATATTTCCATCAGATGAGCAAAAAATCTTTTTAAAATGTTGAAAAAATATTAATTTGGACCCAGCAGCGGTCATCTCCATTCTTTTAGATGTCACACCAGGGCTGTAGTCTGAGTCAGCTGGAACGCTGCTCCTCTGAAATGTGGGAAATCGGTGATGCTTCTCGTACCCAGCATGACCATGTGTGTCGAAAATGCCTCCAGCTGCAGTGACTGGAAATCCGTGGTTCAGATCTCGAGTGGCAGTTGGAGTCACTGGAAAATCCGTAATGTTAAGATCTTCGTGGAAGCATGTATAGCAACACATACTGCAGGTACAGTACACAGTGAGGTAGAAGATGGGTGATCACCTGACAATGTAAAATCCTGTGGGTCCATCTCCCTTTCTAACAGAGATTCCATTTTGAATACTGTAGAGGCAGATGGTTTCTCATGGGAATGTGGGAGGGGGGGGTGGGTAGAGAAAAGGGACAGGGGACCCCAGGGCCAGAGTTTGTGGTTCATATCAGCAATGTTGATGTATGTTTTTATGAAAAAAAGTTGAGGTCCTGCCAGCAGAATATAGGGAACTAGAAAATAAAGTAGAAAGCAGTACCTCAAAAGTACTCAATCTCAGGATTACTCTGTGCTATGTGCTAATGAGATTAGGAATAGGAGAATGGATTGATTGAATACATTACTGAAGGGATGATTTAGGAGGGAGGAATTCAAATTCTTTAGATATTGGAACTGGATTTGGGGAAGATAGGATAAGTTGCATTCCAGCAGGACGTGGACCAAAATCCTCACAAAGGCACTTGCTAGCGTTGTTGGGGGAACTTTAAACTTGATTGAGAGGGGAATGAGAACCTAAATGGGGAGATAAAGGTGAGAGAAACAAAGATAGAAATAAGAGTGAAGTAGAAAGCAAAACTGGAAAGCAGAAGCAAAGTAGTGGCTAGCTGCAAATTGGGCAGTAGTGCAAGAAGGTATAAAACTGTCAAGTAGGCAAATCTAAAGGTGCTACATTTGAATACACAAAACATTTGCAATAAAGTAGATGAATTACCAGCGCAAATAGTTATAAATGAACACAGTTTGGTTGCGTTTACAAAGACATGGTCCAAGGCTGAAAACTGAACATCCAAGGGTATTCAATTTTTAGGAAGTACAAACAAAAAGGAAAAGAAGTAAGTAATGTTGTTAGTGGATGATGAATTCTGTCCATCAACAGCATTTAATTCTCACAAGTACTGGATGGCAGTTTACAGGTTAGCCTAGCATTAAAAAAAAGGTCCATTTTATTGATGCCAAGAATCATGTTTTTGCTTTTGGCAGATAAACTGACGACATGCTTCAAAATCCTATACTTGTATCAGTAACCAGCCTGAATTGACGGTTCTGGAATGCATGTTGCGCTTATTTTTCACGAATTAATACATGAAATGAAACTGTTAGTGTGGACGGCGCAAAGATGTTGCAGGAGTTTACACAGCCACATAAAGCATGAGTCATTAGAATAATCTTGGGGGTGATGGGCCTGTCATATGAGGGTGATGGGAGAACCTCATTGAGAGACTTGGCTGGAAGAGACGTGGAGAAAAGGTTTCTGCTATTAGGACCGACAAGGATCAAAGGCCACCCGCTCTGAGTGAAGGGTTCGTTAGACCTGAGGTGAGCAGGAATTTCTTCAGCCGGGAGATGGTGAAACTGTGGAACTCATTGCTGCAGAAAGCTGTTGAGACCAAGTCATTGTATTTGAGATAGAAATAGTTAGATTCTTGATTAGTGGAGAGTCATGGGGTGAAGGCAAGAGACTGGGGTTGAAAAATATATCAACCGTGATCAAATGGTGAAGCAGACTCAATGGTCTGAATGGCTTAATTTTTGCTCCTATAACTTATGGTAGTCTTATTAGCATGGCAGTGTTGAACAGAAATTTCACTGGAAGGTCAATGAATGCATTATAAAACTGCTTTCAAGCTGGAATCCTATTTATAACTTATGAAATAATTGTGCTGCAATGAAAGAATTCACTGATACTGAAAAACTGGTGTAATAATGAAAGAAAGAGAAAGAAGATGCTTAAGACAAAGTACACCATGAGAACAGGGACCAGCTGCAGGATTGATCTTGAGAATTCTGTATCTCAATGGAAAATTGTTGAAATGTTAAAATTTCCAACAAATACGCAATACGTCTTTACACGCTTAGTGGGCCAAATTAAACCCCGAATCTAGTAAAGATTGACACCAACAGCTGATTCACATAACTGCTTTATGAAATTAATAGTCTAATGTCACAGCAAAAGACCAAAATTTCTCAAACTACTAAAATACCTCAATGTCAAAATTACAAATTTTAGCAATTCATCTGACGGCAGCAAAAATAGATTATCGATTAAATCACCTTGACAATACGTATGAACTTCAATATGCCCAGCCACAAAACTGTGGAGTGAAAAGTTTTCAAAATTGTTTCAGTATAAATCTGGATTACGTTTGTACTAATGAAATAGCTAATGGACCAGAATTAATTATCTGTTCTAGAGATCACAGTTCCTTGCAGGAATTTTTGAGCACGTCTATGAAAACACTTGGAGTTTTTTAAAGTTCATTCATGGGGTGAGATGTTATAAGCAAGGTCAGTATTTATTGCTCATCCCCAGTTGCTCAGACTGCAGTTGAGAGTAAGCCACATTGCCGTGAGTCTTGAGTCACATGCAGGCCGGATCATGTAATGACGGATTTCTTTTCCTTAAGGGCAGCAATTTTTCTCACAGTCGGCAATGAGTTCATGGTTATCACTTAGACTCTCAATTCCAGATTTTTTAAATTAAATTCCAATTCCACCATCTGTCATGATGGGATTTGAGCCTGGGTTCCCTGAATGGTTCCTGGGTCTCTGGATGGACAGTCCAGTGATAGTACCACTAGGTCGTTCTTTCCCCTTTGGAGTGAATGAGGATGGAATGAATTATGGATTGATAAAATATGTGGATGACACATTCAGTAGTGTATGTAAAGAAGTCAACTGAAGAAGGGTCTAGGCCCAAAATGTCAACTTTCCTGCTCCTATGATACTGTTTGGCCTGCTGTGTTCATCCATACAATTGATGAAATCAAAAGGTGTTTGAGAAGCAATAACACCCAGTTCTAACAACTGCAGTTCAACCTTTGGCTGTGTGCCTGAACAAGCTACTCGGGTTCATGTTTGCTCTGAATGGAATACATTAATGGTTAAACGAGAACAAGAGCCTTCATGAAGTATGGAAATAAGCATGCTGCCCTGCTTAATGTTTTCTGTGCTTTCATTGTCAAGTAGCGGGATTTGCTCGTTCACGAAATGTCATGAGATTGTTATAAAAATGTAGAAAATCCAGCTAAAGATTGTTATGCTTAAAAACTTGCCATCAGGAGCTTCTACAGTAATGTCCTGGAGCTGAAATGATTAGCTTCCAATAATTGCAGTATTCTTCCTTTTTACTACTAATAATAGCAGCCAGTGAAAACTGCTGATTCTCACTGACTTCAATTTAACTAAGAGTCCTCAATATCTCACTTAGTCAAATACTGCCTCGATATGTGACAATCATTCTCATCTAACTTCTAGATTTCAGCTCTTTCATCCATATTCAGAGAAAGGATGCAATGAAATGTAAAGTTGAATTGTCCTTAGGTACCAGGACAATTCCATTATATTATGCAGCTCTGCCAAAATGTCATAGATGAAGTTGGAAAAAATGGCATGTGGCATGCCAAAGAATAAAAATAAGAATTTCTTTAAATTGGATTTGACTAGATTTTTGACTTTATTTATTTATTTTCTTAAACATAAATATAAATAATCTAGGAATTTGTTCAAAGTCAGCAATTTCAATTGAAACATGCTTTTTAATTGTTAATAAGTTGTGCAGGCCTCGCTGCTCATTTAATTTTCCGTAAATCACTAAATCATTCTTTGTATTGTAGTTGTATGTGTAGATGTGCACAAAATGTATACATCATTTGTACCACATGTGACTTGGTCAATGTTTTGACAAACCAAATATGCAACATTTTAAAATTATTTTTGGATTTAATGTGGCAGAGTTTTTTTTTACATTGCTCCATGATAATGTGATTTAATTATGGTATTTCATGAAACAGTGTTGAGAATTGGCTGATGTCAGTCTGGTTTTAAAGTTGGTAATTGTTTAATGTTTCATATGAATGTATGGTGAAGAACAATATTTTCTGTAGTGGGGTGTGGTAGTCCATTGTCAATAATAGGCATGGTAAACAACACCTTAAACACTTGTTTGATCACTTATGTATGCCTTATAATGTACTGCATAATGGTTGGGAATTTCAAACTTAAGAATAGTCATTTGATCAATCCTAGTTTACTCCATCACTTTGTTTGAACAGTTCTTCCTTTCGGAAGCTTCTCTTTATTCCCCTTAATTCTTGCATTAGATGATGCATTCACCTTAACTTCTGTATTAATGTTGTGTCTTTTTGGGTTTTATTCTTTGGGTAGTTGAGCAACACTCATACCAAAGTATGTGTGTAACTGTATATAGAACATAAATGAAATCTTTTAACTTGGAATGTTTCTCTGGCCATGTATATGGTACTAGAGGACAGTCTCAGAATAAAGAGCAAGCCATTTAGGATTGAAATGAGGGATTTCTTCACTCCGGGGGTAGTGAATCTTGGAAAATCTCAGCCGCAGAGGTTTGTGAAAACACAGTCAATGGGTATTTCCATGACAGATGATTGGACATTTTCAGTACTAGTTGCATCAAGGGATATAGGCAAAGTGTCAAAATATGGCACTGAGGTTGATGATTATCCATCCATCTAGAATGCCAGAATGGCTTGAAGTGTTAAATGGCCTAATCCTGTTTCTGTGTTCCTGTAAATAAAAACTTTTGTTAACTTATTACAAGTAATTCTTCTGAACAGTATTTCCAAAGTGAAAATTCCAGCTACTTGACAGAAGGTAACTTATTGGCAATGAGTTTCACATCTGCAGCTCATTCAAAATAAAATTGCAAGCTTTTGTACTCCCCAGCATTCTTTTTAAAGTGAGTGTTAACAAACATGTCAGGATACTGACTTCCAAAGCTTCAACTTTGAAAGGGATATAAACGCAAATGAATTCTGCAGCGCTGAACTAACCATTAGATCGTGAGTTAATCCATGTATATTTCACATTTCAATCATTTTCCCAACTTAATGAACTGCCTATCATGATCACCCATGCTTTAATGAGACATAGATTGGAACCCCTTAGCGCAGAAGCACCCTAGTTAAATTAAAAGTGCATACTATTTTAATGTCAATTATGCAACTTCTTCTGAGAAACATGATATGTGACGGGTAGAGCAGCTCCTCAGATTCTCTCTCTCTCCTATGCAAGAGACAATTTGTCTTCAGTGGTCATTCCTGTAATGTTCAACAGTTTGTGTTTTTTTTAATAGTGACAAGGTTTGCAGAATCAGGCGAGTTACTTGCCGTAGAACTTCTAATGTGCTCTGTTAGCCTCAGGTTATGGTTCATCCAATTCAGATTCTGGTCATTGATGACCTCCAGTGTGTTGTTAGTGGGGGAGTCAGGTATTACTACTGAATGTCGTGAATCATTTCTGCTTTGGCAGCACTAAAAATGTAAGGGTCAGCAGGCAGTTTAGTTCCCAAAACCCCCCAAAACACCTGGAAAAATATAATCATGATAACAAACAGTCAGTAAAATGTCACCCTTGTAACTGACATTGTGTGTGATAATTGGTGTTGGCTGTGTCTTCAATCATAGACTGGTTCATTCTTGCATTTATTGACGATAGTCTACAGCAGGAGCAGCCTGCACTTTGGTTGCTAAGAGTTAGATATGTTCATGGCTTCAACTGTTAACAAAACATCCACAATAAACAACTTTTTCAACAACAGCCACTTCTGTCTAACAGAATGAAATATCTCAAGGTGCTTCACAGGAGTGTTATACATTAAACTAAATAAGTTTAAATCATAAACTGATTCATGTAAGCCAATATTGGAACATAATAAATGGATGCTGAAGAAGGCCATATGGCCACTCAAACATGTCCCAAAATTCTGTCAGATCATGTCTGACCTGTCCCAAGCTTCAATGCCTTTCTTGTGCCAGTGTGTCATAGCTTTTTAAAATCCTCCTGAGTGAGCTAGCCTCCATAGTGCACTGATAGGGAATTATGACATTCTGTACCCTCTGAGAAGAAATTCTTTTGGTTCTTAATGTTAAATGTCTCTCCTCTTATTCTGTAATTATGTGCCTTGGTTTGAGATTCCCCCACTGTTGAAAAGATCCACTCTACCCTGTCAAGCATCCTCGGATTCTTGAGTGTTTCTATAAGATTGCCTGTCATTATTCCAAACTCCAGTAAGTAAAGACCTAATCTGATTGGCTGTTCTTGATGTCAATCCCTTCATTCTGGGAGCTCAACCTAATGGGTTTCTTTTGTTAACAACCTCCAATGCCACTGTATTCTTCTTTACAAGGACAAATCGACACACATTGGTGAGGCCACATTTGGAGTACTGCATACAGTTCAGGTCGTTCTGCTGTAGGACAGCTGTGATTAAACTGGAAAGGATTCAAAAAAGATTTACCAGGATGTTACAAGACTGGACGTAAGGAAAGGCTGGAAAGGCAGGGCATTTTTCCCTGGAGCATTGGAGGCTGAGGGGTTACCTTATAAAAATTGAAAAATCAGGAGGGGCGTAGATAAGGTGAATAGCCAAGGTCTTTTCCCCAGGTAGGAGAGTCTAAAGCTAGAGGGCATAGGCTTAAAGTGAGAGAGGAAAGATGTAAAAGGGACCCAAGGGGCAACGTTTTCACACAGGGTGGTGTGTCTATGGAACAAGCTGCCAGAGGCAAGTACAGTCACAACATTTAAAAGATTTTTGGACAGATACCTGGATAAGAAACGTTTAGAGGAACATGGGCAAATGCGGGAAAATGGGACAAATTCAGTTTAGTAAACCCAGCGTGGAGGAACAGAGGGATCTTGGTGTGCAGATACATAGATCCCTTAAAATGGCCACCCAAGTGGACAGGGTTGTTAAGAAAGCATATGGTGTTTTGGCTTTCATTAACAGGGGGATTGAGTTTAAGAGTCGTGAGATCTTGTTGCAGCTCTATAAAACTTTGGTTAGACCGCACTTGGAATACTGCGCCCAGTTCTGGGCGCCCTATTATAGGAAAGATGTGGATGCTTTGGAGAGGGTTCAGAGGAGGTTTACCAGGATGCTGCCTGGACTGGAGGGCTTATCTTATGAAGAGAGGTTGACTGAGCTCGGTCTCTTTTCATTGGAGAAAAGGAGGAGGAGAGGTGACCTAATTGAGGTATACAAGATAATGAGAGGCATAGATAGAGTTGATAGCCAGAGACTATTTCCCAGGGCGGAAATGGCTAGCACGAGGGGTCATAGTTTTAAGCTGGTTGGTGGAAAGTATAGAGGGGATGTCAGAGGCAGGTTTTTTACGCAGAGAGTTGTGAGAGCATGGAATGCGTTGCCAGCAGCAGTTGTGGAAGCAAGGTCATTGGGGTCATTTAAGAGACTGCTGGACATGTATATGGTCACAGAAATTTGAGGGTGCATACATGAGGATCAATGGTCGGCACAACATTGTGGGCTGAAGGGCCTGTTCTGTGCTGTACTGTTCTATGTTCTATGTTCTATGTTCTATGTTCTAAACCAAGTATGTATGGCTGAGTTGGGCCAAAAAGGCTGTTTCCATGCTGAATGACTCTACATATTACTCCAGGTGTATCTGCTGCAAAATCTTCCATGATTGGAACAAAACTTCCCTATTTTTAATCTTCAACCCCCCCTCACCCCCCAACCATGGCAGTATAAGCCAAAATACCCATACTGTAATTACTTTTTGTACCTGTATGCCAACTTATTGTGTTTCTCTTTTTTTCAAGTAAATACAGAAAATTAGAATTTGCTTTTCAAAATTGGTACACCAACTGTGCAGTTGGAACTGGTCCCGGATGCAGGATTACAGGTTACTTTGGTTTGCTTCCCTTCTGTGCTGAAATATGTGTAGTTCACAAGGTCTCATCCTCATGTTCAACAGTGCGCACATGATCAGGCACAGGTTTCTTGAGATGCTGCTTAACCTGCTGTGTTCATCCAGCTCCACACTTTGTTATCTTGGATTCTCCAGCATCTGCAGTTCCCATTATCTCTGATACAGGTTTCTTGAGTCCAATTTTGTCACTTGGGTCCCATGGCAGCGTGATTTTAACTTCAATTCCTAACATATCTTGTCTTAGCAACTATAACAACATAGTAGTTCACTAGGTTATCACTGTGGATTATCAGACCATCAAAAAACTTCATTAACTTGTTTTCCTGACCTCAAAGTGTTCCAAAAGCTACCACCCCTCAGCTCTTGGCTCCACTTTCTGTGATGAAATGAAATTCTATGCACAAACACACAGATTCCTCTGTGCTGTACCCTTGCTTCCTGTCAAAGTGCATGACTTCATACTTTCTGACAGTGAACTCAATCTGCTAATTATTTGCACCCCCACTCAACCTATCTGTGCCCCTTGCAGATTTGTTCTGTCGTCATCACAAAATACCCCCTTAGCTCATTTTGTATTATCAATAAATATGAATATGTTACATTCTGCCCACTCCTCTTAGAATCCCTCCACTGTGGAAAGAGACCGTTCAGCTCATCAAGTCTGCACTGATCCCTCAATGAGCATCCCACTCAGACCCAACCTATCCCCATAATCCCACATTTAGCCTGACAAAACCACCTAGCCTGCAATTCCCTGGACACTATGGGGCGATTAGCACATCTGTCTAATCAGTACATCTTTGCACTGTGTAAAGAGCACTCAGTGGAAATACATGCAGGGGAAAATTATACAAATTCCACACAAACAGTCACCTAAGGTTGGGATTGAGCCCAGGTCCCTCGCACTGGTGAGGCAGCAGTGCGAACAATCGTGCCAACCCCAAGTTATTCATGTAGACTATAAATAATCAAGGGTCTGTGACTAATCTTTGTGACATTCCATGATTTAGGTCTCTCCAAACATCAACATCAATGGAATCAAAGCCCTTTCAGAATTTTGTGTGTTGCAATAAGATTAACCCTAACCTCCAATGAAAATGGCTTAACCCGTTTAGCCATTCTTTACAAGTCAATCCTTTTAATCCCGGGATCCAGCCTGGTGAATCATCTTGAACTCCCTGACATGTCATTATATCATTTCTCCAATATGAGTAAATCTGTAGAAATGATCCATAGGAGCAGGGAGAGGAGAGAACAGAACCCTGGTGCTACTGCTGGCCTAGACCCCAGCCATTCTCCTAACTTGAATTGAGTGGTCCTACTGCTAGCCATTAACCATAACTCGTTCACATCATGCCCCTCGGGCTCTGATCCCTGCCCCGGTAGGTGCTGATTCACATTCTATACCCCCCCACCCAACAACCGACATCCATTCTGCCCTAAACCAAATTATGGTGAAAGAAGTGAGTTTTATGGAGCTTTTTTTAAAAGGTGGGAAGAGGGGAAAAGAAGTTTACAGAAGGAATTGGAGACTTATGACCTTAGCATCTGCAGGTGGAGCCACCATGGGTTGGAGGAATTCAATTTGGGGACACCTGAAGTGGCTTAGATTAATGGAGTGCAGATTTCTTGTAGAATTGGGCTGTAATCAAGAAGAAGTTACTGTTATGGGGGCGCAGAGGTCGTGGATGGTTTTGCATTTGCGCTATCATTTGTTTTATTTTGAATACTGCATGCATTCAGACACAGATCCTTTTATGTCGCCCTTTTTAAACCTCTAGCCTTACCTGCTGATGAACTCGCTATCCCTCTCTGTCACTGTCTGTCATTTCCAACTTTAAATAAATACTTCTCTTACCTTTTCTTCAGTATTTGATTTACAACATCTCTTCAGATTTACTCTCAGGCTTCCATTATTTACTTTAAACCTCTTGGCACCCCCTTGGATGTGTGACTAGCAAAAATTGGTCCTAACATCGGTCAGATGGTCATAGCAATGGTATGACCCTCATTTTCCCCATTACTTGACCAGCTTTTACTTTTAGGTTTCAACTTAATCAACCTCCTCTTCAGAGTTTATGTTGTGGAATCTGTGAATTCACATTGGGCTTGAAGTTAGTTAGAAACTTCTGACTTGTTGATTACATTTTTTTACATGTGCTGTAGTTGTTAAGACTAATATAAATTTCATTTGGATGCACTAATCATTGTCATCACTTAGTTAACACATGCAGAGTAGGGCAGAAATGGAGGAATTCTTTTGCAGTTACTTAGTTGCTAACTGCACTATTTGATATTTATTAGCGTTTGTTCAGAAGTCTTACTGATGTATAATTTTTTTTACAAAGAGCAACCTTGAAGCTTACTGTACAAAATAACATGTTAATTTAAGCACTAGCTTCTGCAACTTTGTGAATTTAAAACTTTCACTAAGGGTTACTAAAGAACTTCAGTTTGCAGTATATCTTTTTTACACCTCTGTTGTGGGACTTACTGATGGATAAAATGAGCTAAAGTGATATTGGTTTATGCATAAGACAGATTTTTATGCTTCACTTGATTTTAAATCTAGATTAGAAGCAACAGTTGTTATCCATTTGAGGGGCAGTAATCCCATAAAAAATATAAGATGGCCATAATGGTATGAAGTGCATTGTGTACTGCCCTGGGAGTAGTTTACTTTTTCTGCTACTTTCGACCAATCATTACTGACATTAAAAATTTAACTTAAGCCATAAGTGACGCAGTGTGGGAACAAAGTATTTTTCTGGCATTCTGAACTTAGGTTGAAGATATTGTTACCATGTGTTTTTGCTCATCCTGAGAACAAAGAACAAATAAAATGCTCTCAAGTAGTATACCACAATAAAACCTGTTTCAATTGGTCTGTCTTGGTCCTCCGTCTATTTGTATTAAAAAGGAAACCTCTGTTATTAAAACATGTTTGCCAGTTCTCTTCAGAATCCATTAAATTTAAAGCTCAGTGGTCAGATTGCAAAACACCATCAGAAAACCATTAACTGTAGGAGCAGAAGTAAGCTATAGAGCCCATTGAGGCTGCTCCTCTACTCCTTGAGATCATTGCTGATCTGAATCCTGAATTCCACTTTGCCTTTTTCCAGTGTTCCTTGATTTCTTTCACTATATAAAGCCCATCTATGTCAGTCCTGAATATATTTTAATGACCCAACTTCTGCAGTCCTCTGTCATGAAAAACAAAATGCAAATATGCTACATCTGGGAGAAGTTCCTTTTTATATGTCTTGAATATGTGATCCCTTATTCTGACATTATGCCCTGTCGTCCTGGACTATCCCACAAAATGAAGTAACCTTGCTGCATCTAAACTGTCAGGTCATCCGGGAATCTTGCATGTTTCAAGAAGGTTGACACTTGTTCTTCTAACCTCAATGAACATGGGCTCAACATGCACCACCTCTCCTCAGAAGGCAATCTCTGTATACCCAAGAGCAATCTTATGGGCAATCTCCAGTGCCATCTCTGGCAACCACGTAGAAAGCGATATCCATTTCAAGCCCACTGACTCCCACAGCTACCTAGAATACACCTCCTCCCATCCATTTTCCTGCAAAAATGCCATCCTCTATTCCCGATTCCTTCAACTCTGCCACATCTGCTCCCAGGATGAGGCGTTCCATTCCTGTACATCTCAAATGTCCTTGTTTTTCAAGGACTGCAAACACCACCCCCCCCCCGCCCCGCCCCACCGGGGTGGAGAATGCCCTCGACCGTGTCTCCCGCATTTCCTGCAACTTATCCCTCACACTCCATCCCCTCAATAACAAGCAAAACAGAATCCCCCTCATCTTCACATACCTCCCCACCAACCTCCGGATCCAACGCATCATCCTCCGACACTTCTACCATCTGCAATCTGGCCCCACCACCAAAGACATTTTTCCCTCCCTACCCTTACCTGCTTTCCAGAGGGACCACTCCGTCCGTGACTCCCTTGTCTGCTCCACGCTCCCTTCCAACCCCACCACACACGGCACTTTCCCCTGCAACCGCAGGATGTGCTGTAACTGCCCCTACACCTCACCCCCATCCCAGACCCCAAAAAGACTTTCCACCTCAAGCAAATGTCCACCTGCACATTTGCTAATGGGTATACTGCATTTCCTGTTCCCGTTGTGGCCACTTCTGTATTGGGGAAACCAGGCAGAGGTTTGTGGACCGCTTTGCAGAACACCTACACTCAGTTCGCACTAAACAACTACACCTCCCAGTCGTGAACCATTTCACCTCCCCCTCCCATTCGTCAGACAACATGTCCATCCTGGGCCTCCTGCAGTGCCACAATGATGCCACCCGAAGGTTGCAGGAACAGCACCTCATATTCTGCTTGGGAACCTTGCAGCTCAATGGTGTCAACGTGGACTTCCCAAACTTCAAAATCTCCCCTCCCCCACCGCATCCCAAAACCAGCCCAACGAGCCCCCCCCTCCCTAAACTGTCCTTCCTCCCACCTATCCCCTCTCTTCCCACCTCAAGCCGCACCCCCA
Organism: Stegostoma tigrinum; assembly: GCF_030684315.1. Lineage (NCBI taxonomy): Eukaryota > Metazoa > Chordata > Chondrichthyes > Orectolobiformes > Stegostomatidae > Stegostoma > Stegostoma tigrinum. The sequence goes on along the minus strand of NC_081355.1, from coordinate 104,305,212 downwards.
TTTCCTACCTACTAGCCTCATCCCACCCCATTGACCTGTCCGTCCTCCCTGGACTGACCTATCTCTTCGCTAAACCACAACCTACGCTCACCTTTACTGCCTCCATCACCCCCTCTTTGACCTGTCTGGCTCCTCACCACCTATCTTCTCCTCTATCCATCTTCTATCCGCCTGCCTCTCTCTCCCTATTTATTTTAGAATCCCCTTCCCCTCCTCCATTTCTGATGAAGTATCTAGGCCCAAAACGTCAGCCTTCCTGCTCCTATGATGCTGCTTGGCCTGCTGTGTTCATCCAGCTCTACAGTGTTATCTCCAGTGCCAATATATCTATCTTTAAGGGACCGAAACAGTTCACAGTATTCCAGGTATGGTCTGACTAGTCATTACAGTGTGGAGCTGGAGGAAGACATCAGGTCAGGCAACATCAGAGGAGCAGGAAAGTCCTGAGAAAGGGTGTAAACCTGAGATGTTGACTTGCTGTTCTGATGCTGCTTGACGTGTTGTGTTCCTCTAGCTCCACACTGTGTTGACTCTGACTCTAGCACCTGCAGTTCTTGCTATCTCAAGTGGTCTGACTAGTGCCTTTTATAGTTTTCGCAAGACATCCCCACTTTATACACTCAATTTCTTTTGCAATAAAGGCCAACTTCCCTCTCCTACTGGCCTTTCCTTTCTGATATAGCCCTCTCCTAATAGCCATTAAGCTGGTTTGCTAGCTATTCGTGATTCATGCATGATGTCTACCAAGACACAATGTACTGCAGCTTTTTGCTGTCTTTCTCCTTTTAAATAGTATTCAGCTGTTCTATTTTTCCTGCCAAAGTGCATACCATTGCATTTTTCCCCATTGTGTTCCACCTGCCAAGATTTGGACTGTTTGCTTAACTGGTCAATTTCTCTGCAGACTGCCACCTCAGCACTTCCCTTTCCTCCTCTTCTTGTTGTTTGCAAACTTAACTATGATACATTTACTTTCCTCATCTAAGTCATAAGTATGCATTGTAAATATGCATTGTAAATAATTGTGGCCCTGCACTGGTCCTCTTATACTCCATTAGGTACAGATTGCCATCATGAAAATGCCCACCTTATTCAAACTCCTTGTCTTCTATTAGATAGCAAATGCTTAATGTTGGCACAATACCATAGGCTCTTACTCTATTGAACTGTTTAATGTCATCCCTTAATAAAGGCATTGTAAAAATACAAATATTAAATTCTCTGCTTTCCCTCTGTCTATCCTTCTTGTTACCTCAAAGAATTCTGATATATTTGTCAGGTAGGACTTATCTTTCATAAAACCATTCTGTCATTGATAAGTTATATATTTCTTAATGTTCTGCTATTATCATCCTTTTTTCATAGACTCTGATATTTTTCCAACAACAGATGCCAAACTAGCTTTTATTTTGCCTTCCATTTTTTAATTAAGTTGTCAAATTTACATGATTTGGGTTAACTTAGAAGTCAATGATTAGCTGATAGTAAGTTTGTGTTTGAAAAATCAAGAGATAAAGAACAGTGTAGTGGAACCAATTTGAACACCTGGCAGTGTGGATGGGGTTTGATTTTGCAAAATATAGGAAACAATATGATTTTACCACTTGGCAGCTTCATTGAACAAGACAAGGTATAGTTGAGAGGAAAAAGTCATCACATTGTTATTGATGAAACAGAAACAAAAAAGTTTGAAACAGGAACAGGGATTGAAGCTGTGAATGATTGTGTAGGTGAGATGATTGATTCTTTATCTTGTTATTTGAGCATTGGAGGAATGCTTGAAAAGCCTCTTTAGGTACAGTAGCAGTATTTACATACTGATAGATTTGGGCATGAGTTGTTTTGGATGAAGAATTATCCATTCAAAAATTTCCCAATAATGAACATGGGAGGAAGTGCTGGGGAGTCTAATGGGGCCAAACAGTTCCTTACAGCTGATGGGAACTGCAAAGATAGCACACCCCCAGGATATTTAAGTAGCCATAGAAATGGTGAATGCTATTGGTGGTCGTCTTACATGTATGGATTCTGGAAGAGGCCCAGAGAATTGGAAACTGCCAATGTAACATTTTTAAATAAAAAAGGAAGAAGACAAAAAGCAGGTAGTTATAGGTAACAAACTGTAGAGCTGGATGAGCATGCTTGACCTGCTGTGTTCATCCAGCTCTACGCTTTATCTCGATTCTCCAGCATCTGCAGTTCCCATTATCACGGGTAGTTATGGTGTTAGCTTATTGTGTGCTATTGGGAAAATGTTAGTCCTTTATAAAGGATGTAACAGCAGAACATTTGGAAATACATGATTGATCAAGCAGTCAGCATGGCTTCACAAAGGACCAGTTAGAATTGTTGAGGAAACAACAGACAGGATAGACAAAGGGGAAGTAGTGCATGTAATATATTTCGATTTTTCAGAAGGTATTTATTAAGATACCACAGTTTTTTGTCTGCTTAATAGGGCAAGAGTTTATCATGTGGGGTTAGTACATTTGCATGGACAAAGGATTGGCTAATTTATAGAAGGCATAGTTGGGATAAGGGGAACTTTACGGGATGGTAATCTGTATCTAGTGGTGTGCCATAGGGATCAGTGTTAAGGTCTCAATTATTGGCAACATATATTTTGATTTCTATAAAGAAAGTGAATGTACTATTGCGAAGTTTGCAGATGATACAAGAGTAGTTGGAAGACCATAATTTTACCAGACAATAGGGCTGCTGTCCTATTAGTGAGATGTGACTGGTGATCTTTTAACCCAAGGGTCACCACACCTCCGATAAGGACGAAGGTTAATATGAGAATTCTTCCGGTTAACCTCAGCTAGTGTGGGAATTGATCCATGCTGTTGGCTTCTCTCTGTATTGTAAAGCAGTTATTCAGCCAACCATCCGCAACTGACCTGAGAAAGGCAAGTGCTGATGATGAGTCTGTAGATTGATATTGACAGGTTAAGCAAGTGGGGGAAAAAAAAACTTGTAGATGGATTATAATGTGAGAAGTTGTGAGGTTATATACTGTGGCAGAAAGAGTACAGGAATTGCAGGCTATTTAAATTGTGAAAGATTGCAGAAAACTGCTGTACAAAGGGATTTGGAAAATTGAATGAAGATCGCAGCGCAGGCCCAGAGACTAGCAAGGCCAAGTAAATCTTGAACAAATAGGTGTCTAGTGACGGCAACAGAAACACCAGGGCGAGGCAGACATAGCTCCATCCCAGCACAAGGTCCCCCAGTGAGCAAGGAGAAGGTCCCTGGCTTAATCCCCCAATCCAGTCTTGCAGGTTGAGCCACGGCTTCAGTTTGTGGCTAGGCCCAGTGCCTGACTGTGAAGGTGATGATGGTGGTGAGTTTGGTCAGTGCAGACCCTGTGGCACTGTTGGTGGCTGCATTGGCAAAGTTGGGCCAACATGAACTAATGGCAGTGCATTGGTTGAGGCCCGACAGCGCGGGAGAGTGGCAACTCTTTGTTCCAGCAGCACCAGCGCGGCGAAGTGTGGTTGCAGCAATGTCATCGATTTAGCAGCAGGAAATTGAGCTATCAGGGCGGAAGAGCCTGGATCCGGGCCCATGGCATAGCTAGTGGTAGGTGCCGTTCTGTAGACTACCTAGTTTTATTCAGGTAAGACTATAAGATGAGTCTTATTGTCTTATTTTTCTGGCTTTACATTATTCATTTTGGTTTATTTTCTGGGTTTTAAGATGGCACCAGAGTGTGGCAGCCCTAAATAAAACTTGTAACTGTATTTCTAATAAGTATACGTGACAATAAAGAAATCAAATCATAATGTCTAAAACTTAGCATCCAAGTTCAGGTAATATGGAAGACAAATGGAACATTGGCCTTTGTTTTTAAGGACGTGGAGTATTAAAATCGGGAAGTCTTGCTACAACATATAAGATGCTAGCCCAATTGCAGCTGGAATACGGCGAACAGTTTTGGGTCCCTTATCCGAGAAAAGATATATTAGTTTTGGAGGTTGTCCAGAGAAGATTCATGCTGCTGATCCCAGGCGCGGAGGTTTCTGTTAGGAGAGAAATTGAGTAGAATCATAGAATCCCTATAGTGTGAAAGCAGGGCCTTCAAAAAGGAAAGAGCAAAAGTGCCACAAGTTGAAGATTGGAACTCTGGTGTATAGAGATTTGTGATTTGAAAACAAGGTCACCAAAGATGAAACAATTAAAATCAGGAAAACACAAATCACAGTATGACTTTGGTAGTTTCAAGGTTTCAGGGCTACAAGGAGTAAGAGTTAGGGAGGAGCAAGGTACTGAAAATATTTAAGAAGTACAGATCAAGGTATTGCTTAGCCTTGAACCATAAGAGTTCCTCAGGGTAGTGTTATTGGCACAGTTATCTTCAGCTATGTCATTAAATACCATCTTTCATGATAAGGTTAGGAATGGGCATGTTTGCTGATGTTTGCACGATATTTGTAAGTTGGTTCTGTAACAGTTGAGGTTAAAAGAATAAGAGGCAACTTTATTAAAAACATACAAGATTCTTGCAGGCCCTGACAGGGTAGTTGTGGAAAGGTTGGTTTTCCTGTGGGAAAGTCTAGAGCCAGAGAGCATAATATCAGACCAAGGAATTATTCTTTTATGGCAGAGATAAGTAGGGATTTCTTCTCTGAGGATAGTATATTTGTGGAATTCTGTACAGTGGTTGAGGTTAGATCGTTGAGCATATTCAAGGCTAAAATTGTGTATGGTTTTAATCAGTAAAGGAATCAAAGGTTATGGGGCTAAAGGCAGGAAAGTGGAGTTGCAAATTATCCAATTAGGCATGATTGCATTGATTGCTGAGCATATTTGATGGGCTGAATGGCCTGCTTCTGCTTCAATGTCTCATGATCTTATAATTGCGTCATGATCTTCAGTAAGTTCCAATTACCTGTCATCTTCATATCCTGTGGCCTGAAATGGCTTTGTCCTTAATCCATTCAGTTTCAATGTCTACCATTTTTGTAAATTCTCCCATGCTCTCCCTTTGCTATCTGTTTAGCCTTTGTTAGCATTACTTTGTCAAAGTCAGGCTGTGTCTTCTTATAACTGTCCCCTTCCTCCATCACAAACGATGCCAACGAATTTAGCTAAATAGTGAATTGTTGGAATCCACTGTCAAACCATAAAAAAAACACAAATCATTGTGGATGCTAGCAATCTGAAACAGAAATTGCTGGAAAGATTCCTCAGGCTTGGCAGCATGTGTAGAGTCAAAGCAGAGCAATCATTTTGCTTCCAGTGAGCCATTAACAACCATTCTGCTTTACTTCTCTGTCTTTTCCCCTGCCTTTATCCTTTAAACACCTACATAAAATCTGTCTTTTTGATCACCTTTTCCATTATTTCAAAATGTAAAACTCTGCTCCTGTTACATCTTCCCTGCACTTTGGAAGTTCCCCGTGTTAGGCATGTTTGCATGATTTTAAGAGCAAATAACATACTTTGGATACATGTTTCCAGTGTAGGAGATAGATTATAAGTGAAGACAAACAAAATATTTGCCTTTATTTCAAAAGAACCCAGTATAAACCTGCGGGTGGTTTGCTAAAACTATGCAAGACACTAGTCCAATCACAGCTGCAATATTGAGAACTATTTCAGGCCCCTTATCTATTGAAATATGTACTGAGGTTGGAGACAATCCCAGAGAACGTTCACTATGCTGATCCCGGTTTTGTGATCTGGGGAGACGTTGAGATTATGGTACTTACAAGGAAGGTCTCATGGTGAAGTCATTTGGGTGAATGGTATTAATTGCAGGTTAGACACTTTTTTAAGCCATAAAATAATTGGAAAATTTGGAAGATTTTCATCTATTACAGGAAGCAAAATATCTGTAACCGTAATGATGAAATGAGTTAGAGGTTGCATGCACTTTGTGTGTACAAGATGAGGGCTCTCAACAAATATAAAGTGGAATTAGCAAAATAAATTTATTGGTGAGTAAAGGAAGACATTAATTGAACAAATTGAAAGGTGTATTATGGGGAAATCGCTATTAATAGAAAAATAATCAAACAAGACGCCACTAACTGAAACAAAACATATTTGAGGGACAGCTGGATATCATGAACATGTTTGACTTTATGATACCAGATCCAATTAAAGATGCCAAAGGCATTCTGTGTAATAACATTGCAAAACATTGGAGCAATGTGTTCACATGGCATGCAGGGAAGGTGCGATCATCAGTAAGATAACCATGCTGAAAACTCTCAGATGAGGCTAACTCTCTCAAATGTGACAGTACTGTTATTTTAAGAGGTGTCTTTTATCTTTTTTTTATGAAAAGAGGTTGAGATAAAGGTGACGAATGGCCTGGTCCAAGCTGACAAAATAAACAGCTTGCGATGCCTTGGTTTTTGTTTGGAAGTTCAAACAATAGAAGCATCATGAATGGGTGGAGTCAGTTGCCACCGTACCTGTTTTAGTTTAATTTTTCGGCAGTTGTTGGGGTTTTTGAAGTTGTCTTTAACAAGTTGCCTCTCTCTCTCCTGTCACCACACCCCCACCCCAGAATTTTCTCTCTCTATTTCACATGTAATTCTGACAGCAATCTATTTTACAGAATTTACTTTTGACAAGGGTGTTTTTATGGGATGACACTATATTGGAAAATTGAAGTTTAGTAGTTAAATCTATTATTCTGTTAGGCTCTCTAAATGAGTTAAAGTTATACAAATGATTTTCTGAAGAAGGGTCCAGACCCAAAACATGAGCTTTCCTGCTCTTCTGATGCTCCCTGACTTGCTGTGTTCATCTAGCTGAACACCTTGTTTTAACAAAGTGGTACAAATACTTTGTTTTGTGTTTTAACCACAGAATAAGAATAAAGTTGTGTTTTGCTTAAAGCACAGTAATGTAACTAATCAAATTACACCTGGAGTGCAACACTTTACACTTGCCTTTAAATAAGATAAAAGTTAGGGTCTACATTGTGCCGTTGCTATATTTGGCAATGGAGGGGGTGTCGGGGTAACAGGTTTACATGGTCCGTAGCAAGTATGTTATGTAATTTTGGAGTTGCTGAAGTTATATGTCGACATTTATAAGTATAAGGCCATTCGAGCTTTGTAATTTAACAGGTTCAAGGCACAAACTCTTGATATTGGGGGGAACTTTGGGAATCTGAGATGGGCTGGGAATAAGTGGCCGTACATGGAATATGTGAAACGTTCACTTTACTTTCAGATAGTGACTGACCTGTTGTTAGAGTGTTTCAAGTTTTCATGCAGATTTCAACTGAAAATAAAACTTTATTTACAGTTTAATTACCTGAATTATTTTGCTTTTTATTCATAACAGTAATGTTTAATTTTGTAAATGTGTTTTAAAAAATTCAAGGCACATCTCTCCCTTATTGAAAACTTGAGGGAAGGAAGTTGCCTCAGAAGGCAGAGGTTCAGATTTTTGGGACATTGGAACCAGTTCTGGGGAAGGTGGGACTATTACAAATTGGATGGTCTACATCTGAACCAAACTGGAACCAATGTCCTTGGGGGTGCTTTTGCTAATGCTGTGGGGGAGGGTTTAAACTAATGTGGCAGGGGAATGGGAACCAAATATTGGACAGAAAAGAGGTAGAAACGAAAGCCTGTAGGGAACTAGATAATGGAGTCAGTGTGACTACAGGGAATACTAGTCGGGGAGCAGATGATGAACACAAAGGGACAGGTGGTCTGAGGTGCATTTGTTTTAATGCGAGAAGTGTAGTAGATAAGGCAGATAAGCTTAGGGCTTGGATTGGTACCTGGAGGTATGATGTTATTGCTATTACTGAGACTTGGTTGAGGGAAGGGCATGAATGGCATCTAGTTGTCCCAGGGTATTGATGCTTCAGGCGGGATAGAGAGGGAGGTAAAAGGGGTGGAGGAGTTGCAGTAATGGTCAAAGACGATATCACAGCTGCACTGAAGGAGGGCGCCATGGAGGACTCAAGCAGTGAGGCAATATGGGTAGAACTCAGAAATAGGAAGGGTGCAGTAACAATGTTGGGGCTGTACTACAGGCCTCCCAACAGCGAGTGTGAGATAGAGTTACAAACATGTAAACAGATAATAGAAAGGTGTAGGAGAAACAGGGTGGTGGTGATGGGAGATTTTAATTTTCCCAACATTGACTGGGATTCACCCAGTGTTAGGGGTCACGATGGAGCAGAATTTGTAAGGTGTGCCCAGGAGGGTTTTCTAGAGCAGTATGTATGTAGTCCAACTCGGGAAGGGGCCATACTGGACCTGGTGCGGGGGAATGAACCCGGTCAGGTGGTTGATATTACAGTAGGGAACTACTTTGGAAATAGCGACCACAATTCTGTAAGTTTTACAATACTCATGGACAAGGACAGGAGTGGTCCTAAAGGAAGAGTTCTAAACTGGGGGCAGACCGACTATACCAAGATTCGGCAGGATCTGATCAATGTAGATTGGGAGAAACTGTTTGAAGGTAAATCTACATTTGATATATGGGAGGCTTTTAAGGAGACGTTGATTAGCGTGCAGGAGAGACGTGTTCCTGTGAAAATGAGGAATAGAAAAGGCAAGATTAGGGAGCCATGGATGACAGGTGAAATTGTGAGACTAGCCAAGAGAAAAAAGGAAGCATGCATGATGTCTAGGCGACTGAAGACAGACAAAGCTTTGCAAGAATATCGGGAATGTAGAGCGAATCTGAAACGAGGGATTAAGAGGGCTAAGGGAGGACATGAGATATTGCTGGCAAACATGGTTAAGGAAAATCCCAAAGCCTTTTATTCATATATAAAGAGCAAGAGGGTAACTAGAGAAAGGATTGGCCCACTTACGGACAAGTTATGCGCTGATTCAGAGAAAATGGGTGACATTCTTAACGAGTACTTTGCATCGGTATTCACTAAGGAGAGGGACATGACAGTTGTTGAGGTTCGGGGTAGATGTTTGCTTACTCTAAGTCAAGTTGACATAAGGAAGGAGGAAGTGTTGGGTATCCTAAAAGACATTAAGGTGGACAACTCCCCAGGTCCGGATGGGATCTATCCCAGGTTACTGAGGGAAGCGAGAGAGGAAATAGCCAGGGGCTGAACAGATATCTTTGCAGCGTCCTTAGACATGGCTGAGGTCCCAGAGGACCGGAGACTTGCTAATATTGTCCCCTTGTTTAAGAAGGGCAGCAAGGATAATCCTGGCAATTATCGACCGGTGAGCCTGACGTCAGTGGTTGGGAAGCTACTGGAGAAGATACTGAGGGTTAGGATCTATTCCTATTTGGAAGAAAATGGGCTTATCAGTGATAGGCAACATGGTTTTGTGCAGGGAAGGTCATGTCTTACCAACTTAACAGAATTCTTTGAGGACATGACAAAGTTGATTGATGAGGGAAAGGCTGTAGATGCCATATACATGGACTTCAGTAAGACGTTTGATAAAGTTCCCCATGGCAGGCTGATGGAGAACGTGAAGTCACATGGGGTCCAGGGTGTGCTAGCTAGATGGATAAAAAAAACTGGCTAGGCAACAAGAGACCGAGGGTGGTAGTAGAGGGGAGTTTCTCACATTGGAGACCTGTGACCAGTGGTGTTCCACAGGGATCTGTGCTGGGACCACTGTTGTTTGTGATATATGTAAATGATCTGGAGGAAGGTGTAGGTGGTCTGATCAGCAAGCTTGCTGATGACACTAAGATTGGTGGAGTAGCAGATAGTGAAGGGGACTGTCAGAGATTACAGCAGAGTATAGATAGACTGGAGAGTTGGGCAGATAAATGGCAGATGACGTTCAATCCAGGCAAATGTGAGGTGATGCATTTTGGAAGATCAAATTCAAGGGCGAACTATACAGTAAATGGACAAGTCCTAGGGAAAATTGATGAACAGAGAGATCTGGGTGTTCAGGTCCATTGTTCCCTGAAGGTGACAATGCAGGTCAATAGGGTGGTCAAGAAGGCATATGGTATGCTTTCCTTCATTGGGCAGGGTATGAGTACAAGAGTTGGCAGGTCATGTTGCAGTTGTATAGGTCTTTGGTTTGGCCACATTTGGAGTACTGTGTGCTGTTCTGGTCGCCACATTACCAAAAGGATGTGGATGCTTTGGAGAGGGTGCAGAGGAGGTTCACCAGGATGTTACCTGGTATGGAGGGTGCTAGCTATGAAGAGAGGTTGAGTAGATTAGGATTATTTTCATTAGAAAGATGGAGATTGAGGGGGGGACCTGATTGCGGCCTACAAAATCATGAGGGGTATAGACAGGGTGGATAGCAAAAAGCTATTTCCCAGAGTGGGGGACTCAATTACTAGGGGTCATGAGTTCAAAGTGAGAGGAGGAAAGTTTAAGGGAGATATGCGTAGAAAGTTCTTTACACAGAGGGTGGTGGGTGCCTGGAGCGCGTTGCCAGCAGAGGTGGTAGACACAGACACGTTAGCATCTTTTAATATATATTTGGACAGGTACATGGATGGGCAGGGAGCAAATGAACACAGACCGTTAGAAAATAGCTGACAGGTTAGACAGAGGATCTTGATCGGCGCAGGCTTGGAGGGCCGAAGGGCCTGTTCCTGTGCTGTAGGTTTCTTTGTTCTTGTTCTTGTTCATGACTTCTGGTTTAATATTTTCTCTTATGAAAGGAAATCTGCTATTCTTATTTGGTCTGGCCAACATGTCATTTTGGACCAGTTATAATGGCTCTGATGCTTAATTGTTTTCTGAAAAGGCTCAGCAAGCCACTCAGCTCAAAAGCAGTTGGAACAAGCAACAAATTTTGGCCTTGCCATTGACACCATATTGCATCAAAAATGAATTGAAAATAGTGACTGTTTTAGTGGCAAACCTGTAATCAGTTCTGTGGGGTTAGTTAAAGCATCTGTTCAATGAAAACTTTGCCCAGTAGTCAAAAAGCTAATGGAAAAAATATCAAAATTTTTGCAGCATTCCAGGAGTATTCCTTTATACTATTGGGTGCCACGATTGTAGGGTAAAATACTGGGCTGACTTAATGTGACTGCTGTATTGATATGGGAGGGGAAGGAATAAGGAGAAAATATAAATGATGCTTTGACATCTTTTATCTTCACTGCCTGAATTTATTGTGTACAAGTAAACTGTGTGAACTGCAGTCATTAAAATTGTACATTAATAATACATTTTACCATCTGAGAAGATTTAAATTGCATTAGATTGGATTATCTGTGTTTAAATAATGGATATGTTTCTGCTTTCAGTTCATTGGTTTATTTCACTTTTAAGTTTATTTCAGTTTCTGGTCTAATTGTACTATTTAAGTATCTGTAAACGTTAGGACAAACTATGCCCTAGATTCTTATTGCTTTGGGTGGGTTCGTGCGCATTTTATCTAATTTAGTTACTGTGTGAACTGCAAACTTCTGTTTTCAGTGTGGTAGCCAAAACACAGATCGCAATCTTACAGAATATTTGATTCTTATGCACATAATCTTGATTGACCCTTGTTGAAATGTAAATATTTTTCAATGTGATTTGCTTTATCCATTTAGGGTGACAGGAAGTTAATTGAGAAAACTCCAAAAACTGATATAAGCCCGTTTAGATTGCAAGCATTTCTAGAGGGAAGTGTTCTATTTCAACTTGGAGGAAGTTGAAATAAAGGAGATATTTTAGATAAATTGTGATTTACTTGTGAATGATTCTGTAGTAGTTTGGCTAACCTACACTACGAAAGTCCTAACTGTGGTCATCAATTATTAATTTACTTTTAAATTACAATTATACTTATGAAGTTCAGCATGTTTTCACTGTTTATTCCAAAACATTAATGAAATGAAAATATGCGGTGCTACCCTACAGTATATTAAAATAGTTAGAAATTCCATTCAAGTCTATTTTGTTATTTTCTGGAAAATAGAACAACAGTATTTCGTTTTGCTATAAACTCATTAGGTGAATGACCTGACAAATGTGTGTCAAAAAATGAGGTGAATTCTTAACCCTTTCTGTGTGGAAGGAGAATGGAACTCACTTTGGGTTTTGTGAGGCACAAAGTGCTAAAATTTGCTGTAGCTTGCAACTGGTATGATAAATCTCGTCCTCACAGATCCATGTGGAAGTAAGATGCTGAGAGATTTCTTGTGGGGGAAATACAGAACTCTGGGGCACTACTTCAATTCAAAAATAAGTGATCCCACATTTAAGATGGAAATAAGGGAGAATTGTTTTTCCAGAGGGTCATTTTGTGTTTGAAATTCTCTCCTAAAATAAGAAGTGGAGGCTGGATCATTAAATATACTCAAGGCTAAATTAGACATTTTTGATTGACAAGTGAGTTGGGTGTTATTGGGGACAAGCAAGAAAGTCAAGTTTAGGCAACATCAGACCATTTATGATAATACTCACAGGCAGTTCGAACTTGGTGTGAATGCTCTGTGCTTATTTCTTATGTTCACAAAGCAGTCAACTTAAATGGAGCTAATACAGAAGTTTGGAAGGAATCCAAAATACTGATTTCTAGAATGAGGGTGTTGCCTTTGAAGAGAGTTTGAGCCGACCATGCCTGTATGTCTTTGTTCCAATTGCAAAGGTGATATAAAGGCTCACTATACTGATTTCTTGAATTGGAAGTTTATTTAATGACAACCAGCTAAATTAAATTGGACCTGCAGTCATAGGAACATTGGCACAAGAGTAAGCCATTCAGTCCATTGAGCCTCCTCCACCAATCAATATATTGTCGCTGATCATTGCCTTTTTTTCTGCAGTATCCCCATATCCCTTTCTCATTAGTATTTTAAAAACTATCAATCTCGGCTTGAAACATATTCAGAGCTTCCACAGATTTCCATGAATCTTTGGAATTATCTCCTTCAGAAATTTGTGGATATGTGGGCATGGAGTATATTCAGGATCGAAACAGACCTTGGATCGCTCGGGGAATTGTGAAGTATTGGGAATGGGTGGAAATGCAAATTTGAAGCAGAAGATCAGCCATGATCAGAGTGAACAGTTTGAAGGTTTTTCTTATGTTACTGTGTTTTTGTGTTCAAGGGTGTGATTGATATTTTTGATATTCATTCACAGAATGAGGGTGTCCCTGGCTAGACCACCATTTATTACCGGTACCTAATTGCATACAAGCCAATTAAGAGTCAAGCATATTGCTATCGAGGGTTTTGATATTGAGGATCAATTATGATCTTAAATATGATTGGGCAGATTCAAAAGCGTCTCATCGTTTTTTCTGTTTCATTTGGGTGTAGGTGTTGGGTTAGACGAGCATTATTGCCCGTCCCTAAATGCCCTGTAAATTGTAATTGTGGGCTGCCTTCTTGAACCACTGCAAACCATTTGTGTAGGGTCATGCACAGTACTGTTAGGAAGGGCGTTCTCAGGATTGTAAACAGTAAATGTTGAGGAAAGATAATGTCGTTCCAAGTCCTGGTGGTCGGAGGAGAACTTGCAGGTAGTGGTACTCTTATGTCATATATCTTTGTGATCTCAGGACATAACTTTTCCATTATTGTTGTTGTCCATGATTCTTTCGTGATAGCCTGGGCCGTTGGATCTGCATGTAGATTTGGCATGAAACAGATCAGGCAGAATCTGTAGAAGGAAGAACAGTTAACATGACCCTTTGTTAGATCTGGTGGCATTTGTAAATTAACAGTTTTGAAACACAACAAGGTAAGGGGAGAGCTGAAGAAAGACCCTAAAAGTAGATTTGGACCTATTGACGCGCCTGGACAAATAAATGAAGAGGTTAAATTGAAGACCTTCATTTATATGGCACCACAGTGTCAGTGACTTATAACCCAGGAAGTATTTTTGACTTACTGTCACCATGGTAATGGTGAAACATGGCAGACAGTTACTATACACATTAATTTCCTACAACCAGTGGTGTTATAATGGCTAGAAAATGTGGTTGTGATGGTGATTGAGTGTAAATGTTGACCAGGACATGAGGGATAATTTCCTTGCTGCCCTTCAAAGTAGTGCAACGGAATCTATTATGCCAAACTGTGTACTGGAGGGTTTTTGATCACTGCTTATTACTCATATTTACTGTCTGTATTTCTGTATGTTAAAGTTAACATTCTACAACAAATGTAGAACTTATTGTTGCAACATTGTATAACAAAGGTTGTTATTGTTTATCTAAATTTATGGAATCAGGTCAGGAGTATGACGGAATGCTCCCCGCTTGCCTGGATGGGTACAACTCCAACAACACTCGAGTGGCTTGATACCATCCTGGACAAAGTAGTGCTTCATTTTCACCTCATCCATAAACATCCAGTCCTTCCCCCAGAGATGCCTAATAGCAACAGTGTGTACCATCTACAAGAAGCACTGCTGAAATTCCCCATAAGATCCTAAGACAGCACCTTCCAAATCCATGACCACTTCTAGACAGAAGGACAAGGGCAACAAATACATAGGAGCACCACCACTTACAAGTTCCCCTCCAAGACATTCACCATCCTGATTTGGAAATATAAACCATGAAGCTTCCTCCCTAAGGACATTGTGGGCCAACCTGTAGTAGGTGGACCACAGAAGTTTAAGGCTGCAGCTCACAACCACCTTCTTAGGGAGGAAACTGACAGTATTTCACAATAATTTTAATATGCCACCATACCAATGAGTGCAGACAATACACCCAACCTCCGTGAGTAAATTAAAAAAGAATTCTTGTGATCTTAGTCTGTTAACTCCCTGAATCTCCCCCCGCCCCCGACTTTGCAAAATAAGATTGTGGTCACTCATTGGATCATAACATAAATTTGCGATTTGGTCTGAGACTGTAACATTATTCCAATGCACTTGTTTTGCTGCTCTCTGACATTCTACCTTCCATAATCTCGATATCTTCCAAGACTTTATTACCTTTGTCTTAATTCCCAACAATTCCTATCCTCCTACCATCTGTGTGCTCTCTGAACTATGCTTTTTTCCAGTCAAGCAATGTCTCAATTTAAAGTTCCTTGTTCTTATTAAAAATCTTTCCATATTCTTGTCCATCTCCAATGTACTTCTCCTCCAGTCCCACAAATCTCTAATTTATCTGCAGTCTTCTAATTCTGCTATCTTATACATTGCCAATTTTAATTGCTCCACCGTTAGTGGCAGTGCCTCAAGTAGCCTAGCGTCAGAAGTATACCTCGCTGTCTTCCTTTACTGTTGTAGAATGTCTTAAAATCTACCCCAATGATCAAGCTTTTTGTCATCTGGACTAATACAGTAACTTGAGTCTCTAGTCCTGCCTAGTTTTATAATGTCCATTTATTGTGTTAGGATACTACATAAAGACAAATTGTCAACGGTATGCACAGTACATAATTATAACAAGAAATGGAAGAGGTAAAATGTATCTTTCCTGTTTGATACTCATTTTCTCCTGAAATGCCCCGAGTTAAATAATTGATTACTATGTAAACTATAAAGTTTGGATGGGATTATACAGCAAATTGGTGTGGTGACATATTAAGATTGTGAAATACTGTCACTAAAACATCTTCGTATGTTTATATAAAATTCGGTGATAGCACAGTGTTAATTGTAATTATTTTGTTTGGTGATGTATCCAAAGAGGGGGATTTATTTTGTTTCTACTAAAATATAACCTCTTTCATGGGTTATTCTTTTCTGCCTTCGCACAATTTCTTAATGGTAAATTGAGTGTACACTTCGTATTTGTGATTAAAGTTTATAGTATTATTATTTGGAAACTTGAGCAAAATTGTTAATTTGTTTGCTAACTGGTGTTTTACCAGAGTAGGAGAGTTAGAGGGGCCAGAGACTTATTCGTTGAGACAGGTCATTTGCACCTGGTGCGCTGTTAGTAGCAGCCCTGAATTGCTTAGAAGAATGTTCCAGAAGTCGAAGTCATTGAAGGTGCCAAAAAGGAAGACACCCTTGAAGAAGCAAGTTTAAAGAACCCATATTAAATAGTATTAATATGCTAAATTAGCACCTGTTTAAAGGAATTTATGGAGAGATATTAATTGAAACATATCACATTTTTTTCATCATTCTTTGGCTGTGGTGTTGCCCCTCCTTTATTGTCCTTGAACTTGATGACTGGATAACCCATTTCAAGAGGCACTTAAAAGTTATCCACATTGCTGTGGGTCTGAAGTTGCATGGAGGCTAAACCAAATAAGGATGGCAGATTTCTTCCTATGAGGGCGACAGTGAGCTAGATGGGATGAGTTTTTTTTCTCAAAAATCAATGGTAGTTTCATGATGACAATCACTTAAGACTGGCTTTTATTATTCCATATTTATTAGTTGTATTCAAATACCACCATCTACCATGATGGGATTTGAATCCATGTCCCTGGGTTTGTGACACGCCTATTCAGTGAAATTAACACTGTTTAAACCTTCTGAACAAGAACTGGAATAAATGCACAGAAATTTACTATAAAAGAAACCAATGAGAGCTGTGCCAACTGAAGAAAGAGCTTTTAGAGAGGAACAAAAATAAAGTTGCTGGAAAAGCTCAGCAGATCTGGCAGCATCTGTGAAGGAAAAAACAGTTATGTTTTGGGTCCAGTGACCTTTCCTCAGAACCCGAAACATTAACTTTGTTTCTTTTCCTTCACAGATGCTGTCAGACCTGCTGAGCTTTTCCAGCCACTTTGTTTTTGTTCCTGATTTATAGCATCCACAGTTATTTCAGTTGTTATTCTGCTTTTAGAGTAGTGATGGGGTGACTTTTAAAAGCACATTGAACACCTTCACAAGAGGCTGCCAGTGACTGACCTCTGTTGTAAACAAAAAGAAATAAAACTCTGTCCATTAGCCAGGCTTCACTGAAATGTGACTTGCCCAATTTTGCCATCACCTGGATCATATTATTGATCATTATAAGTGGGTCTGCATTGAATGTCTACAGGTCATCTTAAGACCCAATTGAAAAAAAAATTGTTTGACGGACTATTTAATTTCTTTTCCTCATGTAGATGCTGACTTGCAAGGCTTACATCTATTAATTCGGGCATCGCTGACGAAATTTGGAAGAGAGATTAATCTACAAGTTAGTGAGTATGTTTATAAATGCTTGACAGGTTAGCGAGTTTTGAGAAGATTTGTAGCTCAGATTGAGTTCCTGGATCTGAGTTTGCTCGCTGAGCTGGAAGTTTAGTTTTCAAACGTTTCGTCACCATTCTAGGTAACGTCATCAGTGAGCCTCGGATGAAGCGCTGGTATTATGTCCCGCTTTCTATTTATCTGTTTAGGTTAACACATCATCCCTTAACCACCTACATTCTGGAGAAAACATGCCTAATTTGTATAATCTGTCCTCATAATTTAATTCCTGAAGTCCAGGTATCGTTGTAAACCTTTGTTGTATTCCCTTCAAGGCTAAAATGTCCTTCCGAAGGCGGGCGCCCAATTCTGTTCTCTCTACTCCAGTTGGGGTCTAACCAGAGTTTTGTGTAACTGCAGCACAACTTCTGCATTTTTATACTCCAGTCTTCTCAAAATAAGGGTAGGATTTTATTTGCCATCTTGATTATTTTCTGCACCTGTTCATGGCATTTTCAAGATACATGCACCTAAGTCCTCAAGTCTCTTTCGACATCCTCTACATCGAGGGCAAAACTTTCAACTATGAAAGAGAACATATTGACTACTTAATCCTTGATTTCTACAAATATGAATGTAGCATGCGCTTTGCTCCATGAGATTTTTGTAAAAATGTTTGTCCACGGCACATGGACGTCACTGGATGGACCAGTATTTATTGCCTATCCCTATATGCAGCTTAAGCTCACTGACTTGCTAGTGCCAGTTCGGAGTATTCTTTAGTCGACCACTTTGTTGTGGATCTTGGTTGAGAAAGGGACAGGACTGGCTGCTCAATGTTTCAGGGTATTGTTGTTTTAGACGAGGTAGGGGGGTAAAAGAGATGGAGGAGTTGTATTATTAGTCAAGGAGAATGTTACGTCTGCTTTCAAAGAGAACGTACTGGAGGGCTCATTTACTTGGGCTGGTCTCAAAAATAAGATGGGTGCAATCACTGTGCTAAATTTATGCTGTCGGTCCCCCAACAGCCACCGAAACACACGTAAGCAGATTATGGAATAATGCAGTGGGAACAGTTTTCATTGTGGACGACTTTAACTTTCCCAGTATTGATTGGGAATCCTTTAGAGCAAGTCACTCAGACGGGGAAGAATTTGTGAAATGCATCCAGGAGGATTTCTTGAAACATTATGTGGATAGTCCAACTAAGGAGGGGTCATACTGGACCTTTTACTGCCAGTAAGCTTGGCCAGGTGACCTATCAGTGGGACAGCATTTTGGAAACAGTAATCACAACTCCTTAAGTTTTAAGAAAGCTATGAATAAGAATAAGTCAGGACATAGTGGTAAATTACTAAATTGGGGAGGACAAATTATGTCAGTATTAGGAAGGAGCTAGGGAGTGTTAATTGGGAGGAGCTGTTATCAGGCATGTGTGGGAATTGTTTGAAGACCTGCTCATGAAATTTCTGGACCAGCATGTTCTAGTAAGGAAGAAGGACAAGGATAGCAAGTTAAGGGACCCTTGATTTATAGGGGAGGTTGTGAATTTAGTCAAAAGGGAAAAAGAAACACATGTAAGGTCTAGGAACCTAAAATCAGACGGAGCCTGTGAGGAATATTTATAAAAAAAACTCAAGCAGAAAATTAGGAGAGCAAAAAGGTCCTTGGTGAGTGGGGTTAAAGAGAATCCCAAGACTTCTCTATACATGCTTTAAAAACAAGAAAATAACTAGGGAGAAGGTAGGACCACTCGAGCATAAAGGAGCGAACTTGTGCTTGGAGGCAGAGGAAGTGGGCAAGATCCAAAAAGAGTACCTTGCATCGGTATTCACCAAGGAGAAGGATATGGACAATAATGACATTAGTGTGGAGCGTGCTAATATGCTAGGGCATTTTGAGATCAAGAAAGAAGTGATTTTGGCTCTCTACCCCAGATTTTGAGAGAACCAAGAGACGAGATTGCAGGGGCCTTGACCAAGATCCTTATTAGCCACTGGAGAGGTCCCAAAGGGCTGGCAGTAGCTAATGTTGTTCCTCTGTTCAGGAAGAGAAATAGGGATAATCCAGGAAACTATAGACTGGTGAGATTCACATCGGTTGTTGGGAATTTATTGGAGAGAATTCTTACGGATAGGATTTACCTGCTTTTTGAAAAAGTGTGGCCTAATTAGAGACAGTTAGTATGGCTTTGTATAGGGCAGATCATGTCTTCTAACTTGATTCAATTTTTCAAAGAAGTGACAAAGGTGGTTGATGAGGGTAGAGAAGTGGATATTGTCTATGTTTACTTTAGTAAGACTTTTAACAAGGTCCCTCATGTAGGCTCAAACAGTAGTGTAAGATGCATGGGATACACAGTAACTTTGCTGCGTAGATTCAGAACTGGTTGGCCACAAAAGTCAGAAAGAAGTGGTAGAAGGTTGTTTTTCAGGCTGGATGTCCATGTTCCACAGGGACCTCTGCTGTTTGTGACAGATGCAAATGACTTGGATGAAAATGTAGATGGTGGCTAAGTAAGCTTGCAGACCATACAATGATTCATAGAGTTGTGGATGGTGTAAAAGATTGTCAAAGGAGACAGTGGGATGTAGATCAGTTGCAGGTGTGGGCAGAGAAATGGCAGATGGAATTTAAACCATGTAAGTGTGAGGTGCTGCACTTTGGGAGATCAAATGTTAAGGAAAAGTATACAGCAGGGCTCCGAACAGCATTGATGTACAGAGGGATCTTGGAGGTTGGAGTCCATAGCTCTGTGAAAGTGGCCCGCAAGTCAATAGGATGGTAAGGTAGGCACCTGGCATGCTTGCCTTTATTGGTTGGGGAATTTAGTACAAGCGTCAGGATGTCATGTTGCAGTTTTATGAGACTTTATTTAGGCCACACTTAGAATACTGCCTCCGGTTCTGGTTGCCACATTACAGAAAGGATGTGGAGGCTTTGGAGAGGGTGCAGAAGAGGTTTACCAGGATGCTGTCTGGATTGGAGGCTATGACCTATAAGGAGAAGCTAGAGAAACTTGGATTGTTTTCTCTGGAGCAGTGGAGGCTGAGGGGAGACTTGATAGAAGTTTACAAAATTGAGATACGTGGATACGGTTGATGGTGAGACACCTTTTCCCAGAGTTAAAATGCCTGAAATTACAGGACATGCATTTAAGGTGAGAGTGGCAAAGTTCAAAGGACATGTGACGGGCAAGATTTTTACGTAGAGAGTAGTAGGAATGTGAAATGCTCTGCCAGGGTGGGGATGGACACAGACGCTACAGGGGCTTTCTGAGACTTCTAGATAAGCACGCGAATATGCAAGAAATGGATGAATAAGGATCAAGGGCAGGCAAAATGGATAGTTTAATTTGGTGTCATGCTCAACACAACATTGTGGCCGAAGGGTCCATTCCTTTGCTGTACAGGTCGGTGTTCTGTCTGCAGTTATATGTAGGCCTGACCAATTTCCTTCCCTAATGGACATTAATGAACCAAATGGGTTTTTACGATGATCAACACTGACAGCTTGGTTGGCATTAGGCTAGCTTAGATTTTCATTTGATTCAGATTTCACCGTTTGCCATGGTGGGAATTGAACCAGTGTCCTCCGAGCATTAGCCTGTGTCTCCTGATTACTAGTATGGTGTCAATACCAATAAGCTGCCATCTCAATTATATAATTCTGCTGAATGTCTTTAAAATCTTGAATAATGATTCAATGAATTGTCAGTCCCATTGAAATGATTCTAATCTGCAAGTTTTGCTGATTTTCATTTGCCAAATGAATGCAATAATTTGGAAGGTTTCCAAATTCTGGTTTTGAATCTAAGAATCACGTAGCCTCTCATTTTCTCATCACTGTTATAAGTAATGTTATTTGTGTATGTGTAAGAATCGTTAGCAATATTTTAACTTAAGGGACGTCAATGGAAAAGAAAATCAGGGCAGTAGTAAAATGGATGCTGAATTGATTTATTGCAATTTTTCCCATAATAGTAAGTTTTTTTTATTGCTCCCATTGTTGCAAAGCGTCATATCATTCTATGTACCAGTGCATTGAAAATTTATATTTAGGTATCCCTTTCTTCCCTCATGACATCAAACACTTGCCCAAGAATGCACATAAGAAAATGGTCAAATTGAGAGATGCAAGTTTACTTTCAGCATTACAGCTGCTGATTTGAAAGCTTTTTTGTGTAGAGGAGGAGAATGAGAGGAGTTGAAAATTCAAGGCCTGGGAGCTAATTCACAGCATCCTACAGACATTAACTTGAAGCTAATCAAATAAAGTAATAATTCATATCTTTCATATATAATCAGTAACCATTATACAATAACTGAAGTCCGATGCAATTAAATGACAATTTCTAATTAACAATGGCAAATTTGTAAGCATGGTACCTCTATATTGTTAGAAAGAATGGTGTGCAGCCAACATTCTCTTATTGAGCCAGGTGTTACTTTTATTTCTGGTTAAAGATGACCTTTAAGGAAACATATTCAAAGTTGTTTGGAAAAAAATTAGCGCACATTTCTCTAACATCCCATTGCTTGTCTACTCTACTCTGAGACTCACCTAATCGTCTTGTTTATGTTATAGTCACCTGCAGGAGAACATCAACTCCATTCTTTTTAAACACTTCTCAGTTGCAACAAGTACTTTTGTTTTCTTCTTAGCACGCAGTTAACATTATTCAGCTAAAACCTAGTTTGGCTAGAAAATGACAGTCAATTGCTAAGCTTCTTTGAATGAAAGACAGGATTTTGTTACCTACTAACACCAAGAAAAAGATAATAAAACTGCAACATCAAATGTACATATGAACACAGGTAATAAGTTTAGAAGTGTGTGTGGCTGGTATGAACAAGGAAAAACAAGGGTACATCATTTCTAAGTTCTTAGCATCTTCTGAAGTGTTAGGTTTTAAACCTGAGGCCACAGTTGATTGATTATTGACTTGTATCTGTAGCAGTCACAAAACGTGTAATTATCTTGAGTTTTTCATGGATGGTTGCTTTCGAAGGTTGAGATCAGATATAATGGCAACTGCAGATGGAGAATCCGAGATAACAAAGTGTGGAGCTGAATGAACACAGCAGGCCAAGCAGCATCTTAGGAGTACAAAAGCTGACGTTTCAGGCCTAGACCCTTCATCAGAAAAGGGGGATGGGGAGAGGATTCTGAAATAAATAGGGAGAGGGGGGAGGCGGACCGAAGCTGATTAGAGGAGAAGATAGGTGGAGAGGAGAGTATGAATGGGAAGGTAGGGAGGGGATAGATCAGTCCAGGAAGGACGGACAGGTCAAGGGGGTGGGATGAGGTTAGTAGGTAGGAAAAAGACTGTTCTTCCTCTCACCTATCCCGTCCTCCCACCTCAAGCCGCACCTCCATTTCCTACCTGCGAACCTCATCCTGCCCCCTTGACCTATCCCCTCCTTACCCTCCTTCTCTTCTACCCATCTTCGGTCCGCCTCCCCCTCCCCCCCTATTTATTTCAGAACCCTGTCCCCATCCCCCTTTTATGATGAAGGGTTTAGACCCGCAACGTAAGCTTTTGTGCTCCTAAGATGCTGCTGGGCCTGCTGTGTTCATTCAGCTTCACACTTTGTTATCCTGCTTTCTAAGGTTGCTTTGTCACTGGGTCCACTTGTTTAGATAATGAGAGGAGTAGACAAGGAGCAAGCCTTCCAGATTCTGTCTGCTGTTATGAATGAATCCACGTTCCTTACTCTGCTGTACTGCTCAAAGCAGCTGTTAAAATAAAAACTGAAAGAACTGTAAATCAGAAATGAAAACATGTAGCTGAAAAAGCTCAGCAAGCCTAACAGCATTATGAAGAGAAATGAGAGTTCATGTTACTGGTTGAGTGACCTGTCCTCAGAACTGTGGATAACAAGGAAAATGTTTGTTTATATGCAGAAGATAGGTTGGGGAGAGGAGTTAAGGAGTAAATCATGGGTGGGGATAGTGCCAAAAGAGAGAGAAGAACAAATGGACAGACAAAGGAATGGATAACGATCTGACTTGGAGAGTGAATTGCAATAATGGGATCTGTTAGTGACCAACAATACATAGCCTGCCACTACACATTGTGTGATAATAAGGCCTGCTGTGTGGGGTTGGGGGCTAGGACATGGGAGAATTGAGGCCCTAAAATTACTGAACTCTAATTCGAGTCCGGAGGACTGTGGGGTCGCCAAACAGAAAATGAGGCACTGTTCTTCCAGCTTGGGCTGAGCTTTGCTGGAACACTGCAGCAAGCCAGAGACTGAGATGTTGGCCAGGCAGTAGGGTGGTGTGTTAAAGTGGCAGGCAGCTGGAAGCTTCGAGTCTGCTCTATGGGCAGAATGTAGGCGCACTGTGAAGCGGTTGCCCAGTCTATGCTTTGTTTCCCCAATGTAGAGGAGACCACATTGTGAGCAGCAGATTAGATTCTGGGACGTGCAGGCAAAGTGTTGCTTTACCTAGAAAGTATGTTTGGGCACTTGGATACTGGGGAGGGAGGAGATAAATAGGCACGTTTTACAGCTTGGGCGGTTGCTGGGGAAGGTGCCGTGGGGCTGTGGGTGGTGTTGGGGGTGATGGAAGAATGGACCAGGGTGTCCCAGTGGAAATGATTCCTCCGGAAGGTTGACAGGGGAGGGGAATATACTTCTCTGGTGGCGGCATCTCACTGGAGATGGTGAGAATAGTGGCAATTGAACTTCTGGATGTGAATGCAGTTGGGATTGTAGGGAAGGATAAGGAGGACCTATCTCTGTTGCACGAGGGATGATTGTGGGTGCAGGTGGACACCCGGGAAATGAGTCAGACCCGGCTGAGGGTCCTGTCAACAGCACTGCTGGGGAACCCTTAGTTGAGGAAGAAGGACACTTTTTAGAGGTTCTCTTGTCGAAGTTGGCTTCATCTGAACTTATGAGACGGAGGAGCTGAGAGAATGGGATGGAGTCTTTACAGGAAGCAGGGTGCGAGGCTGTTTAGTTCAGGTAGCTATGGGAATTAGTTAATTTATAGTGGATATTAGTGGCCAGTTTATCTCCAGAAATGGAGACGGATGTTGAGGAAGGGAAGGCAGGAGTCAGAGATAGAGCGGGAATTGGAAGCAAAGTTGATGAATTTTTCCAGTTCTGGTCACCACACTATAAGAAGGATGTGGAAGCTTTGGAAAGGGTACAGAGGAGATTTACTAGGATGTTGCCTGGTATGGAGGGTAGGTCTTAC
Source organism: Stegostoma tigrinum (assembly GCF_030684315.1). Lineage (NCBI taxonomy): Eukaryota > Metazoa > Chordata > Chondrichthyes > Orectolobiformes > Stegostomatidae > Stegostoma > Stegostoma tigrinum. The sequence goes on along the minus strand of NC_081355.1, from coordinate 104,281,025 downwards.
GAGGAAAGGCTGAGGGACTTGAGGCTGTTTTCATTAGAGAGTAGAAGGTTGAGAGGTGACTTAATTGAAACATATAAAATAATCAGAGGGTTAGATAGGGTGGATAGGGAGATCCTTTTTCCTAGGATGGTGACGGCGAGCATGAGGGGGCATAGCTTTAAATTTGAGGGGTGAAAGATATAGGACAGATGTCAGAGGTAGTTTCTTTACTCAGAGAGTAGTAAGGGAATGGAACGCTTTGCCTGCAACGGTAGTAAATTCGCCAACTTTAGGTACATTTAAGTCGTCACTGGATGAGCATATGGACGTACGTGGAATAGTGTAGGTTAGATGGGCTTGAGATCGGTATGACAGGTCGGCACAACAATGAGGACCGAAGGGCCTGTACTGTGCTGTAATGTTCTATGTTCTATATATCATCGATATATAGGAGAGAGTTGTGCATGGTGGCCAGACACCATAAAAGAACCGACATAACAGGGGCCCATGCACATACCCATGGCGAGCCTGCTGACCTGAAAAAATGATGAGTTAAAAGAGAAATTGTTCAGGGTGAGGATGAGCTCAGCCAAGCGGTAGAGTGTGGTGTAGATGGGGACGGTTCAGGCCTTTCTTCCAGGAAGAACCAAAGAGACTTGGGACCATCCTGGTGGAGAGTAGACATATAAAGAGATTGCACATCCATTGTAATTAGTCAATTAATCAATTAAAATTTGATAGTCATTATTGAGCTTGCAATCTGGCAATTACAAAATTGGTGTAAAGCATCAGATGAATTGTGGATGTAAGTGGGCATGGGCTGAATCAGGGGAGAAAAGACTGAGCTAAGATAGGAAGAGATTAATTCAGTGGGGCAGGAGCAGGCAGAAACAGTGGGTCCACCCAAGCAGTCCAGTTTGTGGATTATTTTGGAAGGAGGTAGAAGCAAGCTGAGCAGGGATGGGGGACTATTAGTTTGGACGCAATGAGAAGGGAGATCACCGGGCGAAATGAGGTCAGTGACCATAATTGATACAATGATCTGATGTCCCATGGTGGATCATGGTCCAGGGAGAGATAGGAGGAAGTATCTCAGAGCTGACGCTTCGCCTCAGCAATGTAGAGATCAGTATGCCAGACTACAACAGCACCACACTTATCCGGCAGGTTTAATAACAAATTCAGAGTTGGATCTATGCATGTGGAGTGCAGTCAGTTCATAGGGAGACAGGTCGAGGGGGCCGGAGAAATCAAGGAAATCAACGTCACATCGACAGTTCTCAATGAACAGATCGAGTGCAGATAACATGCCAGTGGGAGGGGTCCAGGTGGAGGCAGAGTGTTGGAGATGGGTAAAAGGGACTTCAGGGCAGGGAGAGGATACTTGTCCAAAGCTGGAAGAATAACATTTCATTTTCCAGTTGGGGAACGTGCAGTTCTCCAGACTCGATATTGTGGTCAATAATTTTGGGGCCTCAACTCTCCCATGTCTTCGCCCCAATTCCACATACTAGGCCTTGTTATCACAGTCTGCCGTGGCACACTGCCTACTGTTAGACACTAACAATCTCCATGAACAGCTATTCACCCTCTTAGCCAGATCATTATCCACTCTTTTCTGTCTTTGGGCTGTATCCCCATTTATCATTTACTCTTTACCAGCATCCACCACCCTATCTTCTGCATATAGACTGATATTTTCGTAGCTAACTTCGGCTCTGAGGAAGGGTCACTGCACCCAAAATGTTAACTCTGATTTCAGATGTTGCCAGACCTGAAGTTTTCTGGCAACTTCCGTTTTCATAGATCAGTGTGTATTCTGAAGCCCATCTCCATTGTATTTCCATGCTGACTAACTTGTAGGTGGGCCTTTTATCTTCCAATTTGCGAATTAAACAGGAGTTCACATTTCCTGACTGATTCAGTTGCTTGTTTGGATGTTTTTCGATAAAATTGATCATTTTAGTGTGGTGAGCTTGTTTCTTCCACAAAGGTCTGTCAAAGTTTGCCTCAGTTTATGGTCAAGGGACCACTGCAGATGCTGGAGTCAGTCAATACAATGTGGAACCAGAGAAACACAGCAGCTCAGGCAGCATCAGAGGAGCAGGAAAGTTGATGTTTTGGGTTTGCACACTTCTTCAGGTCTGCTGTGATGTTGCCTGACCTCCTGTGTTCCTCCAGGTCTGCACTGTATTGACCATTATATCCATTTTTGGCCCATATTTCTTCTTTGCTAAAAACTGTTTTATTCCATGTCAAGTCTCAGGTACAACTAAAATATAATTGAAGTTAAAATTTGATAGTCATTGTTGAGATAATAGCAAATATTAACAAAGTATCCTTCTTTGAAGTATTCTACCTTTTTACTTGTGACCAGTAAATGTTCCTAGATTGTTGCTTATATAATTAATAATGTTCCAATTTGCAAGTTTGTTGAATGTGTCATCTTCTCGTAATACATCATATAACTAAACCAAAGCAGACAAAATTTTCAAACAAATTACTTGTTGCTTTTTCACCATCCCGCTGACTTAGCCACAATGCACACCTCATCTTGTGGAGATGAGATATGGCAAAGCAGGTACATGAGAAACTGCAAGCTGTTCATTTGCTGGTTTTTATGAACTAGGATATGAAGCAGACAGGTTAAAAGAAGACGTTTTATGGTGCAATAAATCTCAAAATGTAAGAAATTGTGTTGTGCTTAGAATTCTTCCTTCTGTTGCCAATATAATCACTAATGTGCCCTTATCTTGAGAGAGCTGCCTTTATAATTCTAAAAGGTTTAGGGTAATGTGAGATTCAGTTTGTTCTCTTTATGCAGCCACCATGAGCTCAACTAGTTGTACACTATTCCACCAAACAAATATGCAGTTATTGTGGCATTGGAAAATAAGTTATTGCTGCTCTCCTTCTCTTCTATTCAAGTGAAAAAATAACTTATTTTTAAACTTCGTTTTGAAAAATGAGTAAATGAAGTACAAAACTGAGTGAGAATGGTTTGTAAGTTTGATAGATTTTGTAGGTCTTCATGGATAGGCATGACTCTTTTAATCTCTATTGCCTCCTGGCACCTGTCAGGACTGGAAGCAATGGAATTGCACCAATAACAATCTGGTGAGTGATCTGACAGGTCCTCAGGTGTTCATTGTCTATCAAGCTGTTTTCTACACTCAGCAGAATCTTTACTCTCCATGCAAGAATTTCACACTTACCCCACAAATAAAATTTCCAGGACACCCCTATCTGCAACAGTGATCATCCAGATCAGACTGTTCTCCATACTTTGTGAATGTCCTACGAAAATTTCTGCTCAGTTCAAGGCAATTGCTCTAACTGTAGTTTGGTGACTTAGCTATTCAACCTGGGCATAAACTTATAAAGCTAAAAGTTGTAGTTACACAAGAAGAAGTTAAAAGAGTATTAAAATAAAACATAGAACTGTGGCAGTCTGAGTCAAAACAGAAATTGCTGGAGAAACTCAGCAAGTCTGGCAGCATCTGTGGAGAGAAAGCAGTAAACATGTTTTGAGTCCCGTGACCATTCTTAAGTACTTGCTCTGGTGCAGAGCCACAAGACTTGAAAACTTAGCTCTGCTTTCTCTCCACAGATGCTGCCAGACCTGCTGAGTTTCTCCATTGAATGAAACCTTCTTGCTAAAACTAAATGAACTATTTTATAGAAGAAGCTGATTTGGTCCATAAGAACTGCTTTGGACAAGTTTGAAAACTGTAGCATGGTACAGTTGGATGGCAACTTGTACTGGAACATATGCAAGTAGCATTGTGTTATAAATTGATTAAGAATCAGTGTTCAATTAATTTACAAATGAATATAGTTCAGTGCAAATTGTAGTTTATCTGAATTTAACTTTTGGATTATGAGGATATGGCCTGGTTTGGCAAACTCTCAATTCCCTTTTAGAGAATAGTTAAACAGAGATTAATCATTGTTTCTTTACAAGGTATGCAGGGAAAAGGAAACCTGCATTTCACACCTCTGAAGCAATTAATCCCTGTGATCGTTGCCAGCCTATTCCTGATGATAAGTCTAAAGACAAAACTGTAATTAATTTATTGAATTGTGTGTGGCAAAAAATATAAAATGTATCATTTGTTTTCCTTTATTTAGATGAGCAAGAAGTGAAAAAGTGCCATTTCCATGAATGCCAAACACACTGGATAAAAAAAAACTGAGTTAGGTAGCTGTGATTACGATGTAGCAGCTACTCCTTTTCTCAATGTGCACATCTGGTGTGCTTTTTCATTCACTTGCTGGCATTTTTTAGTGATTGTGGCATAAATCATTTTGCTAATCAGAAACACAAGTGACTGAAAGTCGTTTCTTCTTTGCACAATAGAAGAAACATATGGCTTTCCAGTCATCTCTGGTAAACATAACATCCATTGACATGTAGGTTTGTTGTTTTTAATAGGGTAAAAAATTATAGCAAGCTTTATTTAGTAACAAATTTAAAAGTCAGCTTTTTGCTTTGTATGTACTGTGCTGATTTTTACAAAGAAATTGATACAAGCTAACAATAAATATAAAAATCGTCTAGCAATTCCAAATAAAAGCAGATACTGTTTTTAAGTCTGAGGTTTTAATTGTCAATGGTATTTAGCAGTAACCTTGTCCTGTATTTAACACAGATGTCATTATGATTTGTTTTAAATATGCTTTCTAAATTAAATCAATTTACAACTGTTTGTGATACAGTACTGTACTGCTTTTATTTTTAGCTTTTGAACTTGGTGGGGGTAGGAACATGCATATTTTGTATAACAGTCGTCAATTTAGTTGGCTGTGTTCTTGCTGCTGAATCAGGAAGCTTTAATTTTAAGTCCGCTTTCAGATACTTTCAAGTTCATAATCTCGTTTGTCATTTTACTCAGTTACTCTTTGAGATGCTGTCTTTTGAATGAGTTTTGAATGAAAAGTACCTGCTCTTTCATGATGTGGAGGTGCTGACGGCGGACTGGGATGGACAAGGTTAGAAGTCCCATGACACCAGGTTATAGTTCCAACAGGTTTATTTGAAGTCACAAGCTTTTGAAGCTTTGACTTCACCTGACGAAGGAGCAGCTGTTTGAAAGCTTGTGATTTCAAGTAAACCTGTTGGGACTATAACCTGGTGTCATGTGACTTTTGACCTGCTCTTTCAGATAGACATAAAGTATCTTTTGTCACTACTTTAAAGAGGAGCAGAAAAACCCTCCTTTAAATCCTGATCAATATTGAGCCCCTAATCTTAATCACTAACATAGATGATCTGATGTGAATTTTAAGACCTTGGTGTGTGCAACATGAATGCCATATTTCTTAAATTACTACAGTCAATGTATTTAATAACTGTAAGGCAATTTGGGACATTGAGGTCACAGAAGGTGCTATAACAATGCAAATCTATTCCTTCTATCTGAAGATAATTAAACAATTGTTTTTAAATTCAGAACTTGTTAAAGTATGTCATACTGTTTGCTTTCTGTCTGTTGCCTTTTTCTTCCTGCTGTGTGTTGTTTCATTCAAGTTGGTTGAATAATGGTATGGGGTGACTCTTTGTTATCACTTTGTTAACATTCATAGAAAAGGGTATGTTGTTAGCTAGGGATTGTGAATTCTGCCCCTGAAGAATGAGTAGGACCACCCCATAACTGTATGTAATTATACATGTCCGATCTGAAAATTGTTTCTTACTTAAAAACTGTTGGCAGCACAAATAATAAAAGTTTTGAGTATAAATTCAGTCCATGTTCTTGTTTGTTTTGTGACTTGTCAAAGCACCTTTACTAGATATTCTGACCTATATGTTTATCTTCTAACTAATACTGAAAACAAACTATCTGGACATTATCACGTTGCTGTAATCAAAATGATTATAATGTTCCTACCTTGCATTTGTACTTGTGTTTCAAAAGTGGAATACGCTGAGACTGGGTAAGAACCTATATAAGTAAAGTTGTCCTGGTCTTGTGATCCTTGTCCTCCTGGAATCTACCAAGGAATTTTCACTAGTAGCATTGACAAATATACCTTACAGTCATGTTAGCAGGTGGTGGGGAGGAGAATGCAGCATGTTTAGAGGATTAGGCACCAATCAAATCATAAAATCCCTACAGAGTGGAATCAGACTGTTTGACCCATTGATTCCACACTGACATTCTGAAGAGCTTCCCACCCAGACCCACCTCCCCCCTCACTGTAACCCTCCATTCCCTATGGCTGATGCACCTAATCTGGATGTTGAGCTTCATGAGTTGTTGCAACTGCACACAACAAAGTGACTTCTATCACTTTCTGACCTTGTGTCATTTAGACAGTAGAAATGTGAGGCACTTGCTGTAGAATATCTAACCTTAGTCATATTGTAGTCAGTGTCTATTTGATACAGTTGAGTTGTCAGTCAGTGGCACTTCCGGACATTGGTGAACAATTGTGGGAATGTGGTAACCATTTTATTGTTTGTGATGTCATTATCAGGTACTTGTATGGCCCAAAAAAAGTGTAGCTTTTTTTTATCAGCCCAAAACTGTTGTCTAAATCTTGCTGCAGTAATCATGGATTATTTTGTTCTTGGAAGAATTATGAATGAAGCTGAATGTAATGCGATCATCACCAAGCAGTTCCCTTTCAGATTTTGTGAAGTAAAGATCATTGAAGGTGCTAAACAAAGAGTTGTGCCTAGAATGCATTCCTGAAGTCATGAGTTTATAAACTTGGAACAGCTGCAACCATTTTCCGAAATGTCAGATATGACTGCCTATTACTCACTTAGTGGAATGGTTAGAACCTAGAACGTAGAACAGTACAGTACAGCACAGCACAGGCCCTTTGGCCCATGATGTTGTGCTGAATTTTTACCCTAAACCTAAGGTCTATCTAACTTCCACCCCTACCTTATACTATCATCCATATGCCTGTCTCATTGCAGCTTAAATGCACCTGACTAGGCCGACTCTACTACCCTCTCCGGCAATGCGTTCCATGTCCCTACCACTCTGAGTAAAGAACCTACCTCTGATGTCTCCCCTATATCTACCTCCACTCACTTTAAAACTATGCCCCCTTGTAATAGCTACCTCCACCCTAGGAAAAACAGTTCCTTTCAATTTACAAACTGTAAATTTAAACTTATTCTTGTACTTTGAATGTAATTTTTTTTCTAGAAAAAAAGAGTTAATTACTCAATTCCCAGACCTAGCCCGAATTTCAGCCCTCTGGGTCAGTTCCTGTCACAGTTGTGAAGTAAGCCTATTGTAGTTTGTGGTGCAGCCACAAACATCTGGGGAATGGGTTCAATAAATTGTATTGAAAACTGCTTAGCTATCCATCTGTTATAGAACTCTGTGAGACAGCTACAGTGCTTTCATTACGAAGGCTGTTAATTGTCAAAATATTAGTAGTTCTCTCGGCTGTAGAACCCTATAGCCAGGAGTATTACCTAAGTAAGAACTTAGTTTTATTTAATGACAATGGAATTTATTGGTTACACCCAAAAATCCTTAATCAAATATTCTGGAATCCGCGGGGTGGATATTTAATCAGAGGTATTCCAGAAAATAATTATTGATAGAAATATGCGAGAAAGAAATCCAGTTTGTAATACTGTTATCCTACCAACTCCACCCTTTCTGCACATCAAGTCTATGCAGATTCCTTCCTCTTCAAAGAATTCTGAAGGATCTTGCCCTTAGGTTGTTTTATCTGTGGCTTAACTGCACAAGGCTAGCAATTCTATATTCTTAAACCAGAGATCTTAATGGACACTATTTTCCAAACCAAATTTCAGTCAAGTATTTTAAAGTATATTTGTTCATTTACAGGAGGTCAGCTTTGCGCATTGATTGCCAATGTCTGAATGCCCTCAAAATGCCGATGATGAGCCATCATCTTGAAAACAATTGAGTGATTTGCTAGACCATTTCAGAATGAACATGAAGGCTAGACTGGATGAGGATGGTCAATTTCCTTCCTTAAATGGTATTAGTGAACCAAGGTTGAAACTTACATCAATCTGATAGTTACATGGCTGAGGAACAGGGTCAGAAAATTTACATTAAGACCCCTCAGCTGCCCATCTGTTATGTATCATTTTATTCCAAATTTAGTGTGATTAACCAAATTTAAATTCACCAGTACCAATGGTGGAATTTAAATTAATGTATCCAGATGCATTAGCCCAAGATTCTTGAATAATAGTCCAGTAACATAACCAATGTGCTGCTATCTTGTTTAAATATGAAACAATGTGTAAGCTAATAATACTAATCCTCTAAAGTGGCGCCTCTCCTGGTAGTGATTAATAAGTTTTACATTGTTTACAATGCGAACAAAGTGGGCTTTGAAATTTTCTTGTGAAGAATTTTGTTGGTGAGCAAATTTCTTCAGAAAAATGGGACAGAGTTCATTTACAAAAATCAGCTCGACATAATTGTGCAAGATTGTTGATAATCAAACTGACATTGAGCAGTATGCTATATACTTTATATTTCATCTTTTCCCAATGATAATGGATGTAAACATTTTAGCTAATTCATCAATATTTCTGTAAAGTTTTAATCGATGGGCATGTGTCTAAAATATAATGGAATTTGGAGTGAAAAAATTATCTTCTGGGATGGAACATATTCCTCTCCATTTTAATCAGCTGCCATCATTTAAAGCAAAATCTAATGTGGTTTGGCTGTGCAGTGTGATGTACTTACCTCTAGAAACCCCTCAATCTCCTCAAACACTTGAAATACATATGTATTATAAACTGTAAGCTTAATAGGAATTAATCTTCTTACAGTAACTAGTCAGCTATGCACAAAGGTGACATGATAGCTCAGTGGTTAACGCTGCTGCCTCGCAGCACCTCAGGCAACTATCTGTGTGGAGTTTGCACATTCTCCCAGTGTCTGCATGGGTTTCCTCAAGGTGCTCTTATTTCTTCCTACAGTCCAAAGACGTGCAGGTCAGGTGGATTAGCCATGGGAAACGCAGGGCTATAGGGATAGAGTAGGGCTTCGTTCTGGATGGGATGCTCTTCGGTGTGGACTCGATGGGCCAAATAGCTTACTCCTACCTGAAGGGATCCTACAATTCAAATTCTCTTCACCCAACCATTCTGGGTTAATTGTGACACAAGGTAGTAAGTCCACCGTATCTCTTGCTTTTTTGTGAACTGAGAACTTGTCGTCACTAATTAACTATCACATTTACTTTCTTAACATTCAAATACAATGATTTATCCATTTTCTTAACCATATGGCACTATGAAAATATAATTCACCTCATTTGTGTTAGCAGGAGAATTACAAGATAAAGTAATATCAATGTTTCATTTCAGTTTAGGTTGCTCTGTTAGATATGGTTACTGGGCATTAGTTTGCCCACATAATGTAATGAAGATTGCACAAATCATCTATGGTCATTCTAAGCAGTGCTAACATAGATGCATCTATAACAGACTAGTGGGAACGTGGACAAATAAATTGTTCCCTGGTGATTTTTTTTCATTACCTGCTGGAAGTGTAAGTATGTAGCTATGTGTCGCTGAATTTAACCATTGGCATCCTTGAGCCATTCATTGTGATAGGTGCAGGAAACGCCTTCTGTGAGTGCATTCCATGTTCTTGCTGCAATATTGCTTTCAATGTTTTTTTTAATTAGGAGCACCAATTTGAGGTACTGTGTGGTAATTTGGGAGGTTTTCTTGACCTTGGTTAGTCTTAAATAATGAACCCTGGAGTCGATGTTGTGGGCTCCCAGGGCAATTTCCTTATGACTGGATACCACTATATTTTCACATCTGGCAGAATAGGATGTACCCAGAGATTTGCTTGAGAGGAATGGAATGTTGACTGATGGCTGTGATTGTTTAAACATGACAATGGCAGGTTGCTGTTTGACTGCTCTGTTTCAACTCTAAAACAGCACTTCCAACTTTAGCCCTGGTCTTCAGATGTTGCAGAGGAGGCTTTTGCAGATTTGTAGAAATGGAGGTGTTTACAGAAATAGAACATAGACTATAAAAGGTTTCAAACACTTGGTTCAGAAATTTTATATTGGATGCATGTAAACATGGTCTGTAATCTGTTCCAACTAGATGCCTAATGACTCAACCTCTCTTCATGGTGCCCATATTAAACAATATTATGCATTGTTTCTATTTCTACCACCTTTTAGAAATCATGAACAAACCTGACTGACACAAAACACCCTCAACTTTCCGTCTTCTAATTATCATTTTATCTTTCATCAATTTCCTCTCCAAGGCCTTTGGACATATTGCTGTGAAGCTCAAAACCCATGTCTCTTGCCAAAAATCATTTAGATTGTTTAGCAAAGTTCTACCTTTTTATATGCCAATTTAGGATTGCCCTCATTTGCTTCCATTCTTTCCATGGTCGGCTGAATTTGTTTTCCAGAGAAAATGCTTGGACATTAATGGTTATTCCTATGTAAATGAGCAAAAGCCACTGACAAATTCCATTTTTTTTTGCAACTGGTTAATGCTAATTGACAGACTGATGTTATTTAAAATATGAGATGCAGAGATCCCAATCAGTGGGTAATTTGGTAGAGGCTTGGTCATTCAAAGAGTTTGAGCACCTTGGGGCGGGGATGGGTGTGGGGGTGAGATTGTGGGTAGAATAGTTGGATGTGGGGAGGGAATAATCAGCACTTAAAATCAAGCCACATCTTTGCAACAGATCATCTGTCCACTGTGCTCATACCTCTGCTACAAGGACATCTGCAAGCGAGACATGAACGTTGGCGACATTTAGTATTAGCAAATGGGAGACAGTCTCTGAAGCTGATGATTTTGGTTTGGAAAGACATATTGGAATAGATGAGTGGAAACTGGAAACTCGGTGTCAAGAAAAGGGCTTGGAGAAAATGGAGACCAATGTATTGTGCCAACTTCTTAGCCCACTCTCCTCTGCTGCAGCAGCAGCTGCCATGCCAGAGTAGGGCTCCTGATCCATAGCAAGAGATGCTTAACATAAAAGTTGGCAAGACCAAGCCATAAACCATTGTCAGAAGACTGATATGAGGAATTTTGAAGGAGAGTAAGTATTATTTTGTCACTTCATTGAGTATATTCATCCTTTCATAGAGTTCACAAAACTGATGAACTGATCATTGTAACTTTGCTGTTTGTGGCAGTTTGCTGTACGCAAATGGCTACGTTTCTTCCTTTACAAGAGTGATTACACTTGAAAGGTAGTTGAACACAGTGGGATGTGTTGTAGTAGTGAAAGGTTCCCCCCCCCCTTAACATTGCAAAAGAGTCAAAGTTATGGGAAATTAGCTAGTAATCGTAAGTTGTCCTAAGTATGAGTTGTCAATCTTAAACATTAACCAATTTGGGATATCAAAGTAGAATCTAATGAATTGTAACTGAAACAAAGAATACTGTGTAGAATATATATGTCATACTGTTGAAAATTACAATGGAGCTTTGCCTGGGCACTGCTAAATAATGTTATTTTTAAAAATATGTATCTCGTTTGTAAACCGTAGTATTATGGGCTGCATGTGAAATCAGATTACTGCTGTATATGATTATGATTAGATTAGATACCCTACAGTGTGGAAACAGGCCCTTTGGTCCAACAAGTCCACACCGCCGCTTGAAGCATTCCCCCAGACCCATCCCCCTATAACCCACACACCGCTGAACACTATGGGCAATTTAGCACGGCCGATCCACCTAACCTGCACATCTTTGGACTGTGGGAGGAAACCGGAGCACCCGGAGGAAACCCACACAGGCACGGGGAGAACGTGCAAACTCCACACAGACAGACGTCCGAGGCTGGAATCGAACCCTTTGTCTCATTATTTTGTGGAATGCATTGCCAGAGAGGGTAGCTGAGTCAGCCTCATTAGGGGCATTTAAGCAGCTATTAGATAGGCATATGGATGATAGTACAAGGTAGTGGTGGAGGTGGCACAACACCATGGGCCGAAAGGCCTGTACAGTGCTGTACTGTTGTATGTTCTATTTGTCTGTGCCTTCAAAGATAATATGTAATTTGTGAGCTGATGTATCAATAGTTTTTTAAATTTTCTTGTTATTTTGCATGTATCAATGGTATTGACTTCAGCGTCTGTTGTGTGGCAGTCATTTTGATTAGATACCTAAACATGTAACTGCAAAGTTTGATCATTTTTTTTGGTCATCTGAGTCCTAAGTAAAATTTTAGATTTGAAATGGATTTATGATGATTAAAGTTTGTGCTGTTTTGGTGATGATTGAGAATAACCTTGATAAATGCTTGATATGAAAAAGTATCTACATTGATTAATAAGTAGCTAGTAATGTTATAAGCACTCTAATTACATTAGAGAGCTCAGTAATCACTCTCATATTCTACTGAAATTTCAACATCGAAGAGCCACATTGTATAGTGGTTATTATACTTTTCAAGTAAAATAGAATGCTAGACATTGCTGGAGGAGGGAGCAGTTCCATATTAGATAGCAGTGAACGAAGTAGATACAGTAAGATGGTCTGAACCTGGAACAAAGTAATTTTTAAATAAAGACTTCTATATTTAAACAGATATGCAAGGAAGTTAGAGAGTCACAAGAATTCTAGAGTAGCTACAATGAGAGACTTAAATATCTGAATATAGATGGAATAGTAGTAGTTGGTGTAAAAGGCAGAAGTGGCAGTAGCTCCTAAACTGTGTTCAAGAAGATTTTTAAGAGTATGCACCCAGTCCCATTGGGAAAGGAGCTAGTATTGAACCTAGTTCTCAGACAAGAGGTGGGCTAATTGGATAAAATGGCAATAGGGGAACATTCAACGGGCAGCGATCATTATGTCATTATGTTTAGGTCAGCTGTGAACCAGGAGTAGTTCAGAATAGAAATACTTAACTGGGGAAAAATCAACTTCAATGGATCTTTGTTACATAAATTGTAGCCAGTTTTGTCAGTTTGTTAAAAAAAAGAGTTTAAGTTCTTTCAAGATACTTTTCCCTTCAGTGTGAACGTATGGCAAACAAATCCAGGCAGCTTTGGATAATAAGAGAGGTAGAGATTAGGATGAACTAAAACACATGCTCATCACAGATCTCAGGTAGGCAGTAAACTGAGAACCCAGATGAATGTAGAAAGTTCAAAGGAAAAGTGAAAAAACAAATAAAGGGCACAAAGCGAGAACAATGATGAGTTTAGTTGCCAATACCAAAGAAAATTTAAAAGTCTTAAATTGATATATAAAAGACTGCTCAGAAGAAGAGTGGAAATAAGAAGACTAACTTAATTATCACAATTGTCATTTCAAACAGGCTAAATTCAGGTTACACTTTGAACACTCACTACTTGAACAGAAGTAGTGAGTGGAAGAAAACACTTGAAATTGGCAGAGCAGCTCATGATTAATTTTAAAAGGGGCTACAGATGTGACATCATTCCCATATAAGTTAAATTGTACAAATGTGTAATTCTGCAAACAATGTAAGATGTGAACTCCAAATTAAGAAATTTCATTTATTATTAAAAATTAGCATATGCATGAAATGTAATGTTACTAAGTGATGGCATCGTCATCATCTAATAAAGGAATTAGTGAGCATGGAATAGGACCTTCTGATAATCAAAAAGCAGCCCATGAAATTTGAGAAGTAATTCTGAAGAAGAACACTTTGGGTGGCAATGCTGTTATTTTATCCACTGGTGAAATTCCTAGTAAGATTTATCAAAGAGAATTTGCAAACCCTGGAGAGCAATTTTCATACTTACACTTTGCCTGCTGATATACCTTTAATGTCTTTTAAAAGTTAATGTAAAAATCATGCTTTTGATGACAGACCATCTTGATTATAACATTTGTCCTAATGCAGCAGTGTTTTATTTTCAATTTTCTGTAAATCTTCACTGCTTAGCTTATTTCAATACCTGCTACGCCAGGATCTGTTGTGCATGCTACGAGATAATTACCTTTCTAAGCCTGAAAACCAATAATCAGACTATAAAAGTCTTTGTGCATACGAATCTCCACACAATGTGAGGAAAATAGGTTTGGGCCATAGACTGACAGCAAATGCTGGGAAAGTGCAATTTTTGCTGTGGCAACAAGTCAACTTAGTCTACTGTAAAAAGTGTTTTTCATTCAATGTAGAATGTCTTGTGGCATCTCTGCCACTGAGTTAAGTAATGCATGTATGCAGCTTTCTTCTGTCAAATGATAGGTTTGTCTAACAAAGTTGTATGATTACTAAATTTCATTAAATGAGGCTTACTTAGAATAGCCGTGCTATGGTATTTCATCTTTGTTTTCATTTAAGTGTAATATTTTTGTCTTGCAATGAGAATTAATTTAATGTAGTTATGTTAGTTAAATTCTAATTCTGCAATCGTGTAAGTTTGGTTTATACTAAGTTGTATCTCAGTTTCTTTGCAAAAACACTGTACCTGTAACAATAAGGGAAAAAATCTTATTTATAAAGAATCTTTTAATATTCTCAATGTTGTGAATTAATAATAGTACTTTTGAAATATAGTCAGTGCTCTTTGCAGCTAAATGTGGCAAACAATTAGTTCACATCAAGGTCCCAGGGATGACAATTAGATGAATGAGTATTTTATCTGCTTTGTTGACTTTGCTTGAGGGATGAGGTGTTTTTGCTCAACAATGACAATTACACACCAAGTTTTTACTGTTAATATTATTTAATTATGAACCAAGTCTCTCAAATCATCAAAATTCAGGATAGTTGTTTAATCATTATTTTTGTCATATAATTTTATTATTTTGTCTGTTTTATTAATTGTATCAATTGTGGCAAGAAATGGTTAATGGAATACTAACTGTATTCTAATTATAATGATGTAAAAAAATCACACAATTAATATAGCGAGACTAAAGCATGTTATTTTCTTTTACAAGGGCTATGATAAGCCAAGCAGTTTAATGATTTTCAGTGCGAAATTTTTGGTGCACTCTCTTCTAGTTATTCTCGCCTCACCAAAAGAGTCATAAGACGTGCTGTTTCCATTGTTTAACAGGCAGAAACTGTAAATAAAAGTTTTTACCTCTGACAAAAATGCATGAGTTCTCACTGTGTACTCAACTGAAATCAAATGTACTGTAATACCTGAAAACATCATTGAAGTGATTAATAAATGATTTTTGCACCCAAGTAAAAATTGTGTATCAAACAATTTAGCACATTGGTTGCCAAAATGAGTTTAATGCAGATGTTTTATTTAAATCAAGAACTTTGCAATTCATTTAACATTTTATTCACTAACAGACAGTTGACATTAGAAAAATACAGCAGCGGGATATGTTGTGAAGATTTCACTGTAGTCAACATTTCAATCTTTAATTAATTAAGTTACCTTAATTGTACTGTTGTTCACAGTAAGTGGCAAAGGGGAAATGATACTGATGATAATTCTATTCGCATTGTACTGTAATTTGAGTTGATAAACGTATTTGCTTTTTCAGACTTGTTTTATTTACTCCATTTATTACTTTAAAATATTTGAAATTTTGAATGCCTAATGCTTTAATGAAATTTCCTGTAATGTGATTCCTCCATTTCTGGTGCTATCAAAGTTTTGTGTTGAATTTCGATGAAAGCAATATCCATAAGACTAGAACTGTGACTGCTTAAATTTAATCTCTCCTACTTGAATGAGTTCTAAAGAAATGTGGTTGCTAGTGAATAATTGAGTATATGATTAACATAGTACAATACACAGCAATAGGGAAGTTTCTCTGGCATGCAACTCTTGTATTGAAAATGGTTTCACACATTTGTATTAATGTATTCAAGGCTGTAGAAGGAAAGTTAATTTTCCAGCTTAAATATTTAATTCAAGCTTAAAATTTAGCCTGTAATTAGAGTTCCCAAATGGCAAGAACATGGGGTATTTGTCCATTTTAATTAGATTGTTGTTTACCTATTAATTATATAGCATATCTTGTCATATAGTTTTGATGATAACAGATGGTGCTAGGAGTTAGTGAAGGTTTCAACAAAATAAAAATACACATGATTTATTAAGTTGCACTTTATTATTGACTGGTTTACTCTAATCAGATAATGCTATTTTAAAAATTTCTTTAATATAATTTAGGTTGATAGTAGTAAGAATCCCACATTTTTCATTGTGTTCATTGTTATTTAAAATATATTAAAGAAAGGCACGTGTGCGATATCTTTTTAGAAGTATGTTTTAAAATATGTCCCAGAGTTTAATAGTGAGCATTTTTGACTGAGATGAGCAGGACTATATTTTTTTTTAAAAAGCCAAAGAAGTGTGCATGCTGGAATCAGAAAGAAAAACAGAAACCTATCTTTGGTTTTGAAGAAGGGCCACTCTGCTTTCTCTCCATAGATGCTGCCAACCCGCTGAGTTTTTCTAGCAATTTCTGTTTTTGTTTCTAAAGACCATACTATTCTTATATATAACCAGCAAGATCTGGTAAGAAGTATCTAAGGAAGTTGACTGCTAAAAATTCCTGAATTTAAAGAATGGGAAAAGCAAAGGTTTATTGGATAAAAGGGTGTCAGAGGTTGTTGATAGTGTGATTGAACAGATTGGTAGCTGTAGAAATGTATAAGGAAGATGGTGGAATCATGTTATCATCATTGGACGAGTAATCCACAGGCCTAGGCTGCTAATCTGAGGACCTAGATTGAAATCCTGCTAAGGTATCTGGTAGATTTTAATTTCAATTGAAAGCAATTTTTTGTAATGTGACTTTGAAACGATTGTAAATGGTAAAACCTGTCTTGTTTATTAGTGATAACAAAGTGTGGAGCTGGATGAACACAGCAGGCCAAGCAGCATCTCAGGAGCACAAAAGCTGACTTTTCGGGCCTAGGTCCTTTGTTGTTTGCTAATGTCCTTTTAGGGAAGGAAATCAGTCATCCTTATCTGATCAGGTCTACACGTGACCCCAAATGTACCGTAATGTGGTTGCGTCATAACTGTTTTCTGCATTTTAGGACACATAGCTTAAAGACATTCAAGGATGGGAAATACATACGGGCCTTGCAAGCAAAACCTGCATCCCATGAAAGAATAAATTTTAGAAATGTTATATGGTGAATGGAGAGTCAAATGCTAAACAGTTAAAATTCAGAGTACAGTGGTAAGAAACTTGGAATATTTTCTTCAGGGCCAGTCAACAGAGAAAACTGGATTGTGCCATAGAAATGTAATGGCACAGAAAGAGGATTTTCAGCCAATTTTGTCTTCATTCACTGAAATTATCGAGATGAAAGTGATTTCTTCACACACAAAGTGGTGAGACAGTGGAATTTTCTGCCACAGAAAGCAATTGAGGCCAAAAAGCTATTCTTTGGATTAAAGAGATCAAAGCGTATGGGGAGAAAGTGTGAACAGAATACTGAGTTAGACGATTAGCCTTGATCACATTGAATGGCAGAGTTGTCTTAGAGGATCAAATAGCCCATCCTTGTTCCCATTTCCTTCGTTTCTATATTGACCACCCATTCTAATCTGACTTTCTAGCACTTGATCTATAGCCTGGCAGATAACAGTGCTTCAGATGCAGATTCACGGTCCTTTTCACTGAATTGAGGGTTTCCACCTCAATGACCAAACCATGCAGCGAATTTCAGACATATACCCTCTGCGACCAGAACTGTGCGCAAAACTCTAGCTGTAGCCTAATCAGTGCCTTGTTCCCAAGCTGTGTTCCTATTTTTGTATTCATTAGCTCAGTCAGTGAAGGAAAGCATCTCCCATGCAAACTTTATTACCCTACCTGCATGTCCTACCTATTTCTGGGATCTGTGCACGTGCATGCCAAGGTTTGTTAATATTGTCCCGTTTATTGTGTATTTCTTTGTTTTGTTTGCTTTCCTCAAATGCATAACGGTGCATTTCCAGCAATTGAACTGCGTTTGCCACTTTTCTGTCCACTTAGCTAAATCATAAAAGTCATCTTCTGCAACCACCTGGCTAATTTTTGTATCATCTATCAATTTTCCAATCCCTTCAACAGTTGTCTAACCAACTAATATATGTCACAAGCAGTAATGGACTTAACACTGAGCACTGTGGAGCACCATTATCAATCATGTTTCATTTTTCCTGTCTCTGGGCCATGTTCATATCCAACTCCTCACGTTCCCCTGTATTCCATAATCTTTAATTTTTCTGATCAGTCTACATGTGGGTCCTTGTCAAATGGCTTACTGAAATCCATGGAGGCAGTGTCCACTGCATTACCCTCACCAGTCCTCCTTGTTATTTCTTCAAAAATTGCAACTAAGTTGGTAAGATGACTTTTCCTTAAGAAAACCGTGGGGACTACGCTTGATTAATCTGTGCTTTTAAGCTTGTGGTAATTTGACCACCAGAGAAAGACTGACCAACATAAAATTATTTGGCCTATCCTTTGCACCCTTTTTGAATAATAGTACAACATTTACTGACCATCAGTCCTCAGGTAACTTGCCTGCATCTAGTGAATTTAGAAAATGATCCTCGGAGCATCCACTATTCTCTTCCTGACTTCTTTAAGCCACTTTGATATGATTCATGTGGTTCCAGTAACTTATCCATCTTTAAGGAGGTCATTCTGGTGTTCCACAGGGATCACTGCTGGGTCCACTTTTGTTCGTCCTTTATATAAATGATTTTGATGAGAATATATAAAGCATGATTAGTAAGTTGCGGATGACACCAAGATTGGTGTTATAGTGGACAGTGAAGAAGGTTATCGACAATTGCAAAGAGATCTTGACCAGTTGGGTCAATGGAATGAAGAATGGCAAATGGAGTTTAATTTGGATAAATGTAAGGTATTTCATTTGGTAGAATAAACAAAGACAAGACTTATACAGTTAAAAGTAAAGCCTGGGGCAGTGTTGTAGAACAGAAGGACCTAGGAGTTAAGGTACATAATTCTTTGAAGTTTGCATCACATATATAGATAAGATGGTTAAGAAGGCATTTAGCACGCTTGCCTTCATTGCTCAGAACTTTGAACATAGGAGGTGGGATGCTATATTGATGTTGTACAGGATGTTGGTAAGTCCTCTTCTGGAGTGCTGTGTACAGTTCTGACTGCCCTGTCATAGGAAGGATGTTAGTAAGCTGGAAAAGGGTTCAGAAGAGATTTACCAGGATGTTGCCTTGAATGGAGTGTTTGAGTTATATGAAGAGGCTGGATAAGCCCAGGACTCTGTTCATGAGAGCGTACAAGGTTGAGAGTTGACCTTCTAGAGATTTATAAAATAGTGAGGGGCATAGATAAGGTGAATGGCAGATGTTTTTTCCCTCGGGTGGGGGGATTTCAAGACAAGGGGACACGTTTTTAAGATGATTTGACAAAGATTTTAATAAAAGAACTCTGAAAGGCAATTTTTGTTTCATATATGGAGTGATCTGTGTTTGGAATGAACTTCCAGAGGAAGTGGTGAATGCGGCTATGGTTTAAACATTTAAAAGGCACTTAGATAAGTACATGAATGGGAAATGTTTGGAGGGATATGGACCAAGTGCAGGCAAGTAGAACTAATTTAGTTTGGGATTATGGTCGGTATGGACTGGTTGGACTGAAGGGTCTGTTTCCACGCTGTATGACTCCATAATACTCCCCATCTCCTGTTGCTCATTTCACCTAACCTTTGTTGTGTCATCTCTCTAATTTGAGAAATCAGAAACTAAGCACTGATTACAACCATGACCACATCTTCTGCATCCACACAGAAACATTTTTGGATTACCCTCAATTTTACTAACCAATGCTTTTTCATATCCTATCTTTGCTTTCCTAATTTCATTTTTTCAATTCACACCTGCACTTTGTAGATTCCTATACATTTCTTAAAGTATATTTTTTAAGAGATTGTCATAAGCTCTATTTTTCAGCTTTATCTTGCATGGATTACGAGGGGGTGCTTGTAGAATTTTGCTGTTTAAATGTCTCCCATGATTTGTCACTGACTTTCCTTCGAGTAACTATCCAGTCCCCATTTATCAGATCAACTCAGCTCTGCAAAACTCGCTTTTCACCAGTTAAGAACTGCTTCTCCAAATGGTCACCTATTTGATTCACCTGCCCAAATTCGTTTCCCACAACTAAATATAGAATCATGTCCGGTCTTATTGGATATAAGTGCTGGCTAAAAGGGTTCTCTTGATTGCAATTCCAGAATTTTGTGCTTTGTGACTTTCATAGTGTTTGTATCCCAGTTAATATTTGGCTAGTTGAAGTTCCCAACAATTGTTGCCCTACTGTTTTGCACTCAGAAATTTGCCAATGTATTTGCGCCACTAACTGCCCTACTATTTTCCCCCTCACACCTAGCAGTGTGTATGCCATTGTTTTGTTTGTGTGCTTCGTTTGGTGATTAACTTATCAAGGGCTATTTATGATGGTCGATAAATACTAGCCCTGATTGAAATTAAAGCTCTCTTGACACTGTCCCCATCAATCACTCCCAGCATAGGTACAGCATAATTATGTACAGATTAAAGCTGTTTCTGCTCGTTTAAACTGAAAGTGAACTATAAGTAAAGGTTCCCCAAGACTGCCCCATCAGACACATCTAGGACTGGGATAATACGGTAAAGATTCCTGAAGTTTCCTGAAAACTCTATACCAAGGAATTTGAGCTGCCATCCTTGCCCCTCTAAAGTCAGGTTTCTGTTATAGCAATAATATCATATTGCTCTATAGCAATAATATCGTATGTCTCTGTCTGTGTCTTTAGGTCATTTGCTTTATTTACTACACTCCTTTTGGTTACATACACACTTTTTTAATATTGCCAAATTCCTACACTGTGCTGCTCACACACTCTGCTTTTTGGCTTTTAATGTTACTCACTAAGTTTTTTGCTCCTGTTGCCAGCACTGAATGTACTTTCAGGTTCACAACTCCTTGCCAATCTAAGTTAAGCCATCCCCAACAATGCGAGCATTTGTCAATGCAAGGGTGTAGATTGCCTGCCTTGTGCATATCTCACCTTCCCCAGAATCTGGTGTCTGTCCACCTGTATCAGCTTTCCAGGCAAGGACACTCGGGACTCTCTGTTCTGTAACCTTTTTTAAAATTTTGTTATTTACTTTCTGTTGTAATACTTCATTCTTGTGACCAAAATAATTCACTTCATACAGTGTTCCCATAGGCCATATGCAATGACTGATAGTAATACTAGTCAAGTCAGCTCTCCAAGTAAAAGCCAGCTTTTAGACCACAAGTTGTATTTTTCTTTTGGTTTGTAATGATGTCAGGCATTGAACATATATTTTAAAAACTCAGGTGTGTGCACACAATACAGTATTAAGTCAGAAACGATACTTTTGAAATTGGATGAAATTCCAAATTTTCCCACTGTCCAAGTGTAGCAAAGGTGTTGAACTCTACCTTTAAGAATACCTATTGAACTCCATGTGAAAGGAGCACTGTCGCCATGAAGTCAGATCACACGAGTCTGGAACTTGAGTTTGTATGGTTGCAGAGATCATCAAATCTTTGAATTGTTACAGTGTAGAGGGTGGTCATTCAGACCATTGTGTAAGCACCAACTCTCCAAACGAGCAAAAAAAAATCAGAACTGTGGATGCTGGAAATCAGAAACGAAACGGAAATTCTTGGCAAAACTCAGGTCTGACCGCAATCTGAGAGAGAGCAGAATTAACGTTTCAGTGACCCATAAGAAGGGCCACCGGACCCAAAGCGTTAATTCTCTGTGCTATACCCTCATCTTCTCCCAGCACATTGTTTTCTTTTATCAAAATATTATTTAATTCCCTTTTGAATGCCTCAATTGTACCTGCCTTCGATGCATTTTCTGACAGTGCAATCAAGACTCTAAGCACCTGCATGAAAAATTCTTCCCTTATGACTTTAGCTTATTTTACTATAAATATGTCCTCTTGTTTTCAAACCTTTCAAAAGCTATTTAATTCTGTCCTTATGATTTTGAATACATTGAGCAGGTTTTACCTCAGCAATTCTTTCCACCAAGGAAAACAGTCTTGATTTCTTCAGTCTGTTTCCAGACTGATTCCTCCACCCTGCACACATTCTTGTAAACTTCTTTTGCACTTTCTCCAGTGCGTTCACATCCTTCCAAAAGTGTGGTCTCTAGCAATGGGGGAGGGGAAGGGGACTCTGAAATAAAGAGAGAGGATGGAGAAGGCGACGATGGAAGGTAAATAGAGGAGCAGATAGGTGGAGAGAAGATGGACAGGTTAAGGAGGCGGGAATGAGGACCCACCCGCTCCTCCCTCCCCACCGACCAACACCCATCCCAACTCCCTACCTACACTCACCTTGACTGGCTTCATCCCCGCCTCCTTGACCTGACCATCTTCTCTCCACCTATCTGCTCCTCTATCCACCATCCATCATTGCCTCCCCCTCCCTCTCTTTATTTCAGAGTCTCCTTCCCCCCTCCCACCTCTATTTCTGAAGAAGGATCCAGACCCGAAATATCAGCTTTCCTGCTCCTTGCTGCAGCCTGGCCTGCTGTGTTTATCCAGCTCTACACCGTGTTATCTCAGACTCCAGCATCAGCAGTTCCTACTATCTCTCAGTATGTATTAACATACTTTGTCTGCAAAGAATAGGTCCCTGTGTAGTTTCCAGAACAAAACAGTGTGACACACTGTGAACCCAACTCCGATTCTTACATTGGTGGCAGCATAATTTTTTACACATTCAAGGTTATTTAACAAGTATTGTCCGATTGCAGAATCATAGCTTAATACTGTTGAGTTGTGCTGGTTCGATACAGTCAGTAGCTAGCTTGTGGATACAGTAGCATCCTGGGAATAGCTGTAAATTAGGAATTGAAAAGGAAGGAGGAACTCAAATTACAATTACCAAAGAAGTAGTACTGATGAAATTGTTGGAACAGTAAGCTGAAAAGCCCCATGTTCTGCTGAACTTCATCCTCAGGTCTTAAAAGAACTAAGCAGTGAAATATTTGATGTGCTGGTTTTAATTTTCTAAACCTATTAGATTGAGGGAATGTTCCTTTAAGTTGGAAAATAGTTAATATAACTCTTCTATTCAAAAAAGGGAGAAGAACTTAGGTTGTACTTAGATTTCCAGAAGGATTTGGGTTAATATGCCAAATCAAAGGTTATTGTAGAAACTAAAAGCCCATGGTGTAAGGGGTAACATGTTGGTATATACAGAGGATGGATTGCTCACAGGATGCAGGGAGTAGTAACAAATAGTTCTTTTTTGCATTACCAGTTTGTCACAAGTGGAGTGCCGCGGGGTTGATGCTGGACCCTCAACTGTAATTGATGTAATTAATTTGGATGAAAGTATCAAGGATTATGGGAGTTAAATTTACAGATGACATAGATAGCAAAATGAATTGTGAAGAAGGCATGAGGAGCCTCCAAGATAACAAGGTGTAGAGCTGGATGAACACAGCCGGCCAAGCAGCATTTTAGGAGAAGAAAAGCTAATGTTTTGGGCCTGGATCCTTCATCAGAAATGGGGGAGGGGAAGGGGGTTCTGAAATAAATAGGGAGAGAGTGGGAGGCGGATAGAAGATGGATAGAAGAAAAGATAGGTGGAGAGGAGACAGACTGGTCAACGAGGTGGGGATAGAGCCAGTAAAAGTGAATGTAGGTTGGGAAGTCGGAGGACATAGGTCAGTCCGGGGAGGACGGACAGGTCAAGGGAGCATAATGAGATTAGTAGGGAGGAGATGGGGGTGTGGCTTGAGGTGGGAGGAGGGGGATAGGTGAGAGGAAGAACAGGTTAGGGAGGCGGAGACGAGCTGGTTTGGTTTTGGGATGTGGTAGGGGGAGGGAAGATTTTTGAAGCTGGTGAAATCCACATTGATACCATTGGGCTGCAGGGTTCCCAAGCAGAATATGAGTTGCTGTTCCTGCAACCTATGGGTGGCATCATTATCCCAAGCAGAATATGAGTTGCTGTTCCTGCACCCTGCGGGTGGCATCATTATCCCAAGCGGAATATGAGTTGCTGTTCCTGCAACCTACGGGTGGCATCATTATCCCAAGCGGAATTCCAAGCTTCAAAATCTCCCCTCACCCCCACTGCATCCCAAAACTAGCCTAGCTCGTCCCCGCCTGCCTAACCTGTTCTTCCTCTCACCTATCCCCTCCTCCCACCTCAAGCCGCACCTCCATTTTCTACCTGCTAACCTCACCCTGCCCTCTTGACCTGTCCGTCCTCCCCGGACTGACCTGTCCCCTCCCTACCTCCCCACCCATACTCTCCTCCCTACCTGTCTTCTCCTCTATCCATCTTCGGTCTGCCTCCCCCTCTCTCCCTATTTATTTCAGAATCCTCTCCGCATCCCCCTTTTTAGTCTTTGTCATCAATACATTTAGCAACCATAGATTTAGTCCCTAATATAAAACAAGGGACTATGAATGCTGGAGATTTAAAATAAACAAAAGCAGAAATTGGTGGAGAAACTCAGTAGATCTGGCAGCAGCATAGATACAGTCCCTTCTTAGATATTGACATAGAAATTAAATAAGGATCA
Organism: Stegostoma tigrinum; assembly: GCF_030684315.1. Taxonomy (NCBI): domain Eukaryota; kingdom Metazoa; phylum Chordata; class Chondrichthyes; order Orectolobiformes; family Stegostomatidae; genus Stegostoma; species Stegostoma tigrinum. The sequence continues at coordinate 104,256,564 of NC_081355.1, read as the reverse complement.
GTGCAAAAATCTCAACTGAGCTACTCCATTAATTGCAACTCACCAAATCAAAAATAATCTGTGTTTTCTTGCTTTGTATCCTTAATATGTCCTCCTCTTCACTGTCACCTCCTATTATCTGTCATATATTTTGTGTGGTGAATGCCTTCTGGAAATCCAGGTACATTGCATCTACAGGCTCCTCTTATCAATGTATCTTATTACTACCTCAAAGAACACTAATATGTGAGTTTGCTCGCTGAGCTGGAAGGTTAGTTTTCAGACGTTTTGTCACCATTCTAGGTAACATCATCAGTGAGCCTCCGAAGCGCTGGTGTTATGTCCCGCTTTCTATTTATAAATAGAAATATAAATAGAAAGCTGGACATAACACCAGCGCTTCGTCGGAGGCTCACTGATGATGTTACCTAGAATGGTGATGAAACGTCTGAAAACTAACCTTCCAGCTCAGCGAGCAAACTCACATCCAGAACCTCAACCTGAGCTACAAATCTTCTCAAAACTCACTAACACTAATATACTAATCAAATGTGATTTCACTTTAATAAAACCATGTAGATACAGCCTGATTGCGTCAAGTTTTTCTAAGTGTCCTGTGATAAATCGCCTCACTAGATTCATGGCATTTTTCCTATGACAGATGTAAAGCTAACTGCCTGTAGTTTTCTACTTTCACTTCCTAAGTAGAGGAGTTACATTTGCTATTTTCCAGTCTGATTATTCCTTTCCAGAATCTAAGGTGACTTAATCTTCTAAATCTATGTGTCCATTATCTGAGCCGTTTTCTGAAAAGACGCTAGGTGAAGTCCATCAGGACCTGGAACTTTGTCAGCCTTCAGTTCTAACAATTTTCTTAATTTGTTATTTTATCATCCATTCCTTCATGAATTATTTTGTGTTCCTCCTCCCCTTTTACCTCTTGCTTTACAATTGTCTATTAGATATTATTTGTGCCTTCCACAACTTTGAGAGATACACAATATCTGTTCAATTTGCCCCCATTCCCTTGCTTTTTGTTATTTGCTCCTCAGGCTCAGTCATGAATGCTCACTTTACTTACTCTCTACTTTTTCAAATACTGTATCTGTGGAAACTTTTTTGCCTTTTTGTATTTCCAGCTAGTGTTATCTTGTATGCTAATGTCTCTCTTAGTTTATTTTAATCATTGGAGTATAGTACTTCGTCCCATGGAGCCTGCGCTGATGATAAACAAGCACCTGACTATTCTAATTCCATTTTCCGGCCCTTGGCCCATAGCCTTGTATACCACGGTATTGCAACTGCACAGCTAAATACGACTTAAATGTTAGGAGGGTTTCTGCCTCTGCCATCCTTACAGACAGAGCTCCTGCCACCCTTCAATAGGGGAAAACTTTGTCATTCCTTTAAACCACCTGCTTCTGACATGAAATCCATGCCTCCTCATCATTGATCCCTCAACTAAGGGATAAAGTTCCTTCTTTTCTACCCTCTCTATGCCCCTAATAATTTCATGCATCTCAATCATGCTCCTGCTCCAAGGAAAATAATGCAAGTCTTTCCAAACTCTCTTCATAACTAAAACTCTCCAGCCAAGGCAACATCCTGATAAATCTCCTTTGCACCCTGTCCAGTTCAATATCCCTCAGAACCATTCTAAGGAAGGGTCACCAGACCCGAAACATTACATTTGATTTTCTTTTTTTCTTCAGTGACGCTGCCAGACCTGCTGAGATTTTCCAGCAACGTTTATTCCCGATTCACAGCATCCGCAGTTCTTACGGCTTTTATTTGATATTCTTTACGTTCCAGTAGAGCCTCCCTGTTCTTAAACTCTGCGCCTTGGTGAGTAAAGGCAAATATCCCATAGGCCTTCTTAATCAACCTGTCCCACTACCTGAAAGGACTGGTGAACATTCACTGAAGGTCTCTTTGAGACCTTCATGCTTCCCAGCATCCAACCTTTCATCGTGTATTCACTTGCCCTGTTTGTCCTGCCCAAGTGAATCACCTCACACTTATCCAGGTTGAATTCCATTTGCCATTGATCAACCCATTTGACTAGTTTGTCTACATTATCCTGTAATCTCAGACTATCCTCCTTACTATTTACCACCCCACCAATTTCTGTATAATCTGCGTACTTGTAGATCAACCCTGTTACACTCAAGTTTAAATCATTTCTGCATACGACAAATAGCAAGAATCAAACACTGATCCCTACGTCACAAAACACCTCTCAACTTTTCCTTCCTGCCACTCAGCCAATTCTGGACGCAATTAGTCGAATTTCCATGGTCTCTTACGTTTGCTGTCAGTCTCTGAGCTGGGACCTCACAGAAGCCTCGCTGAAGTCCAAGTAGACTATGTGAAATACGTTGCTCTCATCTGGTCATCTTTTCGAGAAATTGAATCCAGTTGGTCAGACGTGACCTCTACTTAAGAAAGCCATGTTGTTTCGTCTTGATTAATCTTGCCTCTCCAAGTGCAGATCAATAACATAGAACATAGAACATAGAACAATATAGCGCAGGACAGGCCCTTTGGCCCTCGATGTTGCGCCAACCTGTGAACCAATCTAAGCCCATCCCCCTCCACTATCCCATCATCATCCATCTGCTTATCCAAGGACTGTTTAAATGCCCCTAATGTGGCTGAGTTGACTACATTGGCAGGCAGGGCATTCCACGCCCTTACCACTCTGAGTAAAGAACCTGCCTCTGACATCTGTCTTAAATCTATCACCCCTCAATTTGTAGCTATGCCCCCTTGTACAAGCTGAAGTAATCATCCTCGGAAAAAAACTCTCACTGGCTACCCTGTCTAATCCTCTGATCATCTTGTATGTCTCTATTAAAACCCCTCTTAACCTTCTCTCCCATGAGAACAGACCCAAGTCCCTCAGCCTTTCTTCATAAGACCTTCGCTTCAGACCAGGCAACATCCTGGTAAATTTCCTCTGCACCTTTTCCAATGCTTCCACATCCTTCCTATAATGGGGCGACCAGAACTGTACGCAATATTCCAAGTGATGCCACACTAGCGTTTTGTACAGTTGCAGCATGACATCACAGCTCTGGAACATGATCCCTCTACCAATAAAACCTAACACACCGAATGCCTCCTTAACAGCACTATCAACCTGGGCGGCACCTTTCAGGAATCTATGTACATGGACACCGAGATCCCTCTGCACATCCACACTACCCAGAATCTTTACATTGGCCCAGTATTCTGCCTGCCTATTATTCTTCCCACAGTGAATCACCTCACGTTTATCTGCATTGAACTCCATTTGCCACATCCCAATTCTGCAGTTTATCCAAACCAAGTCTCCTTGCAACCTGCAGCATTCTTCCACACTTGTGTCCTTCTGAATTGCTTTCAGTATTTTCCCTGCAATTGAGGTTAGACTGACTGATCTGTAGTTTCTTGCTTTATCCCTTGCTTCCTCCGTGAATAACAGTACCACATTGGCTATCCTCCAGCTCTCTGGTATCTCTCCTATGGTCAGAGAGGAATTGAAAATTATTGCCAGTGCCCTGCCTTGCTTCACCTATCAACTAGAGATGCATTTCATCTGATCTTGGAGAATATCAACTTTGAAACCTGCTAGACCATTCAGAACCTCCTCTTTGTCTATGCTCAGTTCTTTAGGTATATCACCGTTCTTTTTTCTGATTTCTGTACCCATCATCCCACTCACTACACAGTGATGCTTAGTGTTCATTTAGAACCTGATCCATATCCTCCAAATCACTGCACAAATTATTACTGTGGTGCTTAATGGACCCTACTCTTTATGTACTTATCCTTATTACTGTTAATGTATTTGTAAAATAACTTCAGATTTTCCTTTATTTTATCTACTATTATATTTCTTTTCTTTTCTGCTTTCGTATATTCTGTCCTGTTGTAGGATCAAGCAAAAATTCCCAATATCTAAAATACTGGACAAAACCCTGGGCTCAGGCTGCAACAAACACACAACTAACAGAAGTAAAATGGCTATCTGGAACCATTGTTCTGCCTGGAATTCCAATTTACACGTCCACTTTAAAAGAACAATTAACTGAAACATGCTGTAGCCCAAGAAAGCTCCAACACCTCGAACTACTTGGAACAGACAGTGTGGAGCCGACAGAGAAACTGGGCATTCACCTTCAATAGAAATCCATTCACATATACCCTTAACAATCAGAAAACCAATTGACTTCAAAAAGAAATACTAGAAACACATATCAGCACGGATTTGAGGGGAGACAATGGTGCACGCAGTCTGTATAACTGCCAGCCTCAGTCTCACTTGGGAGAGCCTTTTTTTAAATTCAACAACATGCTTCTGCACAGGTTCCCCACAGGCTTCCATCTCTAACAGCAGCCTTGGAACCAAGAACACAGAGGCCGAACAGAGAAACTGAATCGTGAAGCCAAACCAAGAACATCATTGGGACAAAGGTCATCTGAGAGGGAGGAAGCCAACCAACTGCTATCCAAATAAAAGCTTTCAGACACAGGCCTGTTCTGAACCAATACATGTGACGGCGAGAACCGACAGTAAGAACCCCAACAACCAGGTGCACTTTAAAACCGTGTTTTCCCCAGTGACGAGCTGAAAATCTCAAAAGCCAAGAGTTCTAAGCCATCTAGCAGGAAGGTTAAGGCTGGTGGCTACGGTGCATGAGGCCCCCAAGGGTAGGAAGTTTGTTTAAAGTTTCTATGATTATAACTGTTGTCTTTAGGTTCTAATAGTGTTTAATCTAGCTAATAATGTATTTAATAGTATTACCTTCCTCTTGTATAATTGATTGTGTCAATTTTCCATGTTTATTGCATTTACTTTAATTTCTTGTATTATACTTAGCTTTTGTATTATAAATAAACACAGGAATTCTTTTGCCCTGAAACATCTGTCTATTGCCTCTTTCATTTTTTTTCTTTATTCATTCACAGGATGAGGGTGTTGCTGGCTAGGCTGCATTTATTGCCCAACCCTAATTGCCCAGGGGGCAGTTCGGAGTCAACCACATTGCTGTGGGTCTGGAGTCACATGATGGCAGTTTCCTTTCCTAAAGGACATGAGCGAACCAGATGGGTTTTTCCTGACAATCGACAATGGATTCATGGTCATCATTAGACTCTTAATTCCAGATATTTATTGAATTCAAATTCCACCATCTGCTGTGGTGGGATTCGCATCCAGGTCCCCAGAACATTATCTGGGTCTCTGGATTAACAGTCCGGTGATAATACCACGAGGCCATTGCCTCCCCGTCATTTCACATTGTCTAAATAAGTCCAGAATCTAGAACCAGGGGACTAGGAGTGATTCAACCTACTTGAAAATCAGAAAATTACTTATTGCTGACCAGAACCCTACACAGTCTCCTGGCCCGCCATTAATCATCACTGAATTGAATGCTGTGTTCAGTTTGATTCTATCTTTAACTATATAGCCATGCACAGTGCGGCCTTCCTTTGGAGTCTTTCTCATGGGGATGTAACTTTGCTGAGTACTATGAAATATATCTTTAAGTGTCACGCACTGACTATCTCCTGACCTATCTCAATTAATTTCCCAGTTCAATCTTCATACCTTCTTAATTGCCTCATTTATGTTCAAAATGCTAGTGAGATCTACTCTTCTCTCCTTCAATCATGTTACAATCATAGCTACCTTAGGGTGTCTTTGCCATAAGGTCATTAATAATCCTGTCTCATTGTACAATACCAGATCTAGAATAACTCTGCTTGCTGTTTGGTTCTGAAATGTGCTGATCTAAGAAAACACACAAAACATGTATTCCACTTGGGAACCCTGCAGCCCAATAGTATCAGTGTGGATTTCACAAGCTTCAAGATCTCCCCTTCCCCTACTGCATCCCAAAACCAGCCCAGCTTGTCCCCGGCTCCCTAACTTGCACTTCCTCTCACCTATCTCCTCCTCCCACCTCAAGGCGCACTCCAGTTACTACCTACTAACCTCATCCTGCCTCCTTGACCTGTCCACCCTCCCGGACTGACCTATCCCCTCTCTAATTCCCCGCTTACACTCGCCTCCACTGGCTCCATCCCTACCTCTTTAACTTGACTGTCTCCTTTCCACCTATCTTCTCCTCTATCCAGCTTGGATCCACCTCCCCCACTCTCCCTGTTTATTTCAGAACCCTCTTTCCCCCTCCCCCTTTTCTCATGGAGGGTCCGGCCCGAAACGTCAGCTTTTCTGCTCCTAAGATGCTCCTTGGCCTGCTGTGTTCATCCAGCTCTACACCTTCTTATGTCATGAACTAACCTTCCAGACTAATTTTGTGAATCTGATTTTTCCAATCTATCTGTAGATTAAAAATCCCTATCATTATTACTCGTATACAAGTTCCCAATATTTTGAGTTGGAGAGCAGTATAGCATGAAAACAGACCTTTCGGTCCAACACGTCCATGCTGAACAGTTAGTCAAAATGAATCTAGTTCCACTTACCAGCATTTGCCCCATCTCCCTATAAATCCTTCCTATTCACATTCCCATCCAATGGGTGTTTAAACCAGCCTCCTCCACTTTTTCATCTGGCAGCTCATTCTATATAAGCGCCACCCTCTGTGTGAAAAAGTTGCCCCTTAGGTCCCTTTTAAGTCCTTCCTGTCTCACCTTAAACCTCTGGCCTCTAGTTTTGGACTCCCCTACCCTGGGGGAAAATCCTTGGCTATTCACCCTATCCATGCCCTTCATGATTTCATAAACCTCTACAAGATCACCCCTCCCAACTTCCGACATTCCAGGGAAAATAGCACCAGCCGATCCAGCCTCTCCCTATAGCTCAAACTCTCCAACCCTGGCAACATTCTTGAAAATCTTTTCTGAACCCTTGCTAGTTTCACAATATCCTTCTTATAGCAGTGAGACCAGAATTGAATGCCATCTTCCAACAGTCACCTAACTAACGCCCTGTTTCTTCCAGTATATTTGCTTCTCTTGTTCTTTGTTAATCTGTATATCCCTTTGGTTAAGAAGTTGAGCTATTGATGCCATCCCATTGTTCACTAAGATTATAGATGCCTTATTGACTTTGCCGTACTATTGTTCATTTGAAATTCCAGCAACTCTATGTAAGATGCCGCCTGCAGCATATATGTGCCCAATTGAGCCTGAATTTGATGCAACAAGAGTAAAAATTGCTAAAACAAGCACGGAGAACCTTCAAATTAAGCTGCAACAGCTTGAAACCCTAACCTTATTTTATGATAGCCTTTATTTCTACCTGATAGGAAAAGATTCAATCAAATAAACATGCATCACTATTCAGCCCATTGTGCCTCTGTTACATCTTTGCTAAAGTATTCTAATATCACACCGCTGAGATGCATGTGTTGAGTATTGATGATTAAATGTTGTTTGGCATAAAGAAGAAATCTCTTCGCAGCAAACAAAGTTATAGAATAAATTTTGTTGTCTGATTTTTACTTAAACCCTCTGGATGCTAATATGTTCCACTAGATTATTTTCTTTCTTAAATATTTCAAATGTTATACAACAGTAGTGGTAAAGGAAAATGTTTTTATTCAAAGAAATAGCAAAATAGCTCACTACCATGAGTGCTAGACATTGGTTTTGTTATTGAAACTTCATTTCTAACAGCAGTATACAAAAGTTCACAATACAGAAAGCTTGTAAAGGTACCAAACAAATTTATAACAGCGGAAAGTTCACTGAAGGGTTTGCGTTTCTCATTATCGAGGTACTTCTGCTGCTGCGATTACACTAAGAGCATCGTTAATTGCTTTAAAATCTGAATGCATGATAAGAATGGATTAATTTGATTTTTGTGTTACTACAAGTGGCAGATGGTTTATGTCTCTGGAATGCTCATGTTGTTAAAAGAGATCCCCGACTTGTTTGTGATTGGTTGGTGTTAATGAAGCATGCTGTGCTGATTATTGATTTAGAAAATGAGTATGACATGAGTATTGTGTGTGTTGCTGTAATAAATTAAAGAGGAGTTTTCTAATAGCCAACAGACATACACACCTTAAGTAACATGAAATCTTTGCATTCTATTTGGGCGGTCTCTGCGCCATCCAACTGCTTTTATTGCATTGTGAAAAGGTGCGTATTGTTAGTTTTGAATGCCATCCAGATGGTCGTCTTTTGACTTGTTTCTCAGAAATTTTGTTTGACAGATTAGAATCATGATTGGAACACAAATTAGTCTGTAGCATAGAAATTAAAATGCTAGACCCTAAACATTTTTGTCCTTGCGAGTTTTGAGAAGATTTGTAGCTCAGCTTGAGGTTCTGGATGAGAGTTTGCTCGCTGAGCTGGAAGGTTCATTTTCAGACGTTTCGTCACCATTCTAGGGAACATCATCAGTGAACCTCCGACGAAGCGCTGGTGTTATGTCCTGCTTTCTATTTATCTGGTTAGGTTTCCTTGGGTTGGTGATGCCATTTCCTGCATTGGTGATGTCATTTCCTGTTCTTTTTCTCAGGGGATGGTAGATTGATTTGGAGCCAGTGTGTTTGTTGATGGAGTTCCGGTTGGAATGCCATGATTCTAGGAATTCTCGTGCGTGTCTCTGTTTGACTTGTCCTAGGATGGATGTGTTGTCCCAATCAAAGTGGTGTCCTTCCTCATCTGTATGTAAGGATACGAGTGATAGTGGGTCATGTCGTTTTGTGGCTAGTTGATGTTCATGTATTCTGGTGGCTAGCTTCCTGTCTGTTTGTCCAATGTAGTGTTTGTCACAGTTCTTGCAAGGTATTTTGTAGATGACGTTTGTTTTATTTGTAGTCTGTATAGGGTCTTTTAAGTTCATTAGCTGCTGTTTTAGTGTGTTGGTGGGTTTGTGGGCTACCCTGATGCCAAGGGGTCCGAGTAGTCTGGCAGTCATTTCGGAAATGTCTTTGATGCAGGGGAGAGTGGTTATGGTTTCTGAGCCCGTTTTGTCTGGGTTTATTGCTGAGGAATCGGCGGACTGTGTTCATAGGGTACCCATTCTTTTTGAATATGCTGTATAGGTGATTTTCCTCTGCTCTGCGTAGTTCCTCTGTGCTGCAGTGTCTGGTGGCTCGTTGGAATAATGTTCTAATGCAGCTTCGTTTGTGGGTGTTGGGATGGTTGCTCCTGTAGTTCAGTATTTGGTCCGTATGTGTTGTTTTCCTGTAGACGCTGGTTTGAAGTTCCCCATTGGCTGTTCGCTCTACTGTGACATCTAGGAATGGCAGTTTGTTGTTGTTTTCCTCCTCTTTTGTGAATGTTATGCCAGTAAAGGGTATTATTGATGGTCTTGAAGGTTTCCTCTAACTTTTCAAAACAAATTAGAGGAAACCTTCAAGACCATCAATAATACCCTTACTGGCATAACATTCACAAAATGCCATTCCTAGATGTCACAGTAGAGCGAACAGCCAATGGGGAACTTCAAACCAGCGCCTACAGGAAAACAACACATACGGACCAAATACTGAACTACAGGAGCAACCATCCCAACACCCACAAACGAAGCTGCATTAGAACATTATTCCAACGAGCCACCAGACACTGCAGCACAGAGGAACTACGCAGAGCAGAGGAAAATCACCTATACAGCGTATTCCAAAAAGAACGGGTACCCTATGAACACAGACGGCCGATTCCTCAGCAATAAACCCAGACAAAACGGGCTCAGAAACCATCACCACTCTCCCCTACGTCAAAGACATTTCCAAAATGACTACCAGACTACTCGGACCTCTTGGCATCAGGGTAGCCCACAAACCCACCAACACACTAAAACAGCAGCTAATGAACTTAAAAGACCCTATACAGACGACAAATAAAACAAACGTCATCTACAAAATACCTTGCAAGAACTGTGACAAACACTACATTGGACAGAGATAATGGGAACTGCAGATGCTGGAGAATCCAAGGTGATACAGTGTGAGGCTGGATGAACACAGCAGGCCAAGCAGCATCTCAGGAGCACAAAATCTGACGTTTCGGGCCTAGACCCTTCATCAGACCCTCTCTGATGAAGGGTCTAGGCCCGAAACGTCAGCTTTTGGACAAACTGGCAGAAAGCTAGCTACCAGAATACATGAACATCAACTAGCCACAAAACGACATGACCCACTATCACTAGTATCCTTACATACAGATGAGGAAGGACACCACTTCGATTGGGACAACACATCCATCCTAGGACAAGCCAAACAGAGACACGCACGAGAATTCCTAGAAGCATGGCATTCCAACCGGAACTCCATCAACACAAACACTGATTTGGAGCCAATCTACCATCCCCTGAGAAAAAGAACAGGAAATGACATCAATGCAGGAAATGACATCACCAACCAAGGAAACCTAACCAGATAGATAGAAAGCAGGACATAACACCAGCGCTTCGTCGGAGGTTCACTGATGATGTTACCTAGAATGGTGACGAAACGTCTGAAAATGAACCTTCCAGCTCAGCGAGCAATCTCACATCCATTTTTGTTCTTGTTTTGATTCTGAGCTACACGTAAAGGAAACTAATAAGTATAGTGCTCAATATCCTGTACATATCATCATACTCAGTCCGACAAAAAACAGTGCTGGAGAAACTCGGCACTTCTGGCAGCGTGTGTGGAAAGAAAAGCAGGGTTTGGTGACCCTTTATGAAATCAGCTGGAAAATGATGGTCTTTCCATTGATGACTGCAGGGGCATTGGGTGGCTGGGGCAAAGGACAGAGAGAGAGATCTATGCTGATTGGGTGCTAATGGAGAGTGTATGTAGTTGCAAACGGTTTGCCTGTGCTGGGAGCAGCCCATATTGATGTGGCATGGGGTGGTCACAAACATGGAAAAAGGTGTTCTTGCTCTGTCATTGTTAAACTCAATGTTGAGTCTTGAGGGGTGTAAGGTATCTAGGCAGGTTATGAGACGTTGTTTCTCCAGCTTGCATTGAGTTTTGCTGGAGCACGGCAGGAGGTCTGATGCAAAACTGTTGTTGTGGAAACATGATGGCGTTTTGGACTGGCAGGCACCTGGAAGTTTGGGGTCATTTTTAGGGGCAGTGTGGTGGTATTCTGCAAGGCTGTCACCCAGTCTGCATTTCGCCTCCCCATGTGGTGGACAGTGAATACAGTGGACTAGATTTGAATGAAGTGCAAGTAAAGAATTGCTTCACTCGGAATGTGCACCTGGGGCCATGGATAGTGAGGAAGCAAACAAGTAAACATTTGGATCTTCTGTAATTGAATGGAAAGGTGCCATGAGAGTTTGAGGACATACTGTCGAGTTGGAGGATGAGTGGGCCAGGGTGTCTTGGAGGGAGCGGTTTCTGCAGTGTAAAGAAAGGGAAGGAAATTATGTGTCTGGTGGTGGCATCCCTCTGGAGGTGTCAGAAATGGCAGCTAATGATCCTTTGGAAGCAGAAGCTGGTGGGGTAGATAATGAGGATAAGGGGACTCCTATCATTATGTCTGAGGGTATGGAAATGGTGAGGTCAGAGTGGTGAGAAATAAGTTGGACACTGCTACTGGGGAATCTTTGGTTGAGAAAAAGGTGAACGTGTCTGAACACCCCCTCAGGAATGCGGCATCATCACAACAGAGGCAACAGAGATGGAGAATCTGGAGGAATGGAATTAAGTCTCTTCAGGAAACAGGATACAAGGATATATAGTGAATGTAAGATTGGGTTTGTGATGGATATCAGTGGCCCAGCAATCATCAGAGATGGAGACACACATGTCAAGGAAGGGATAGAAGGAGTCAGAGATGGTTCAGGCCCAGGTGAAGGTGAGAGAGGATGGAAATTAGAAATAAAATTGATAAACTTTCCAAATCTAGAGAGACGGAAGCAATACCCATGATGTCAGTGAGGTACTAGAGAAAGGGTTGTGGGGAGTGACCCAAGTAGGAATGAAACAAGGAATATTCTTTTTACCCCACAAAGAAATGAACATAACTGGGACCCATGTGGATCCCTATAGTCGTACCTTTAACCTGAAGAAAGTGAGAAGAATTATGGGAAAAGTTGCTCAATGATAACAAGGTAATATATTGGATGGAGACTCAGCCAGGTAATATAGTGGATGGAGACTGTTCAGATTTTCTTTAAAGGAACAAGTGGAGAACCCTGAAACCATCCCGACAGAGAATGGACATGTACAGGGTTTACACGTGCATGGTGAAGAGGAGGCAGTTGCTGCCAGCAAACTTGAAATTTTGAAAATGATGGAAAGCATCAGAAAAATCATTGGATATAAGTGTAAAGAGATTGGACAAGTAGAGAAAAGAAGTGAACTGGGGAAGGAAGAGAAATTTCATGGGGCAGGAACAGCCTGAAAGAATGGATCTACCAGGGCAGTTCTGTTCGTAGATTTTGTGAAGAAGGTAGAAGTGGCTTGTACAAGGTTGGGGGACTGAGAGGTGGAAGCTGTGGGAGTGAAGTTCCCCAGATGAGATGACGTTTGAGGCAGTTTTGGAAACTATGATGATCAGAGGTGGAGTCATGGTCCAGCAGGCGATAGAAGTTGGTATCTGAAAGCTTGTGCTTAGCCTCTGCAAGGTAGAGGTCTGTATAAATTTGATACAAAATCGGGATTGGATCTGACAGCATGGAGAGCATTAGTTCAGAAGGAGGTAAGTTATAATGCACGAGGGGAAGAGAAACTTAAAGCAATCCATGTCACATCGGCAGTTGTGAATGAACAGCCCAATTGCAGGTAAGAGGCCGGAGGGAAGAATCCAGTGGAGGCAATATGTTGAAGGTGGGTGAAGGGGTCTGATGGATGGGCAGAGGACTGCTGCCCAAAGAAATGAGCAAGGAGGTGAAGATGACTCTTGATGATGTGCTTAAAATTGATTGAGATGGGCTCTAGAGGGATAAAACCAAGTGGATTGCTGAGTACAGACTGTTCAGCATCAGTAAATGAAAACTTAGAACGTATAGTAAGAACCTGACAAAAGGTTGGATTACAAAAAAAACATAGAAACATAGAAGATTGAAGCAGGAGAAGGCTATTTGGCCCTTTGAGCCTTCTCCACTGTTCTTCATGATCATGGCTGATCATCCAACTCTAGCCTAATCCTGCTTTCTCCCCATAACCTTTGATCCTGTTCTCCCTGTATCTAGTCACCTCTTGAATACATTCAGCATTTTGACATCAACTGCTTCCTGTGGTAGTGAATTCCACAAGCTCGCCACTCTTTGGATGAAGAAATGCCTCTCCATCTCCATCTTAAGTCTTTCACCCCGAATCCCTATACTCTGACCCCGGTTCTGGATACACTCTCCAACAGAAACATCCTCCCTGCATTCACCCTGTCCAATCGTGTTAGGATTTTATAAGTCTCTATGAGATTCCCCCCTTATTCGTTTGAACTCCTCATGTCAGACCCACCATCCCTGGAATCAGCCTTGTAAGCCTTCGCTGCACTGCCTCGAGAGCAAGAGCATTGTTCCACAGTAAAGGAGACCAAAACTGCGCATGCCATTCCAGGCGTGGTTTCACCAAGGCCCTGTACAACTGCAACAACAAATTCCTGTTCTTGTACTCGAAGACCAACACACCATTTGCCGCCTTACAACCTGTTGCATCTGTATGCTTATCTTCAGTGACTGGTGCACACGGACACCCAGGTCCCACAGCATACTCCCCTCTTCCAATTTACAGCCATTTAGATAGTAAAGTGCCTTCTTGTTTTTGCTTCTGATGTGAATAACCTCACGTTTATCCAAATTATACCGCATCAGCCATTGATTTTACCACTCACGCAACCTGTCCAGATCGTGTCGAAGGATCTTTGCATACTTGTCACATTTCACCCTCCAACCCAACTTCAGTAGCGGAGGAAGGAAGGTTCCAGGAGGGCTTCCATACCTCTGAGTTGTTACAGATTACATTCATTAACACCTGAAAGGAAGAGCAAAAGCTTTCATGTTCAAACATCGAACGATTTGAACTAGAGGGCAAGACAGCTTTGAAAGAGCATGAGGCAGTGTTGATAGAGGGAATGGTTGAGACTGTGTGTGGTGGTGCGTGACGCTGAGTCCACGTCTCAGAATGTGCTGAGAACAGCGGTGCCAGAGCATTACGCATTACAGAGATATCCGTGATCCTCGCTGTGAAAGGAATCGGATAGAACTTTACTTGGAATCCTCATGGTGCACATCTGGGACAGACAGTAAGGAATGAGATATATCTGTAAAAGGGAGTTTTGGCAAATGGTTTATTGAACACTGGGTGGAAAAATTAAAATATAATAGCAAGCTTTGAGAAGATTTGTAGCTCAGGTTGAGGTTCTGGATGTGTTTGCTCGCTGAGCTGGAAGGTTAGTTTTCAGACATTTCGTCACCATTCTAGGTAACATCATCAGTGAGCCTCCGACGAAGTGCTGGTGTTATGTCCCGCTTTCTATTTATCTGGTTAGGTTTCCTTGGGTTGGTGATGTCACTTCCTGTTCTTTTTCTCAGGGGATGGTAGATTGATTTGGAGCCAATGTGTTTGTTGATGGAGTTCCGGTTGGAATGCCATGCTTCTAGGAATTCTCGTGCATGTCCCTGTTTGGCTTGTCCTAGGATGGATGTGTTGTCCCAATCAAAGTGGTGTCCTTCCTTATCTGTATGTAAGGATACGAGTGATAGTGGGTCATGGCGTTTTGTGGCTAGTTGATGTTCACGTATTCTGGTGGCTAGCTTTCTGCCAGTTTGTCCAATGTAGTGTTTGTCACAGTTCTTGCAAGGTATTTTGTCGATGACATTCCTTTTATTTGTCGTCTGTATAGGGTCTTTTAAGTTCATTAGCTGCTGTTTTAGTGTGTTGGTGGGTTTGTGGGCTACCCTGATGCCAAGGGGTCCGAGTAGCCTGGCAGTCATTTCAGAAATGTCTTTGATGTAGGGGAGAGTGGTGATGGTTTCTGAGCCCGTTTTGTCTGTTTGTTTGGGTTTGTTGCTGAGGAATCGTTGGACTGTGTTCATAGGGTACCCATTCTTTTTGAATACGCTGTATAGGTGATTTTTCTCTGCTCTGCGTAGTTCCTTTGTGCTGCAGTGTCTGGTGGCTCGTAGAACATAGAACATAGAACAGTACAGCACAGAACAGGCCCATCAGCCCACAATGTTGTGCTCGTTGGAATAATGTTCTAATGCAGCTTTGTTTGTGGGTGTTGGGATTTTTGTTCCTGTAGTTCAGTATTTGGTCCGTATGTGTTGTTTTCCTGTAAACGCTGGTTTGAAGTTCCCCATTGGCTGTTCGCTCTACTGTGACATCTAGGAATGGCAGTTTGTTGTTGTTTTCCTCCTCTTTTGTGAATGTTATGCCAGTAAAGGGTATTATTGATGGTCTTGAAGGTTTCCTCTAATTTGTTTTGTTTAGTGATGACAAAGGTGTCATCCACATAGCGGACCCAAAGTTTGGGTTGGATGATTGGCAGAGCTGTTTGTTCGAGTCTCTGCATTACTGCCTCTGCTAAGAACCCTGATATCGGAGATCCCATGGGTGTACCGTTGGTTTGTCTGTAGGTTTTGTTATTGAAAGTGAAGTGGGTGGTGAGGCATAGGTCCACTAGCTTGATGATGTTGTCCTTGCTGATGAGGTTGGTGGTGTCTGGTGTATGTGTCTTCTGTTCTGTAATAGTGTCATCAGCGTTTCTTTGGCCAGGTTGATGTTGATGGATGTGAACAGGGCTGTTACGTCAAAGGAGGCCATTATTTCATCCTCTTCTATCTTGGTGTCTTTGGTGTTCAGGAATTCTTGGGTGGAGCAAATGGAGTGGTGGGAATCTTCTACTAGGTGTTTTAGTCTTTGGTGTAGTTCCTTGGCTAATCTGTAGGTTGGTGTTCCAGGTAACGACACTATGGGCCTGAGGTGGGGGGAGCTTCTGGTTTGTGAATTTTTGTTCGTTAAACTATAACGATGAATAAGAAGAAAGATTCAAATGGAAATCATATCATCCTCAGTTATGATATGTTTATCGTACTCAGCCCAGAGGGGTCAAGAAATGTTCAGTATAAATTTTCCTAAACTATTTTTTAAAAAAAATTCTCAAGGTGCCTCAAATGATCTATTCTATTGGTAATGAGCAGAGCAATTAACCTCTCTCCGTTTAAACAAAAGCACCTCTTAGAGCCATTGTATCATCACACCTCCCTTAAAAAGAAACGAACTATCAATACACAAAGATGGCTTCATTTTTAAAAACCTTTCGTCTTGCACTGTCAGTACACTACAGTACATTACATTGCTCTAAGCATACAAACTTTCACTACTACTGTCCATTTTAGTCTGTTTTTCTTGCCAACAATCGCCTCCAACTTCCTTCGTCAAAGTCGTGACAGGTTGTTGGCAATTACATTTTCTCATTCTGCCATGTATATAATTTTCAAATTGAATAGCTGCAATATTAAATTCTATCTAAACAGGCTGGCAATTTAACCTTAATTTTTTCTAAAATCTTTAAACCTTAATGATCAGTGTACACAATTGTCTCAGACACATTTTTGGCAATATAAATGTTGAAATTTTGCAACACTATCACTAAACTCTCCTTCCTAATTGTGGCATGTTTCTGTTGATTATTCAATTTTCTAGAAAAATACCCAATAGTTCTTTATATCTTCTATCTTCTCATCATTGTTTTGCGAGAGTATGGCACCGACACCCACGTCACTTGCATCAAAAGCCATGTTGAATGTCTTTGAGTAATTAGGTGTGGCTAATACTGGGGCAGTGGTTAACATAGCTTTACGGCTTTCAAATGCCTTCCGACATTCCTCCATCCACTAAAATTTTCTTCACTTCTTCAGCAAGTTAGTCAGTGGAGCAACCACACTGCTAAAATTCAGTGTGGCTTTCTGAATTACTGCATTTCCCTCTTTGTCGATGGTATGGGAAACTGACAAAATCCTCTGAGTAAGTCCAATTTAGAAATATGAATTCCTTCTCAATACAGTCTTCTAAATGTGGAATAGGATATGAAACATATTTTGTAACTGCATTGACTTTATGATAGACCACACAATCATTGGATCCCATCTGGTTTTGTCACCGTTATTGTTAGTCAGCTTTATTCTTAACAAATCACTTTTTGATTATGTTTTCCTTGAGCATGTGTTCAATCTGTCTTTGAACTTGTAACATTAGAGGGTTAAGTCTATAGGATATTGTTTAATTGGAAAAGCATTTCCTGTATCTACATCATGCGTAATTAGAATATTATTTCCCAGCTTATTCCTGTGTATCTCCTCATCTGTTAGTAATAACTCTTTCAGGTCATTTTGATTTTCGCCTGTAATGTATGTCAATAATGTATCCCAATTTTTGAGAACTTTCTCATTGTCCAATTTAATTGGAAGAATGTCCAGTTATAAATCATCTAAGTTTGGTTCTTCACTCTGTTATAACCAGTAACACATTCTATTTTTGCTTTCCTTCCCTATCAAAACACCTTTTGAGCGTATTGACATGACACACGCTCTTGAGATTTCTTTCAGTCTGGCCGTTTCAGTGAATAATTCACCTCACTCAATTTTCTTTTGATTTGATAAGACCCACTAAACCTTGCCTTTAAAGATTCACCTACCACTGCTTATAATATTGACACTTTATCTCCACTAGCGAGGCTACAAATTTTTGATTTTGTGTCTGTTTCCTGTTTTATCACACGCAATGCTACTTTTACATGTCTAGCTAACTCACTTGCAATATTTAATCTTACATTTATATTTGGACTATGTCTCAAATTTGTGATCTCTAAACTCTGTTTTCTCCTTAGTTAATTTCAGTGGTCCTCTTACCTCATGCCTAGAAACTAATTTGAATGGACTGAATTTAGCTGATTCATTAGGTGCATCCCTAATTTCAAAAAGAACAAATGGAGTCCTTTATCCCAGTCATCTGGATAGTCTTGACTGTGAGCCCTCAACTTGGTTTTTAAATTTTTATGCAACCGTTCTAATGCTCCCTGCGATTCTGGATAGTATGCAGTGGATTTGAATTGTTGTATTCTTAAGCTGTCCGTAACATCCTGGAGTAACTTTGTTGTAAAATTTGACCCTTGATCTGATTGTATTTCTGTGTGTAGTTCTTATCTGACTTAAAAAAAAGTAACTCTTCTACAATCCTTTTAGCTGTGATACTGTATAATGGAATGGTGTGTGGAAATCTTGGAGACACGTCCAATGTGGTCAACAAATATTGATCCCCACTCTTTGTTTTAGGTAGACATTTTATGCAATCAGTCAATACTGTTGTAAAAGGTTCTTCAAATGTGGGAATGGGTATGAAGGATGCCGTTTTATCACTGCCTGAGATTTTCCTATTACCTGACATGTATGACACATCTGGGCAAAAGTCAACCACCGCCTTATGCAGTTCAGACCAGTAAAAATGTTTGTATATTTTGGCTTAAGTTTTCCTTACTCCCAGTGACCACCTACTGGTAATCTGTGTGCTACCCGCAACACCACCTTTTTGTAGCCCACTGGTAATACAATTTGATGAACTTCTGCGCTTTTCGCATCTGCCTGAATATTTGATGGCTTCCATTTCCTCATGAAGCCTTCGTTTTTTTAAGATAGTAACATTCTGGGATCCACTCAGAATCTTCCCTGTTTATGCTTTTTGATACAACTGCATTAGTTTTCCCTCTTTCTCTTTCAATTCAGCTAATTTCTCTCAGCTAAAAATATTCACTTTGTCCTCCACTTATTCTTGTTTTTTTTTCTCAATCATTTAATCAAACATGGTTTTTGATAATGGAACTTCAACTTGCTTATCTTTATTCCTTGATTTCTCCTCCTTCAACCTGTGGCTTTGTGACCTTGTTACTATAAAGTCACGAAAAATCCCAGGATATACTTTCTATAGCACCTCAGTGGCCTGATTATTTTTTTCCACCGCCTTCTCAAACACAGTAGGCATCACTCCCACCTGTGATCCAGCTACATCATTGCCAAAGATAAATTGTATTTCCGGAAGTGAGAACTTCTGTTTTATTTTTAGCACTACTTTTTACTTGATTGTCCAACCTCGCTTTATATAATGGAACACAGCTCTTTCCACCATGAATTCTATGTATTACTAATTTTTCTAACAATACTCCTTCTACATATCTCCTAATCCCTCACCAAAGATTGACTCACTTCCATATCTCTTAAAATTTTAATTTGTTTACCTACTCCTCCTGGCATGCACGAGTAAACCTCACCCACTCAATTAAATCCTTTCAAGTGATCTGGTACATACTTCTCAATCAGTCCCTGATCAGATTATACATTATTTTGCTGCTTTTTCACTTCCACTGAGCTTTCCAAGAGCTTCAAATCACTGGCCGATCCTATTTTCTCACATCCGCCTTTCCAGTACTTTTTTTAAATTTCTAACATTGCGACTTCATGTGGTCTACTTTATTATAGTGAAAACACCTGATCTTCTTTATTTCTCTTTTCCCCTCATGGGTTTCCTTTTTATCTTGTGCTAAGTTGTCTTTACCATCTTCAATGATATCTCCTTTCTTCTTACCACCTGAGGATTTCTCTTTGTCCCCCAATTTCTATCCCTGGCAGACTGAAATTAATGTCAAAAGCCAAACTTTGATTTATGAACCGTCTCATAATTGCCTGCCATTTCTGCTGCTAAGCTTGCAGTCTTAACTCACCACTCTTCCGCATGAATTCTCGCTACTTTAGGAAATGAATTTTTGAACTCCTCCAAAATAATCATCTCTCTAACAGCATCAAGGGTTTGAGTTATTTTCAATCCATTTTCCACCTATCAAAATTACTTCGTTTGATCCGTGTAAACTCTGTATTTTTGACCAGGTTTCCTCCTTGGATGTTGTCTGTAGGCTTCTGGTACTAGTTCATATACAGTCAAAATGGCATTTTTCACGACCTCATACTCTCTAGATACCTCCTCTGATAGTGCTGCAAATACCTCACTAGTTCTACCTGAAAATTTTATTTGGTTCAGCAATACTCACATTGTAAATAAAGACCGAAAGAATTGTAGATGCTGTAAATCAGTAAAAAAAGTTGCTGGAGAAGCTCAGCAGGCCTGACAGCATCTGTGAAGGGAAAAACAATTAACATTTCGGGTCTGGTGATCCATCCTCAGAACTGAATTCACATGGTCACCGGCCATTTCACTTGTTTAGCTGCTTTCTCAAATGAAATGAAATGAAAAAGGTTTCTCCTCAAACTTAGACTTATTTAAACAGATCCCTAGCAGGCCTTTGGCTATAATGGGATTGCTCTCCATCAATGTCCTCATGATTACTCCTACCTTTCGACTCTACCTCTGCCATTTTAAGTTGACTTTGAGTTTCAGTTCCAACCTCCAAAGTTCAAAAAACCTCACTTTCTCCCTTCCTTTCTCACTTTCTTCTGCCAGAGTCATCTTTTCCATTTTCTTATTGTTTTGCCACCTTTCTTGGCATTACAACACCATGCTAAATGGGTTAGATTTTGACCAAATCAAGCAACTCTGGACTAAGCATCCATGAGATGCTGTCAGCCATCACCAGCAGCAGTAGCAATGTACTCTAAAATAATGTACCAGCTCATGAGCCGGTGTACCACCCAGTCTACCACAGAATCAAGTTAAAGGGTCACAGCTACAATGGAGAAATGTAGTAGGGTATGCCAAGAGCATTACAAACATATCTAAAAGAGAGGTGTTAAGCTGATGAAGTTCCAAAGACAGGAACTTTATCTGAAGCAGCAGGTGACAGACAGAGCTAAGTGACCCCACAACCATTGGATCAAATCTGTGCTGTGCCACCCTGCCATATTTAGCTATGAATGGCAGTAGACAACCAATTAGTTCACGGAAGAAAGATGCTGCACAAATATCCTAATGCTGAATGATGGATAGAATTGCAAAAGGTAAGTCTGAAGTATTTGCATCCATCATCAGCCAGGAGTGCTGAATGTATGATGCTCTCAGCTTTTTCCAGTTGCCCCCAGCACCATGGACTAGTATGATTATTGCTGGACTGTTAATCCAGAGACACAGATAATGCTTTGTGGTCCTGGGTTCAAATCCCACCATTTTAGTAAATACCTGGAATTGAGAGTCTAATGACTGTGAATCCATTGTTGATTTTTTGGAAAAACCCATCTTGTTCACTAATGTCCTTTAGGGAACGAAACTGTTATCCTTACTTGGTCTGGCTACATGTGACTCCAGACACACAGCAATGTAGTTGACTGTTAATGCTTCTGGGCAATTAGAGATGGATAGTAAATGCTGCCTAGCCAGTGATGTCCTCATGCAGTGAATGAATAAAGAAAACAAAATTGATTCTGTCCATGTGATGTCAAGAAACTGCTGAAGGCACTGACTACTACAAGGGCTATGGGCCTTGACAGTATTTCAGTAATTGTACTGAAGAATTGTGCTCCTGAACCTGACCTCATACCCCTAGCCAAGATTTTCCAAAACGGCTGCAACACTGACATTTACACAACAATTTGGAAAATTTCCCAGTATGTCCACTACACAAAAAGTAGGGCAAATACATTCTGGCTAGTTATTGCCCATAGATCTACTCTTGTAAGTACAGTGATGGAAGGGGTCATTAATAGTACTATCAATTAGCACTTGCTTAGCAACAACCTGCCCACTGATGCTCATTATGGCCTTAGTTCAAGTATGGGCAAAAGAGCTGAAATCAAAAGGGAGGCGAGAGTGACAGCCCTTGATATCAAAACCACATTTGACTGATTATAGCATCAACGAGCCCTAGCAAAATTAAGTCGATGGGAGTTATAGGGTAATCTTTCTGCTGGTTTCAGTCCTGGCACAAAAGATGATGTCTGTGGTTATTGGCAGTCAGTCATCTCCTCTCTGTGCTTTCCATGCAGTGTAGTGTTCTTGGCCCAGCCATCTTCAGCTGCTTCATGGGTGATCTTCCTTCCAACAAAGGGTCAGAAGCAGAGATGGGGATGTTTGCTGATCATTGCACAATGGACAGCTCCTCAAAGAATAAAGCGGTCTTTCCAAATTCAGTAATACCTGAGCCATATCCAATAAAAACCGAAAGAACTGAGGATGCTGTAGATCAGAAACAAAAACAGAAGTTGCTAGAAACGCTCAGCAGGTCTGGCAGCATCTGTGAAGAGAAATCAGAGTTAATGTTTCATGTCCGGCGACCCCTTCTCAGAACTAGCTAGGAAAATGTTGGTTTATAGGCAGAAGATCGGGTGGGAGAGGGGGTTTAGGAGTAAACAATGGGTGGGGATAAAGCCCAAGAGAGGATAGTTGGACAGACAAAGGAGTGGATATTGATCTGGCTAGGAGAGTGAATAGCTGTTAATAGAGATTGTCAGTGGCTAACAATAGATAGTATGTAATACAGACTGTGATAATAAACACATTATCTGTATCTTAACAGGTAAGATAGCCAAATCAAGTCCTGAAGTTGAAAAGAGAGATGTGGTCTTTATCAAATGTTTCCAAAGAGGGTAGATGCTGCACACTTTTTCTCATCTGACCTCATGTGCACAGAACCATTTGCTCAGGAGAAGGTCGTCTTGTCCTCCATTGGTTCTGATCTTCTGTCTCCTATTTTGTGTGTCTTTTTCCGACAAATGAAAGGACAGAATGTGGTTGCATTCATCTATGCAAAAGTTGCCTGTGACTGGTGAATAACTGGAAGTCAATGGAAGCAGTAGGAGTGGGTGTGACGACGGCATCATTGGAGTGCAAGTGAAAGTGAGATGGGCCGTGATTCCTCAGAGCCAACGTGTAGAGAACATTGATCAGCATGGGAAGTTCTTTAAGCAGTGGCAATGAAATTTCATGAGAAGGTGACCTGAACCTCCCAAGTAATGCCATGAGTTGTTTTGTACTATTATTGATGCATTCTCAGGGACTTCACTGTAGGACTCCCTGACCAGCTGCTCTTAATCCCTTTTCAGGACAGTCCTTTATGCCGTCTGGTGCTCCAGCAGCCCACAGAACCTTTCCTTCTGTTCACACATGACTGAAGTGCTGGTGAACTTTGGGAGCCCTCACTTTGCTTTTGATGGTCCATTTTCTTTCAGAAATTTAACACCCTGATTCAGTGCAGCTTTCTTTCAAGGAAGTCACTCTTCACCTTGAAGAAATCTTCCCTATTGCGATCAATCTTCCATAACGTCCCACGCACAACTAAATTGTCAATTATTCCTTCCTCATTTAGCAATTCCATGTCCTTTTCACTAGGTGGTGACCAAACGTATTGATTCATGAAACTATTCTGTATACGCTCCAAAAATTCCTCCACACAATTCCTAGTGAGTTAATTTGTCTCAAGCATGTGCAGATTGAATTCTCCTATAATTAACAGCCTTGCCTTTATTGCTTGCCTCTCTAATTTCCTTTTCCATGCTTTCCCCATAATTATGACAGTTTTGGGTCTGTATATGATTCCTACAATTGTTTTCTGCCCCTTGGTGTGTCTAAGCTCAACCACACAATTTTACTTCACCAAAACTAATATCTTTCCTCACAACCGCATTAATTTTCTTGTTATTTAGCAGTGCTACCCCTCCTTCTTTTCCTTTGTTGTCTTTCAAAAAATTGAAAACCCCTGGATATTGAGTTCCTATTCCTGGTTACGCTCCACCATGTCTCTGTATTCCTCGTTATATCATACCCATTTAGATCTGTTTTCATGGCCAATTCATCCATTTTGTTATGAATACTCCATGCAACAGGGCCCAGATTTTTTTTTAAGGCTTGTCAATTTAGCATTCCTAGTCCCATTCACTATGGCCTGCTCAATCCTAGTCTTTGAATTCTCTACCTATCAACCTTGCTTATTTCGCAGTCTCACTTTTATTTTAGCTCTTATTTCCCTGTCATCTGTCTTCCTGTGTAGATTCCCATCCCTGCCATTTTAATTTAAACTGTAGTGGACTGCACTGACAAATACGTTCCTACAGACATCAGCTCTGTTCCTGCCCAGGCACAATCCGTCCAAGTGCTGCGACCTCCAGAACTCTCCCCCATGTCAATGGAATCTGAAACCTGCCCCCTCGCACCGTCCCTCCAGGCATAGATTCATCCAAAAATATCCTGCTATTTCTACCCCGAGGAGCTCAAGGCACTGTGGCAAACCCAAGATTGCCTTTGATATCCTTTTTTTTAACTTGCTTCCTAACTCCCTGTATTTTGCTTTTAGGACATCATCTCATTTTTTTGCCAATGTTATTGGTTATGATATGTACCACAACAACTGGCTGTTCATCCTTCCACTTAAGAATGTCCTTTAGCCGCTCTGAGATACTCTTGATCCTAACACCCAGGAGGCAGCATGCCATTCTGGAAACTCATTTACAGGCACAGAACTGTCTTTCTTTTCCGCTTACTATTGAATCTTCTGTTATGAAAGCATTCTCACTCTTAGTCAAGGTGGTAGCTTTTAATGAGTGCCTTAAAGGGAAAAGAAGGGTAGGAACAGATCTAGAGAGAAAATTGAGCGTGGAGCTTGGGTAGCTAAAGGTAATGCTGCTAATATGATGATACAATAGTAGCACTTCCTCACTATGGGAAAATTAGTGCAAATGTCACAAAGGATCGTGTGGCAGGAGCCAATTCCAAAAACAACATCTTCAAAGAGAGGGGAGACCATCGTTATTTGAAAGCAAGGATGAGAATTTTTAAATCGAGGTGGTGCTTGACCTGAATAAGAACAGTGTCAAAACTGGATCGTTGAGTTTTGTTAATTAAAAGAACTGTGTTGTCAACCATGCAAAGCACCATTACAAGCTCAGGATGATGAAGAGCAATATATAGGTATTACAGATACAGGATATTGGCAGTTGTTGCCATCGTGTTTTTGATACTCTTAGGAAAACCGATAGAAAACTAAGCATTTGTGGAAGGGTGAGGTGAAGAACAGAACAGAGAAAAGGAGCCAACAGAAGGCAGAGACCTTGGCTGTGCCTGTTGAGAAGCTCAACTACCCTTTCATTCTACTCTCGTTAGCATTTATATTATTTCGAGCATCTAGCATGAAATTTTCAGGAGACAGTGTTCTGTTGAATTATTTTATAATGTTTTCATGACCATGGTGTTAACACTGAAGAGGTCAGCTAATAGTGGTCTGTTCACTCTGTCTAGCTTGTTTTATTGTGGATTGATGCATTGTAATCTGCTGGAAAGCGTTTTTTAAGGTGCTGTGAAAAAGTAATGAAAACAAAATACTTCATTGCATTTAGCTCTTTCCATAAGTGGGCCCTACGGTCTTAAAACCAACTATACTGCTTAAAATGTAGATGTGCACTTGTGTAATCTGGATGTAGTGACAGAAAACCCTCTTATGTGATCTTGGTGCTGATGTTTTGCACATGCTTCATTAAGAACTCCTGTGGTCTGTACAGATGTACATGAGTACATTTGCTTGCTCTCTGTGGTTTCCTATTTTAAGTTTCTTTTTTTTCCCTGAGGTAGATGACAAGGCATACAGGTAACTTAGCACCTGTTGTTCCAAAGTGTTGTGGTATACAGAGGATCTTATTGTGGATAAGAACTGTGGCAGAGTGTAATTTTTCTCACCCCATAGGTTCTTAGTGCAATAATTCTTTGTAAACCAAAACTAACTTGAAGCATCTTGCTTAAAATTACCTGAAATTAAGCCCTTGGCTAAATAGATAATTCTGAAACGTGTGGAATGCTTTCCTTTTTGTTTCCTGTGTGGTAAGAGCCAAAACTGCCAGAATTTGGATGATATTTCACAGTGTGCACTGTTTGTTTGAATTGTTCCTTCACCGTCAGCTCAAAAATCTTTGTCAAGCCAGGAAGGTATTTGGAACCTGGTGATCAAAGACACAAGGTACACTTGTTTAACCATTGAGATTGAAGAAATGAGAAGTACATAAAGAGAGTTCTTGTCTTGGTGATAATGACACTGAGTGAGTATTCCAGAACCCCTAGCTAATGCTCTGGGGTTGGGTTGAACTGCCATCATGGCAGCTAGTAGAATTGAAATTTAAACATCTGTTTAAAAAAAACTAGCTTCAGCAGTGGTGACTTACCATCATTAGTTGTTGTTCAACAGTAGTTCATCCCAATCCAAATCCACTGCAATGTAGTTAACTGAACTGCCCACAGAAATGTGGCCTCGTAAGCTGTTGCAAAATCAAAAAAGACAGAGGCCGCCACGCTTTGGCTGAAGTACCAGAAAGTACAATGGCACAATTAGCCCAAAAACTCTGCATTTAACACCTCCTCCTTACTAACAAACTGTGACAAAGTTGAGAAAGAGACACAGACTCGTCCAACAGCCTGACAGTCCTACTCACTGAATCTCATCAAACAGGCATGCCCCATACTTCAAGATTATCTCTGGATATCTCCTGACCTATTGGCAAAACAGAACTACCAGAGGTAGCAACACCATGGTATAGAGTCAAGAGTTACTCTAGGCATCCTTAATATTGATTTTTGAGGCATCAAATGAAACTTGGACAAGGAAGCCAATCAACTGCTAAGTCCGTACCCCTGTATATCGAGCACCAATTAGGAGAAGCGCTGATGGTGGCATAGGTAAGGAATGTGCTGTCATTGTGGGACTTCGGCTGCTAGTGGTTTAGTCGCAATGCTATTGGTATGGCTGACTGATTCCTGAAGAAGCATAAACGCTAAACTGCAATGGATGAGAACTTGAAAAATGGAATCATGTAGTTACAGTCAGCCTCATTAATTTACCTGTTGCAAATGCATCTGTCCATGACTGTACTGGTAAGAGTGACCACTACAAAATTCTTGTTGAGACAAGGTTTCATCTTCATGTTGAAGATGGATACAAGTATATGAATTAGAAGCAGAATTGAGCTGTATGACCATTTGAACCTGCTCCACCACTCTAAGGTCACAACTGATCTATTATTTTATCAAATTCCAATTTCAGAAAGAGGAGATGATGGCACTCAGGTGATTTCAGTGGGCTAACAATCTAAAACCCTAGGCAAACGTTCTGGAGATGAGTTTGAATTCTGCCATGACAGATGGTGAAATTTGAATTCATGAGAAAATATGGAGTAAAGAATAGCTCTCAAAGATCATGTAACCATTGTTGATTATTGTAACAAATAAATGGCAGAGGAACTGGATAGCAGTTTGCATCAACCTTCATGATGGAAGGCAATAGTAGCATACCAGAACTTCAGGAAAGTCAGGTAGCAAAGATGAGGTCACGAAGGAGAAGTTGCTGTGGAAACTGAAAGGTCTGAAGGTGGATAAATCACCCCAGGTTTCTAAAGGAGATAACTGAGGAGATTGTGGGAATCATTGGTGGTGATCTTTCAGGAATCACTGGAGTCAGGGACGACCCCAGAGGACTGGAGAATGACTATTTAAAATGCCTGTTTAAGAAAGGCGGGAGGCAGGCAAACAATGGGAACTTATAGGCTGGTTAGCCTGGCCTTGGTCGTTGGTAAGATCTTAGAGTCCGTTATTAAGGATGAGACTGCTAAGTACTTGGAACTGCACCGTAAAACAGGGCTTCATCAAAGGGAAGTCATGCCTGACAAATCTGTTAGAATTCTTTGAGGAGGCATCTAGCAAGTTAGACAAAGGAGAGGCAGTGGACAGGATTTACCCCTGGATTTCAGAAGGCCTTTAACAAGGAGCTGCACAGGAGGCAAGAGCTAATTGACGATTGGGGCAAGGTACTAGCATGGATAGAGGAGTGACTGACAGGCAAAAGGCAGAGAGTGCAGATGAAGGAGTATTTGTTAGGATGACAACCTGTGAACAGTGCAATTCCACAGAGGTCAGTGTTGGGACTGCGACTGTTCATGTTATACACTAATGGCCTGGATGAGGAACTGAGGGCATTGTTGCTAAACTTGCAATACAAAGATAAGTGGAGGGAGAGGTAGTGTTGAAGAAGCGTGAAGGTTGCAGAAGGACTTGTACAGGCTTGGAGGGTGGATAAAGAAATTACAGGTAGAATACAATGTGGGAAAATATGAGGTGATACACTTTGTTAGGTGGAATAGAGGCATAGACATTTCCTAAATGGGGGAGAGATTCAGAAATCTGAATCACAGTGTTTTAGAACTTGTAGTGCAGGATTGTCTTAAAGTTGACATGCAGGTTCAGTTGGTATTTAGGAAGGTAAATGCAATGTTAGCATTCATTTTGAGGGGGCTGGAGTACAAGAGCAAGAATGTTGTGCTGGAGTTATACAAGGTTCTGGTCAGGCTGCATTTGGAATACAGTGAGCAGCTTTGGGCCCCAGATCTAAGAAAGGATTGCTGGAATTGGAGGTGCTCCAGAGGCAGATTACAAGAATGATACTGAGGATAAAGGGCTTGTCATATGAGGAGCTATTGAAGATTCGGGATTGTACTCCAAGTTTAGAAAGATACTTGTTTGGAGGGGGGTCTCAATGAAACTTACAGAACACTGAGAGACCTTGTTTGAGTGGATGTGGAGAAGGTGTTTCCATGTGTAGGAGAGACTGAGACCCAAGGACATGGCCTCAGAGTGAAGGGATGACACTTTAGAACTGAAATGAGGTGGAGTTCCTTTGTTGGAAGGTGGTGAATCTGTGGGACTCTTTGCCACAGAGTGTTGTGGAGGCCATATCAGTCAGTGTATTTAGTACAGAGATATGTTCTTGAGTCATAAGGGAAAAGGTAGGACAACAGTGCTGAGGAACTTATCAGCCATGATCGAATGGCAGAGCAGACTCTTTGGGCCAAATGGCCTAATTCTGCTCCTGAATCTTAGTTTACTATTTGTTCAATTGCCCTCCAAATACATTCAGATGTACAATAATCAAGTGCTCTTGCTTGTTATTGATGGACAGTCCATGTCTCTTTGGGTTACAGAAATGCGATGTTAACTCATGCTCTGTATTATGTCAACTTTAGGTGACTTGCTGTTGTCAAACACTTGCTACCACAATTAGTGGAAGACAGCTGCCACAGCTGATCTCCTACTGGGTTACCTTGCCAATGTTGGCCTCTTGGGAAACTTAAACAATATGTTATAGAACCCCTCTTTTATCATATATAGGTGATTGAGTATTCGACTGACTAAATGTGGGTTGACATACGGATTTTGCTGTGACAATATTCGGAGACAGACCAAGCTTCTTGCCTGCAGAATTGAACAGATCATCAGCAGCTTGCAAATCTAGTATACTTTACAAAGACACTGCAGTAATCTGCAAACTACAGATCATGCAAATATATGGTGGTCAGTTTAGCTTTGACACTGAAGTGACCAAGGTTCAAGAATTCTTCATCTAGATGGTCTATAATATTGACACCAGAAGGCCTCTGATGAGGTGAATATTCAACCAGGTAAACTGTAAATAGAATGGGGGCTAACACAAAGCCTTGCTTGACACAAATCTGGATTTTGAAGGCATACATTTCAGGTCTCCACCTCACAACACCTGCAGTCGTATCATTGTAATGCAATTGCAGGATTGGGAAGCAGTTTCTAGAACTTCCAAATGTAATCCAAGTCTTTTTGGAGTAGAATCCACAGAACCTCTCAGTTTAGTGAGTCAAATACTTTGGTTAGGTTGATGAACACAATGAGGTGTTTCTGAAGCTGCTTTTGACATTTTTCTTGTATTTATCTGGCGTGAAAAGATATATCGTAGGTTCCTCTGAAAGGTTTGAACCTACATTATGTTTGTAAGAGGATTTACAGCCTCAGGAAATAGATAATTCGGCAAAATTAATGTTAGGATTGTCCTGGCTTTAGATAAGACAATACCTTGATGGCTCAAACAGTAGGTGTAAAGGAAGAAATTGGAAAGTGGAATATCATAGGCAAATGCATGTCAAAAATTGGCAATTATTTACTTTGTATCAATATATTAATTTTAGCACTATTAGACCACTGTCTTATATTATCTCTTTAAAACCGTTAAATCCATATAGATTTGCAGATGCAGCAATTTGTCTTGCTAAACAAAGGAAACGCCAGGGGACTAGATAAACAGCAGGTTTCTCATTCATGGCATTCATACAATCCAGTTGCTGGGGAAATTTTCAGGGAGTGGTCCATCATGTGGATCACCTTCCGCTGAAAAATGGCATCAGCCAATGTACATACGTATTTTAGAGGTTACAGAATTACAGGATTGTTACAGTGTAGAAGGCAGCCATTTGGCCCATTGTGTCAGCGCTGACACACAATGAGTAAATATTTTAAGTGTTTTAGTGCTATTGTCCTGTCCTTTCCCCATGACCCTGCGCATTATTTCTATTTAAGTAATTACCTAACGTCCTCATGACTGTTTTGATTGAACGTGCCTCTGACTTCCACTTCCAGGCATGCATTCCAAATATCAACTGTCTTCCACAAAAAAAATTCTTCTCGTCATATTTACCTCTTTTCTGTGTTACTTTTCCATTCAGTATGATTCAGGTTGACTTATTGAGGAGGCTACCAAGTAACTTCCCTACAAGGTGGAAGAGTATATAAAGCTTTGTCTTTAAATCTGTGCCCTCTCCTCGATTCATTAATGAGTGGGAACAGTTGCCCTCAGTTTGCTCTATTCATACCTCTCATGACTTTGAAAACTTCCAACAAATCTCCTCTAGGCCTTTCCTTGTCCCAGGCAACAATTCTGTCTTCACAACTGAAGTATCCCATCCCTGGATCATTTTGTCAAATCTCTTTGGCACCCTCTCCAATGCACTTGCATCCTTCCTAAAGTGTGGCCAGAACTGTAGACAATTTAGATGAGCTGTAACGAATTTCCTGTACAGCTCCACATAACCACC
This sequence comes from Stegostoma tigrinum, assembly GCF_030684315.1. NCBI lineage: Eukaryota > Metazoa > Chordata > Chondrichthyes > Orectolobiformes > Stegostomatidae > Stegostoma > Stegostoma tigrinum. Next base: position 104,225,873 of record NC_081355.1, on the reverse strand, counting down.
TGTTCTTGTACACTATGTTACTAATAATCCATGAAACCTATGATACAGTATGCTTTATTAACCACACTCTCCACTTGTCTTGCCATATTCAATGTTTTATGGACACAGAAAGTAAGTTTCCTCAGTTTCTGCACATGCTTTGGAATTAAATGGTAGGTGATTCAGAGTTAGGTTATTAGATTGGATGCCAGGAATGAGCAAGTTGTATTATTAGTAAAGGTTGTACAGACTGAGCTAGTTTCCACGGGGGTCCATTGGAGAAGGAGGAGGAATAACTTGAATGAAGTTATAAGATCCATGACGGTCTTGAAAAGGTAGACATAGAAATGATGTTTCCTCATGTTGGTGAGTTCGCAACTAGTTGCCACTGTGTAATAAATAACCTTGTCGTTTAGTACAGACATGACGGGATTTGCTTTTCTCAAAGGCCATACAATTTTTGAAAACTGTCTCAGAAGGTGATTCTAGTGGCTTGGGGTGAGAAGGGAGAGAAGAGTGGAGAGGCAAGAGGGAGAGAGGAGGGGGTTGAGAGAGATGTGGCATATTGGGAGAGAGAGAGAGAGAGAGAGAGAGAGAGAGAGAGAGAGAGAGACACAGGATTATTTTTATTCATTCACAAAATGTGGATATTGCCAGCTAGGCCAGCATTTGTTGACCATTAATTTGCCTGGGGGCTGTCAAGAGTCATTGCTGTGGATCTGGGGTCACAAGTAGACCAGACCAGGTAAGGAAAATAGTATACTTCCCTAAAAGGACATTAGTGAACCAGATGGGTTTTTAAAGCATAAAACAGTAAGTGCAAGGAGAAAAAAATAGACCATTTAGTCATGGCTGATATGTTTCTCAACCCCATTCTCCTGCCTTCGCCCTGTAATCTTTGATTCCCCTGCTAATTTTTTTTCAAAATAAACCTGTTTTTCTAATCAACTTGTTCAAAGATATTATTACACACCTCTGGAGCAGATGGGACTTGAACCTCTTTGACCAGGGGTCGGGACACTATCATTGCGTGAAAAACATACCTATCTTAGCTTTCAATACACTGAATGACTTGGCCTGTACAGCCCTCTGTGGCTGTGAGTTCCATAGATCCACCACCCTTCGACTGAAAATATTCCTTGTCATTTCGGTTCTAAAGTATGTGCCTTCACTCTGAGGCTGTGCCCTCGATCTTTGTCATTCCTACTAGTGGAAAGAACTCCACGTAACCCCCCACCCCCCGCTCGCCACCACCAGCTTATGATTCCCGGTACCACAGTTCTATAATCAGTGTGCACATCTATCCTATAGTCCTGACTCTTGCCCATGCAGGGCACAAGAATCTCAAATCTCTTAGAAAGCCTAAGGGCTGAGGATACTTCAGCACTATCTCTCTAAATCCCTCTACCTTGCCTCACTAGTAGTTGCACTCTTCTGTCCCTGACCACTGACCAAATTTGAGGTAGTTAATCTTTGGGTGTGACTGCTTCCTGAAACACAGCATACAGGTAACTTACCACCCCGATGTGTCCTGGTGTTTGAAGCTCAGACTCCAGCTTATCAGCTCTGAACTAGAGTTCCTCAAGTAGCCAACACCTGCTGCAGATGTGGTCCTAATGAATCAAGACGAGAACCACCAGCTCCCACATCATGCAGTTACAACACATCATCTGGCTATGGTCTCCCATTTTAATTACTTTGTTCTGAATTTGATTTTTAACCACTTCATACCGGTCTTTTAGTTTGTAGCCTGTAAATATTTCAAACTATTTGCTTTCAGCCTGAAAGTAACCTATAACAGTCAAATTAGTAGCAATCACTAACCAATGTACAGCAAACGTTTTATTAATTGGCATCTATGGGACCAGGACTGTACTGATTGATCAAATATTCCAATTGATGAAGAAGTCCACATAATCAATGTAAAATCTCACATTAAGTAGTGGAAGCATGATGCAGGGTGTATACACATCATTGTTGTATTTTATTTATATCATAAATCACTTAAATGATAATGCAGTTTTGCCTTAAATAAAACTTTGCAGTGGTGAGCCTTCTCACTCGCAGCCTCAATTGACTACTCAGACATCACAATAATACAATAAACTGCTGGTATTTCAGGTATATAATTTTTGCTTGTTTGTAAGGTGCTAGTTAAAACAAAGATTGCTGTGCTTATGGTTTTCCAATGATGTCACTGTTTTGTGCTGGACCCTTGATCTTGGCCTCCAATTTGACCTGTTAAAAATCCTTACAAACAATGAACCAAAAAAAAGCAAAAACTACCACCTCCCTTCTACACTGAATTCCTAAGTTGCCTCCAAATTCCCTGTACTATGTACTCACAAGGACTATGTTTCACTCCCAATGTGTGATTACTCCTACCTGACTGTGTTAAGCTTGATGACTTTCAATAAGCCCTTTTTTAAACAGAGCTAATGTGCTTGTTGAAGCCAGCATGCTCAACCGTTCAGGCAAAATTCCTGAAAATCATCTTAGATGATCCCGACACTTAGTACAGATGGCTGAAAAATATCTCCCCTGCCAGGTCCTGTTTCCCTAGCTCCCAAATGCCAGTATCCTAGGGCAGTACAGAGAAAACACTTCAAAGACACTAATGCTCTTTTTGAAAGTGTAGCAACTGGGAGGAGCTACCCATTGTTCAAAGTCTGGAAATCCTGCGCTCGATCCCACAACCTTAAGAGATAACTCCCCCATGTGCCTCAATATCTGTGTTGAGAGTAGGCCTGTTCAGTCACAGAAGGATCCTTGATAAAAACCTGTGATCCTGGATAGATCTCAAACTCAAATCAAGGGACAACTGACATTGACATAAAGGACCATGATAGAGCTAACACATTAGGCTCCTGCTTCTGGAAAAAATATCTCTGCTGTTATTTAATTAACATTTTGTAGCACAGTTTATTTGTGACTCCTGGTCTATGTTAAAGATTCTGATGTTAAGTTTTTATTTCCCCCTATATTCATGTTCATTGGTTGAGATTGTTCTTTTAGCCCTAGCTTGGACCATTGGATACACTAGTGTTTGAAAATGAGATTGTTAAGGGTGAAATTTGAGGGCTCCCATGTAGTTGAAGTTGCGATCCACTCAGTCACTTTTTTTTGCCATGGATCGTTCTGTGACTGAACAAGCTTGAACTGAACACAGATCTTTGGACACATGGACCAAGTTATCCCTTGAGGTAGTGGGATGCAGTGTGCAGGATTTCTGTCCTTTTCTCTGTTCTGCTTTATCTTTAAGATGTCTTTCAAAGCATGATGCGGCTTAATAAAAAAAAGTCCCCATTTTGAACACATGGAAGTGCCCCATTAAATAGTGATGAATTACTTTCTGACCCATTTCCTCTAACTATGTAGCAGTAGTAATGTTCCCCAGGTGTATTGATGATCGCTACAAGTCTGACTCATTTAAAATGCAAATCAGAATCTAAAATACAATTCATCCAAATTCCGTTTTTACCGATAAATGGAACTTTGTAAAATTTTCATTTTAGATTTTATGGAAACTGGAGGAGTGCAGGAGGTGTGATGTGCTTTCATGTATCAGACCTTAATTTGAACAGTGGCAAGCGAAGGTCCAATTTTACAGGGCATGTATGTGGCCGTGCAAGTGCTGATTATCTATCAGAAATGTGCATTGATCCAAATAAAACTATGGTTGGTTGTCATTTGACTGGTTACCCAAAGATCTAACACTGTTGAAACATTTACACCGAAGTAGATCTTCAACTTGTCTTTTTACTCTTTTAGAGAGCAGCTTTCTTTAAAACTCTTCTTCATTATTTCTCCATCCACCCATCTATTCACAGTGATTTCTTTTGAACATTTCATTTTTACTTAGATTAGTTTCAAGCTGAAATATCCTAGAAAATAAATTAAAATTCAAGAACACCACTCAACAGGAGTGCCCTTTAAAAAGCTTCACATTGGAAATACTTTATTTGCACCTTAGGTGCACCAAAATAAAAGTGTAAACTAATCCTACTGAGTTGTAAAATCTGCCAGAAGTGTAACTTGTCATGCCCCATAGCCTTCCTACGAAGATTTATAGTCATTTTCTACCAAGTGTGAAAATCCTGTAACCCACAATATGATGTAACTACTGACTAAATTGCTGAAAATTAAAGTCAGAGACATTTACAGCGCAGAAAAAGGCCCTTCAGCTAGCTCATCAAGTCTTCACCAGCCAGAAACAAACATCGAATTATTTTAATCCCATTTTCCAGCACTTGGTCCATAACCTTTTTTGCCTTGGCTCGCAGGTGTACATCTAAATACTATTTAAAATGTTATGAGAGTTTGTGCCTCTACTACACTATCTGCAGTGAGTTCAGATTCCCACCATCTTATGGGAGGTAAGGTTTTCCCCATAACTCTAAACGTCCTGCCCTTACCTTGAATGAATGCTTCCTGGTCATTGATCCTGCCACCCAGGGAGTTCCTTCCTGTCTACTCTATCTATGCCCCTCAATCTTACACATGACGTTCATGTCAATCCTCTCCCCACCTCTCCCTCCCCCCACCATTTCACCTGCTTCAACAAAAACAATCCCAGTCTATATAATTTCTCTTCATAACTAAACTGTATAGCCCAGGCAATATCCCAATAAGTTTCTTTTGCACTTTCCAATGCAGTCATGTCCCTGCTATAATGTGGAGTCTAGAACAGCAGACAATGCTCTGGCTGTGGCACAACCAAAAATTTATACCATTCCAACGTAGCGTCCCTGCACTTAAACTCTGTGACTGGGCTAAAAAATGCCTGTATCCCATATGCTATCCTCACTTATCCACTGAACAGATGTTGCCTAATTCTGGAGAAATCACCAAGAAATATAGAAAGTTCAAGTTTAAATTTATTTCTACTTGTAAGCAATTGGGCACCCACATAAAAGCAGATATTTGCCATTTGGATAGGTAACTAGCTTGAAAGTAGGAGACAAAGGGTGGTGATGGAGGCTTGCTTTTTGCACTGGAGGCCTGTGACCAGCAGTGTTCCACAAGGGTCAGTGCTGGCTCCACTGCTTTTTGTCATTTATATCAATGACTTGGATGTGAATATAAGGGATATGGTTCATCGGTTTGCAGATGACATCAAATTGGTGGCACAGTGGGCAGCCAAGAAGGTTATCTGAGTGCAGTGGGACCTTGATCAGATGGGCCGATGCGCCGAAGAGTGACAGATGGAGATTAATTTAGATAAGTGTGAGGTTCTGCACTCGGGAAAGGCAAACCAGGACAAGACATATTCACTTAACGGTAGTGTCCTGTGGAGTGTTGCTGAACAAAGTAACTTTGGAATGCAGGTTCATAGTTCCTTGAAATTAGAGTTGCAGGTAGACAGAATAGTGAAGAAGGTAACACAGTTTGGAGCAGGAGAAACACAGCAGGCCATACAGCATCAGAGGAGCAGGAAAGCTGACATTTCAGGTTGGACCCTTCTTCAGAAAATTTCTGATTTCTGAAGAAGGGCCCCGACCTGAAACATCAGCTTTCCTGCTCCTCCGATGCTGCCTGTCCTGTTGTGTTCCTCTAGCTGCACACTGTGTTATCTCAGACTCCAGCACTGGCAGTTCTTACTATCTCATAGTGAAGAAGGTTTTAGTACGCTTGATTTTTTTGGTCAGTGCTCTAAGTATAGGAGTTGGGAGCTCATGTTGCGCCTGTACAGGGCATTGGTTTGGCGACATTTGGAATACTGCATTCAATTCTGGTCTCCGAACTGTAGAAAGGATGTTGTGAAAGTTGAAAAGGACGTTGCCAGGGTTGGAGAGTTTAAGCTAAAAGGAGATGCTGAATAGGCTGTGGCTATTTTCCTTGGAGTGCCAGACGCTAGGGGGTGACTTTATAAAATGTTATAAAATCATGAGGGGCGTGGATGGCATGGATAGGATGAACAGCCAACCACCATTCCCCAGCACTAGGACGTCCAAAACTAGAGGGCATAGGTTTGAGGTGAGGGGAAAGATTTAAAAGGGACCTAGGGGGCAACATTTTCATGCATATCTGTCACGAGCAGCCAGAGGAAGTGGTGGAGGCAAGTACAATTAGAGCATTTAAAAGGCGTCTGGATGAACACATGAAAGGAAGTGTTAGAGGGCAGTGGGCCAGATGCTGGCAAATGGGACTAGATTTATTTATCAAATCTGGCTGGCGTGGATGAATGGGACCGAATGGTCTGTTTCCACATTGTGCATCTCAATGACTCTACTTGGTAATTATGAATGTTGTACTGAACATGATTTGCTTCTGGATTATTTAGTTGGACATTTGTATGTCTGGAATGATAGACATGCAATAGATTGAGCTTCGCTACCTGTTTCCTTCTTTTAATGAAATCAGTGTTATTCGATTAAGATACAGTTGTGTCCTTGAAACTGAAATCATAAGGTGTATATAAAGTGGGATTTGTAAAAGAAGAAAGTATTAACTGCTGTGATGATGTTTTAATTATATTATGTTTTCTGCAAGCACAAGGGCATTCCTTTCAAAAGGCATCAAAACAAATGTTTAATTTCATGCTTGTTAATGGTCCATTTTTCTTAAAGCTGCTTAGTTTCTTTAATAAACTGTCAAATGTTTACATGTTCATTATTGAAATATGATTAGTAGAACGTTGCACAAGTGTTCTATAAACTTCCACATATAAAATGTGTTCAATGGATCAAAATCTTTAAAATCTAGGGTTGTTTGCATTTAGTTTTGCTTCAGTTTTTTGGTTTATATTCTATGTTTAATCCCAAATAAAATACTTAGATGCTCAAACTCAGTTCACTTCTCATTCTGGTGTGTTGCGTTCCTGTTTGCTTTCCTTACACCCTTGGTTCCTCATCCTTTCGCATCCTTTCATCAATCCTCCTTTCTCTTCGCATTCCTCCTTTTCATGAAGATCTCTTAATCTAATCACTGGTGTTCCTTTATAAAACCAATGCTTTTAGTTTGCTGGTTATTTCTCTTATTACACCTCTGTAGATCACTGAGGTGCTCCTTATTATACGCAGTCTGAAGTTTTAAGTGGTGGTTGTTTTGAAGGTGATACTTGTTATTGTTGGTTATTTTAATAAAATGAGCAATGCCCTCAAATGAATATCTAATGGTTGTAACAAGCATTCACACAGCAGGTTTTGAAGTTTTGAGACTTTTTCTGTAACAAATACATTTAAAGCTAAATTGTTTAAGTGTTATTCACTTGGCAACTTATTTAAAGTGATTAGAAATATTTAGTGAAACGTTATCCTGTCCTTCAGCAGGTGTTTCATTCTCAATGAACCAGTCCAAAGCTATTCACAGTGCTTTAATGGCTTCCTCCTCCTTTCCTTTTCCAATCAAGTAACTTGTGACTTCCAAACTGAAATTCATAGTGAGGATTGCCCTGGAGATTCCTCCCTCAAGACAAACCTAGTTAGAACTTCCATCATTGCACAAATTCTGAAGAATTGGTCTCTTCAATATAGGTGCAGGTTAATACATATGTTGTTTGTGGTGACTAGCATTTTCTCTGTTTGATAGGTAAGAATAGCTCACCCCTCTCATTTTCTCATGCACTGTCTCCCTTTCTCCCACTCACATTTACATGACTGACTTGTTTTTTATTGGGTTCTGTAATGTCTTTGAAAAGCCAGTAAACTAATACAAGTAGCGCTTGATATGGACGCTTTAATCTTTTCAAGGCTTATGTCCAAAACAGTGTGAATCACATGAGAATTATATCCAAACAGGAACATTAACCAACTGTCATCAAGACCAAAGTTATTTTCTATCTTTGAATAGTTTACCAAGCCATATATAAAACCTGACAACCCTAGCGCCTTCCTGAGAGAATTGGCGATTAACAGTCTTTCTCAACCAACTGGTGTAATGCTGTGAAAATCAAACCTCACTATTCCCAGAGTCATCACAAAAGTTAGTTTTCAGAAGTTAAGTGTACAAAATCCCGCAATTTACCTTATTTGTCGACCCGAGTTGATATAAATCGTTTTCGTACTTAAGTTTAAGAATTACTACTTGCTACAAGAGATTAGACTCTAGATACAGTTAAATAGCTATAAACTGACAACACATAACTCTACACATTAAAACTCTTAATCATCTTATGCTCATCCCCTTACGAGTGCATACAGACAGATAAGTAGACAAGGAAAAATAGTTTTTGGGCAAGGAAAAACTGAGGCAGTTCTGTGGTTCCTGTTCACAGGTTGTTGAGATCATCTTCATGATTCTTCTGCTGATCAGAAGGTTGATTTACAGTTGTCTTTCTTTGGATGCTTCCACTCTTTTGTAAGGGACACCAGTTGTACAGCTCACTAAGATAATGCCTCTGTAATACCAATTAAGAGTCACAGATTGCAACAACTGCTGAAGGACGGAAAATTTGGTTTTCTTCAGTTTTAAAATAGTGTTTGTTCTCCACTATCACAAGAGAATGTTCCCAGCCCCGATTGTTTAGTTACTTGTGAACAAATCTCTCAGTTGTCAGCAGGTGAAGACTTTTGCCATTGGGCTATGGACTAATGACCAGTTATTAATCAACATCTTGTTACCACCGAGTTACGACTCAAACTTCAATTATTGCTTGGTTTGTAAAGCTATTTTCTCAATGCTTGCCATAAGTGCCCAATTACATGCTTTTCAAAACATGCTGCAGTTCTTTCAAACAGTTCTTCCGTATTTCAGTCCACAAATTTAAAAAGCCAGAAAATGAAAAGACTGTCTTTACAAACCTGATAGGCTGCGCAGTAGCGTTAGCCATTGTCTGCAAGTGTGAATAGCTTGCCCTTCTTAACAACAAGACAAGCTGAGCCCCACGTTAATGACCAAGTCATGTGGCTTGTTACGCAATTCGTTTAATTCGTCCATAAGTAAATGAGAGAGCTTAAAGTATAACAATCTAAAATATCTTATCCAAACATTCTTTTGGTGGTACAGAACTGGAGTATTGCTCAATAGTCAATGAGTAATGTTGATGTTTTATTGATTTTTTTTATTTTGCACCTCAGAGAAAAATGTGCAAGACTACCAATTTAGGAGGAAATCTAATATTTATACTGTAGAAGAGGAGAATGCTGATTGGATGGTTGGCAAGTGGACTTTGGCAGACTTGTTGGCATGGAGAATTCATCAGTTAACGATTGGCAGTTAACTCTCATTTCAAGGCCTTTCCCTGAGAACATAACCCTATAAAATTGAGTTGAAACAAGCACAGTGCAAGTGCATGTTCTTTCTGTCTGAAAGAAATGTTGACCACCTTTTACACCTACTCTCTTCTTTCAGTTTTGAAGCTAGCTAGAAATCTATTCCAGACACCACCTGAGTACACTCTGTTTCTTTGCAATCTTCAGAGTTTATTCCAAGTGATTTTTCAATGTGGATGAATGGTGATTCATTAACTGAGGGAGGGCAGCAGGTGGAAATTAGCAGAAGATTTTGTTTATGTTTGACCCAATGCCACTTTTGACTCCAGCTTATGTGAAGTCTCAATATTTAAGAAGTCTTAGTATCAGTTTCTCTTACTCCTTTACGCTGTTCTGAGGAAGGTTCACTGGGCCTGAAACGTTAACTCTGTTTTTTGCCTTCACAGATACTACCAGACCTGCTGAGCAGCTTTGTTTTTGTTTCTCTTACTCCTTTTCTTCATGGTTTATGAGCATTCCTGGCAAAAGTAGCATTTATTTACCATTCATAATTGGACATTGGAGAGCTATCACTTTGATCTGTCTGGTAATAGGGCTTGTAGGAACGAGCTTCCAGAATTTTGCCCTGGTGACAGTTTGAAGTATAGGTAAATTTGTCATATTCTCAAAGGACTATATATAGAGCTGCTGTCTCAGCAGAGAAAAGGAGACTTGTGGTGGCTTAGCCTGAGGGTCACCATGCTTTGGATTAGGTTGAGAAGCTGGGATCTTCATGGTAATCTTAACTGGAGCAGGAACAGTGAAGGAGTGATGGTGATATAGTTACAGATCAAGATGGTATGTGACCTGGAAGGAAACTTCCAGGTGATGATGTTACCCTGCATTTGCTGCCCTTGAACAAGGTCATGGGTATGGAGGGCGCTATTCAGGCAAGCTTAATGATGAATTCAAGTGCATCTTCTCTTCAGTATACACACTGCTGCCACTGTCAGCTAATGGTGGAAGGACTGAATGTTTAAGATCGTGTGCCCTCTAGTTTTCATTTCCCCATTCCTGGGAAAAAGACTATGTGCATTCATCTTATGTGTGCCCATTATGATTTTATACACCTCAATAAGGTCACCCCTCATTTTCCTGTGTTCCAAGGACTAAATACCTATACTGGACAACCTCTCCCGATTAACTCAGGTCGACTAGTCCTGGCAAAATCCTTGTAAATCTTCTTTGCACACTTTAGTTTAACTATGTCTTTCCTATAACAGGGTGAACAAAACTGTACACAACACTCCAACTGCGGCCTCATCAACAAATTATACAACTGTAGCTTATTGTCCCAACTCCGATACTCAATGCCTCAATCAATGATGGCCAGCATGCTAAGTGCTTTCTTCACCATCCTGTCTACCTGTGACGCTGCTTTCAATGAACTATGTACTTGTACTCCTAGGTCCCTCTGTTCCACAACACCCCTCAGGACCTTACTATTTACTGTATAATTCCTTCCTTGGTTTGACTTTCCAAAGTGTTACACTTCACGCTTATCTATATTGAATTGCATTTGCTAATCCTCTGCCCACTTCCTCATCTGATCAAGATTCCTCTGTAATTTTTGATAACCTTTCTTACTATCAACAAACCTCCCAATTTTGCATCATCCACAAACTTACTATTCATGTCTTCGTGGTGGATGTACGTTCACATCCAGATCATTTATGTAAATAATAAATAACAAAGGTCCCAGCACTGACCCTGTGGCACACTATTAGTCACAGGGCTCCAGTCTGAGAAACCACCTCCCTCTGCTTCCTACCATCGAGCAAATTTTGAGTCCAGTTAACTAGCTCTCCCTGGATCCCATGCAACCTAATCTTCATGACTGACCTGCCATGTGAGACCTTGTCAAAGGCCTTACTGAAGTCCATACAGACAACATCCATTGCCATACCCTTATCCATCCTCTTGGTTACCTCTTTGAAAAACTCTTTAAAAAAAATTGACAGACTTTGACTTCCTTCACACAAATCGGTGCTGACTATCCCTAATCAGACCTTTACTGTCCAAATGTTGGTTGATCCTATTCCTCAGTATCCTCTCCAATAACTTGACCTACCACTGATGTCACACTCACTGACCTTTAGTTTCCTGGCTTGTCTTTGCTACCTTTCTTAGACAATGGAACAACATTAACCACCCTCCGGTCTTCCAGAACTTCATCAGTGGCTAAAGATGAAACAAAAATCTCTGCAAGGGCCTCTGCAATTTCTTCCTGAGTTTGCCACAACGTCCAAGGAAGGACTTGATCAGGCCGAGGGGATTTGTCCACCTAATGTGATCTAACGCTGCAAACACCACCTCTCTGGTAATATATATGCAGTCCAAAGCATCCCCACTTGTTTCCCTTGTTTTCTTAGCATCCATGATTCTCTCTTCAGTAAACATAGACAGCCATGCTGATCTTTAAAGGGACCTAGCCACCTTTTTTTCTCTTAATATAACAAATAGAATCTCATGGAATTGTATTTAACCTAATGTGCCAGATCCATCTTATACCTTCTTTTTGCTCTTCTCATTTCCCTCTTAAGTGAGCTCATATACACTTTTTATAATGATCTAGGGATTCACTTGGCCATGATAGTTTAAACCCAATGCATGCAGCTGCCTTTTTCCTGACTAGAGCCTCAGTAACCCTCATCAACCAAGGATCCCTCAACCTGCCAGCTTTTCCTTTCACACTATAAAAGGGACATACCGTCCCTAGACTTTTGATATCACACTTTTTAAAGCCTCCCATTTGCCACACTCGTTCTTTTTCTTTCAAACAGACTCACCCAGTTGACCACTGATAGATCCTGCCAAATGGCTCCAAAATTGGCCCTGCTCCAGTTCAGCACCTTAACCTGTGGACCTGTCCTATCTTTTTCCATTACTATATTAAAATTAAGAGAGCTACAGCCACTGGACCCAAAGTGCTCTCTGAATGAAACTTCGGTCGCTTGCCTGACTTCGTTTCCTGGGAGGAGGTTCAGTGTTGCGCCCTCGCAAGTAGGGCCCTCTACTATTGATTTAGGAAACTTTCTTTTGTACATTTGACAAATTCCACCCCATCCGGGCATTTTACACTGTGGGTGGCCCAGTCAGTACAGGAAAAGTTAAAATCTCCAGCCAATGCTACTCAGTTATTCCTACAGGTATCTGCAATCTCTGTACACATCTGCTCGTCTAGTACCTGCTAGCTATTTGGGGGGTATATACTACAGCCCTAACAGAGTAACCATCCCCTTCTTGTTTCTGCGTTCTGACCATATGGTTTCATTTGATGATCCCTTAAGAATATTCTGTTTTAGCACTATTGTTATGAGCTCCCTTAGCGAAAGGGCAACTCCCCTCCCCCCACCTTTCACTTACTTGTACTTCTGTACTTCTGTCACATCTGTAGCTTCTCTGTTCTGGAACAAAGAGAAGGGCAGGACTGGGACTTCAGAGCCATGTTTCTGTTATAGCTTTAATATCCCAATCCCCCGAGCCAGTCCATGCTCTGAGCTTATCTGCCTGCCAGTCAGGCCTCATGTGTTGAAAGAAATGGACTTTAAACCAGATGTTTTTTCCCCCATCTTTACTGTGTCCCTGGCTATTCTGAATAGTAAATTTGTTTTGGATGACTAATGTATCATCTCCTGACTTCTCTATGGCCCCTGAATTATTCAGAGTCCCCCCCCTCCCCCCCCAGCCAAACTAGTTTAAAACCTCCTGGGTAACACTAGCAAATCTCACTTTGAGGATGTTGGACCCCTTCTGGTTCAAGTGCATCCCATCCCTATTGGACAGGTCACCCCTTCCGCAGAAGAGATCATAATGATCCAAGAACTGAAAACCCTGCCCTCTACACCAGCTCCTCAACCATGCATTCATCTGGCCTGTCTTTTTACTTCTGTTTTCACTGGCATGTGGCACTGGGAGTAATCAGGAGATTATTACCTCTAAGGCCTTGCTTTTTACCTCTCACCGAACTCCCTACACTCAGTTTGCAGGATCCCATTCCTTTGTCTACCTATGTCATTTGTACTGATGAGCACAATGATCTGGCTTTTCGTCCTTCCTCTTCAGAATATTCTGCAAAAGCTGAGAGACATCCTTGACCCTGGCATTTGGGAGGCATCACACCATCCTGGTGTCTCTTCTGCAGCCCAGCTGTGGTTCTCTCTGACCAGCTATATGGTTGGATGTTATTGAAGAGTAAAACTTTGTAGAATCAAAAGGGAAGCTTGGACCTGGTATACTTAGATAAAATTGGATTTTTCATACTGTTTTATTCTTTATTGGTTTTTCCACAGCAATTTGATACAACCTAGTTGTTTGCTGTGCTATTTCAGAGGGCATTGAAGAGTCTGAAACACATTGCTGTGAATTTTGAAAATTGTGTAATGCAGATTGGATAAAGATTGTGGGTTTCCTTCCCTAAAAGACAATCTGTTTCTTGGTTGCCTTTACTGAAATCCTTGAAACGGGCTATAAACCTACAACTTTCTGACTGCTAGTTAAACATGCTACTATCTTCTGAGTTGAAAAGTTGTGAAATCTACTGGAAAATAAAACCATAGAATATATTCTGTTAAGCTTACATTCGACACTCAATGACTCATAAAATCATTGTATAAATGTGTAAGATTATTATTGGAGACTTCTACAGAGACTTGAGTTTGATCAGCACGGCAAATACCAATATGGTGTAGTTTGGGTTCAGTCATGCCAGACTGGCAAGTTGCAATGAATGGAAACTGAGCCAATGTTCTGTTAACTTCAATTTGGATGTATTTCAGACTTTAGATGCAGTTTAATTTGGATACTTTCCAAGGTACAATTCTTAGTTCTTAAAAAAAAACAGATTCGAAGCGTGAACTCTTGATTCTCCCTCCACAGATGCTGCTAGCCATGCTGACTTTCCCTAGCACTTTTTTTAAGTTTCAGATCTCCTACATCCATGGTTTCTTACTTTTTCTGGATGATGTATGGTGAATTTACAGTTTTTCAGTGTAAATCATGATTTATGGTTTTGGAGGATCTGTCCAAATGACAATTTTGACCCTCTTTCTTTAATTTATATTAATGAGAGTTATTAATCTGTTATAGGATAAAAATTGTTGCACTTCTTGTCAACTCATTTATTAAAAGTACAACATGAACGTAATTGTATTTGTTCAGTATTTTTCATAGACTTGATGTACAGCTCTTTGTTGGCAAACTGAGAAAAATCAAAATCTTAAGACATCCTGTCAACATATTACAGACCAAAATTATATGTTCTTTTATTACAATTAAAGCCAAGTTCCATGACTGAAGGTAGGATCACCCTGAAGAATTGCCTTGAACACTCATACTGAACCTCACTAAACAGTAACAATACTATATGATCTTTTACCTATAATACTAATTGTGTGGTAACCACATACATTACATGTTTTAAAATGCAGTGAGCTGATCAGACGCCAGTCTGCTAGTCTGGCTGTGTATATTTTTGTGATTTATAAAGTAGCATCACTTCTGAGATTAAAATAAAATGTATTGACATACTCCTTTCACGTATAAAACATGTCTGTTTGCAGAAGTATCTTTTAATTGAATCTCTTGTGGCACACCATAGGATTGGATGATATGATCCCTTGGGTGTAAGAGCACCAGACTAATCTGTAGAGTCACCTGCATGTTGTAACTGAAATGTTGTTTCCCTAAATATAAATTGGCTGCCACGTATAACATCAGTGGCGCCATTGTGTTCTGTATTTATTTTAAAAGGATGAAAACATACAGAATTTACATTTTAGTTCAATTTGTATCAGGCGGCCTAAGGGTTTATAATTTAGAACTTGTTAAACTTTTTGAGCATTAAACTTCCTATGAATTTGTGTTTTTACTCCAGTGCCATGTAATATATTACAACTTCAGGTTTCACTAATATTTGTACTTGTGCTGTATGCAAATGTTAGCTTCCATCGGTGAATCTCCAGTCATAAGATATCGGTGCTAACTAATTCTGGCAGCCTTTGCATTCACAATTATAATTGCTCCACTTTTGGCTGTGCTTTCAGTTGGTGTAGGCCCTAAACTCTTAAATTCCATCCCTAAACCTATCCCTCTGCCTATCTACTTAGTTTGCTTTCTTGACAATGCTCATTTTACCAAGGTTTTGCTTATCTGAACTAAAATCTCCCTAAGTGACTTGATATTGTACACTGTTTTCTTTAAGCTCTTAAGGAAGATAGAGTGGACAGGGAGAAACAGTTCCCACAGAGATTGAGAAACCACGAGGACACAGTTTAAAATGTTTTGCAAAAAGAATGCATGTGAGTTGAGAAAAAAATATTTTTGCATAGTGAGGAGCTAGCTTATGGAATGCTGTTCCAATGTTGATGTGGTGGAGTTGGTTTCAATTGAAGCATTCAAGAGGGTGTTGAATGATTATTTAAATAGAAATAATGTATATACATGGATACAGGAAAAAGGAGATAAATTGGTACTAAGTAAAAATGCATGCATT
Organism: Stegostoma tigrinum; assembly: GCF_030684315.1. Classification (NCBI taxonomy): domain Eukaryota; kingdom Metazoa; phylum Chordata; class Chondrichthyes; order Orectolobiformes; family Stegostomatidae; genus Stegostoma; species Stegostoma tigrinum. Next base: position 104,210,210 of record NC_081355.1, on the reverse strand, counting down.
GCATTTATTAGGCCAAATTTCCTCTTTCTGCACCATAACAATTCTGTGATTCTCTGAGACAGGTAATTGTTAAGAGTTATATAAATAAGACACGTCATCGTTTTGTTCATCTATGAACCAAATCTAGTCTTATGCTAATGAGTACCATATTTGTTAATACCAGCAAAGCTTGTTGCGTGTTCAAGAATGCATTAGAAATGATGTGGCTTGCCCTTTCTGTCTTTTTGGTTCAAAATTGGAGAAAAAAAATGCTGATTTCATAATTCTGGTTACAAGTTGGTTGTAATAAAATTTTCTAAAAATGAGTAATTTATAATTTTTAATCAGTACAGTTAGAACTTATTCAGGTCCCACAAAATACTTTGAGTTTCTTAAATGCATTGTCTGTGATGCCATTCTGAAACTTGTGTATTTGATGGAACTTCATGAACATCACTGAAGAGCTCTAAATTACTCTATTTATCCCCCTTTTCCATTTTCTGATTACAAAGCTATTAATGAAGAAGAGTCTAAAGCTGGATGAACACAGCAGGCCAGGCAGCATCTCAGGAACACAAAAGCTGACATTTCGGGCCTAGACCCTTCATCAGAGAGGGGGTTGGGGAGAGGGTTCTGGAATAAATAGGGAGAGAGGGGGAGGCGGACCGAAGATGGAGAGAAAAGAAGATAGGTGGAGAGGAGAGTATAGGTGGGGAGGTAGGGAGGGGATAGGTCAGTCCAGGGAAGATGGACAGGTCAAGGATGTGGGATGAGGTTAGTAGGTAGGAGATGGAGGTGCGGCTTGAGGTGGGAGGAAGGGATAGGACCGCAACTTTCCCCCCGCAGTAGTTGAGAATGCCCTTGACCACCTCTCCCGCATTTCTGGCAACTCATCCTTCACACCCGGCCCCTGCCACAACCACCCCAAGAGGATCCCCCTCATTCTCACATACCACCCCAGTTGGTCAGACATTACGTTTCTTTAATGAAACTATGTTGACAAATCTTGATTAATCCCTGACTGTCCAAGTGCACATCAATCCTATACCTCAGAATGTCTTATAATAGTTTCTCCATAAGTAAGGTTTACTGAGTGGCCTGCAGTTTCCTGCTTTATGTTTACTACTTTCTTGAATAATCTAGTCCTCTGAAACCTCTCCTGTAGTCAGAAAGGAATTGAAAACTATTGCCATATGTTATTGTCACTGTTACTAACCACTGTAAGATTCATAATAGTAATTTACATTATAAAGTTAGTTATAAAGTGTGAAGTTATACAGCTGCATCTATTGTTAGCACTTTTGTAACAAATAAGTTGCAAACATTCTATGTTGCTCAGGATGTACCAGACATCGTTTTACAGATGAGGAAAAGGTTTCCTGAGACTAATTAACTTGCACATTTAGGTTTAAATGTCTTTCCCCTAAAGCTTTTGTTATGCTTTGGTTATACATGTATCTGTACTTATGTTGGAATCTATCTCTATGATTATCTGAAGAACCTCAATATTTTGAATAACTTCAAAGAAATAACTAATTGCTACAAAATAACTTTGGCTGTTGTTTTCATAGCTGCCGAATGAGTTAGACTGACTGGTTCATGGACTGAGATTTACACACCCCTTGTTCTAACTGGTACTGTTCACCTAATGGGACAACATCCTCTTATTAATGAGGCTGGAATCAATTACTTGTCTATCCTTGGGAATCCTCTCATCAAAGGGTCTTGGATTGTTGCTTGTAGCCTCCTGTTCATCTTGAAGTCGCCCTGTTCAAAGGTATCATTATGTTTCACTTAACTGCTAGAGCAGGCTATTTTATCCTACTTATCCTTTGTCAGCTATTTTGTGTATTAAAGCTGGAGCAGGCTGTTTGATTCTGTTTAATTCTTGTTGCCATTTTGTGCCTTTCAAACACAGGACACCCTTACAAGAACTTTGGTGAGATCACTCTGGAATACTGTTTTAAGAATAGCATGAATATGTTAGAAGCAGTTCAGAGAACATTCACTTGACTGATACTGGGAATGAGGGGTGATTTAATTAGAAAAGGTTGGACAAGCTGGGCTGGTATGCATTTGAATTTAGAAAAATGAGAAGTTGTTTTAGTGAAATATAGATCCTAAAACAAAATGGCAAGGTGAATGCTGAAAGGATGTTATCCCTTCCTGGGAGGGAGACTAGAATTAGGATTTAAAAATAACTCTAAAAGGGTCACCATTTAAAACAAATAAGAAGAGATTGCTTGCCTTTTTTCAGGACAACTAAAAGAACAAATGCATTGATAAAATGTATTCTGTGGCCATGTTCACTCCTCCTACCATCCAAGCACAGTGACAGCAGTGTATATAATCTTGAAGATATATGGCAACAACTTGCCAAAGCTTCTTTAACAACACCTCACAAACATGTGACCTCAAACCCATGACTTCTACTATCATAGAACAAGGGCAGCACCAATGTGGGAACATCTATCTAGAGGTTACCCTCAATGCTGCACACCATCCTTACTTGGCACTTATAGTGCTGTTTCTTCACTAAATCAGATCCTGGAACCCCCATTCTGACAACTCTGTGGTGTCTCCTCTCTCAGTATGTCTTTCTCTATCTGTCTCACTTAAAGCCGTAGAGTCATACAGCATGGAAACAGACCCTTTGGTCCAACTTGTCTGTGCTGTCCAAAGATCCCAAACTGTTCTGAAGAAGGGTAATACCTGAAACATTGACGCTTTCCTCCAGATGCTGCCTGACTTAGTGTTCTTCCAGTCTACTATTTGTCTGTCCCAATCTGACCTAGTCCCATTTGCCAATATTTGACCCAAATCCCTCAACTCCTCATATTCAATTGCCTACCCAGTTGTCTTTAAATGTTGTACTATACCCACTTTCATCTCTTCTTCTGGCAGCTCATTCCATACATGCAATATCCTCTGCATGAAAATCTTTCCTCTCTCACCTTAAACCTACGCCTTCTAGTTTTGGTCTCTCCCACCCCAGAGAAAAGACCTTGGCTATTCAGCCTAGACATGCCCCTCATGATTTTATAAATCTCCATATGGTAGCCCCTCAGCTCCAGCGAAAAGAAAGCCCCAGCCTATTCAGCCTTACCCTTTAACTCAAACTCTCCAGTCCTGGCAACATCCTTGTAAATCTTTTCTGCACCTTCTCAGGTTTCACAACATCCTTTCTATATCTCTGTTTATCTGTCTCCATGTGTCATCAGTAGCATTTTTTTTCTACTTTGAATGTTGACGTTGCCATAAGATTTAAGTAAGCTCTGCCACTTTGTCTTTGAATGGATTTAACCCTCACTCTGGAGATTTGAACACACAATGAAGTTGACCTTCCTGTCCTGTGTGAATGTTCCACTTTTAGCATATTACTTTAATACAAGGTCCTGTAAACCCCCTCAAATAAGCACAAATTTTTCCAAGGCTTTGGTCAAAAAAGAGCGGCAGAGTTCTTCAACCTCTCCCTCCTACAAGAAGACCACCATCATCCCCGTACCAAAGAAGACAGAAGCAGTGTGCCTTAATGACTCCTGCCCAATAGCTCTGACTTCAGTGATCATGAAGTGCTTTGAGAGGCTGGTCATGGCCCACATTAGCTCCAGTCTTCCAACCTGCCCTGATCCCCTGCAGTTTGCCTACCGACATAACAGATCCATAAAGGATGCCATATCCCTCGCCCTGCTCTTATCCCTGGAACGTCTGGACAACAAATACGCCTATGTCAGACACCTGCTTGTTGACTACAGCTCAGCCTTCACCACCATCATCCCCTCCAGACTGATCTCAAACTGCATGACCTGGGTTTCAGCTCCACCCTCTGCAACTGGATCCTCAGCTTTCTGACCCACAGGCTGCAATCAATGAGGATAGGTAACTGCACCTCCTTCACAATGACATTCAACACTGGAGCCCCCCCAGGATATGTCCTCAGCGCCTTCCTTACTTCCTTTACACCTATGACTGTGTTGCCAAATTCCAAATGAACGCCATTTACAAGTTTGCTGATGGCATCACTGCAGTGAACCTGATTTCTCACAATGCCGAGTCAAATAAAAAGGGAGAGTGTGAGCTTGGTGACGTGGTGCAACGAAAACAATCTGTCTCTCAACATTGGCAAAACTAAAGTGCTGATCATTGACTTCAGAAAGAAAGAGGGAGAACACGCCCCTATCTACATCAACAGAACTTAGGTTGAGAGAGTGAAGCGCATCAAGTTCCTTGGAGTGGCAATAACCAACACCGTATCCTGGGCTTCCCATGTAAAAGCAACAGTCAAGAATGCACAACAAAGCCTCCTTTTCCTCAGGCAGCTCAGTAAATTTGGTATGTCCATTCGGCCCCTCACTAACTTCTATAGATACACCCTTGAAAGCATGCTGTCTGGCTGCATAACTGCATAACTGGTATGGTAAAGCTCTGCCCAGGACCATAAGAAACTACAGATGGTGTGCACAATCCAGACCATCATGGTAGCCAACCTTCCGTCCGTGGACTCTATTTATATGGCTCGCTGCCTCGGAAATGCGGCCAACATCATCAAAGATCCATTGTACCCTGGTAATGATCTCCTACAACCCGTTCCGTCAGGGAGAAGTTACAGATGTCTAAAGACACGCATGAGCAGGTTCAGGAACAACTTCTTTCCAACCGTTATCAGACTGTTGAATAGCCACTCGCCTCAAATAACGTAACCTGTATGCCGCTAAGTCTTTTTGATCTGTACAGCCTATGCTTGCTATGATCTGCTTCGTAAACAAAGGATGTAATAAAACATCCGAAGACACTTCACAGGAGCAACCTAAACTGGTCATCCAAGAGATGATATATCTGATAACGAAACCTGTGGTCAGAGTTTTTGAGGAGCGTCTTAAAAGGAGGAAATCAAACTGGAGAGATGGAAAGGTTTAGGCAGGGTATTCCAGAGATCCAGGTGTAGGAAACCGCACAGCCTTCAACAGTGGAGTGATAAAAGAGGAATATCCAAGAGACCAGAATTACAGGACCATAAATATCATTGAGGGTTGTAGGGCTGTGTGAGATTACAGGAGTAGGGAGGGATGAATTACTGGATGGTTTTGTTGACTGGGACTGGGACTGAAGTAGATCAATAAACATGGGACTCTCAGAGATGGTACTTGTTGGGACAACTTAACTGGCACTTAAACTGGGTAAAGATAGTCATACTAGCCCCAATTCCTAGAGGCATAGTTCTCCGCCTGTAATGGAATCAACAAACACATAGAATTGGACCCCATATGCAAACCTAGGTAGATTAAAACCAGAAATGACACTACTCACCATAGTGGACCAAACAGTATAAATTCCAAGCGGAGTAGAAGAACACTGCTTCATCAGAGGCTTCACTGATGATGTCACCTAGCATGGTGACAAAACGTCTAAACGAGAACAAGCCAGCTCAGCAAGAACAAGTCAACGACCTCACCCATAACCCGAACTACAGACCTTTGCCAAAACTTTGTCCTTGATGTATGGCAGGGTAATATGCGAGTCTGGTTGAGTTGTGTCTTCCACCATACAAAATCTTTTGATGAATGTAAAGGATCCCACACCAGAACTAGCAAAACTGTTCTGACACAAAATGCCATGCAAGGGCTGTGAGAAACCCTACATAGGCCAAACTGGAAGAAAATTTACTGTATGGATGCATGAACACCAACTAGCCACCAAGAGACACGACCAGTTCTCACTTGTCTCACTACCCACGGACAACGAGGGACATGGATTCGACTGAGATAACAGATCCATAATACATGCCAGGGAATTCCTGGAGGCCTGGTACTCCAACCGGAACAAACACATTGTTTAGATCATGTGTACAAACCACTCAGAAACAAATCTGTAAGTAATACCAATCTCCCCAGCAAACCGAGGCATATGAATAACAGGCAGGACAGAATACCGACATTTAAATGGAGGCACACTGATGATGCTGCCCAGCAGGGTTTCAAGATGTTTGCAACCAAACCCACTGGCTCAGCGAGCATGTCTGCAGCTATCTGTACCCTCTGTAGTTAACCGTGATTGACTTATCCCCTTCCTAGAATCCTTTTTCCTCACTGGTATATATCTTTGCTGTGAGCCATGAACTATTTGCTTACCGTTTGCCATTGTCAATCAATTATCTCTGCTGCTAGATTCCTTTTCAAGTCTACTCCAGCCAACTCTGCCCTCATTCTTTTGTAATTGCCCATATTTAGGCTCAATACAGTTGTTTCTGATGCAGGTTGCTTCTCCTCAAACTGAATGTTAAATTCAATCATCTTAATCACAGAAATCATACTAATGTGATGGAACATAGATCATAGAACAGTACAGGCCCTTCAGCCCATGACGTTGTGCTGAACTTTTACCTAAACCTAAGGTCTGTCTAACCTCCACCCTTACCTTATACTATCATCCATATGCCTAACTAATTACCACTTAAATGACCCTAATGAGGCCAACTCCACTATATAACTATGATCTTGTAACTATTATAGAGAGATGATTAAAAGGAGAACAAATCTGTGAACGAAATCTTCTGAGGATTGTGACTTTTTGAAAGGACAAGAAGGAAAGGTTGATGGGGTAGCTTTATTATTATGGGATAGAAACAGTGGTTATAACATTTATCATTTAGTTTCATGATGAAAAATGTGGGTTAGAAACAACTGTACTCAACTTGAGGATAATCAGAAAGGAATGAGGGTAGAGTTGGCTGGAGTAGATTGCAAAAGGAGTTTAGTAGAAAAGACAGTGATTAAACAACCGTTTAAGGAAACAGTTCACGATTCACTTCAAGATATAATTCCAGTGAGGAAGAAATAGTCTAGAAAGGGATAAACTGACACAGTTAACCAAGGAAGCTAAAAATAGTGTCACATTGGGGAAAATAAAGTATAATCTGACAAAAATTGGTGGCAAGTTATAGTGTTGGGAAAGTTTTAAAATCCAAAAACAACAAGAAGCAGAGTATGACTGAGGATGAACTGGCAAAATGTATTGCGAGACCATGTAAAATATATAAAAGGAAGAGAGAGGCCAATGTGAATATAGACCTCTGGGAGAATGATGTTGGGGAAATAATAATGAGGAACCAAGAAGACAATTGAGATGAATAAATACTTTGGTCATGGTAGAAGACATGGGTAGTATTTTAAAAATACTAATTAATGAAAGTGAAAAGGGCTGATGAAATAAACACACTAACTATCATTGGAGAAAAAGAACTAAGGAAACTATTTTTTTAAAAAAAGGACTGGAATTAAGAGTCTAATGATGACTGTCCATTGTCAATTGTTGGGGGAAAAACCCATCTAGTTCACAGATGTCCTATAGGGAGGAAAACTGCCATCCTTACCTGGTCTGGTCAACATGTGACTCCAGACCCACAGCAATGTCGTTGACTCGTAACTGCCTTCTGGGTAATTAGGGATGGACAATAAATGCTGGTCTAGCCAATGTTGCCTTCATCCCATGAATGAATGAAAAAAAAGCCTACAGACAGAGTGGATGCAGGGGTAGTAATCTTCCAAGCATCTTTAGATTCTAGAAAAGTACCAGAGGATTACAAAACTGTTAAGGTAACATCTTTATTCAAAATGGGAAGGAGACAAAAAACAGGAAATCGTATGCCAGTTAGCTTAACATCTGAGATTCGGAAAACGTCAATCGGTTATTAAGGATATATTAGCAGAGTATTGAAATACATAATACAATCAAGCCAGATCATAGCTTCGTGAAGGGGAAATTGTACTTGACAAATTTATTAGAATTGTTTGAGATAACGAGTCTAATAGGTTAAGGGAACCGGTATTTATAATCTATTAGGCTTTCCAAAGGCATTTGATAAGGCTACTTAATAAGGTAAGCACTCAAGGTGTTGGCTTTAGTATTTTAGCATGGATAAAGAATTAGCTCATTAAAATGAAGGGAGCATTTTCAGTATGGCAACCTGTGACTAGTGACATGTCACAGGGACCCTCCTGGCACCAGTATTATTAACTATATATATATTTATATAACATATAAGTGACCTGGATGAGGAAATTGGGTATACTGTCACCAAATTTGGTACAGAATTATGTGGAAAGGCAAGTAGTGAGGATGACACAGCCTGCAGAGCGATCTAGTTAAGAGAATAGGCAAAGACTAGGCTGATGAAACATGTAGGGAAATGTGGTGGCATGTGCTTTAGCAGGCAGAATAGAGGAGCTGAATATTATTTAAATAGAGAAAATTGCAGCATGGAGGCATTTGGAGGTCCTCATGCAGGAATCTCAAATGGCTAGCATCGGAGTTTAGCAGGTAATACAGACGGCAGATGGAATGCTAGATAATAAAATGTGAGGCTGGATGAACACAGCAGGCCCAGCAGCATCTCAGGATGCTGCTGGGCCTGCTGTGTTCATCCAGCCTCACATTTTATTATCTTGGATTCTCCAGCATCTGCAGTTCCCATTATCGCAGATGGAATGCTGACCTTTATTTCAAAGGAAATGGAGAATAAAAATAGGGAAGTCTTGCTAAAACTATCCAAACCACTTGTCAGGCCACACCTAGAATGTGGTGAACAGTTTTGGTCCCCTTTTCTAAGGAAGGATATACAGGCATTGAAGGCAGTACGAAGATGTCTCTCTAGGTTGATCCAGGGAATGGAGTGTTCTCATGAGGAGAAATTGAGTCAGTTGGGCCTATACTCATTGGTGTTTAAAGGGATTGAGAGGACACCTTATGAAAACATTTTGGATTTTTTCCGGCTTGATAGTATAGATATGGACAGGTATTTCCCCTTCTAGGAGAGTCAAGAGCTAGAGGTCATAATCCAGGTGAAGGATCTCACATTTGAGATAAGGATAATGATTTTTTTCCCCACTTAGGATAGTGAATACGTGGAATATTTTACGGCGGAGAGTCATGAAACAATATTAAGAATATTTGGGGCTGAGATGACCGGTTTTTAATCAGCAATGAAATCAAGGATTATGAAGTAAAGGCAGGTAAGTGGAGTTGTGGGTGATCAGATCAACCTTGATCTCATTGAATAATGAAGCAGGCTTGATGGACTGAAAACTCACTTCCATTGCATTTTCTTGTTGACATTTTAGCAATGAAAGATAAAAAGAATTTGGGCAGAATTCATATTTTATCCACTATTTGTAAAAGTAATGACTATTAAGTAGATGAATTCTGAATGGGTTAAAAACAAGATGAAATGTAAAATAATTGAGAGGAATGTGGTAGAGAAATAAATTAAATTTAAAGAAGCCAAAGCATTGGAATCTTAGTGATTGCAACTAAGGGACAAAATTCCACCAATCATCAGTGGGCGATCTGTCAGCCATGATCTGAAATTGACTAAATGTAAACCTAAAGTTGACAAATGTTGGCATCAAGGCTGAGTTTTCAAATAAAGATGCTAATAAAACTGTTCGACCACTGAAAAATGTAATAATGCTGCTGTGGAAGAGATGTTTTTTATTATTTTTAGGTTTCAAAACTTATTTGGACATAATCAAAGGAAAATTGGCAAATGAAATGAAATGGAATTTTCTTACGTGATTTTTTTGTTTGCCTTTCTTTCAGGAGGTAATTCCTTTCCTTGGAGAAATTTTCTTGAAATAGAATATATTTGTACAATCTCAAATCAACTATGAAATTTTAAAAAATGCTCTATCACTATATTAATACTAATCTTGATGCAATTTTTAAATGTGACTCAATTGCTACATGAAGTTTACAAATACTACAAAAGCTGTTGCAATATATTGAGTTCTCCAGCTGTTTTAATGTTGCGATGACGTTATAGTATTTCTTCGCTTGACTGCTGACCTGATGTTGGTAGACGAGACTGCCCTCATGTTCTAGTTTTCGCTGCTGGAGGAAACAGCTTCTCAATGTCTACCCTGTCAAGCCTCTTAAGAATTCTGTATGTTTCAACGAGATCACTCCTCATTCTTCTAAACTCCAGGGAATGTAGGCGCAATTTCCTCACATTCCTAACGCAGGTTCTTCGTCTTTCCTAAGGAGTAATCTGGTGAACATATGTCTTTTCTTGAATGCGAAGGCCAAAACTGCATACAGTACTCTAGGTATGATCTCACCAAAGCTCCCTACAATTGTAGTGAGGCCTCTCCATTTCTGTATTCTTAACCCCTTGCAAGAAAGACCAGAATGCCCTTTGACTTCCTAATAAATTGTTGTACTTGCATGCTAATTTACTGTGTTCTGTGGATGAGGGTATCCAAGACTTGCTGAACATCAACATTTACAAATTTCACACCTTGTAAAAATATTCCGCTTTTCTGTTCAGGCAATCAAAATTATTAATTTCGTAATTCGCAATATTGTAAGCCACTGTATAGAAAGGGGCAGCACCATGGCTCAGTGGTTAGCACTGTTGCCTTACAGCACCAGGGACCTGGGTTTGATTCCAGCCTCGGGACTATCTGTAGGGAGTTTGCACGTTCTCCTCATGTCTACATGGGTTTCATCTGGGTGCTCCGATTTTCTCCCACAGTCCAAACATGTGCAGGTTAGGTCGATCAGCTATGCTAAATTGCCCACAGTGTCTATGGTGGGAGATGCAGAGAGAGGGTAGGGCATACATCTGGATGGATGCTCTCCAGAGGGTTGGTGTCGACTCAATAGGCCGAATGGCCTACTTCCACATTGTAGGGATTCTATGGATCTCTTCTATGGATCTGCCTTTCTGTGGCCACTCACGTAATCTGCCTGTATCTGCAACCACAATGTCTTCCTCACAAATTAGATTCCTACTCAGTTTTGTGTCCAAGTATAGCGCAGCAAACATAGAGTAGCAGTTATGGATACATAACTTCTCTTTATCTAATTCTTGCAGTATTCTTCTTTGAATACACTTTTATATCAAATGCATTTATAACTTGTGTATCCTGTCCTGGAGAAAACAGTAGCATGATTTTGCTCCATAGTAAAGGCTTCCATGGACATAAGAGCAACAATATTTTACATTTATGTAACACCATTAACATAATAGAAATTCCATGGCACAGTGCAAAAAATTTGGTCAGATAAAAATAGACATTGAGCCAAAGAAGAAGATGACTAGCTTGAATGACTAAAAGCCGACTGTGGGGTGGTTTTTAAGGTAGCCTTAAAGGAGGGAGGTGGAGAGATTCAGTACTGATTTTTAAAAAAAGTGGAATTTACTGGGTAATCAGTTGAGTTGGTGACTTTTTTGAAGGGTTCAAGAAACCAGATAGCTGCCTGACAGAAGTTTCATCATCCAGCAAAGCTTCCAGGGTATTGACTGCATTGGGAATTCCATGCAGTCCCAACTTGTAACTCTCGTTTAAGCTTCACTGAACACTCAGATCTTCTGATGGAAAGATAGTCAGTGCTTTATACAGTGCTGAGAAATGTTGTGTAACTAGCAAATTATGAAGATATTTTTGTGGCTTCAAGTGGCCACCACAAGTTCTGTACTGCATCATAAGAACACAAGTTAAGAGTAGGAGTATGCCGCTCAACCTCATGAGTCTGCTTGGTCATTCAGTACAATTGTGACTGATGGGATTGTAACATGAACTTCACATTCCCACTTACTACTCAAAACCTGTAACAGCTTTACTTGCCAAGAATCAATGTGTACCTGCTTGGAAAATATTCGAAAACTCTGCTTCCACCCTTTTTGAAGGAGACAGATCCAAAGACTCGCGACCCTCAGAGAAAGGGGAAACCCATTTTGAATATGACCCTTTATTCTAGATTCTCCCATAAGAAGAATACCCTTTCCATATCTGCCTTGTCAACTCCCTTGGGAGCTTATATGTTTCCGTCAAGTCATCTTTTACTCTTCTAAATTCTAGTGGATATAAGCTGAGCCTGTCCAACCTTTGCTCAAAAGACAACTTGTCCATGGTAGGTAGTCATCTAGTAAACCTTCTCTAAATTGTACAAGTCATTAATGTTGATCATGGCCCCAGTACTGATTCCTGTATAAAGCTGGTGTTTATTATTTTGCTGTGCAACTCCTTGGGATGTTTTATTATATTAAAGTAGATATGCAATTGCAAATTTTTGTGGTTATGTTGTGGTATTTAGTTATGCCATTTGGATCTCATCTCAGACATATATAACTGGTGGATTGATCTCATGACTGGTCTTGTATTTTATTTTTATGTAATCTCCTTAGTCACTAAATATTTTCAACTTTGCCTATAGTGCCCTAACCTGAAAAGTATTGATTTTTTAAATCATTTCTTGCTTTCTGAACATGGTGTCTAATATTGTAAGTCTTTGTTTTTGTGACCAGATTCTTGTGTGATGTATTAAAATGATGTCTGAAAAAATTATTAACATCTATTATAATGTGTTGTATTCTCAAGAACTTCATTATCATCTTATCTCTGAAACTGTCACCAGAAATCATATATGGGTACTTAATGCAACATTAAACCATATAGCTCAGGATTATCGTTAGTCCATCACATAATAAAGATGGTGCTGATTTTTTTTCTTTCGTGCCAATCTATGGATCTTTTCTGTTTCCAGGTAACTAAGTTGGGTGCTGCAACTCAAGTCAAAATGTTATCTTCATCAAGTAGGATTTCAGCATTTGAAACTAGACACCCTTTGGAAACAGATGTTCAAGAAACTGGGATAGATCCATTGCAAAATGAATTTGTGAAAGATGACAGTGGTGAGTTTAAAAAAATCTTGAGATAACACTGATATTTTCTTAGTATCACACCATTACTCTGTTTATCCAGGATATAATGAGCCCCTACATACAGTTGTATTTAAAATGCTCTATTTTTATTATGTTTCATGAATCTATTTGTAAAATAAAAATTTGTCACAATATCATACATTTTGCAGGATACCGCTCTTTAATCCCTTAATATAGAGTCTCCAGAGTAATGATCAGTGCTAAATAATCTGATTTTCACAAATGTTTTTATACAGAAGCATAGCATGTCCAACATCTGTTCCTCTGAGTGCCTCACTTTCTTTAATGTTATTCATTCATGTGTTGTGGGCATTGATGGCTCGCCAACATTTATTGCCTGCTTTTGTTCTGGAGAAAGTGGCAGTGAACTGCCTTCTTGAACTTTTGCAGTCCATTTGCTGTAGGTAGGTCCATAATGACAATTTTTGGCCTCCTCTTTAAGGCTGAGAAAGACACATTTTTAACAGTTATTCTGCTGCTATATATTTTATTCTTCTCTTCCCTTTATGTAGCTCCGTTCTGTCTTCCCCCTTTGTGTCGTTTTGTTCCCTGTCTTATTTGCTGGGTCCTATTCTTAGCTTCACATGAGGCCCCTGTTTCACTCTTGCCCTACCTCTCTATTTGTATGTCTCATGTGTGCACTCTCTCTCTCTGTGTCTTTCACCACCTTTTCTGTACGATCTCATCTTTCAGCTACTCCTTTCCACTCCCCCACCTCTGTGTCTACTGCCCTCTCCATCTACTGCTTTATGTTTTCTTCTTACTTCTCTCTCATTTTCTATTCCTCTATCCTTTTGCTCTATCTCCTCCCTTGCCTCATTTCAGTAGTATTGGAGAAATAGAAGAATATTGCATACTGTTATATTGAAATCTAATCTGCATTGATCATTTACTGTTAGGTGTTCTATTTTACCCTCGGTCCACTCGCAATTAATCCTCAGTTATCTAAAAGCTAAGCAAACCTAAAGATTCATATCCTTTCTCGGTGTAAGATCACAAGATAGTAATTCAGATCATCTTGTTTATCCATCCAAGAAAAATCCTACAGGGTAGCAACACACAGTCCTTGGTTCTTAATTCCATGAATTTTGACTATAATACTCTGGAGCCCAGGCTGTATAAAATCATTCGTTTTTGAAGATGTTGAAGAGCTGAACATCCAACTTCAATTTTTCCCTTACTAGTTACTTTCAGGTAACTAGGTTAGCAGTGGGTGTTGTTCCCACGCATCCATTCACTTGTGCTTTTAAGTGGTGGCAGTCACAGTTGCTGCAGTACAAACTATAGACAGTAAACTACTGCTGCTATAAGTTTCAATGGTGGAGGAAGTGAATGTTGAAGTTGGCAGATGGAGTGTCTCTTGAGTGAGATGCTTTGCTTTAGATTATGTCGAGCCTCTCCATTGTTGCTGGACCTGAATTTATCTAGGCAAATGGAGAATATTCCATCACATTTCCTAACTTGTGCCTTTGAAATGTCATTTGGATTCAGGAGGTCTGTTACATACTGTAGAATTCGCAACTTTGGACCTGCTTATCTAGACACAGCATCCATACGGCTGATTTTAGTTCAGTTTTTGGTCAGTTGTAACCCCCAGGATGTTAGTGTTGTATTTAACAATGGTAATGCAATTGAATGTCCAGGACTAATAATTAAAACCTGTATTGTTAGAGATGCTGTGATCCCTGACACTTATGGACATGTATGTTACTTGCCACTTTATCAGGGTCTTGTCCAGGTCTTGTTGCATAAGGGCACTGACAGCATCATTGTTTGAGGTGATACAAATGTTGCTGGACATGGTACTGTTCTTGGTTCTATATGTGAGATCATCGGCAAACATCCCTACCTCTGACCTTATGGAGGGAATTCGTCAATGAAGCAGCTAAAGATGGTTGTGCCAAGGAAACAATCCTAAGGAGTATCTAATTATTTATTGCAGAGATGACTGACATAAGTGACCACAACCATCTTCCTTTATACCAAGAATGGCCCTGACAATTGAAGAGTTTTCTGTCTTGTTTCCATTGATGTTACTTTTGATGGGGTTTCTTGATGCCACATTTGGTCAGGTGTTGCATTGATCTCATGAGCATTTGCTGTCACCTCATATCTGAGTTTAGCTCTTTTGTCTGTTTGAACCAAGGCTGTAATATAATCAAAAGCTGAATGGCCTTGATAGAAATTAATCTGAGAGCGTCGCCGAGCAGCTGAGTAAGTGCTGCTTTATAGCCTGTTGATTGACTTGTTCCATCAGCTTGACAATAGAGTGTGGATTGACATGGTGTTAATTAGGTTGTATTATTTGCTTCCTTTTGTGGACAGGACATTTCTGGGGAATGCAATCACCTCTGACTCTTCTAAACTCCCAGAAGATACAAATCTAGCTTGTCTAACATTTCCTCAGAAGGCTATCTACTTATTCAACGTGTCGGTCCAGTAAACTTTCTGTGAACTGCTTCTTTTTGCATTTACATCTTTCCATAATACGGTGACCAGTACTATGCACTCATCAGTGCCTATATAACTGAAACATAACTTCCCACACTCGCATTCATAGAATCCCTCAATATGGAAACAGGCCATTCGGCCCTCCACACTGCCCCTCGCGCCCTCATTCCCCTACCCCTGCATTTCCCCATGTCTAACTCAAACATCCCTAGACAGTACGGACGATTTAGCACAGCCAATCCACCTAGCCTGCACCTTTTTGAACTGTGGGAGGAAACGAGCAGCCGAAGGAAACCCAGGCAGACACAGAGAATGTGAAAACTCCACACAAATAGTTGACCGAAGATGGAATTGAACCTGGGTCCCTGGTGCTGTGAGGCAGCAGTGCTAACCACTGAGCCACCGCACCGCCCATATTCAGTTCCTCTCATAATAAAACATAAAATTCTATTAGCTTTCCTGATTACTTGCTGTACCTGCTACTAGACTTCTGCAATTCATGACTAGGATAGCCAAATCTCACCATTTAGATAATATGCTTTTTAAAAAATGCTTTGTGCCAAAATGGACAGTTTCACATTTTTCAACATTGTACTCAATTGCCAAATCTTTGACCACTGTCATAGCCTATGTATACTCCTTTGTCCTCTGAACAGTTCACTTTCCTACGTGTATTTATGTCAGCAGGAAATTTAGCTACCCAACCTTGTTACCCTCATCTAAATCATTTCTGTAAATTGTAAATAGTTGAGGCCACAGCACTGACCCGTTGGCGTATCACTCATTGCATCCTGAAAAAGAACCATTTACTGCTTTATCTCAGACGGCCAGTCTTATTCCAAACTAGTTTGTTACCGTCAAGACCATGCACTTAAATTTTCCACTGTTACTTTTGATCAGGCACCTTATCAAATGCCTTCTGGAAATCTGAGGACAACATATCTACTGGTTTTCCTTTTATCCACAGCTCAAGTTATTTCCTCAAAGAACTCTAGTAAATTAATTAAACATGGTTTCCCTTAGATAAAAACCACGTTAGCTTCATCTGATTACACTGAACTTGTTCAAGCGTCCTGCTATAACGTCCTTAATAATAACTTCTAACATTTTCCTCATGACAGATACTAAGCTAACTGGACTATAGTTTATTGCTTTCTGCTCCCTGCCCTTTTGAATAAAAATGTTGAATTAGCTATACTACAATCAAAAGGATTCTTCCCTGAGTCTAATGACTTTTGGAAAATTAAAACCAAAATGTCAATTATCTCACTAGCTAATATTTAATCCCAAGGATGAAATCCATCAAGACCTGGAGACTTGTCAACTCTCAATTCCAGCAATTTACTCAGTACTACTTCCCGGCTCATTTTAACTTCCTTGAGTTCCATCCCTCCCTGTTTCCTGGATGTTAATTGTATCCAGGCTAGTGAACACTGCCACAAATGTCTGTTCGATTTGTCTGCAATCACTTTATCCTCCATTACTAATTCCCCAGATTCATTTTCTGGAGCATATTGAATTGAATAAATTATGCTCATGTACACAGAGATCCCTTGCTCTTGTATCCACTTGAAAATTGAACCCTTTGTTTTATATTATATCCCCTAACAAAATGAATCGATTCACATTTTGCAACATTTAATTTCATTTTCCACTGGTTCACCCATTTTTCTAAACATTTCGAACCATCCTCCTCACAATTCACAATACATTAAAGTTTTGTGTATTTTTGTAAATTTTGAAATATAGGTCCCGTTTAACAAACTAGATTATTAATGAATGCCAAGAAAAACAAGAGTTGTGTTACCAACTCCTTCATAATTGCATCATAATGTTGCACTAATCAAAGTAAGTGCTATTATCCACTAGTCTTTCCTGTCACTCAACTAATTCTATATTCATGTTGATATTGTATCTTTTCTACCATGAGCCATAGTTGACTTAAAGTTTGTTGTGAAATTGTGTCAAATGCCTTTTGGAAGTTCACAGAGACCACATTAACAGCCCAATCAGCTCTCTTTTACCTCTTTAGAAAACTCCAGTTAATTAAACACAATTTTCCCTTAATAATTTGCTGGCTTTCCTTAATTAGCCTACAATCATCAAGTAATTATTCATGTTGTCCAAAATTATCGTTTCTGAAAACCACCTGACCATCATTTCCCTGTAGTTGCTGTGCCATTCAGGGGATGGAGGAAACAGGTGAATGGATAGCCTCAATCTAAGTGACAAAAATGTTGATCCCCTTGGGCACTAAGCTTAGGTAGGAGGTTTTAAAGAAATGATTGGTTAATTAAGAAAAGGAAGGTCATGACTTGACTTTGGATTCCAGAATGATCCTGGGCTTATGAGCAGTTTTAGCAGAGAGTCTGATGCTTAATGCACTTGTGCCAGATCTTGCAAAAGGCTAAGCCAATTGAGTGTGAAAACATCAACTTGGAATCCATTCGACCTAAGGAAGTGAAAATAGGGTCTGCAGTAAGGAGAATTGCAGTTGTGAGAAAATGGGGACGAAGGTGTCAAAGTGAACATAAGGATGGAATTGAGCAGATTGCGGAAGTCTTGTGATGAGTAGCAAACCCAAAGATACAGAATTTGGAATTCATAAGTGCTACTGTAGTAAGAGCAAGTTGCATGGGGATGAGGCATACAAGGAAGCAATCAGAGCTGTTTTGCTCCATCTTGGTCTTTAACTTGCTAGTTGAAGTCAGTCCAAGGCAGATTTGGGTATAATGTAATTGGCACGGAATACAAATGAGTTTCTGGCACCGAAATCACTGCAATCTTGTATGAAGGATGAATAGAAAAACATACTTAATTGTTTTTGTAATCCGTGTATGTTGTCACATTTGGATAAGAAAAATGTATTCTGCATTGATAAGTTGAGAAAAACCAAAAGAACTGTTGATGCTGTAAATCTGAAACATAAACAGAAACTGCTGGAAAAGCTCAGCAGGTCTGGCAGCATGTGTGAAGAGAAATCAGAGTTAACATTTCAGGTCCTGTGACCCTCCTTGGACCTTTCTTAGGAAGAGTCACCGGACCCGAAATGTTAACTGTGATTTCCCTTCTTAGATGCTGCCAGACCTGCTAAGCTTTTCCAGCAATTTCTGATTTTGATATGTTGAGACTTTTTGCCCCTTCTTAAAAGTCAAAGTTGCTTTATAAAAAAAGGTTTGAAAGTTAAATTTTGATAACCAGAAATAATGCTCATTGAATACTTCTGGTTGGATGCAAAAATTAGACAAGCTTTTATCTACTATTACCCTAACATAGACGTGCCAGCTGCAAGTTGCAGCAGTGGAAAAGAATGCATGCCATTTCTATGATACAGTCTTCATATCTAAATTATAATTCATAAATTTTTAAAGCCATGGCAAGCAAAATTTACAATAACTTTTAATGTTTATGGTTTAACCGTCTTTTCTACCTAATTATCTAGCTGCAATGTTGTTCTTAAAAATAGGTTGCCTTCTCAGGAGCAATAGATGCAGAAGCCAAATGTATATATGTATATTGGAAGTACGTAATGTAAAATTGAAATAACTGGTATCAATTCAGGAAACACAGGTTCTATTCCTTACCTTTAATGATATTTTGCTTTGTCTTGGATCAGACATTCCTGGCCATCAGCAGGTAAAAGATCAAAAGTTAGATTTGACTAATGAGAGAAAAGAAGCTACCTACACCTTCATTGTAGGATCCACTTATCGGAACAAGAATAGTATTGTTGTTGATTTTGGCAAGGGTACAAACTCAACTCATCAATGCAGAGCCAAATTTTTCATCCAAAGGTGGCAACATACACAGCCTACAAATAATAAATTTTCTACTAAACCTTCATCTGTGTCAGAAACACACTTGTATTCCATGCCAATTATACTATGCCCAAATCTGCCTTGGTTTGACCTTAACCAGCAAACTGAAAACCAAGATGGAGGAAAACAGCTTGGGTTACTTCCGTGTATGCCTTTTGTTTAATGCATATTTCAGAAAATAATAACAATTGGGTCATAGATTAAGACTCAGGTTTGGTCTGACAAGTGGTAAGTGACATTCATCCCAACCAAGTACCAGGTAATGACCACCTCTGACAGAAGAAATTCTAACCCATTACCCTTTTACATTCAATGGCATAACCATTACCAAATCACCATCTTTCAACATCCTGGGGAGGTAAGCATTGACCAGAAACTGAACTGGACTAGCCATAATAAATATTGTCGCTCCAAGAGCTGGTCAGAAACTCAGAATCCTGCAACAAGTAACTCAGCTCATCTCTTGACTGCCAGAAGCCTGGCCGACATACATAAAGCACAAGTCAGAAGTACGTTGGAATAGTCTCTACTTACCTGGATGAGTTCAGTCCCAACAACACCGAAGAAACTTAACACTGTCAGGACACAGCAGCGTGATTGATTTGACACCACATTCACAAGCATTCATGCCCTTCACCACCAAGGTTCCATAACTGCAGCACATATGATCTGCAACATGCACTGTAGAAATTCACCAAGGCTCCCCAGACAGCACCGTCTAATTTTTTTGTTCATTCATGGGATGAGGGTGTTGCTGGCTAGACCAGCATTTATTGCCCATCCCTAATTGCCCAGAAGGCAGTTATGAATCAACCACATTGACTCATCTGCCAATGGCTGGATTCGAGCCCAGGTCCACAGAACATTACCTGGGTCTCTGGATTGATAGTCTAGTGATAATACCAGTTGGCCATCACCTACTCACCATGACCTTTTTTTACCTACAAGGACAAAGATAGCAGATACATAGGGATATAATGACTTGCAACTTCTCTTTCAAGATACTTGCCATCCTGAATATGAAATATATTGTAATTTCTTCAGTATCTCTGGGTCAAAATTGTGAACACCTTCCCTCACGGTATTGCAGGTATGTCTACACATTGCAGCAGCTCAAGAAGGCAACTCACCATAACCTTCAAGGGCAAGTAGGGATGTGCAATAAATATTAAACCAACTAGTGACAGCCACATCCCATGACTGAATAAAAAAAAACCATACGATGTGGAACGTTTAACCATTGCCTGAAATTGTTTGTTCTACTTGTAGATCTGTATTTCAGTAATAAATATTGCAGAGATATTGTTGTAATATTCTACAGCCACAGACACATTTTTTGTTAATTGGCCATTGGTTTACTGTGGTGGTTGTGATATAATGGGTTAGAATTTTCTGAAGCAATAACGGTGTGAATGACACTTGTTAATATCTGGACTCGTGATTTCTTTCAGAGATACCATTAGTTTCATGATTAAAGTCGTCAATGTTTATTATCTAAATTCAGCAAATTAGGTCTTGTAAGTAACTGCAGAAGTTTTGTCTTAATAATGAAACTATTGTTAATGACTCCCAGTTAGCCTGGCCTAGAAGATGAGGAATTAAAAGTATGGAGTTACTTTCCTTAAGTTGGGAGATTTGGAGATTTTTTTAAATTGTCAAATTTGAAGTCTTTTTTTTCCCCCTCTCTTATTTAACTCTCCTTCATTAATCCATTTTTTTTTTTTTGCTTTAATCCTCTTTTGGTACCTGTGGAGAATTTACCTACTTAAAGTTGCACCTCACATTGGTTAACTCTTATTGTCTCAATTATTTAATCATACTAGTGAGGAGATGCACTGTTTGCTCCATCACTCATTGAAGACCCAGGTACCTTGTTGGACTTGCCATAACCTGGTACATCCATTAACTCCCATTGCAAATGTCCTTTTGAACTTAAGGAAAATGTATGTCTGAACTGCTGTAGCAAAATTATGTCCGATTTTTTAAATGCTCATTTTATTGAGCTTGACTGGAAATCAAAAATGTTATCAAATTGTGTTATACTTCTGGATATTACTTTCTGGTTTATTCTCTTTTAATCTTCTGTTTGTTAATAATTATAGTCTTCCTAATTTTTCATCTTGTAACCTAAGTATGCATTGAGTAAAATGAAGGTTGGTACTGTTGAATTTCAAATGTCAAAGTGCTCTAACTCCAAGTCACCTACCAAATAAAGGCTAGAAAAAAAGTTCAGCTTTGCAGTTTACGGTATATACGGAACCCAGGTGCAAAATGAATCATTTATATACTCAATAAATTTGAGTGCAAGCATTTTGACTTGTGACGTTGTCTCATGAAAAAAAACTCCCAGCATTACATGAAGTTATTAACGCTGAATTGATACTTACAAGTGCCATTAATACATTTACCACAAATGTTAATTAACAATGTAAATTTATGCTGATGCACTCAGCTGAGGTAGTGACTAATGACTTTAAAGACTAACAGCACTTAAAATTGGTAGAAAGTTTAGATAGCAAATCTTTCAGGATAAATTAATCAAGGTCTGTATTCAACTTGGTATCAAAATAACTCTGCAACAAAGCAGCTGTTACTGGCACAAATTTGACATCTAACGTAGCACTTAATCAAAGTCTAAAATTCTATGGACTGCTAATCCAGATGTCTAGAGATGAAAATTGATTGTTTTCCTGATTGAAGATGCAGTATTTAAGGTGGGGCAATGGCAAGTTGAAAGTTTATGAAATCATGCAGCATAGAAAGAGGCCAGTTGGCCCAGTGTGCCTGTAGTGGCTCTTTAAAAGACCTATCCAATTAGTTTTACTCCTATGTTTATGAGGAAATAATAAGCAAAGGTTTTCTTTTCAATTATATTTTCAGTAAACTTTTAAAAATTGCTGTTAATTGAAATAAAGTTTCGGAAACTCAAATATTTTGGTTGCGTTCTTAGTTTTGGCTATTAAATATTTGATAGCTTAGATACTCTGCCAGTCATTTAATTATTAAAAAATAATTGTAATTTATGAACATTGCTACAAATGCAAGCCATGCTTCTGAAACTCTGCTACAACTAATACTGATATCATGGAACTGTGGCGAAGAATAACGAAGCTGTTGATCTTGAGAGACAAGAATTTGGAAGATCTGTGCCGAGTGAGAGAGCAAAAAGTAAAAACAAATTAGCATATTAGCATTACTTGATCTTCGACATCATATTAATGATGTTCTTAGAGTTGTTAAAGAGGAGGTGAAAAAACAATTTCTTTTTGTCCTGGGGTTGCCATATTGATGAACGTAGTTCCTTGAGCTGAAAGTTTAAATCAGTGGTACAAGCTTAAAGATGAATGCACCCCTGTAGTTAAGTTCAGCTGTTTTACTGACTTAGACATTAAAAACTTGCAGCCCTGAAAAAGTTGGGGCTTGGCAGTGAAAACGTTAATAGAGTTGTTCAAAGATTGCGCTAAAGAATTAGAGTCCTCATGACCAGTGTCTATTTTTAAGGAGGTTAAGGGGAATTATGACAGTTGTTTTTTAAAATTTTACATACCTGAGGTCACCGGAAGAACAGCGGGATTGTCAGAAATCGGCAAGCGTTATTTTTGATAATGCTCACCAGACTAAAACCAGTCATTTGTTTCCCTAACCGAGGATAGGGAAAAACTAAATGAGAAAGAATAAATCTTGTGGTACAGATGGATTGCACCAAGATATTTCAAAAGAATCAACGGAAGAGTGAAGAGGCATTGCTGTACAAATTTAATAATTATTTTTTAAAATGTGTGGTAGAGAAAGAAGCTTGGTTTGTGTAATTCCTGTATTTAAAAAGGCACAAAAAACATACCCAAGGAATTACAGACAAGTCACTTTAATATCTGTGATGGGGAAACCTGTGAAATCGCGAGGAAAGGAGAAAATAGAAGAATGAAGATTAAGTGAAAAATATAATAATGGATGGTCAACGTGGATTCCAAAATGGAAAGCCTTGCTTGATCAACTTTACCAAATTTACTGAGGAGCCATCAGAAACAGTAGACAGTGGTAATGCAGTAGTGTAATTTATTTGGATTTTCACAAGTTCAGTGTTAAGGTGCCTCATAAAAGGCTAATGAATAAGATCAAAGAATGTGGAGTCAGGAGACAAATGACTGAATGGATTACTAGCTGGCCTTTAGATGGAAAGGAGTGATGATAATAAAGGACAGGCATTGAGTGTTGTTCCTCTTGTGAGAAGAGCATAACTAGAGGCTATCAATATAAGATCGTCATAGAGATCCAATAGGGAGCTCAAATAAACTTCTATGCTAGTAGAGTGATGAAAATGTGAGATTATCTGTTACAGGGAATTTTTGGAATGAATAGCATAGACGCATGTATATGCAGGAGACAGAATGATTTTATCGTAATTTTAGATGAGAGAGCATATAAAGAGCCTCAAATGAAACATAAATACTGACATTACTGGGCTAAATGGCTTGTTTCTACGCTGTCTATCTGATGTTTCTATAACTTGTCACCCCGTTACCTACCAGAATTATCTTGTGCTAAAAACGTTGAGTAAGTAAACACTTCATTGCACAGTTATATTTTGTATTCTCTTCATCCCTATCTTATTTAGGTGACCTTTAACTCAGATTATGGCCTCTAGCCCTCAACTGCCCTCCAACCTATCCACATCTAAACTGGTGAGCCCCCTGAGAACCTTACATTCCACTAATGTCTCCTTTCATTCTTCCAAACTTGGGTAGATAAATCTCCAGGGCTAAAAAACTCTCACTCCAAAGTACTTAGGAAGTAGCTCTCAAAATAACCATGAAGGGCAAATCTTTTATACAGAGGGTAATTCACATGGGGCATGAACTTCCCAAGGAAGTGTTGGATGCGGGCACAGTTTTAACATTTATAAGACACTTAGATACGTATATGAATAGGAAAGGTTTGGAGGGATATGGGCCAGGAGCCGGCAGGTGGGACCAGTTTATTTTGGGATTATGTTTAGCATGGACTGGGTGGATCAGAGGGTCTGTTTTGTGCTACAGACTCAATGACTCCATATGCTAGTGGTTATCGTGCAAAATTCTACAGATTCTGAAATGGTTCCTGTAGCTTAGAGGTAGCTAATGTAACCCTACTATTTTTTTAAAAAAGGGAGATGAACAGAAAGCAGTGAATTATAGATCAGGGTAATAAAATGTGAGGCTGGATGAACACAGCAGGCCAAGCAGCATCTCAGGAGCACAAAAGCTGACGTTTCGGGCCTAGGCCCTTCATCAGATGAAGGGTCTAGGCCCGAAACGTCAGCTTTTGTGCTCCTGAGATGCTGCTTGGCCTGCTGTGTTCATCCAGCCTCACATTTTATTATCTTGGAATCTCCAGCATCTGCAGTTCCCATTATCTCTGAATTATAGATCAGGTTAGCTTGACATCAGTAGTGGTAAAAATGCTAGAGTCCATTTAAAAAAAAAATTAACAGCAGAGCACTTGTAAGGTAGTGACAAGATCAAACTGAGTCAGCATGCATTTACAAAGCGTAAATTGTGCTTGACAAATCTATTGGAATTTTTTGAGGATGCAACCAGTAGAATGGACATCGGGCAGTTAGTGGATACACTTTACTTGGATTTTCAGAATGTTTTCAACAAGGCCATCCATGAAAGATTAACATTCAAAATTAAAGTGCTTGGGATTAGAGGTAATGTACTGAATGTAGAGGGAAAGGTTGGTTTGGTTAGGTCTTTAATCAGCAGAATTTAGATGAAGAATGAGGGGGACCTCATAGAAAACTATAAAATTCTAACCAGGCTAGACAGAATTGATGCAGGAAGGCCATTTTTGATGATTGAACAGTTCAGAGCCAAAGAGGTGTGAGTCTATGAAATTCTCCTTGACAGGAAACTGATGAGACTAAAATATTGAAATCTTTCATGAAAGATATGGATATGGCTCTTAAGGCTGAAAGGGATCAAAGGATATGAGGATAAAGTGGGAACATGTCACTTGAGTTGAATGGTCAGTTATGGTCATATTCAATGGTAAAGCTGGGTTGAAGGGCTGAATCCCTATTCATGCTCTTTTATATTATGTTTTTATGTTAAGTCCCCCAAGAGTCTTATGTTACAATGACCACATGCCCAACGTATTCAACCTCCTTTCATAAAACCCCTCTGTACCCAGTTTCAACCTAGTGACCCTTCTCTGGATTGCCTCTAATACGAATATATCTTTCCTTAGATAAGGGCCCAAAACTTTTCACTGTATTCTAGCTGTGACCAGACTAAAGCCTTGTAAAGGCTTAGCAAGATTTTCCTGCACTTACACTCCATTCCCTTTGAAATAAAGTTCAACATTCTATCTGCTTCCATATTAAATGCTAAACTTATATGCTCGCTTTTTGTGATTGTCCATGAGCGCTCTCAACTCACTCTGTGCTACAATTTTCTGCCACTATTCCCTATTTAAATAATATTGACTCCTTTATTCTTGCTACAAAACTGTGTAACCTCACATGTTCCCACACTATATTCCACCTGCCGAGCTTTTGCCAATTCATTTAACCTGTTTCTATCCCTCTGCAGACTCTGTGTTATGCTCAGTACTTGCCTTCCGACCTATTCTTGTGTCCTTTGCAAACTTGGCTATAGTATATTTACTTCCCACATCCATGTCATTAATATATATTATTTTGTTCTATCTTTGCATCGATAAAAAAGTGACATTATTTGAATTATGTTGGACAAAATTATGGAAACTGATAAGACATCTCACAAAGGCGCTTGGAATAATTAGTCTTTTGGTAAAAGAACATAGCAACTTGGACAGAAAATATGTTCAGACTATTGCAGGAGAGAGATAATAGGATAGTTGTGTATCGTGAAGTTTTGTGTGATGATTTAAGGGCCTTAGACGTGTCTAGTACTCAGGTGTTGAGAAGACCAGAGCAATGTCAGAAATACGAATGATGGCAAGTTTCGCACCTTAACTGGTGTTGGCAAACTTGCAGATGATGTTCACTCATGCCTAAGTCTGTTTGTCATTCTTTAGTTGGTGAGTGTGGTCAGGACTCAGTTCAAAATAGTTGAGAGTTGTCATGCCTGACTAAATAATCAAGGGGCAAAAGGTCAGGGAGGATGAAATAAATACAATAAGTACCACTTGAGGAAAAGGTACTTGTGATCTAATGGTTCTAAATGCTGCTAAGTATATTAGCATAAATAGAGAATTGGCTAAGTAAAAGGCAAAGAAGTAGGTAAGAGGAGGCATTTTCGTGATCGTCTACAGCCAGAGTGCCAGAGGGATTGGTGCTGAGGCCACAATTACTTAGAAAATATATGACTAACTTGGATGAGGGAAAGCGAGTGAAGAGAATGCCACAGAGCCACGTAAAAGTATTTAAAATGCGCCAATGCCAAGATATTGCTCTGTGGCACACCATTGTGTGTTCTTAAAGTGCTGACACTCTGTCGTAGATAGACCTTTGCCCTTCTGTTGCTCAGAAATGTCCATGTTAGTCAGAGTAGTTCAGCGCATGGCATCAGGAGCAATAATTTGAACATCAGTCCATGTTTCGACACCTTGTAATATGCTGAGGCAAAGTCTATGAAAGTGGCTCCGCTCTTGAGCTTATGAAAACCAGTATCGCTGCAGTTATAGCAAAGACTTGTTCACAGCAATCTGAGGTTTAAAGCAAGCCTACTCCTGTAGTTGAGATGAGGTGGTAATCAGGCTAATTCTGGAAAGAATGAGCCATGGTAGGAACTTATTGGTTATGCAGAGGTGTGAAATGGGCCTGGAGCTCTCAGGATTATCTGACTTTTCTAGTCTTGGCAAGAAAATATCCAACTGGCAAAAGTTTGGAGTGATTAGTCACAGTAACATTTTATCTCTCATCATGCAGTCCCTGGGACTGCAAAGTCTTTTTCATTTTTGTATTTGCCATCTGAACTGTGCTGTAAGACATGTTTGATATAGAGTAAAGTCTGTCCATGACTTCGCTGCTCCTTTTCTCTGTCATCTGTTCCAGAACACACAATATCTGTGCTTCTCTAATTCTGATTTCTTATACATCCCCCAACACCATTCACTCCGGCGTTCTTGGACCAGATTTTCTGTTGACTATGTCCAAGCTTGGAAATATCCTGCCTGCACCCCTCGATTGTGCATTCCTCCTTTAAGACATTCTTCAAAAACCTACTGTTGTGACCAAGTTTTTGGCCATCTGACATAAAATCTGCTTACATGGCTCAATTAATTACTCAGTTATGATATTCATATGAAATGCCTTGGGCTTTTTGTTACATTCAAACTTAAATTTATACAAAGTTGACATAAATATCCCTCAGCCCTATTGCAATAATGACCCCCAATATTAACCCCACCTTTAGAGCTTCATATTAAAGTACATTCTTTTCCTCCTTGTCTTGCTCTATTATGGGCATTGATTTCAAAAGAAAGCACAAACTGGTCAGATTTATTTTGACATGTTGTGGCAGATGAAACAGAACCTGAACCTTCTGGCCCACAACTAGAGATGTTTCCGTTGTGCTACAAAATTCTTTTGGCATTATGTTAGGCTGCTAATTTAATTTCAAATTGTGAGCATTTTAATTTGTTTCAATGTGTTTATAATGGTGAGAACTACCTTGCTATTTGTTATAACACATTTTACCCGTCTGCATTATTGCTGACAAATAAGAGGAGTTTAACCGTCAGTCTCAACTGCGTTTCCAGACATGAGCCCATATTTTATTTCACATTGTCACCAAGTCTCAAAAATGGTAATTTAAAATATTTGTTTCTTACATTCACGGCCACAAATGACTCATTTATGTCATTCAGTATCCAAACATTGTAAGTAATGAACTCAGAAGCAGTTGCTTTCTTTTTCTGAATCTGCAATTTAAGAAAGGTTTAAAAAAAATCTTTTACGTAGGGAACAGGCCATTCATCCCAACCGGTCCATGTTAATATTTATGCACCACTCAAGTCTCCTCCCATCGTTCTTAATTTAAATTATCCAATAACTTCTCTCCTATTATAGTTAGTTTTAATCAACCAGTTCAGAGATGTTATGATGCATCTCAGGCAGGTGGGATTTGAATCAAGACTTGTGCCGAGAGAGTGCAAGAACCCCTGCACTCTCGCTTGTCTGATTTTCTAGTTTCCCTTTAAATGTATTTTACTTCTGCAAATAGCATGCAGAGATGAGTATTTCTACCCATGAGTTGTCCAAAGCAGTTGAGTCATTCACCACGAAAAAAAACATTTATCTTTATCTGTGCGGATATTTTCTAACTTAATATAGCCAAATGGCTATATCTCTTTACGTTTAAGATCGGGAAAATCATTTTTAAAATTTCAGTTTTGCTGCTTTGTTTTGTAATCAAACAGTTTAGTAATTTTATTCCAAGTGGCATAACTTGTTTAATTTATTTTAACTCATCCTGTTCATAACCATTCTTTCCAGACCTCTGTAACAAATAATTATGAAGTTTTCTTCTGGTGATAAAATACATGATTTAGCAATCACATTTAAATTTTAAACTTTTAATTGCTCTCTTCTCAGTTTATGGACAGATTGAGAGAATATAAGCAGTGGTATTGAACGATTTAATGAATCATTTTGATCTCGACTTGTAGATTGCACTCGTGACTTGAGTATAGCACTTCGAAAACATCATGAAAACTTAATGTCAACTGCACAGCTCTTGTGAACAAAACAGTTCATCTCAGTAATCAATTATGTTGCTTTACGCTTTTTTTTCAAGAAATTGTCATTCAAGCAACAGAGAGAGTGATGTTACTTTGGCATTTCATGCTTTTAAGAACAACTAAAAGTCCTTTTGTTTAAATCCATACAAATTCCCTGCTGTTGGCTATTCAAATGAATCAGGGTTAGGAATTGTCAATTTTGGAGTATTATTTACACTTGAAAGGAAAATATAAACTATCTCAAGTTATAATTTCCATTATACCCAAATGGTCATCAATATAGCATGTATTAGAACATTATATGTTTTCTCTTCAATGTTGTTTTCTTGCGGCATGACACTTTTCATTGTTGGGCTCCATATTGAAAAGGAAAGTCTGTGGCAGCCGTGTTATTGATTAACTATTACTACTTACATTACATACTACTTTTTATTTATGCATGGATTTTGGAATTACGGGCACTTATTGCCCACCCCTGGTTACGTTTGAGAAGGCAATGATAAGCTGTTTTCTGGAACCAATGCAGTGTACCTGCTGTGGGTAAATTTGCAATGCTATTAGAGAGAGAGTGTCAAGTTTTTGACATAGTGACACTGAAGAAATGGCAATTATACAGAGTTTTAATTGGTAAAGAAATGAAAGGTTAGAGGGAAAAAACAGGACAGTGGAGTTGAGGGTTATTAGTTTAGCCACAATCTCATTGAATGGTGGAACAGACTTAATGGGCTAATTGGCCACTGTCTGCTCTTATGTTTTATGATCTTATTTCTCTAAAGTAGGATGGTGAGTGGCTTGGAGGTGAACTTGCAGATGGTGGTGCTCTCGTGTATCTCAAGCCCTTGTGCACCCTGATGGTGTGGCCGTGGGTTTAGAAGGTACTCTGTGAGAAGCCTTGGTGAATTTCTGCAGTGTATCATGCCAATGGTATATGTTGCTGCTACTGAGTTTTGGTGGTAGAGGAACTGAATGTTTTTGGATGTGATGCCAATCAAGTGGACTTCTTTGACCTGGATAGTGTCAAACTTCTTGAGTGTTGTTGCATCTGCACTTATTAAGGCAAGTAGGGAGTCTTCCATCACGCTTCTGAATTGTACCCTGTAAGTAGCTGACAGGCTTTGGAGAGTCATGAGATGAGTTATTTTCTGCAGTATTCCTAGTTTCTGATCTGTTCTTCAGCCACAGTATTTATATGGCTAGTCCCAGCTGAGTTTCACTTTCAATAAAATCACTTCACATCTTTCTACACACCAGTTGCTGTGGTTTTGTAATTGTTAATCAGTCTTTCTGTACCATCAACATGTACATTGAGACCCTGCACAATTCCTCATGTAGGAGACTGAGGGAATTGATCAGGAAATTGAAAATTCCATTGAGCAATTTGTCTGCACCTGGGACCCTCTGAAAGTATCCATTTAAACTAGAGACTTCAAAGGGTTCTGCTTCAGTTAATATTTATCCTGGGGTAACTAATATAATGCCTCACCTCTGAATGGGGTACCTGGCACATTACCCAACTTGCACCCTGGCACTCTAACTCCATAGGTACGTTATATACTTAGCACTTCACCGGAGTTGTCACAGTGGCTGACTTTGGTGCTGGATATTTAAGTTGCAGAAGATAGCAACTACTGTCATGAGAAAATGAACATGATGCAACTTTCTCTGACTGTCCTGTACTATTAAAGATCTATTGGATCGAAAGTGGGCTGTGCATTTCTGAAGCACTCATTATTGGAAACTTCTGCCAGAAGTGCCAAGCTGTGTCATAATGGAGAAAAAAATGTGATTAACATTACTCATAAAATTCAGCCCCCATTGTCCCAGCCTGCTCAACCTTTCCCCACAAGACCACAATACATGCCAGTCTCTTCAGTTCTGATTCACACCATATGATCTAAAGAAATGGCTGTTGTATTGAATACAGCAAAGGTTATAGCTTCAGTTAGGGTGCTGAAGAATGGAGTTCCAGAAATATTTGTGCCACTAGCCATTTTGGATAGCATGGCAGTGTCACTGGCATTTATCTGGTAAGGTGGAAAAATCATCCATGTATAAGCTGTCCAGTAAAAATAGAACAAGTGCACTGAAGCCAATTCCATACCTCTGATGTCATTGACTTATTTGAGCCATGTGTTTTGCTGCACATCATTTATTCACAACAAAGTAACTTCAGTCTATGAGTTAGATGTTGGGAAAACATCTTTAAATTTAAGGGTTATCTGGAAAGATGTCGGAATATTTGGACACTCTCTGGATTGAAAAGAATTTTTAACCCTGTATTTTCCTAGAACTGAAACCAGTGTGGGGTGTGCTGTAAACTACCTGCCATTTTTACTGAACATGAAGCGTCTTGGAGAAAGAACTAAGAAAAGCTTTCAAGGAAAAGATGGAATTTATTGATTTAGTTACTGGGAAAACCTAATTTTGTGAAGATTAAGAACAGCTGTGCTAATATTTGCTGGTAACCCACTCTGGGCATAGTGTACTACTCAACAGACCCAAGAATCAGAGTAAAGAAGATACTTCAGAAACTGTGTGTCTTTCTCCTGGAATCTTGTTCCTGGTAAAATTTTCTGGGAATCTGAGAATTTTTAAATATCTGTACTTTTGTCTGCCTGGTAAAACCTGCAAAGCTAGACAGTAAATCATTGACAGGATCGTGAATCCAAGTGGATTGCATCCAGCACTGGATATCTATCGTCAGGCTATGGTTGTCACCAATTTGGCTACATTGATTGGAAAAAGTGGATATGAAAAGTCATCCTATCCTATGTTCCCAGACACATGGCCCACAAGGATTTGTTGTTTCTTTTTTGCCAAATCTTAGCATAACCTGGTGTTTTTGTGTTTTGAAAATATGTATGTGTTTTGGGGATTAAGGAGATATAGTTTAAATTCCAGATCATACCTTAAATGTTGGTTGATTACAGTCATTAGTTATGAGAGCCATATTGAGAGGAATTCAATACAAAAATAGGGATAAAAGCAAAAGTTGCAGGAAAAGCTCAGCAGCATCTGTGAAGAAAAAAATCAAGACTTAACATTTTGGGTCATGTGACCTTTCCTCAGAACAAAGGTTAGGGGTGTTATGCTTTGCTTATGCTTGCAAGTCTACATCTGGACTACTGACTACCATACTGTCACCTTATTTAAGAAAGGATGCAGGTAAGTTGGAGGCAGTTCAGAGAGGGTTTCCTAGCTGATTCAGTGCAATAGCAGAAGGTCCAATGATGCCAAAATTCCCTGATTCTTGAATTATTCTTGCCGTCTGCTTCCTTGATGAAGTGGAAAAATATATACCATAAATGATAAGCCTTGAAAGCCTGTGATCCATGGGCTATATCAATGAAATTGTTGGCTGGCAAGAGAATCACTTAAACATTTTCTGATAATTCATCAAGATTGCTAGGATGACATAGGGCATAATCTAGGAGAGTACTGCCTTGAAATTTGTTTTCACTGGTACTGTATTCCTCCTAAGAATTGCTTGCTGTAATCGGTCAATCACCAAAGTGTAGGAAAGATGTGGAGAAACAAGTTTGCAAGGAAATTGTAAAGAGATGTAAGCAACATAGAGTAGTTATTAGGGGGGAACTTTAGGGCTGGGATAGTTCTATAAGGGACAGTAAAGGGCAGGCCTTGCTAGATTATATTCAGGAGAATTTCCTACAGTGGTATGTGTCCAATTCAATGAGAAAGGAGTAAAGCTCTGGACCTCATTCTTGGGAATAAGATACACCAAGGGTGTCAAGTTGCATTGGAGGATAATGATCATTATATCAGAAGGTTTTGGATGATGGTGGAAAATAAGTGGTCAATCTAAAATGAGCATAATCAATTGGAACTGAGCCAACTTGAATGCGACAAGAATGGAGCTGGGCCAGATAGACTGGAACCAAAGATTGGTGGAAAACACTAACTCAACAATGGGCTACTTTCAAAGAGAAAATGGGTTGGTCTTGGTCAAAGTGTATTTTCACAAAAGAGAAAGGCAGGATAAACAGAATTCCTGAGATGACAAAGGAGATAGAAATTAAGGATAACAAAGTGTGGAGCTGGATGAACACAGCAGGCCAAGCAGCATCTCAGGAGCACAAAAGCTGGCATTTTGGGCCGCGATCCTTCATCAGAAAAGGGGGATGGGGAGAGGGTTCTGAAATAAATAGGGAGAGAGGGGGAGGCGGACCGAAGATAGATAGAGGAGAAGATAGGTGGAGAGGAGAGTATAGGTGGGGAGGTAGGGAGGGGATAGATCAGTCTAGGGAGGACGGACAGGTTAAGGGGGTGGGATGAGGTTAGTAGGTAGGAAATGGAGGTGCGGCTTGAGGTGGGAGGAGGGGATAGGTGAGAGGAAGAACAGGTTAGGGAGGCGGAGACGAGTTGAGCTGGTTTTGGGATGTAGTGAGGGGAGGGGAGATTTTGAAGTTTATGAAATCCACATTCATGCCATTAGGCTGCAGGGTTCCCAAGCAGAATGTGAGTTGCTGTTCTTGCAACCTACAGGTGGCATCATTGTGGCACTGCAGGAGGCCCAGGATGTACTTGTCGTCTAAGGAATGCAAAGGGGAGTTGAAATGGTTCGTGACTGGGAAGTGCAGTTGTTTATTGCAAATCGAGCGTAAGTGTTCTGCAAAACGGTACCCAAGCCTCCCCCGCCCCGCTTGGTTTCCCCAATGTAGAGAAAGCCACGATGGGGACAGTGGATGCAGTATACCACCTTGGCGGATGTGCAGGTGAACATCTGCTTGATGTGGAAGGGTTTTCTTTAAAAAAAAATGTGCACGCATGACAGGTGTCTGTTAATAAATGCAGTTGAGTACCCCCAAGCTGGTTCAGAGAGAAGCAGTTGGGTGAATGGGCTCAGGAGTGGCAAATGGAATTTAATTTGGATCAATGTGAGATATTGCATTTTGGTAAAACAAACAAGAGCAGAACTTATACAATTAATGATAGGGGCCTGGGTCATCCTATAAAAGGAAAAGACCTAGGAGTCAGGTACACAATTCTTTGAAATTTTTGTCACATGTAAGCAGGGTGGTTAAGAAGATGTGTAGCATGTTTACCTTCATTGCTCAGATCTTTGAGTTGGGAGGTCATGTTGAAGTTGTACAGGACGTTGGTGGGGCCTCTTCTGGAGTACTGTGTACAGTTCTGGTCACCATGCTAGAACTAATGTTTCAAGTCTAGATCACCTCAGCTCTGATGAAGAGTAAAGTGTGGAGGGGCAGCATTTATGCAGTAGTTGGTGGGGGTTTGGGCTGGTTGGAGTGCTGGGAGAGAAAGGGTGTTGACAGTTCAGATTAAGTAATTGAAATCTGAGAAAGACGGAACAATGATGTGTCTAACTTCCAGACTGAAAAGAACAGTCTTACTGGGGTTGGGGAAGGGATGAGATGGTGACAGAATATAATAAGCAAAGCCAAAAGAAAGGAAGGAATAGGTTCACAATTTGAAGGTGTGGAACTCAATATTGAGGCCAGAGGCTTGTAAACTGCAGAGTTTGAAGATGAGATGTTGCTCTTTCAGTTTGTGCTGTGATTCACTTGTTTTCTCTCTGTGGATGCTGCTGCCTGACCCTCTGTGACCTCTGGCATTTTTTATTTTCAGTTCCGATTCCAGCATCTGCAATAATTTGCTCCTACTTGTAGAATACACACTTGCTGGCCATTCTACACTGTTTACCATTTCTGAAGGTGACATCTCCTTGAAACAACTACTGGTGGACAATTTGTTTGCAGCCACATCTTTCTGCACAGGGGGATCCAACCATTAATGATCATCATCCAGGATGTCCAGAAGTGCATGCAGCATACAAGGCCCTGCCTACATTGCTCCCCTTGATTGTAGCTGGACAGTAGTAGTTGGTTCTGTGTGTACTCTTCAATCCATGAAGCTTCTTCATGGTCTCTGAACTACTGCAGAATGATGTGACAATACATTGAATACCTAAACAGATTCAGAAACAGATGAATAAATGTTACAGGTCAGCCACATTTATGGACTCATTTAAGAAAACAGGTTAACCTTCTTCGCTTACATAACCAAAGCCTCCCAGTCGCGAACCACTTCAACTACCACCCCCCCCCCCCCCCCCCCCCCAAACCAACTCCTTGGACAGCAGGTCCATCCTGGCCTGCCTCCACTGCCACAACGATGCCACCCGACGGTTGCAGGAGCAGCACCTCATATTTCGCTTGGGAACCCTTCAGCCCAGTGGTCTCAACGTGGACTTCACAAGCTTCAAAATCTCCCTACCTCCGATCTCATCGCAAAACCAGCCCAGCTCGTCCCCACTTCCTTGACCTGTCTGTCTTTTCTCCCACCTATCCACTCTCCCACCTCACTGACCAATGCCCACACCCCTTCCTACCTACCAGCCTCAGCCCCACCTCCTTAACCTGTCTGTCTTCCCTCAACTGACCAACCCCCAACCCAATGCCCCACCTACACTCATCTTTACTGGATCCATCCCTGCCTCCTTGACCTCTCCGTTTTTTCTCCACCTATCTGGTCCTTTATCCACCTTGCATCTGCCACCCCCGTCTCTCTATTTATTTCAGAATCCCCTTCCCCTCCCCAATTTCTGAAGAATTCTGAAGTCCACACCCGAAAATTCAGCTTTCCTGCTCCTCTGATGCTGCTTGGCCTGCTGTGTTCATCCAGATCTATATCTTATTATCTCAGATTCTCCAGCGTCAGCAGTTTCTACTATCACCAAAGTATTCTCAATTTGTTTTCTACTTTCTGTCCACCTCATTACTTCTAAGTGTTGTCCGTGAATCTGCAGCCAGGGTGGAGGGAGCCTACTCTGATGTAGAGGCAGTTGGCATTGGAGCTTTGGCGGGAAGACCCTGGGGACTCGTGTCTACTGGACCGGTCATGTAAAGGATTGTCTTGCCGGAGGTGTTTTAACACTTTTCATCGTGAACTTCCATGACTCGGTGAGGAGAAGGCAACGTGGAGATGGAGTGTCCTGCCACCTCTACAGGATCGCAAGTAGAAGCTGCCGTCAGACGTGTTTTCCCCTCTGGTTGACAGCCACCTAACACCGCTTTCCTTCTTGTGAGAAAGGTACTTCTGGATTAGGTTCAAGGTTTTTAAGTCCCTGTTGCCATGATGCCATCAGTGCTGATGATCAAACTGCGTGTAGATGGAGTGCAAGTGTATTCGGCTCTTCAGTCCCTGAGCATGCTGGATCTGGATCCCAATGACAGCAGCAAACCTGTCAATAGAGGTAATTAGATGGTTGCTTGCTTTGCAACACTGATGTAGCTTCTAGAAATGTTGGGTCATTGTGTCCTATACACCACCATGTCGTTACTGCTGCTGCTGTGTGCATTTGGATGAAGTCGCTAGTACTGCCGCCCCCACGGTCGTCACCTGGGCTTGAGCAGGTGCCTGGTCTGTGGCAGTCTTCCATGGGCCAGCTTTGGAGATGTCACAATGGGTACTCAGCAGGCTGAGAGCCCTCACTCACTATTGTGGCCATTCCCACCGAAGTGTCAGTATCTGAGCTGTATGTGTGTATTTTTTTGGAGGGGGCTGGGGGTGATGGGTACAAGAGATACCCTTGCCAGTGCTTTTCTCCATTCTCATCCTCAGAGCTCAAGGATCGGGCTTCTGGTGGAGTCAGGTATTTCAATGCTGCCGTTGAGGGTATGCTAGCAGAGCCTGCAGAATAGAAAGAAAACATTGTTGCAAGTGGTTAGACGTGATGGCAAATGGCTGAGTAATACGAGGATTGATCAAAGATGGCAGTGGCATTCAGCATGGCATTTACTGGTTTGCTGGGGGCTCAGTGTTTCAGCATCCACTCATGATCAGTCTGGTCTTCTCCTGAATGGGTAAAAATTCTTTCCTCAGGGTAAGGAGCTTGATGTTGGGCACCTCTCAAATTGTCTGGCCTCTTTCTGCACCTGTTATGGTCTGTCTTCACCTGCAGTTAAAAAAGTAGGGTTGGGGGGATTGAGTGTAATCACAGTGATGGGCACATCTCAGTGGAGGGAGCAGGTGAGATGCAGCAAAGGACTAAGAGGCAGCACAAAGAGCATGCAAGGTTAATGTAGGAGGCTGAGTGAAAAGCGTGAATGAAGGAAGGTGTTGTTTTCAATAGTGAGAGTTTTGGGGCATGAGCCTTGGTGTGTTCAGTGGCAGAAAGAAGAGTGTAGCACTTGACCTGGCAACTAGAGAAGCTTATTGACCTTTTCTGTGGCACTACCCCAGGCTTTGACCTCAGACAGGTTGGCAGGGTCTAATGTTGCAGTCTGCACTGGTGATCCTGTGGGAAAAGAGTGGCCCACCTCTGAACCACCTTGTCCACCAGAACCTCTCGGTGACTGTCAGTGAATCGCAGTGCCACCTTCCTTCTTTCTATCCCTCATCCGCTGCTCTAGCACGACGTGGATATGTCATCAAACAAAGAAGGCCAGCTTAGCCAATGCCTTTTAAAATGGCACAGGTTGAATGATAGCCAACCTTTGGGCACGTACCCCCAAGTGGTGAGTTGTTCAGGAAGGCTGCGTGGTACATTATGGTGGAAATTGGATATGAGAAAAGCTTTAGAAATAGAATAGGCCACTACTGCGGTGAATAAAAACCAAAAGGACTGTGGATGCTTTCAATCAGAGACAAAAACAGAAG
The DNA here is from genome assembly GCF_030684315.1 of Stegostoma tigrinum. Lineage (NCBI taxonomy): Eukaryota > Metazoa > Chordata > Chondrichthyes > Orectolobiformes > Stegostomatidae > Stegostoma > Stegostoma tigrinum. The sequence goes on along the minus strand of NC_081355.1, from coordinate 104,172,896 downwards.
CTGCTGGAAAAGTTCAGCAGGTCTGACAGCATCTACAGAGAAATCAGAGTTTTGGTGACCCTCCTTCAGAACAGAAGTTCTGAGGAAGGGTCACAGGACCTGAATCGTTAACTCTGATTACTTTTCACAGAAAGACCTGCTGAGCTTTTCTAACCATTATGGTGAGTTTAAGATACAACGAGAAATGCTCTAAGCTTCGTGGTGCCAAGCTTTCCAAGAGCATTTGTGTTCTAAAGGGGAGAATAGTTATGTGTAGGAAAGGCACTTGTCAGAATGGTGTTGACAATGAAGCCATTTGGAAATCGCATTAAATTTTTAAATGTTGGATCTGTGACCCTTGTGTTATAATATCGACTCTTTGATGTTGTAGAGTCATGGAAGCTAACAGCATGGAAGCAGGCTCAACACATCAGTGCTGACCAGGTTTCCTGAACTGTTCTAGACCCGTTTACCTGTGTTTGCCCTATATCCCTGTAAACATTTCCTGTCCGTGTGCCTGTCCAAATGTCTTTTAAATGTTGTAATTGTATCTGCCTCTACCACTTCTTCTGACAGCTCATTCTATATATGGTCCATCCTCTGTATAAAAGAGAACGTTTTCTCTCAGGTCTCCTTTTAAATCTTTCTCCTCTCACCTTAAACCTATGCTCTCCAGTTTTGGACACACCTACTCTAAGGGAGAGACCTTGGCCATTCACTTTATCTAGGCTTCTATAAACTTGGAGAAGATCACCCCTCACCTCCCTGCATACCAGAGAAAAATCTCCCTGCCTATCCTTTTAACTCAAACTTTCCAGGCTTGGTTAAATCCTTGTAAATCTTCTTTGCACCCTTTCCAGTTTAATAACATCTTTCCGATAGTAGGGTGACCAGAATTGTGTGCAGTAGTCCAAATGTAGCTTTATCAATGTCTTGTGCAGCTGTAACTTGACATCCCAACTCCAGTATTCAGTGCTCTGACCGATGGAGACAAGCATGCCAAATGCCTTCTACGCCACTCTGTCTACCTTGATGATACTTTCAAGGAACTATGTACCTACACCCCTGGTGTTCTCTATTTAACGCCACTCCTCAGGGCCCTCCAAGTGACTGTGTGAATCCTGCCCTGGTTTGTCTTAACAAAGTGCAACACCTCGTGTTTATCTAAATTAAACTTCATCTACCATTCCTAAGCCATCTGGCTCAGTTGATCAAGATGCCATTGTACTCTTAGATATCCTTCGCTATCCACTGTACCATCAAATTTTGGTGTCATTCACAAACCTACTACCCATGCCTTCTATATTCTCATCAAAATCATTTATATAAGTCACAAACAACATTGAACCCAGCACCAATTCTTGCTGCACACCACTGGTCACAAGCCTCCAGTCTGAATAACAGCCGTCTCCCACTGCACTCCATCTGCTACTGCAAGCCAATTTTATATCCATTTGGCCTTAGAAGCCAATCTACTATATAGAACTTTGTCAAAGGCCTTCCTACATGTTGAAATTTAAGTATAAATATTCCTACTTCCATGTGGTTCAACCAATTAAGACAATTAAACAGCTAAGTCTTTTGATCAGAAAGAAAATTGTTTCACTTGTATAGTGTTTTATAAGACTTTAAGACCATAAGACATAGGAGCAGAAATTAGCCCATTTAGCGCATTAAGTCTATTCTGCCATTCAGTCATGGCTGATCAGTTTCCCAACCCCAATCTCTCGCTCTCTTGCTTTCTCTCTGTAATCCTTGATCCCCTTGGCAATCAAGAACCCATCCATCTCTGTCTTAAATATACTCAATGACCTGGCCTCCACAGCCTTCTGTGACAGTGAATTCCGTAGATTCATTGCTGTCTGGCTGAAGAAGTTTCTCCTTACCTCCATTCTGAAAGGCCTTCCCTTTACTCTAAGGTTGTGCTCTTGGATCCTAGCCCCTCTGACCAATGGGAAGATCTTTCCAGCATCCACTTTGTCCAGACCATTCAGTATTCTGTAAGTTTCAATTAGATTCCCCCTCATCCTTCTAAACTACAATGAGTATTGACCCAGAGTCCTCAAATGTTCCTCATATGTTAAGCTTCTCATTCCTGGGACCATTCTCATGAACCTCCTCTGAACTCACACAGTACACCTTTCCTGAGAGATGGGGCCTAAAACTGCACACAATACTCCAAATGTGGCCTGACCAGAGCCTTATAGAGTCTTAGAAGTACATCCTTGCTTTTATATTCAAGTGCTCAAAATAAATGCCAAAGTTACATTTGTCTTCGTAACGACTTACTCAAGCTGCAAGTTTATCTTGAGAGAATCCTGGACGAGAACTCCCAAGTCTGTTTGCACTTCAGACTTCTAAATTTTCTCTCCATTTAGAAAATAGTCCATACCTATATTCTTCTTATCAAAGTGCATGACCTTACACTTCCCCATGTTGTACTCCATCTGCCACTTTTTTGCCCACTCTCCTAACCTTTCGAAATCCTTCTGCAGCCTCCCTGCATATTCAATACTACGAGTCCCTACACCTACGTTTGTGTCATCTGCAAACTTAACCAGAATGCCCTCAGTTCCTTTATTTAGATCATTAATGTATAAAGTGAAAAGTTATGGTCCCAACACTGACCTTTGTGAAACACCACTTGATACTGGCTGCCATCCTGAGAAAGACCTTTTTTGACCCACTCTCTGCTTTCTGCCAGACAGCCAATCTTCTATCCATGTTTTTGCGCCTTGCCTGTAACACCATAGGCCCTTATCTTACTCAGCAGCTTCCCGTGCCGGACCTTGTCAGAGGCCTTCTTGAAGTCCAGGTCGACAAGATCTATTGCCTGTCCGTGGTCTAACCTACTTGTTATTTCCTCAAAGAATTCTAACAGATGTGTAAGGCATGACTTCCCTTTGATGAAACCATGCTGACTTTGCCCCATTTTACCATGCCCTTTATTAAAGTCTCCAACACAGACACAAATAGAACAGAGTATTTCAAAAGGGCTCGGAAACTTCACCTATACCTTGTTATCTCTAAAGTTATAGCAAAGTTAGTTTCTTTTGAAGGTGAAGTCAAAATGCAAATCAAGAGGAAATTACTGCAAATGCTGGAATCTGTACTGAAAACAACAAATGTTGGAGATCAGATGGGTCAAGCAGCATCCATGGAGAGAGACCAAGCTAACATTTTGAGTCTAGAACTCTTTTCAGCAGTCACCTGCAGTCAAAATACATATTGTTTCTTTCACCACACCCTGCACGTATGGTAGGAATTGAAATGCGAATAAGTCTATTTATATCACGCATATTTTGATGAATTTTGTGGGTGATCTGGAAGTTAAGGTCATAGTTTTAGGATAAGGGGTAACTGATTTAAACAGGTGAGGAATTACCTCTCTCAAATGATCATGAATCTGTGGGAACTCGCTACCTGAGAGTACTGTGTCTGCCGGGACATTGAGTAAATTTCAGTAAGAAATAGATTTTTAATTACTATTGAGTGGAAGGGTTCAGAGAGCAAACTGGCAAGTTGAGATGAGGCCCAGATGAGATCAGCTATGATCGTATTGAATAGTGGAGCAGGCTTGAAGGACTGAATTGCTGACTCTTGCTCCTAATTCTTATGTTCTTATTTGTTGATCGAGCAATAATAATTCTAGGTTTCCAGCCTGTTCCTTTTGTGAATTTTAACCTACTTTCTGGGCACACATTTGCTGACGTTGGTGACAGGATAATTGATTGTAAGCTTCATAGTAGCTTATATAATACAAGAAACTTACAATTATTCACGATGAAAGATTTCAATGACTGTTGGATCTAATATATTGCTTAGTGATTCAGAGCTATACATTTGGTAATGAGTAGCATTCCTTCAAGTTTAAACACGTGTAAAGAATGCATTTAATTTATAGAAGTAAATGTCAGAACTTACTTTAATAGATTTTTCCAATAGTGAATATAATTTGCTGCAGTGCCATGAATCATTTTTGTATATATGCTTTGCAAACAGCAGTTCTCTTCCTGGCCAAACAACAATAATAACTTCTGGTTACATCATAATTTTTGTATAACTTTAAAGTGCAATGTGTGTATTGTAGATTTTTATGACCCACTGGAGTAATGCACCTTAAACCATGCCCTGCCATTCCAGATTGTGCCAAATGTCAAAGTTTTTTTTAAATACTCCAATTTACCTGACCTTCAGACTGAGGTTGATAGTAAACACAAAATAAGTTTCTGTACTAACCAAGGATTATCATTTATTGCAGTAATCATAGCCACAAACACAAAGTTCATAATAGATATCAAATTACTTAATGTGAAATTATGGAAATCTGTTTTAAAAAATCTGTTTTTGTTACAGTCCACAAATTTTAAAGACACAAAAATAAAAGACAGTCATTAAAATGCAAGGCTCTCCCAATCCACAACCAATCTCTCTCCCTGGCCACAACGTTCTCCCTTGTCCCATTCCCCTGTCCTGTCTTGGTCATCTACTCAAATATATGCCCATGGAGAGTTCGGTTTGTGAGTAGTAATGGAAGACTTCAGGTGCAACCATGAAAAATGATTTGGATGAGGACTCTTCATTTGAGGTTGCATCTTTCCTCACTGGGGGTTTCCACACAATGAGAAAGTGGGAAATTGAAATCTGATGCTTGGATTGTCCTTGATTGACAGGCTGCTGACTACTCAAGCTTTGGATCTATTTGTCCGGTCTCCAAAGCATCTAAACAGCAGTTGCAATACGTGTGATCGTGACCATAACCTGTGCTAAAGTACCAACATCTTGGTTTGTGCCAAAATGTCAATCAGGTTTATCATACTGGGATTAACAAAATAAAACAGATTTTAAACAGTGCGATGTTGCCAAGTCAATTTTGTCCATGTCGAGTAACTTCACAAGTCAAAACAGAGACTTGATTCCAAATCACTAACTGAAGTTGATAAATGCCATACCCAAATAAAACAAAAAGTGAATTGATGAAACTTGTATTAACTACATGATAGAGGAAGCATTACTAATGTTGCTATAACAAAAAAAGGATTCATTCAAATCGAGATCTTACAATTGATAGAGGTGTCCTAACCAGACATGTGGCTTGAAGATCTTAGACATAGTGACTAAATTTTCTCCATCCTTCCCAGCTGCATGATTGGGCTCCAGCCACAGCAGCACAGAATTTCCGTCCACTTCTGAAATGCCTCCTTAACTCAAAGTGTCTTTTCGTTCATGGGGTAACTTGCATACTTGACAAAACCAAAACTGAACTTCCATTGATTTTATAAAATAAGTTTTCAAAGCAGGACCAGGCACTGGAAAATGACAGACAAAGCTACCTTTGTTTTAATTCCCACCCAAAACAAATTTGTCGTAAATTGGGTGTGAGTAGAGTGTTGCAGAGAGCGTAGGTCAGTGTCTGCAGGAGCTTTATTTCTGTAGGATGAAAGCGATTTCAAATTGTAAATATACATAGTTCTTTAAAAATTAAGATAGTTGAAACTGAGAGGGTATAATAGATATAAGTTTGCATAATACTACTGTAATAGCATAAAATAATTGACAGTAGTTAACTTTTCACCAATTTATTCTTGTCATTATTCAAAACCATTAGTAATGTGATTATAGAAGGGTGATACATTTGATTTATGTATTCACTGTTTCAGTTCCAACATACTTGGTAACATTCTCAGTAAGGTTTAATATTATGAGTGGCTGATGTGGACTTTTATATGTGGAATCTCAAAAGTGAAATATGTTCTTACTACAAGAAGCTTACATTACAAGAAAAGCATAATATTTTAATTTATGTCATAAGGCAGACCAAGTTGGACTTGATGGAAATTATAAAATTAGGCATATGTTTTTCCTGTTATGATTAAAGGAGTTTCCAAAAATGACAATTACGAGCACTGATTGATTTAAACAGCTAACAGAAGGAGGCAATTTATATTAATTTAACCACAAGTACTACTTTTAACAAATTTTAAAAATGCAGAATTATGTCAATCGCATTAACACTAAGACTTTATGTTGGTGACTGATTGCAATGATGAACTGTTTTATTCACGAGTGCTCTGAGCGCAAGATTAGATTTTAGTACTCAAGTTGAGTTCAGTCAACAAGTTGAGAGCAAAATTGTTCATTAAGTCACTTAATCTGTGCTTAAATTCTTGTTTGCCTGTGAACTGAAGAGAGAGCGTTTATAATATTGAGCGTAAATGCTGGGGTGCTACTGAACATACATTGTAATATCTATATATTTTAAGTGTTTAATTATAAAGGATGCGGTATTGAGTCAGTGCATCATTGGCCACTGTCTTAACCTTTGTACTGGTGCACAATTTGCTATCATTTGAGGAAATCCATAACTTTGAATTTCATCTGTATTTTTTAAGGCACTCCCTAACTAAACGAGAAGTTCTGAGAAAGGGTCACTGGACCCGAAATGTTAACTGATTTTTTTTCTTCAAGATACTGCCAGACCTACTTATCTTTTCCAGCAATTTCTGTTTTTATTCCTGATTTACAGCATCTGCAGATCTTACTGTTGATAAACCAGATGTTGAACAAGCAAAAGTAGCGTCGAGACTGACTCCCTCATTTAAAAAGAAATAAAATATACAGAAGTTTGGATATCAAAAGTTTTGAGAAAATAGGACTTGGTTAAAAGATGCATTACGAAACAAATTAGTCTTGTTGAGCAGCAGCAGTTGATGAGTCCACTGGTACAATACAAACAGGCTGAAAAAATGTGATGAAAACAGTACAGGTCTAGAGTTCAAGGACAATTTTGTACTGCTATTTCTGTTACTCGAAGTTAAAACTTGTGCATCTATCCCATCCATACCATGTTCATCAGTTCTGCCCACACATGCCATTCTGGTAAAGACCATGCTCACGAAACTCTGGTTAGTTGTACATCGTTATGGACAGGATCATGCCAGAAGCCACATATCTTGCCAATTTCCTGAACCATCCTGAGTTCACAGACTTCCATCCTGCCCAGATCTGTGAAATTCCTATACAGTTGTTCTGTTCATTACTTTTGCTGCTGAGGTTGGACAGAGGTAATATTTTCCCCACTTTGTTAACCTGCCTGGAAACAGCAGATTCAAAAGAAAAGACCAGATTTCAATGAAACCTGGTGCATAGGTAGGGTATGGAAGTTGGAAAAATAAAGGAAGTTATAAAAATAAAACGGGAAAGGTGGTCCGACGGTGACTGCCAAGGGATATTAGAAATAGTATTAGATCCAAGGGAAGAGCATACGAATTGGCCAGAAAACAGCAAACCTGAGGATTGGGAGCAGTTTAGATTCCAGTAAAAGAGGGCAAGGGGATTTATTAAGGCGGGGAAATAAAGTGCGAGAGTAAGCTTGCAGAGAGTGTACAAACTGATTGATTGGATACACTTAGATATATGAAGAGAAATATAGGAGTGATAAAGGGGAACAAAGAGACGGCCCACCAATTAAATACATATTTTGGTTCTGTCGTCACAAAGGAGGCGCAAATGACAAAGAACAAAGAAAATTACAGCACAGGAATTGGCCCTTCGGCCCTCCAAACCTGTGCCGATCAAGATCCTTTGTCTAACCTGTCATCTATTTTCTAATGGTCTGTGTCCATTTGCTCCGTGCCCATCCATGTACCTGTCCAAATATATCTTAAAAGGCGCTGACATGTCTGCGTCTACCACCTCCGCTGGCAGCACGTTCCAGGCACCCACCACCCTCTGTGTAAAGAACTTTCCACGCATATCTCCCTTAAACTTTCTTCCTCTCACTTTGAACTCATGACCCCCAGTAATTGAATCCCCCACTCTGGGGAAAAAGCTTCTTGCTATCCACCCTGCCTATACCCCTCATGATTTTGTAGACCTCAATCAGGTCCCCCCTCAATCTCCGTCTTTCTAATGAAAATAATCCTAATCTACTCAACCTCTCTTCATAGCTAGCACCCTCCATACCAGGCAACGTCCTGGTGAACCTCCTCTGCACCCTCTCCAAAGCATCCACATCCTTTTGGTAATGTGGCGACCAGAACTGTACATAGTACTCCAAATGTGGCCGAACCAAATTCCTATACAACTGCAACATGACTTACCAACTCTTGTACTCAGTACCCCGACCAATGAAGGAAAGCATGCCATATGCCTTCTTGACCACCCTATTGACCTGCATAATCACCTTCAGGGAACAATGGACCTGAACACCCAGATCTCTCTGTTCATGACCTACCAGAAATGTTGGGGAGGACAGCATCTGGCATGAGGGAGAAACTGAAGGAAATCAGCATTAGTAGCAAAATGGTACTGGAGAAATTGAAAGGCCGAATAATCCCCAGGGTCCGATAATATGCATTGCAGAGAACCTAAAGAAGTTTCAAGAGAAATAGTAGATGCGTTGGTAATTATCTTTCAAGATTGTATTAACTCTAGAACAGTTCCTATGGATTGGATGGTAGGTGACGTAACCCTAGAGGGTTAAAAGAGGAGGTAGAGAGAAAACAGGCAATTATAAACTGGTTAACCTGACATCAATGGTGGTGCAAATGCTGAAATTCATTATGAAAGATTTAATAGCAGAGTCATTGGAAAGTAATGACCGTATTGTACAGAGTTCGTGCTCGATGAGTCTACTGAAATTTTTTGAGAATGTCGCCAAAAAAAGTAATGAATAGGGACCAATGGATGTGATTTGCTTAGACTTTCAGAAACCTTCCAGTAGGGTCCAACATGAGAGATTGGCAAAGCAAATTATAGTGGTTGGGATTGTGGGGAATGTACTGGTATGGGTAGAGAACTAGTTGACGTATGGGGTCCAGGGTGTGCTAGCTAGATGGATAAAAAACTGGCTAGGCAACAGAGACAGAGAGTAGTAGTGGAAGGGGGTTTCTGAAATTGGAGACCTTTGACCAGTGGTGTTCCACAGGGATCTGTGCTGGGACCACTGTTGTTTGTGATATACGTAAATGATTTGGAGGAAGGTATAGGTGGTCTAATTAGTAAGTTTGCAGATGACACAAAGATTGGTGGAGTAGCAGATAGTGAAGGAGACTGTCTGAGATTACAGCAGAATATAGAGAAATTGGAGAGTTGGACAGATAAATGGCAGATGGAGTTCAATCCAGGCAAATGCGAAGTGATGCATTTTGGAAGATCTAATCCAAGAGCGAACTATACAGTAAATGGAAAAGTCCTGGGGAAAATTGATGTACAGAGAGATCTGGGTGTTCACGTCCATTGTTCCCTGAGGTGGCAACGCAGCTCAAAAGAGTGGTCAAGAAGGCATATGGCATGCTTTCCTTCATCGGACGGGGTTTTGATCACAAGAGTTGATAGGCCATGTTACAGTTGTATAAGATTTTGGTTCGGCCACATTTGGAATACTGGGTACAGTTCTGGTCACCGCATTACCAAAAGGATGTGGATGCTTTGGAGAGGGTGCAGAGGAGGTTCACCAGGGGGGATGTTGCCTGCTATGGAAGGCACTAGCTATGAAGAGAGGTTGAGTAGATTAGGATTATTTTCATTAGAAAGACAGAGATTGAGGGGGGGACCTGATTGAGGTCTACAAAATCATGAGGGGTATAGGCAGGGTGGATAGCAAGAAACTTTTTCCCCAGAGTGGGGGATTCAATTACAAGGGGTCTTGAGTTCACAGTGAGAGGAGGAAAGTTCATGGGTGATATGTGTGGAAAGTTCTTTACACAGAGGGTGGTGGGTACCTGGAGCGTGTTGCCAGTGGAGGTGGTAGATGCAAACACGATTGTGTCTTTTAAGGTGTATCTGGACAGGTACATGGATGGGCAGGGAGCAAAGGGATACAAAATTGATAAACAGAATTAGTCAAGGTTTACATCGGAGGGATATTCCCAATGACTAGGGATTCCCGAACAAAGGATTGATGGACTAAGATAATGGGGTAGGCCATTTGTGACTAAACTGAGAAATTCCTTCACCCAGTGAGTATGTGGAAGTTACTGCCACATGAAGTTGTCAAGGCCAAAACATTGAATGTTTTCTAAAAGGAGCTTGATGTAAATCTTGGGACCAAAAGGATCAAAGGTATGAGGAGGAAGTGGGAAGAGTCTGTTGAGTTGGATGATCAGCCATAACCATACTAAATAATAGAGGAGGCTCAGTGGGCTGAATGGCTTATTCGTGCTCCGGTAGGAAGCTCAGACAAATCTTGTTGTGCTTCTCCACTGATCTTGAAGATTGCAGAAAGTTTAATAGAGAAGTGAAGAAGGCTAAATAAAAACTGAAAGAACTGCGGATGCTGTAAATCAGAAAAAAATAACAGAAGTTAAAGGGAAAACCTCAGCAGGTCTGGCAACATCTGAAGAGAAATCAGAGTTAATGTTTTGGGCCCAGTGACCTTGCTGAGAGCATCTGCTTCCTATCTAACCTGTCCCAGCCACTCAATCTTATACACCTCAATCAGATCCTGCCTCAGGCTTCTCTGCACCAAGTCTGAAGTCGGGTTCTGAGGAAGCATCACCAGACCTGAAGCGTTAACTCTGATTTATGTTCACAGATGCTACCAGACCTGCTGAGATTTTGCAGCAACTTCTGTTTTTGTTCGCTGAGAAGCCGTATTGGACACATGATTTCATCACCCATAGCATTGATTGTGAGAGGAGGGAGTTTATGTGGAACTGTACAAAAGTTTGGTTAGGCCACACCCGGAGTATTTTGTGCAGTTCTGGTTGCCTTGCTATAGGTAGGACATAATTGCACAAGAAGGAATACAGAGGGGATTCACCAGGATGTTGCCTGGGATGGAGCTATGAAGCAAGGCTGGATAGCCTGGGGCTGTATTCCTTGGGGCAGAAAAGACTGAGGCATGATCTGATTGAAGTGTGTAAGATTGAGTACCCGGAACAGGATGATTAGGTAACAGCTGTTCCTTTTAGTTGAAGGAGCAATGACAAGGGGGTATAATTTTAAGTTGAAAGGCAGGAGGTTTAGAGGAGATTTGAGGAAAAATGTTTCCACTCAGGTGGTTGGAATCTGGATTGCAGTGCCTGAGAGTGTAGCAGATGCAGGGAACCTCAAAATCTTTAAAAGGTATTTGCATGAGCGTCTGCAGTCTCATTACATTCAAGACCATTGGCCAAATACAGGAAAGTGTGATTAGTATAGGTAGATTGAAAAGATTCAAAGGGCATCTTCTGTGCTATATGGCTGTATACTTTCTATATTTTGAGTTAATGTTTAGATTTTTATTTACAGGATCCGTTAACATTGGGAAATAGGGAAAATTGACTTTGTTTAAAATGTTGCCGATTGTTTTATTTAGAATGCTGTGGAAAATATTACAGCTGCCAAAATGTGGATAGACTTTTCAGTGCAGGTTGTGGAATGTGAAATGGCCTGCCATTGAGAGGAAATAACATTAAATGCCTTTTTCAGCTTTGTGATTACAGAGCATCGAGGAAGAATTATGTATTTGTAATAATATTCAGCTAGGTATGTGCTATTCTGAATCACGTCTTTACTTGTTTCTGTTGATATCAATAAAACTCACCTGAAATAGCCTCCTCCCTCCCCTGTAGCGCTGACAATTTGTCTTCCTTCTCCTAAACTTGAGACCCGTCGGCTATGACCAAGAAACATATTGCTTTCTCTTACTATGTGTTTAATTGTCATTAACTATCACTGTTTTGGTTTGGAAAACCATGCTGAAGAATGCACATTAAACTGCTTTCAACCTTCGATCAAACTGGAAAGTAACAAACGTAACCGCTGTAGTCAAGAAGGGAGGAAGACAGGAGTCTTCACTGTCTTCCAATTCACTTTACATCTGACCTGGGGAAGATGTCGGAATCTGTTATGAAGATATTGTAGCTGTGCACTTGAGGAAAATAATGGCATTTTGGAAGGATCAATGTGGTTTCATGAGGGGGAAATCATTTAATTTATTTGATTTCTTTGAAGGAGTAATGTGTTGTGGATGAAGGTATGTTGATAGACGTACTGTACCTCTATTTCAAGATGATCAGTTCCTTGATGTATCACCTTAAATGCCTTCTGGAAATTGCAATATGTTTTTACAGTGTAAACTTCTAGCATATATTACTCCTTCAAAGAAGTCTGATAAATTAATTAAATCTGATTTCCCCTTTATAAAACGATATTGTCTTTTCCTCAATACCTTGAGATTTTCTAAGTGCACAGCTATAATCTCTTTAAAGATGCATTCTACCACCATTATCATGATAGATGTCACTCTAATTGGCTCAGAGTTTCCTGGCTTCTGCTTTCCTCCCTTCTTGAATGGAGGAGTTATACTTGCTGCCTTTCCTCTACTTAAGAAACTTTGGAAAATAACACTAACACTTTTACTTTATAAGTCGCGTCATATAATACTCTGTGAAGCAGTTTATCTGGACCCGGACACTTGTAAATCATAGCTCAATCGCTTTGCCTAATACTGCCTCCTTGATTATTGTAAAAGGTAGCGAAATCCTAGAGAATGGCAGAGAATTATAAAAAGGTTGATCAGGACCAAGACATTATGTGAGGGATCTAGCTGCAAACATAAAAACAGATGGCAAGTGATTCTGCAGCTATGTAAAAAGGAAATGAGTAATTTAAATGAGCTTTCGTCCTCCACAGAGTGAAAGTAGTGACTTAATAGATAAAAAGAAAATGGAAGATAAAATGAAGATACAGAAAAAATTCAAGTAAAGATGTAAATCAGGAGGTTGAAGGGAGAGAGGATTTTGCTAGCTTTTACTAGGTGTCACCCTTTTAGGAACTTTGGGAATTTTTTTGTGAGGGTTGTCCAATTTGGAACTCAAAAGCAATGGAAGTGGAGTCACTGAACATTTTTATGACAGGTAGTTAGATTATTGTTAGGCAAGGTAGTGAAAGATTATTGGGGGTAGATGGGAATGTGGATTTCAGAACACAAACAGATCATCCATGATCATCTTTAATGGTGGAAAGGATTTGAAGGGCTGAATAGACTATGCTTACTCTAATTTGTATGTTTGTATGTAAATTGTCAGCCTACCATTAAATTTATTTTTGTTCACATTGTTTGGTTAAATAAAGTCTAGTCATATTCATACTCCTTTAGTCTAGAAAGAGTGTAAGCTTTGATATTAGATACAATTCCTCATCTTCAAGTGATTCAGTGTTTTATTCTTTAAATGCTTGACGTGAAGGAGAGTTTTAGCTGTAATATGAAATCTGTTCCTTTGCCTGCAGGAGTGAGAAATTTGATCAGAAAATTGTATCATGTAACTTTGTCCACATTTCCAGGTCCTATAGGCCAGCAAAACAATTATTTTTGTTATGTGAAGAAGTTGGCTTGAGGATTGGCAGTGGAAGTGCAGTGCAAGCTTTTGAAAATCAGTCAACTGCATTGATTTTATTCCTTTAAAAATTTGAAGTTTTTCTAAAGTGCCAATAGAATGTTTTTATCTAAAATTCAATTAATAAAACTTATTTTAACTCTTCAAATGAAATCTTGAGAATATGTAATGAAAATACAGTTTAAATACATGAAAGGACTGGCATGACTTCAGTTATTAGTGATGATGTTTGACAGCACTATGGTTGGAATGCAGACCAAAACCCCATGATTCTGTGTCATATATTTGTTTACAGAAGCCAAATACTGCAAATTTTGGAAATCTTAAATAAAAACAGACAATGCAAAAAATAATCTGCAGTTTAGGCACATCTTTAGAGAAAAACAGTTAATATTTAAAATCACACGAAGGTTTTACTGAGTACTTTCATCACTTTGTTTTTATTTCATATATATGTTTATGCCAAGTAAAATAATTTGCGTGTGGCATTTGTTTTACCTGACGGCTTCAAGAAATTTTATCTTAACCCATTTTCAATTATTATGGCATCTATGAAATTAAAAAAAAAACATTTTATAGCAAGCATAGATGTTTTTGGGAGATGTTCCAGATTTTTACCAGCTTCCTATGCTATCAGAAGTTCTTTCTGGATGCATTATTTGTTAACAGGTGTGACAGGTTCAGTTTTCATTTCAGAAATTTCTAAAGCCAAATAGATACATTGACACACGTCTGTTAGGGGCAATGTAGGTACAACTAAATGATTGAGAACAAACTTTTGGTACTATGTGAATTTGCACCAGATTGGACGCTGTATCTTTCGCTTGGCCATTTGGTTACTTTTGTCCATGGTGAGGGATCTGGCCTTCTAATGTGCTGCCTTCCTTCTTCAATACGTTGGCAATATGCTGCATCGTGACTAACTGTACCTTACGTATTCTGCATGCAGTTCCTGCATCCTGACAATGGTCAACACCACAAATTTAGGCACCTGTCCAAGTAGGGAATTTATGTTTGAACATTTTGCTGTGTGTGTAACACAGGTGCAAGTCCGAATTGAGACCCCAAAATTACCTAAGTATCAGTTTCCAAATGCTGGATCGAAAATGAAGTGCTGGTGTCTCAGTCACTGGCCTGTAGCATTCCTTTATCATTTTAAAGGTCATCACTGAACGTTTTCAACCCAGGTTGACAAGAAAGTTCAGTTTGTGTTTCTTCTTGCTGTCCAGTGACTCCAGGAAAATATTTGTAAGCACTGGCCCTGCTCTGTATGGGACTTATCCATGACACTCTCAGGTCAGCTACTTTGTACATATTTTCTGCCGTAACTTGTACATGATGGGTAAACACATGTTATGCAAGACAAATGATGTCTGTGGGAATGTATTTCAGTTGGGGGTAATGCTGTTAGAAAGTTAGAGAGATAACAAAATGGTCAATTTTGATTAGATAAATTCTGAAGAAGGTATCAACATTTGGCATATCTGGAAGTTAATTTTGATTTTCTTTCCAAATGTTTTTCTGCCTTTTTCTATTCTGTTAATGGTGAAACACTAATTTTGTGCATTCATGTTTTCCACAGGTGAGAATAATGAAAACCAGGAAATAAAAATGCTTTCAGAATCGGACAGTGGAAAATACAGCTCTTACAGGTATATTTACTGTCTACAGAAAATGGATAACTATGTAGATTATAATCCAATGAAACAAAATTAAAATCAAATAGGCAAGTGAAATCAAATTCACTTGGACTGTTGTTTCTTCAGTTTATTCTGAAGTGATAATATCTGCTTTTTAAAACTACCTTACTATTTCACAAAAGGTGTATCTTACCGGGATTATTTAGGATCGGAAGCAGGGTGACAAATGAATTTATTTTCTTATAAATTTAAAAAATACATTTAGTTACCTTTTTAAATGGACAATACAAAATGCAGCAGTGGATTAGGCAAGACTTACTGTCTTGTTTTATTTTATGTTTGAACTTGAACATCAACTTAAAAGGAAGAGACAACTAATTTTGAAGTAAACGGGAAAAAAGTAACTGAGGCACTATTATCCATGTTTAATAATTTATTAGAAAAATACGTAGTGCTAGAGAACTGGTGAGTATTTTATGTTATACCTGTATTTCAGAAGAGAATTTAAAAGATGCCCAGGAGAAAACAGACCAACCAGTTTAATATTGGCAGTAAGAGAAGCAATAGAATCCCTTCCAATTAGAAATAGAAACATGTGTAATTTATCTAGATTTCCAAAAGGTCTTTTGATAAGGTATTAAGCAACAAATTAATGTTCACAATCAGAGTATTCAGAGTTGAGATATATAACCAAATGGATAGCCAGCTGGCTGCAAGGCAGATGACAAAGATTAAGGGTGAAAGGTAACTATTCAGATTTGCATGTGGTGTGAAATAATGGTTCCAGAAGAATCAGTGCTGCAACTACCTTTGTTTATAATTTCTATCAACAATTTGATGCTAGAAGCAAAGTCATGATTTCTAAATTTGTAGGCAACATGACATTTGATGGGATAGTTAACAATGATTGGGACTTCAATTTATAAGCAGAAATTAATAAAATTGTGGCTTGGACATTTTAATTGGCCAATTAATTTCAATGTATATGTTATATTTTGTTAAGGAAACTATTACTATTAATAAAATATTGCTAATAAAGTAAGAATATTAAGTAAGTAAAAATCTATATGGGATAGAGAAGCAAAGGGATCTGGGAATGCAACTGCACAAATCACTGGTAGTTGTTGCAACACTGCTAAACAAGATAATAATGAGCCAAGCCTGTCAATCTGGTGAAACTATCAAATAGGATTACTTGCATGCCACATAGTGTGAGCAGCAAACGATTGACAAAGCTCAGCAATCCAACAACCAACAGATCAGATCTAAGCATTACAGTCCTGCCACATCTAGCCATGAATGGTGGTGGACCATGAAACAACTCACTGAAGGAAGAGGCTCCACAAATATCCCCAGCTTCAATGCTGGAAGAGCCCAGCACGTTATTGTAAAAGACCAGGCTGAAGCGTTCATGGCAGTCACAGATATTGATCTTCAGCCAATTGGATTCACTCCATGTGATATCAAGAAATGATTGGAGGCAGTAGATAGTGCAAAGGTAATGGGCCCTGACAATATCTCAGCAACAGTAGAGAACTTGTAGCTCCCCTCACCAAGTTCTTTCAATATAGTTACAGCATTGACCTCTACCTGACAATGTGGGAAAATTACCCAGGTATGTCCTGTACACAAGAAGCAGGACAAATCCAACCTGGTCAGTTGCCATCTCGTCAGTCTACTGTTGATCATCACTGAAGTGATGGGAGGTGCACCAACAGTGCCAGCCAGCAGCACCGATCAATAGTCTTCTCAATGATGCCCAGTTTGTGTTCTGACAGAGCCACTCAGCTCCTGATGTCATTACAGCCTTGTTTCAAACAAGGAACAAAAGAGTTCAATTGTAGAGATGAGATGAGAATGACAGCCCTTGAAATCAAGTCTGCCTTCGACTGGGTGTGGCATCACTGTTTACGGGGGCAAAGTCTCTGCTGGTTGGAATCATACCTGGCAAATAGATGGTTGTAGTTGCCATCTCACCTCCAGGACAGCTTTGCAAGAGTTCCTCAGGCCATTGCCTGGGCCCAGCTGTTCCATCAGTGACCTTCACCCCATCATAAGGTTAGAAATGAGGATGTTCACCGATTGATTATGTAATGGTCAGCTCCATTCATGACGACTCAGATACTGAAGCAGTCCATGTTATTTTCAACATTTGCGAATGACATTTCTAATTCTTTTGTCCTCAAGTCTCTTTGGAGTCTGTGTTGTTCTGTGTTTCCTCTTGTGAAGGACTTTATTGAGTGTCTTCCGGAAGTCCATATAAAGAACATGTATAGATCCTGCACTATCTACTATCATTTTCCACTTCGGTACTGTACAGCCTTCAGAACTCAACATTGAGTTCAACAGCTTCAAAGATTGAACATTTTGCCCATTGTGTCAACACAGCTTTCCTCGGGAGTAATTTACCTAGTGCCTCCTCCCCCGATTTTCTTCCTTTTCTGATAATTCTTGTTTGAACCTGCCTCCACCACACCCTCAGGCCATGCATTCCTAATCCTAAATACTTGCTGTGTGAAATGTTTTCCTGACATCATCATTCCTTTTGGGTCCATTTGCATTTGATCTGTGCCACCTCGTTCTTGATCAGTCCATCAATGGGCACAATTCTACTCTGTCTACTCATCTACTCTGCCGCCACCCTTCTCAATTTTAAATATCTCCATCTCCTCTCATCTCTCAACATTCACTACACTAAGGAAAACCGTCTCAACTTCTGCAATCTCTCTATGTAACCAACATTTCTCTTCTTTGAGACCATTCTCATTAACTCTGCACACTCTCCAATGCCTTCAATCTTTCTAAAACTGTAACCTCTGTACTGGACACAGTATGCCATTTGAGACTGAACTAATGTTCTTTATATGTTTACTGTAATTTCCCGCCATTTTTGTGTCACTTTTGTTTGAATACTTCCGACTGATCTTGTGTTATTTTACTCATTGACAGATTTGCACTGTCCAAACTCGCTCTCGTTGCATTGAAAACAGTGTTATCTAAGTCTAGAATTTTAATAAAGTAAAATACTCCAGACGTTGGAAATCTGAAACAAACCATGAAGTGATGGACATACTTAGCATGTTTATCGGCTTCAGCGGAAAGTGTTAACGCTTCAGTCGCATAGAATTTTAGTCACTGTTTCACATTTCTGTGGGTTCAGCACAGTGCTTGGAAAATCAAATACTTGTTACCAGAGTAAGGCCTGAGAATTTAACTAGATTTGACCCATAACTCATCATTAAATCTAATGTGGCACATCCTTTGTTGGATCAAGGTATTTATGTGTTGCTTTAGAAAGCTATCCTTGACGCATTCAAGAAATTCACTTTATTTATGATGTCAGGTAGTTAATAAAAATGCATTAATTTTGGTGTTTATTAGAAGTAGGTGAGAGGAAGACCTGGAGACAGTCAGCAGCATCTGAAAGAGCTGGAGAGAGGAGGACCCTGTACATCTGAAACATCACAAGCAAGAGCAGGGGCAAAACCTTCATAAAGAGAAAAGCATGAGAAGAGCAGCAGCAGTGGGAGATAAAAATTAGGTTGGAGAGTGAGGTGGGGAGTAGCCTTTTGGTGCAGTAGATCATAATTAGAATCAAGCTGGGAAAATAGACTGAGGTAAGTCAGTGAATGAACAGTGACACATATTTAAGCAAATATTTCATAACCATTAGCAAAAATGTTTTCCAGTCAGAATTAAGGACTTCATGAGAAAAAATGGAACACACAGTTAACAAAAGTGATCAAAGAGAGTATCCAATCAAAAATTAAGGCATCCACTCCAGCAAAAATTAGTTATAGGTCAGAAGTTTGGGAATTTTTTACGGACTATCAATGGATGATTCAAAATCTATTGAAGACAGAGAAGATGGATTATGAAAGTAAATTGACAAAGAAACAAAAGTAGCAAGAGAATCTAGGGGTATTCAAAAAGAGAGCGTAACTGATGTAAAGTGGAGGTCTCTGACAATGTAGCTGGGAATTAAAAATGGGGAACAGGGAAATGACAATAATTTAAACTAATAATTTGCATCAGTCTTTGCTATGGATGACACTATAAACATCCCAAAGTTAACTAATAAACAAGATACTAACAGGAAAATCGATCTTGTATGAGTCTGTATCATGTAGGACAAAACTTTTGACATACTAATGGGAATTAGGACAGACAAGTTAACATGACCTGATGGCCTGCACGCAGAGGTTTTAAATACTCTATTCAGGAAGGAAGGGAGGCAGAAGCAGGAAACTATGGACAGTTGATCTAACATCTGTCATTGCTAAAATGTTGGAATCCAATATTAAGGAAGAAATAGGGCATTATAAAAAGCTTAACACAGTCAGAGTCAACTTGATTTTGTGAAAAGAAAATCATGTTTGACAAACTTTCTAGGGTTTCCTGAGGGTATAACAAGCAGAGTCGATTAATGAGATCTGGTAAGTATAGTGTGTCCGGATTCCCAAAAAGCATTCAACAAAGTACCACATACAAATTGACAAAGTTTACACTGGAGATAATGTATTCAACATGGATTGAAGACTGAAGACAGACAATAGGGATTTTTCAGATTGCGAAGACATAACTAGTGGAGGATCAACAAAGATCAGCCTAAGGTCTCAATTATTTCTGATCTATATTAAGGACTTGGAGGAGGGGGCAGAGTGTAATATATTTCAGTTTTCTAATAATACAAAAGGAGGCAACAGGACATTTTGTGGCAGAGTTTAATGTGAGAAAGTATTAGGTTGGAAGAATCAAAAGAGAGACTATTATTAAGTGGAGGAAAGTGCAGCACAGTGGAATCTGGATGTTCTTTCGCATGAAATACAAGAGGTTACCATGCAGACGCAGAAGATTAAGAAGGCAAATGGAATTTCAGCTTTTACTGCTAGAGATTTGGCGTTTAAAAATAGAGGAGTTTTGGTACAACTGCACAGCGTTTTGGTGAGGCTGCACCTGAAGTACAGTGTACAGTTTTGATTAATCTATTTAAGAAGGGATATGCTGCCATTGGAGGCACCTCTCAAGAAATGCTCTAGGCTGTTTCCTAGGATGAAGGCGTTGACTTACAAAGTACAGGTAAATAGGTTACGCCTTTATTCATTAGAATTTAGAAGAATGAATGGTGATCTTATTGAAACATTTAAGATTCTGAGAGCCTTGACAGATTAGACATTGAGAAGATCTTCCCACCAGCTGCGGAATTTCAAACTAGATAACATAATTGCAGAGTAAGGCGATGCTCATTTGAAACAGAGATACAAAAGCCTTTCTTCTCCCAGAGGGTACTGAATGTCTTGAATTCTCTAGCCTAGAGAGTTGTGGCAGCTAGATCATTGAAAGGGGTTAAGGAGAAATGTGATAAGCTGCCACTAAAGAGGAATTGAGGCAAGGATAGACTAACCACAACATTACTGAATGGCAGAATTGAGAAGGTGAATAGCTTTTGCCTTGCATTTCTTATGTTTTTATGTTGATTAAATGTATAACTCGTCATCATGGAAAGCCAGTTCTTATAGTTTATGAAAAAAAATTAGAACTATTCTCAAGGTGTTGAGTAATGTTGAATTACTTTTGAATTAAGTGAACAATCTGCAAATCAGAGGCACTAATTTACCCGAGACCACCTACCCAGCCAGGTCAAATAGATGAGCTGATCCAGAAATCTGTACAATTAAATGTATCATAGGTGTGGGGAATAGCAGTGTACAGCCAGAGAACATTATGACAAAAACAATGTAGAATCTTAATCTTGTTATTTTTCAAGCATTGGCTGAAAGCTGAGGTTTCCCATTGTTTGCCTTAAAAGAAATACGTTGTGGCATGACCTGCATGTGTAGTTTTCTATTTTTATCAAAAACCCCTTCTTAGATGCTATAATGCACAGTAGATAGCTAATTGTTGACAGCCTCTGGATTTTATGTATTGAGGGAGATTGGACATTGCTCTATTCCTGCCGAGTACTTCGTTTTAAATAAGACTGACATATATATATTTTATGCAGTGATGTTAACCAAATTACATGATAATCAATCTTCTTTTGGTCTATTTTGACAAGGTAGTGCAGTGAAAGAGGGATGAAATACCAGCTTTAAAGTAAAATGATTAATTTACTGTATTGTATCATTTTAGCATGTGATATCTTGTGTTATAAACCATGAAGCATAATGCCCCAAGGGAAGGACATCCTTAGAGATTATTTTTTGTTAGAATTCAAATTGTCAACATTGCTCTTTACTCAAGATTAGTTACTGATGGAAGATCGTGTTAAAATGTGGAATCTTTTAAGAAGATCTATATTTGGACATGGGAATTAAGTATCATTATTTTCTCTAGCAGCATTTCAGGAAGTAAACAAGAAAGATTTACCAGCAGTGCTGAGTAATAATCCTAATATACAAATCAAATGCTGCTTAACAAGCTTTGTGAGATCCTGTGAAAAGCTGATCATTTTATCTACAAATTTCTGGTAACTTAAAAGGAACATGTTCTTACTGTACTTAGGTGCGTCTAACATTTGTGTTTATTACTGTCTGATCAGTATGAATTGTCAGTCAAATATTTTTGGTGACAAGCAAATTCATCCACATGCAAGAAGTTCTTGTCAAAAGCTATGCTTAGTCGCGAGAACTCAGTCCCTCGATACCTTGTACCAAATTGATCCAATGTCCTATTACTTATGAGTGAGTATACAGTTACTACATTCAGATTCGCTCACTAATTCTGCGTTTGCAGGTTTATCAGTTCCTCTAGAGAGCTTAATTGACACCTCTTTGCAGAGGTGGCTATTTAACTGCAAGAGTCCTATAGATACATAGAAGTCAATCTCAAGCAACTGTTTGCAGAGAAGTAATGATTATGTTCTTCTTCAACACAATCCATTCAGTTCTCAAATTATTGTGCAATCTTTGTGTTTAACTATTTGTAATCAAATGTAACTTGAAGACTATAGTTCAGAGTTTATTAATTATCCAGAAAATGTCCTTACTATTTGCCTGTCAATAACTGTCAAAGATTGTCTAGCTTTGTCTTGTAATGTTGAACTACCTCAGTGCACCTTTAAAACCAAGTGACTGTAACCATAGTCTAAGCACTGTTTTATTGTAATAGTTCTATGTTGTTCTAATTGTGCAAGATTTCCAGCAAGGAGCTTCTCAACATTAAGATCAAAAAGGCTCATTTTCCAACCAAGAGTTGAAAGGCAAGATTGTTAATGAAGGATGAGATCCTATTTGCATTATTACTTGATGCTAGATGGCATCATTTCCCATCATGAAATTGAGCGGTTGCCTAGTGGCTCCAACTTGCCGCTTGCCATCCTTTGTTTTGGCTACTGTGCACTTCCAGTTGATCTACAAAATGAAACTGATGAATGATTACAAATGGGTTAATTGACAATTAAAGGGTCAATATAGAAGTGCTGATAAACTTGTACAGAATTCTACCTGTCAAGATGTGAGACAATCAGTCTCAGTTGTGGAGGCTTTGTTGTCTTCTCCAAGATCTGAGCCAGGTTAGTATTTCTCATGAGTGTTAGTCTTCTGTTCTTGAAACCAGGAATTAAGTACTGTTTCCACACCTCATTTCCCTGTGTCCTAATCAATGATGGTAATGCTGCACCACCTGATCTTAATCTGCTGCTGTTAGCATCTTGGTCTCACTGTCTGCACAGATCCATGCTCCACTACTGCCAATGCCGCCACCTTTTGTTTCACAGGACTGTTGCTTTCTTTTTTTTCAACTCCTGCTGTCTAGTGACAACTGCTGTCCCTTGTTGTCGTGCTGTCTTAACAATATTCGTGTTTGTAGTTCAGTCCGTTATGTCGACACTTTGAAACTTAAACACTGGATGGGTGCTTTGCAATTGTCTCCAAAGACAATGTGTTACACATTCCTTACATGCTATGCTCTGTTCAAATGGAACAGGCAAAGGTGTGGTTTGATGGATATTGAAGAGCTGAGAGAGCAGAAGGATTCTTCAAGGAAGAATCTGAATAGATTGAGCAAGAGGAACATTGCCTTTTGCATGATATGAGTGCAGTAGTGTCAAGTTTAACAAGCTAATCAGAACTTAATCGGCAGCCAGTTTCAATATATGACTGTAAAGGCAAACTGTCAGTTTCTGTTCTGAGAGGCATATACAGCTTCTTTTTGTTTTTCATTTACTTTTACTATTGCTGAATAAAAGGAAATGCCATGAAGTGCTTAAAGGTTATCCTGTTCATGATGGTTCTAACATTGAGCAATGATGAGATACTGGGTTACATTGTGTCTTGTGAAAAGAGCAGTGCAGACTTAGACTTAGGAGCAGGCGGTGGCCTAGTGGCACTATCGCTGGACTGTTAATCCAGAAATCCCAGATAACTTTCTGGGGACCCAGGTTCGAATCCTGCCACAGCAGATGGTAGAGTTTGAATTCAATAAAAAAACAATATCTGCAATTACGAATCTAGTGATGACCATGAATCCATTGTTGATTGTTGGAAAAACACATCTGGTTCACTAATGTCCTTTAGGGATGGAAACTGCCATCCTTCCCTGGTCGGGCCTACATGTGCCTCCAGACCCACAGCAATGTGCTTGACTCTGATGTGCCCTTTGGGCAATTAAGGATGGGCAATGAATTCTGCCTAGCCAGTGATGTCCTCGTTGCATGAAAGAATAAAGGAAAAAATAGACAGGATTGAGGGATGAGATGTGGCTAAGAACAGACAAACTGGGCATCATATGGGCATGGTGCATTTGTAATGCAGGATTTATTCTGAAATTAACATTGGATCATGTGGTGGGAAAAATATCCTTGCATTTCTTAGTAGCTTGAGGCAGAAAGCAAAACCACTAGAAGTGAAATTATATGTATCATAATGTACCCATTACAATTGCATGCTTTAATTGCAGTGGCAAAAATCAGCCTGAAGGAGAAGCCAAAATAAAATTGACATGAATCACAATGATCGCAAAATTTAAAACAATGGTTTGCAACTCACAGACAAGATACAGGTAGCCACAATATTTACTAATGTTCACATATTCAACAAAATGAGGCTACCCCAGCTGTGTCAAATCTTAACCAAACAATGTTGTGCCATTCTTAGGTGTCAGAAATAAAATTGTGGGATGAATTTTCCCAGGTTTTGGCTTAATGCCGTATTTGGAGACTTTGTTGAAGAGCTTCTTGCTGTGAGACTCAGTGGGTTATTGTGTGTTATCTTTCCAAACTCACCTCATTAGCAATGCACCATGCCTTTATGGTGCCCAGTTTGACATATTCTATCACTCAGTATGGATGGAAGTTCTCACCATACCTGGGAAACCACAGGAGCCAGTGCCATCTTTGGAACTCAGTCATGCACCTGGTCAAGCATTGGCAGTCTGGAGTTGTCCTTTACTGTATATATAGTGGGACAGTAACCACAAAACAACTGTTCTCTGGACAGTGATAATGGGAACTGCAGATGCTGGAGAATCCAAGATAATAAAATGTGAGGCTGGATGAACACAGCAGGCCCAGCAGCATCCCAGGAGCACAAAAGCTGACGTTTCGGGCCTAGACCCTTCATAAAGGTGGCATGGCTGATATTGCATTGCACGTACAAGTGCACATTCATATATCTATCCCTGCTTAAAACCCAAGCCACACAACTGTCTGTCCTTAGCTCACCTCGTTCCCCAATCCTGTACTGCTCTTTCCTCAATATCTAGTGTAACCCAGCATCTCTTCATTTCTCAGTGTGGAACCATCATGTACAGGATAACCTTCAAGCACGTCAAGCACTTCCTTCTCAGCGACAGTAAAAGTGAATGAAAAACAAACAGAATTTAGCATGGCTAGTACGCCTAACCTGTAGGTATTGGTCTATGGGAGAAAACCAGTGCACCTGGTGGAAAGATAATAAAATGTGAGGCTGGATGAACACAGCAGGCCCAGCAGCATCTCAGGAGCACAAAAGCTGACGTTTCGGGCCTAGACCCTTCATCAGAGAGGGGGATGGAGTGAGGGTTCTGGAATAAATAGGGAGAGAGGGGGAGGCGGACCGAAGATGGAGAGAAAAGAAGATAGGTGGAGAGGAGAGTATAGGTGGGGAGGTAGGGAAGGGATAGGTCAGTCCAGGGAAGAGGGACAGGTCAAGGAGGTGGGATGAGGTTGGTAGGTAGGAGATGGAGGTGCGGCTTGGGGTGGGATGGAGGGATAGGTGAGAGGAAGAACAGGTTAGGGAGGCAGAGACAGGTTGGACTGGTTTTGGGATGCAGTGGGTGGAGGGGAAGAGCTGGGCTGGTTGTGTGGTGCCGTGGGGGGAGGGGACGAACTGGGCTGGTTTTGGGATGCGGTGGCGGAAGGGGAGATTTTGAAGCTGGTGAAGTCCACATTGATACCATTGGGCTGCAGGGTTCCCAAGCGGAATATGAGTTGCTGTTCCTGCAACCTTCGGGTGGCATCATTGTGGCACTGCAGGAGGTCCATGATGGACATGTCATCTAAAGAATGGGAGGGGGAGTGGAAATGGTTTGCGACTGGGAGGTGCAGTTGTTTATTGCGAACCGAGCGGAGGTGTTCTGCAAAGCGGTCCCCAAGCCTCCGCTTGGTTTCCCCAATGTAGAGGAAGCCACACCAGGTACAGTGGATGCAGTATACCACATTGGCAGATGTGCAGATGAACCTCTGCTTAATGTGGAAAGTCATCTTGGGGCCTGGGCTAGGGGTGAGGGAGGAGGTGTGGGGGCAAGTGTAGTATTTCCTGCGGTTGCAGGGGAAGGTGCTGGGTGTGGTGGGGTTGGAGGGCAGTGTGGAGCGAACAAGGGAGTCACGGAGAGAGTGGTCTCTCCGGAAAGCAGACAGGGGTGGGGATGGAAAAATGTCTTGGGTGGTGGGGTCGGATTGTAGATGGCGGAAGTGTCGGAAGATGATGCGTTGTATCCAGAGGTTGGTGGGGTGGTGTGTGAGAACGAGGGGGATCCTCTGGGGGCGGTTGTGGCGGGGGCAGGGTGTGAGGGATGTGTTGCGGGAAATGCGGGAGACGCGGTCAAGGGTGTTCTTGACCACTCTGGGGGGAAAGTTGCGGTCCTTGCAGAACTTGGACATCTCGGATGTGCGGGAGTGGAATGCCTCATCTGGTGGAAACCTGCGCAGACACAGTTGAATGTAGAACAGATGGTCACCCAAGATTGGAAACAAACCTGGCTTCCTGGATATGTGAGGCAGTAGTGCTAACCACTGTGCCACCTCCTTTAAACTTGACCTCTTTTACGTTACTTCTATGTCACTTTGTAATTGACATTTCTACCCTGAGAAAAATACTCTGACTATCCATTCTATCCATACCGCTCATAATTTTGTAAATTTCCATCTGGTTGTCCCTCATTCTTCAATGTTCAAATTGTCCAATCTCTCCTCATAGTCAATACCCTCTAAAATAGTCAATACCCCAGACACATTTTGTGTTTCCACTCCAGCCTCAACTTCCTTCTGTAGTGTGGTGACCAGAACAGTACACAATATTCCAAATATGACGACCAAAGTTCTGCAACATGACTTGCAGTTTTTCATACTGCATTCTGGGACCACTTAAGGCAAACATGCCATTTGCTTTATTGACTACCTTATCCACTGTGTTGCCACTTTCAGGGAACTGTATACTATACGCCTAGATCCCTCAGCATGTTAACGTTTCTAAGGGATATACCATTTACTATAGATTTCTCTAGCATTAAATCTTCCAAAATGCATCACCTTGCATTTGCCTGGATTAAATTTGATCTGCCATTTCTTTGCCCAAATCTACAGCTTATCTATATCCTGCTGTATCTGGCAATCCTCCTCACTATTCACAGCTCCCCAAATCTTTGTGATGTCTGCAAACCTACTAATCAATCCACCTATATTCTCCTCTAAATTGTTTACATGTATATTACAAACAGCAGGGGCCCCAGCACTAATCTCTGTAGAACCCCACTGGTGACAGTTCTCCAGTCAAAGAAACATTCTTCCTCCACTACTCTATCTTCTGTGACCAGGCCTGTTTCGTACATATATTACCACCACACTTGGATCTCATGTGGCTTCACCTTCTGCATCAACCTACTGTGAGAGATCTTGTCAAAGGCCTTCCTAACACCCACCACCCTGCCTTCATTAATTATCTTTGACCCTTACTTTTAAAAAAACGTTTATAATATGTGACCTCCCTCTCACAAAGCCATGCTGCATATTGCTAATAGGCCATATTTTGCTAAATGTGAATAAATCTTATCCCTAAGAATCCTCTCCAATTATTTCCCTCCCACTGATGTAAGATTACTGGCCTGTAATTTCCCAGATTATCCCTGTTGTTCTAAAACAAAGGAAAACGTTGGCTGTTTTCAAGTCCTTTGGGGCCCTCCTGTGTCGAACGAGGATACAAAGATTTTTCATGAGGTCCTAGCAACTTTCCCCGTCAGTATTCTGCGATAGACCCCATCAGGCCCTGGAGACTTGTCTACACTTTTCAAAACATCCAATACCACCTTCTTTTGAGGTTGTAGACTTGCTCACAAGCCAGTGTGTTTGATTACTGACGTTTTGTCACCCTGCTTGGTAACATCGTCAGTGCGTCTCCGGTGAAGCGTTGGTGTCCTGTACCACTTATTACTTGTATGCCTTGTTTTGCTGGCGTGTTTGGCATCACTTTCGGTTGTGTTTTCAGTGGTTTTTATATTGGATCCAGTTCAGTATGCTTGTTGAGCGAGTTCCAGTTAGAATGCCAGGCTATTAGGAATTCCCTGGGATGTCTCTGATTGGCTTGTCCACTCCCCACTGTTCACCCCAAACTCTAGGCCTGTTATGTAGATGACACCTTCGTAATTATCAAACACAAAAGACTAGAAGAAACCCAATGACACATCAGCAACATTCTGACCAGAATAAGATTTACAAAAGAAAAGGAGAACAATAACCGACTATCCTTCCTAGATGTAATGGTGGACTGTAAGAACAAAGGGGAACTCCACGTTAACACATATAGAAAGATCACATGTACAGACCAGGTATTTAATTACACCAGCAATCATCATAATGCCCATAAATGGAGCTGCGTTAAGACATTGTTCAAATGAGCCGCAACACACTGCAGCAACCTAGAACTGTGCAAATCAGAAGAGGAGTACTTATATGGAGTTTTAAAAAGGAATAGCTACCCAAAAAGCACGGTCTGCCGTTACTTTTGCAACAGACCACAACACAGTCAGACACTAGTAATCTTACCGTACATCAGAGACACATTGGAAATGACAAGACTACTGAGACCCCTAGGTCAAAAACCACCCTGCAACAGCTACTGATGAACATCAAGGATCCCATACCCACGACCAGTAAAACTAACGTAATATACAAAATACCATGCAAGGACTGCGAGAAACATTACTTAGGCCAAATTGAAAGAAAACTGACAATAAGGATGCACGAACACTGACTAGCCACCCAGGAACGTGACCAATTCAAACTAGACTCAGTACACACAAACAAAGAAGGACACTAATATGAGATCACAAGGTGTAGAGCTGGATGAACTCAGCAGGCCAAGCAGCATCAGAGAAGCAGGAAAGCTGGCGTTTTGGGCCTAGAACCTCCTTCAGAAAATGTTCTATTATAACTGGGATAGCTAAAGCCAAACAGAGACATTCCAGGAAATTCCTGGAGGCCTGGCATTCCAACCGGAATTCTGTCAACAAACACATTGAACCGGACCCAATATACAAACCACTGAAAAACAGAACCAAAAGCGATACCAACCAGCCCAGCAAACAAAGGCATATAAATAACAAGTGGGACAGACCACCACTGCTTCACCGGAGGTACACTGATAATGTTACCTGGCAGAGTGAGGAAATGTCTGCAATGAAACACGTCATCTCAGTGAGCAAGTCTGCAACCTCATCCACAACCCAAGCTAAGAATCTTCTCAAAAACGTTAAAACACCTTCTCTTCTATTTGATAAGTTTTATAACATCAACAAACCACTCCTGAGATAACTATCGACCATGTCCGTATCTTTTGTGAATATCAATGCCAAGTATTCATTAAGGACCTCACTTACATCCTACGTCTCCATGCATAAATTCCCTCTGTTCTCCTTGAGTGGGCGTGCTTTTCCCTAGTTACCCTGTTGCTACCTATAACTGTATAAAACAGCTTGGATTTTTTTTTCTTAATCCTGTTTACCAAGGTTGCTTCAGGGCCCCCTTTTGCCCTCCTAACTGTTGGTTTATGTTCTTTCCTGCTTTCTTCATATTCCACAGGCTCTACCTGCCTTCAGTTTTCTAAACCTTACATATGCCTGGTACTTTAATCCCATGTACTTCCATTTTACACGCGGATCTCTTAGGTGGGTCCATGTCGAAAGCTTTCTGAAAGTTCAAGTGAACAACATCCACTGGTTCCCCTTAACAGCTCTTTTAGAGATTCTGGTAGATTTGACAAGCATGTAAATCCATGCTGACTGCCCAATCTTGTCACTGTTTTTCAAGTACTGTAGTATTAAATCATTTGTCATGGCCTCTAGCATTTTCTCTACTATCAATGTCAGACTTGCGACTTTGTAATTCCCTGTTTTATCTCTACATCCTTTTTTACGCAGAGGTGTTATGTAGGCTACCCTCCAATGCACAAGTAATGTTCCAGAGTATATAGATTCCTGAATGATGACGACCAATGCATCCACTGTTTCTAGAGCCATTCCCTTTAGTACTCTGGGATGTAGATTATTGAGCTCTAGACACATGCTGACTTTAATCCCATCAATTTCCACAAAATGATTTCTCTACTAATGCTAATTTCATTCAAAACCAAAGCATGTATTTAGTTAGTCTGTTGTTACTTCATTTCCCTTCATAACTTCTCCTGTTTCTGATTATAAGGGACCTATATTTGTCTTCATTACTCTTCACATACTTACATGAGCTTCTACACCCAGTTTTTACATTCCCCACAAGCTTACTGTATTATACCCTTTTTTAATTAATTCATTTGTTATCGTTTGTTGAAATCTAAACTGCTCAAATCTTCAGGTCTAATACTCTTCTTGATCAATTTGTATGCTACTTCCTTAGATCTAATATTATGCCCTATTTTGCTTGTTACCAATGGCCAGGCCACTTTTCCAGTTTTATCTTTGTGCCAGACAGGAATGGTTAATTGTTGCAGTTTCTCCGTGCAGTCTTTAAATATTTTCCATTTCCTACTTACTGTCATCCCGTTAAGTGAAGTTCTCCAATTTATTATGACCAATGTGCACCTTATTATCATAATTTCCTTTATTTAGATTCAGGACACTCCTCTCAGAATCATCTTGATGAAGAATTCTATCATATTATGATCAGTGTTCCGCAAGGGGCCTTGCATAGCTAGATTGTCAATTATCCCTTTCTCATGGCGCAATATCCAGTTTTGGATGGCATGTTCACCTGCACATCTGCCAACGTGGTATACTGCATCCGCTGTACCCATTGTGGCTCCCTCTACATTGGGGAAACCAAGCGGGGGCTTGGGGACCACTTTGCAAAACACCTACGCTCAGTTTGCAATAAACAACTGCACTTCCCAGTCGCAAACCATTTCAACTCCCCCTCGCATTCCTTAGACGACATGTCCATCCTGGGCCTCCTGCAGTGCCACAATGATGCCAACCAAAGGTTGCAGGAACAGCAACTCATATTCCACTTGGGAACCCTGCAGCCCAATTGTATCAATGTGGATTTCACAAGCTTCAAAATCTCCCCTTCCAAAATCCCTACTGCATCCCAAAACTAGCCCAACTCGTCCCCGCCTCCCTAACCTGCTCTTCCTCTCACCCATCCCCTCCTTCCACCTCAAGCCACACCTCCATTTCCTACCTACTAACCTCATCCCGCCCCCTTGACCAGTCTGTCCTCCCCAGACTGACCTATCTCCACCTATCTTATCCTCTATCCATCTTCGATCCGCTTCCCCCTCTCTCCCTATTTATTTCAGAACCTTTTCCCCCTCCCCCTTTTCTGATGAAGGGTCTAGGCCCAAAACATCAGCTTTTGTGCTTCTAAGATGCTGCTTGGTCTGCTGTGTTCATCCAGCTCTACACTTTGTTATGTCCTGTCGGCAGTTCCACAAAGTATTGATCTAGAAAACCATCTTGTTCATGATCCAGGAATTCCTCATCTTTGATTTTTTTAGTGATTTGATTTTCTGTATGCAGATTAAAGTCCCCAATAATTACAGCAGTACCTTTATTTTACTTTTAATTTTCTTTTAATGCCTTACCCAATGTAGCGCTACAGATGGAGGGTCTATATATGGCCTTCACTATCAATTTTTGCCCCTTGGTATTTCTAAACTCTACCTGTACAGATTCCACTTGATCAGAATCAATAACATTCCGTAGTACTGAGTTAATGATCCCTCTAACCAGCAATGCTTCCACACTTCCTTTCCTCCTTGTCCATCCTTCCTCAGAATTAATTCCACTGGATGTTCAGTACCCATTCCCAGTCACCTTGCAGCCATTTCTCCTTAATCCCAACCATGTCATATCCATTTATTTTTATTTGTATGACCGCTCTGTGCATTAAGACACAGGCCTTAAGTCTCATTGGCTTAACATTTGTGGTACTGTTCACATTTGGAGCCCTAGAAATACACAACACAGAAACAGATCCTTTGGTCCAACTTGTCCATGCCGATCAGACATCCTATATAAATCAAGTCCCATTTGCCAGCATTTGGCTCACATCTCTCTCAACGCTTCCTATTCATATCCCCATCCAGATGCCTTTTAAATGTTCTAATTGTACCAGCCTCTACCACTTTCTCCTCTTTCCCCTTTTACCTTAAACCTGTGCCCTCCAGTTTTGCACTCCATCCTGGGAAAAGATCTTGCCTATTAACCCTATTAGTGCCACTTTTATAAATCTCTAGAGGGTTATTTTACACTATGACATGAATTCTCGGAAAATTATTTATCTTATTTCCCGGTATGTCTTTGTTTTTGTCCTGTATTTGCTCTCTTTTGTCTCTCTGTGTAGATCCCCTAGCACCTGCCATTTTAGTTTAAACTTGCCCAGTGATGCTAGTAAATACTCCACCTAGGACATCAGTTCCAGTGCTACCCAGATTGAAGGATCCGTGCAGTGTGGAAGCAGGCCACTTGCCCATCAACTCCACACTAATCCTCTGAATAGCATCCCACCTAGACCCACTCGCTTACACTTTCCTGTAACCCTGCATTCCCCATTGCTAATCCACCTAGCCTGCAAATCCCTGGACACTATGGGCAATTTAGCATGGGTACTGCACCTAACCTGCAGATCTTTTGACAGTGGAACAAATCCACAGCACCCTGAGGAATCCCATGCCGACACGGGGAGAACGTGCAAATTCCACACAGACAGTTGCTCAAGGGTAGAATTGAACCTGGGTCCCTGGCACTGTGAGGCAGTATTACTATTCGCTGAGCCACCATGCCACCCTAATGCAACCAGTTCATCTGTGTTCCTCCCAGAACTGGTCTGAATGTTCTAAGAATCTGAAATCCTCCCCTCTGCACCATCTCTCCAGCAATGTGTTCATCTAATATATCTGGCCATCGAGTTTTGAGAAGATTTGTAGCTCAGGTTGAGGTTCTGGATGTGAGGTTGCTCGCTGAGCTGGAAGGTTAGTTTTCAGACGTTTCATTACCTAGAATGGTGACGAAACGTCTGAAAACTAACCTTCCAGCTCAGCGAGCAAACTCACATCCATATCTGGCCATTTCTACTCTGTTTAACATGTGGCACTGGTACAATCCTGTGATCACTACCTTTGAGGTCCTACTTTTTAAACTTGCTTCCTAACTCCTTATGTTCTGCTTCCAAGATCTCATCTGTTTCATCCCTGTTGTTGGTATCTCATTGTATAAGGTTCACTGGCTGTTCAAACTCCTACTCTAGAATCTACTTCTAGCCACTCCAAGACATCTTTAACACAGTGCCTGGAAGGCACTGGACCAACCTGGAGTTGCATTTTCAGCTACAGAGCCATCAGTTTCCCTTACTATTGAATCCCCTATTATTATTATACTATTCCTGCTGTATTTCCTTGGCTCCTATGCAACAGAGCCAAGTATAGTCCAAGACCTACAACTAGAGATAATTTCTACACACATTCTGGACTTGAGCAGTGGAACTGCCCAATATCCAACATAGAGCAGGAGAAGCACCCCTTGGCCTTAAAATCTTATTTGTGATTTGCCCTTTAAAGAAAAAATTACATTACCCATAAAATCAAATAATATTAATGACTCTACGACCCTTCTTCTCTGGGTCTCTGTACTATTGACCTTACAATGTATGTATCCAAAATAAAGAATTTACAAACTAAAGTATAAATAGTATAAATACTCACCCAACCCTACTCACCGAGCTTCTTCCTCTTGCCTATGTCACTGTTTGAATTCTGACATTAACTCAGGAGCTCCACTTCGGATTCAGTGAAAGTTTGCCTTGTTGCCCTGCTCCTCACCCAAGTACACTGTCTCCAGTGCTCTGTGCTTAATGATGAATTCCATGCTATTAGCATAAATGATATCTGGCATTAAATTTTTGGCAGGCACATAACTCAATATGAATTTTAGCAATGAGGGTGGAAAAGATTATAAAAACCGGTAATTCATTTATGGCAAGTGAGCATTACTGACAATGTGATCATTTATTGCCCATCTGCAATTTCCTACAGGGTAGTTGTGTCATCACATTGTGCATTAGGACTCATTTGTAATCCAGTGCAGGGAAGGATGGCATATTTCCTTTCCTAAAGGATATCAGTGAACCAGGTAGCATTTTAGACCAATAGTAGTAATTATGCAGTCGCTATTAGTCCAACTCTTAGACTAATGTGAAGAGTTTAATTTTGGTCTTTTGCTAGAAGTTTTCTTAGTTTAATGCTTTCACTCGGCATATAGTTTAATACTATGTTTGATAAGATTTTATATGATCCTCAATTAATTTTTATGAGTAAGGGAATTTGTGTTTAAAAGCTTACTTTATTGTAAATATGGCTTGAGTTTGTAAATTAAAATTGCCGATACTCTCAGCTTTAAATACCATTAATCCTTGATTGCAATAAGGATTAAGTTAATGTATGATTGTAAGTATAGTGTATTTTTATGGTATGCTTTTCAACAGCTACTAAGTACATTTTCTTAATATAGTAATAATAATGTTACAGTAATTACTGGATAGCCATGCTACAGAATTTATATTTTCATGTTGCAGAAATTGGTCTTCGCCTGCTGCCGAATTCTTAGTTCTAGCTATACAATGTGCCTCCATTTGAACTTTACTGAGTGGATTTTACACCACTGTGCTTTCCAATCAACTCATCCAGAGATATTATACACCTCTGGAGCAGGCAGTACCAGTGTGCCTCAAGAGCCATCCTATTTTTACACTAGTACTTAATGGCGTTACCTGACAAGCCTGCAAATAACTGTAAACACAAAAGATCCTCTGCGTTGCTAGTTAGAACATGGCAACATTTAATAGAACGTGCCTCCCAACAGTGGTTTGGTGGTGTCCCACGTACAATCCCAAGGTATGCGGTTGTTCTCAACAGCATGCCTCCTCATAAACCAGAGTTTGGATTACAACACAGTAATATTCACAAAGGTAAAATCAAGACATCTTGAGGTGACAGGTTGTGATACTGTTATGGTATGGACCTGTGTCTAAATATCACAACATATTTTGAAAATAGCAGAATCAACCGGTGGGTTTTTGCAACTTTTTATAATGCACTCATCAAGACAAATGCAAGAATACCAAATTTCAAATAATCTCAACAGTTTATATCCCAGGAGAGCAAGGTGCTGATTAGTTGTTGCATTATCTTTGGCTGAAGTGTTTCCTTGAATTAACTAATGGAGAACTGAAACTTCAAAAAAGGTACGAAACATGAGCATATTCTTCTTGATTCTAGAAAATGGATCCCTACATATAAATGTATGTCATTTTTAGCAAACATTTATGAGCTTGACAAAGAAATAGAACTAATAGAAATGGCCTCAAGGCCCTCCGCTTCTTCCTGTCCTGCAGGCCCAACCAGTCCCCCTCCACTGACACCCTCATTTGCTTAGCTGAACTCGTCCTCACTCTTAACAACTTCTCCTTCAATTCCTCCCACTTCCTACAGACAAAAGGGGTGGCCATGGGTACCCGCATGGGCGCAAGCTATGCCTGCCTCTTTGTAGTTACGTGGAACAATCCCTCTTCCAAAACTACACTGGCCCTAAGCCCCACCTCTTCCTCCATTACATTGATAACTGTATCAGTGCCACCTTGTGTCCACACGAGGAGCTCGGACAGCTCATCTACTTCACTAACAACCTCCACCCCAACCTTAAGTTCACCTGGACCATCTCTGATACCTCGTTCTCCTTCCTGGACTTCTCTGTCTCCATCTGTGGCATCCACCTGGAAACTGATATCCATTTCATGACTCCCACAGCTACCTAGAATAGACCTCTCACCCACCTTCCTGCAAAATGGTCATCCCCTATTCCCAATTCCTTTGCCTCCACTACACCTGCTCTCGAGATGAGGCATTCCACTCCCGGGCATCCCAGATGTCCTCGTTTTTCAAGGACCACAACTTCCCCATCCACAGTGTTTGAAAATGCCCTCGACCGTGTCTTGCATTTCCCACAACTCATCCCTCTCACCCCCTACCTGCAATAACAATCAAAACAGAATACCTCTCATCCTCACATACCGCCCCACCAACCTCCGAATCCAACGCATCATCCTCCAATACGTCCGCCATCTGCAATCTGACCTCACTACCTCCCCACCGTTATCTGCTTTCCGGAGGGACCACTCTCTCCATAACTCCCTTGTCCGTTCCGTACTCCCCATCAGCCCCACCACCCCTGGCACTTTTCCCTGCAACCGCAGCAAGTGCTACGCCTGCCCCTATACCTCCTCCCTCACTGCCATCCCAGGCCTTAAGATGACTTTCCACATCAAACAGATGTTCACCTGCACATCTGCTAATGTGGTATACTTTGTCCGCTGTTTCTGTTGTGACCTCCTCTACATCGGGGAAACCAAGCAGAGGCTTGGGGACCGCTTTGTGGAACACCTAAGCTCGGTTTGCAACAAACAACTACACTCCCAGTCGCGAACCATTTTAACTCCTCCTCCTGCCCCCCAACTCCTTGGATAACATGTCCATCCTGGGCCTCCTGCATTGCCATAGTGATGCTACCCAAAGGCTACAGCAATAGCATCTCATATATTGCTTGGGAACCTTGCAGCCCAAGGGTATCAGTGTGAACTTCACAAGCTTCAAAATCTCCCCTCCTCCGACCACATCCCAAAACCAGCCCAGTTTGTCCCCACCTCCCTAACCATTCCTCCCACTTCAAGCCCCACCCCCATCTCCTACCCACTAACCTCAGCCCACCTCCTTGACCTATCTGTCCTCTCTGGACCGACCTACCCCCTCCCTAACTGGCTCCAACCCCACCTCTTTGACCTATCTGTCTGCTGTCCACCTATGTTCTCCTTTATGCATCTTCTATCTGCCTCCCTCTCGCTCCCTATTTATTTCAGAATCGCCTTCTCCTCCCCAATTTCTGTTGAAGGATCTCGACTCGAAACGTCAGCCTTCCTGCACCTCTGATGCTGCTTGGCCTGCTGTGTTCATCCAGCCTTACATCTAGTTGTCTCAGATTCTTCAGTATCGGCAGTTCCTACTATCTCTGAAGAATTAGAACTAATGTTTTGAGTAAAATGATTTTTCTTCAGAAGTCAGTCAGAGCTGGAGGCAGTCACTACAAAGATGTGACTGTGGAAGTTGTAGTTTTGGCAAACACTTTATCAAACACTGGGAGAGAAATAGAAAGGAGAAAGTAAACAAGTTGAATGATTTGAATGGAAATTTGATCTGAGAGAAAAGTAGACTTTCCTCAATGCGGGCATACCCGGAGGAGAAGCAGCAGCAATGAGTTAAATAATGAAGAATGGGAAAATACTGTGAACGCTGGTCTGGCAGCA
This sequence comes from Stegostoma tigrinum, assembly GCF_030684315.1. Lineage (NCBI taxonomy): Eukaryota > Metazoa > Chordata > Chondrichthyes > Orectolobiformes > Stegostomatidae > Stegostoma > Stegostoma tigrinum. The sequence goes on along the minus strand of NC_081355.1, from coordinate 104,135,916 downwards.
CCTGTGAAGAGAAAAACAATTCATGTTTCAAATCCATGGATGACTTCAGAACTCACATCTTGTTATTTTAAATTGGTTGTTAGTCTATCTATTAACCTACTCAGGATTGTTCTCCAAGTACTGCCCAATTGTGGGGTCATATCTAGCATGCATTGTTCTGGGTTTTGCAAGTAGGAGATGGTTGAGTAAAATATGCTGTCATGTTTCCATTATTGGCACCATTAAATACTGTGCATAATATTTCTTTAATGTAGAGTTACAATATTTAAAAAGTCTTCGACCATATTGTTGAAAGATTTTGAGTTAGGTAATGCCTGAGATCACACATTTGTGGCATGTGTCATTAGATCTTTAGCAGCACCCATTAGCTCAAAGACTTTTTGCATCATAACTTATCAATGGTGTAAGCTGATTAAAATGTGGTGAGGACTACAAAGTATTTGAAATGTTGATGAACAGCAAACCTCCTTTGTGAGCTTTAATCTATAAAAGTTATGAGGAAAGGTTGAGAAGGAACATGATTTAAAATAGACATGTTATAGCTTATGTCAGGTACAGAAAGAGAACGACTGAAGGAATGGAAGATTGATTTAAGGAAGAGAAAAAAAGAGACAATGGAAAATGCTGTTTTTTTAAAACATCTCAACATTTAGTAAATGCAGGTATAAAGTTTAAATGATGAATACACTAACAATCCTTTAGCCTTTGTAAAGGTACTTAGTAAATTTCAGACCTAAAAGTTGTGATTTTATTGGGTGAGGCAACAAATTCTTCACAATAACAAGAAGGCTAAGAACAAAACAACATTTCTGCAAAGAATTTAAAAATTAATCATGTTCTGGAGATTAAGGACTTGAGGCATTTCTCCTAATTCGCTGAATTAGCTGGCTAACTTGTGCAATAATATGACATGCATTGTTAACATACTATTAGTTTTTCACAAGATCTAGCCCATTAATTTTATCTTGATCAACTCTTACAGTAACTTGATAGGAGAATCTGTTTCTAGCTTGCAAAATACACAATTGCCTCTAAAAAAGCGGTTTGTTTAAATTTTTTACTTATGCTTCAATGCATTTCTGTTTAATAGAAATTTCTGTGAAGATGTTATTCTGAATCACATCTTTTGTATGCCAAAACTAGATATCAATAGAAACCTCTGATTTCATATATTTAATTTCATCCAGACCTAAATGTAAAAAGCTACTTTAGATCTATTTGAGAAGTGATTGTTTTTGCTCTAGACAGTGCTGGAGTATCAGATGTGCTTCAAGGAAATTGTTTCCTTGGCGAAAGTAACCTGAGTGAATCTGTGTCATATGTGTTCAATTCTGTAGAGAAGGGCCCTTCAGCTGCTGATTTTGCTGAAAGTTAAAAGAAGTACTTAAAAAGTAGAACACATAAAGAGATAATTAGTTTACATTGAAACTACTTGTCTCCACATTTCCCTTTCCTTCAACGAATCTACTCTATTTAGAATAAGTATTCATTGAATAGCTGAAGTTCAAATTATTTTGGTACAGCAATACTATTTCAGTCCTCAAATTGATATTGTGAACATGATATGGCCAGAGGAGGTTTATAGCTTTAGTTTAGCTGTAACCATTCTACAATATTTCTTTTCTCTGCATTTAGTTTATATACGAGGCACCTGCTGACATCCGCACAGAGCTGAATTAGTAACAAATAATGTGAAATTTCTTTGTTTTTCTTAAGAAAACCGTTTGCATTCTTCTTGACATAAGAGGAATTTGAATGTGGGGAATCTCAAAAGAAACCCACAGATCACCAAAATCTTGAGAGCTTCTTGCATGATTTGAGAGGTTATCCTTGCAATGAAAATCATTGTTTTTACTTTTGTTTCATTAAAATTATCAATGCGAGTAGAATAACTGGGCTTAATCTGGCCATGTACAATCATATGCAATATGAAGTCAATACATAGTTCTCCAGTTTAAGGAACTTGGCGCTAAATGGTTTCATGATATAAATAAATTCAACTAAATTGGATCAGGGAGAGAAATACAAACAGAGACTTCCATAGCAGTGAAGATATGCTATAGTTTAGATACTTTGTTTTCACCTAGTGAAATACCTATTGAGCACAAGATAATGCTGACATACTATTTTTGAATATGTGGACGAAAATTGTGCTTAGTGCTCCAGGTGGGGCCTCACCCGCACTCTGTGCAGTTGTAATAAACCTTCCCTGTTTTCAAATTCCAACCTCCAACAACAAAGGCCAAGATTCCATTTGCCACTTGAATTATTTCCAGCACTTGCATGCTAACTTTTTAAAATTTCATGCACAAGATTAACCAGATCCCTGCCCACTGCACTCTTTCTTGAGATATCTCTCAATTGAAATAATAGTCTGCCTTTTGATTCCACCAAAGTACAAGGTCTCACATTTTCCCATGTTAAACTCTATCTGCCAATTTTTTCCCACTTATTTAGCCTATATACATCTGCTTTCAGGTTCGTAATCTCCTCATCATGACATGCTTTCCGACTTAGTTTTGTATTATTATCAAATTTGGATACACTACAAACTGGCCCCTCCTTCATGTCATTAATGTAGACAGTAAATAATTGAAGCCGAAGGGCAATCTTTATTCCACCAACCTGAAAAAGATCTTTAATCCCTAATTTGTCTTTTCTGTGTTAACAGTTCCTCTGTCCAGGGTCTATTATATCACCTTTTATGTGGCATGTTATTAAACTCATTCTGAACATGCAAATACATTGCATTCTCGCTTATCAACCCTCTTTGTTATGTCCTCAAAGAACTGGCAAGTTTGTCCAACATGGAATTCCTTTCACAGACTATGTTGACGTGCCTTTTGGTCACTTATTTAAAACATTTGAATGTGAACATAGTAGGTGTGGTTAGTAAGTTTGTAGATGGCACCAAAATTGATGGTGTAATGGTAAGCAAAGAAAGCTACCTCCAGAGTACAATAGTACTTTGATCAGATAGGCAAATGGGTCAAGGAGTGGCAGATGGAGTCTAATTTAGATAGATGTGAGATGCTCCATTATGGTAAGGCAGATCTAGGCAGTACTAATACACGTACTGGTAAGGCCCTAGTTAGTGCTGCTGAAAAAAGAGACCTTGGAGTGCAGGTTCACACTTCATTGAAAGTAGAGTTGTAGGTAGACCAGGTAGGAGAGAAGGCTTAGTTTGCTTGACTTTATTGGTCAGTGCATTTAGTATAGGAATTGGGAGGCCGTATTGTGACTGTACAGTATATTAGTTAGGCCACTTTTGGAATGGTGCATTCAGTTCGGGTCACCATATTATAGAAACGCTGTTATGAAACCTGAAAAGGTTCAGAAACGATTGACAGAGATGTTGCCAGGATTGGATGGTTTGAACTGTAGGGAGAGGCTGAATAGGCTAGGCCTATTTTCGCTGGAGCGTCAGAGCTGAGGAGTGACCTTTCAGAATTTTACAAAATCAGGAGGAATATGGATAGAGTGAATAGCCAAGTACTTTTCCCCAGGGTAGCGGAGTCTAAAGCTAGAAGTCAAATGTTTAACATGACAAAAGAAAGATTTAAAAGGGACCTGAGGGGGTAACGTTTTCATGCAGAGGATGATGTGTGCATGGAATGACTTGCCAGAGGACGTTGTGGAAGCTGGTACAACAAAACTTTTAAAAGGCATTTGGATTGGTGCTTAATTTGGAACGGTTGAGAGAGATATGGGCCAAGTACTATCAAATGGGACTAGATCAGTTTAAGATTCTGGCTGGCATGGGTGAGTTGGATGGACGGGTCTGTTTCCATGCTGTACAGCTGTATGACTCTGGTTAGTTGTATTAAGCTTTTCTGAGTGCCCTGCTATTTCATCCTTAATAATGGACTGTAGCATTTTACCAATGACTGATGTTAGGCCAACTGGCCAATAGCTTTCAACTTTCTGTCTACCTCTTTTCTTCAAGGACATTACATAAGCAGTTAGAACCTCCTCGAATCCAGTGAGTTGTGACTCATTTAAACCAATGTCTCTGGAATCTCTCTAGCTACTTCCCTGAAAACCCTTGGATTCAGGCCATCAGGTCTTGGTGACATGCCTAAGTTTAGTCCCAATCATTTTTCAAATAATTTGACTCTTGTGATAGACACTGTTACAAGACCTTCCCTGCCAAGAGCACATAGTTATCTGATATCTTTGGGATGTTTATAGAGTCCTCCACTGTGAAGGCCAATGCAAAATATTGGTTTAATCATCTATCTTTTTCCCTGTTCTCCAATGTAAATTCTCCCAATTCCATCCTCCAAGAATGACCCACTCATTTTAACCATTCTTTTCGCATAACCCCACAGAGTTCTTGTTGCTTGTTGCCAACATACTTATGAGTAGCTTTTTATATCTGCAAATATCTTGCTGGAATAAGGCAGAAAATCCTTTGGTATTATTTTTTCCCACTGTGTGATTTTCACTATGATTAAGATGTTGAGCTCCTGAAACCCAATCTGTAACTCTTGTGTAGGAAAATTGACAGTGTTAACCAAGTCTTTGCTCTGCGATTACAGTCATTAACTCTAGTTACCATAGTGTCCACCCATCCACAAAATGTTCCTGAGATTGGGTTTTGTGGAAATGTTTGCGCTGTGTTTGTGGCCAATTTGAATTAAGAAGAAGTGTACTTGGAAAATGGACAAGGCCATCAAGTTGAGATGGAGCAAAGGCAACATTGCAGTTTAGCTCAGTCTTTCTGTAATTGGATTTAAGGCTATCAAGTTATACAAAAGTATTTGTTTGAAAACTGGGATTTGAGGAGATTGTAGCGGTATGACTGAGAGATGACGAACCATTACTGCCTGTGTTTGTTTTGTGTATCGTTGGAAGATCTCAATGGTTAGTGCTGGACCAGTTGTCTCCGTGGTTTGGGGCAATTAATATCTAAATGTTCCCACTGGAGAATTTATTCACTTGTACATTAATGAAGCACAGGTGTTTGTTCCCTCATGTTTCTGAGCCTTAGAGGCATATTTATGTTGTTTATGTATGGGTTCACAGCAGGTTTTATAAATTTATTGTGCTATGTAACCAATAGTAAAAAAAGAGAGACAAACTTTGCAATTTTCATTGAGTGTGTTAGATTAATTTTAACTTTGAATATTTAATAAGGATCATACAATGATGTGTAATTTTAGTTTGATCAGTAGCATTTTGTAAATACTTTCACACTGCTGTTTTCTGAGTTAATTTTTATAATTCACTTTTGATGTACTGTGCCTCAGTGATATTAATCGATTGATTATCATTTTGATAGTTTAAAAGGTTTTGATCTTAAACCTTGCCTCGTCCCCACAGTGCTGGTTGCAGATTTTTAATATCATTGACCGGAAATAATCATTTTGTTTCTGTGTCCATAGATGTTGCTAACATACTGAATATTTACAGCATTGTGTTTTGATTTCAGATTTTCAGTATCCACAATTGTTTACTTTTTTTTCCAATAAAACTTACTTAACTTTCACACAGCCTGTTCATACAAAATAAAAATGAAACTCCATTCCATGGTATTTGTATAAGAAATAGGAGTAACGGTAGGACATTTGGCTGCTTCATTCAATAAGATCACAACTGATCTGACAGTGGCTTGAACTCAGTCTTCCTGCCTGTATAATTTTGGGATTTGCTTTAATTGTAAGAGCAAAGTCAATTACAATTATAGGTTAGATTGAGCCCAAAATGGAAGGTTTACTAATCCCAGATGACAGAGTGTGGGGCTGGATGAACACAGCAGGCCAAACAGCATCTTAGGAGCACAAAAGCTGACGTTTCGGGCCTAGGCCCTTCATCAGAAAAGGGGGATGGGGAGAGGATTCTGAGGTGGACCTCCCATTATCTCTGATCACAATGTTAACCTCACTGCGAAGCCTCTTCCAGGATGCCTACTCCTCCATCTATCTTCAGTCCGCCTCCCCCTCTCTCCCTATTTATTTCAGAATTTTCTCCCCATCCCCCTTTTCTGAAGAAGGGTCTAGGCCCAAAATGTCAGCTTTTGTTCTCCTAAGATGCTGCTTGGCCTGCTGTGTTCATCCAGCCACACAATCTGTTATCTTGGATTCTCCAGCATCTGCAGTTCCCATTATCTCCGTTTACTAATCCCAATTAGTTGCAAGATCATTCCAGATAATTCTGGTTTTACAAGGTGAACAGTAAGGTTTATAGCAAAACAACTACATAAATGATACTTAACAAGGTAAAGGATTCTGTCGATTCATGATGGAATGCTGACTCGTAACTTTCACCTAACAGTCGTGCTGTCTCTTCTGTATCCTTTGAGAGAAATTTTCTTTCTGTTTTCATCCTGCATGTTTTACCACCAGGGACCAAGTCTTTTTCATAATCTTAGGTATTTCTTAAGCAGCCTGTTTGGCAATGTTATTAATCATGTATGGAGCAGGTAGGGCCTTCTGGCCAAGAGTTAGCAACACCACCATTGCATTGCAAGAATCATATAAAACAGAACTTAGATATTTTATGATCAAACCATTCAGAGATGAACAAGTGGGACTTGAACCCAGACCTCCTGCTCTACAAGAGGGCCTCTGTAGATTATAGACCTTTGGAACTGGTGCTTTCATGCAGAACTGGATGGCTTTACTCCCCCACCACCAAATCACCCATGTTGCTTTCCACTACCACTAATTCAATCTTGTTTCCAATTTATTACTAATTTACTTGCAAAACCTAGTAAGAGCAATGCAATAAAAACTTCCCGCAGTGGTCGAGAACACCCTTGACCGCAACACATCCCTCACACCCTTACCCCGCAACAACCGCCCTAAGAGGATCCTCCGCACACACCACCCCACCAACCTCTGGATACAACGCACCATCCTCTGACACTTCCGCCATCTACAATCCCACCCCACCAACCAAGACATTTTTCCATCCCCACCCTTGTCTGCCTTCCGGAGAGACCACTCTCTCCGTGAGTCCCTTGTCCGCTCCACACTCCCCTCCAACCCCACCACACCCAGCACCTTCCCCTGCAACCGCAGGAAGTGCTACACTTGCCCCCACACCACCTCCCTCACCCCCATCCTAGGCCCCAAGATGACTTTCCATAATAAGCAGATGTTCACTTGCACATCTGCCAATGTGGTATACTGTATCCACTGTACCCGGTGTGGCTTCCTCTACTTGGGGAAACCAAGCGGAGGCTTGGGAACAGCTTTGCAGAACACCTCCACTCGGTTCGCAATAAACAACCGCGCCTCCCAGTCGCGAACCATTTTAACTCCCCCTCCCATTCCTTAGACAACATGTCCATCATGGGCCTCCTGCAGTGTCACAATGATGCCACCCGAAGGTTGCAGGAACAGCAACTCATATTCCACTTGGGAACCCTACAGCCCAATGGTATCAATGTGGACTCCACAAGCCTCAAAATCTCCCCTTCCCCCATTGCATCCCAAAATCAGCACAGCTTGTCCCGGCCTCCCTAACCTGTTCTTCCTCTCACCTATCCCCTCCTCCCACCCCAAGCCGCACCTCCATTTCCTACCTACTAACCTCATCCAGCCTCCTTGACCTGTCTGTCCTCCCTGGACTGACCTATCCCCTCCCTACCTCCCCACCTATACTCTCCTCTCCACCTATCTTCTTTTCTCTCCATCTTCGGTCTGCCTCCCCCTCTGTCCCTATTTATTTCAGAACCCTCTCCCCATCCCCCTCTCTGATGAAGGGTCTAGGCCCGAAACGACAGCTTTTGTGCTCCTGAGATGCTGCTGGGCCTGCTGTGTTCATCCAGCTTCACACTTTGTTATCTTAGGTCTCATTAACCCCTATTAGCCACTATCACCTGTGCAGGATCAGAGAGATCCTGAACCATAAGTGATTTGTTAACACATGAATATTTCATGTTCAATCTCCTATTAAATACTGTATGTCCTCCTTCTGATTGGTTTCTCTAAATTTAATAGACACATAAGATGATAGCATGTTGTATGAACAGTGGAGGGTGACACAAGCAGTGAGTGTTTGAATTTGTGTTTGATTTATTATGTATTGAGGTATGGCGAAAAGTGTTGGTTTGTGTACTGTACAGGCAGACCATAACCATACAAAGTGCATCAGGGTAGCAGAATAGAGTGCAGAATTAAGTGTTACAGCTGTTGAGAAAGTGCAGAGAGAGATCAACATTAACATTTGAGATTAACATCTATTCAAAAGCCTGATAAGAGAGGGGGAGAAGTTCTTCTTGAATCTGTTCATACACATATTCAAGTTTTTGTATCTTCTGCTGGATGGAACAGGGTGGAAGAGAGTACAACCTGGGTGGGAGGGATCTTTGTTCATGTTAGTTGCTCTCCCAAGGCAGCAGGAAGTATGGATGGTGTCGGTGGATGGAAGGCTGGTTTGTGGACTGGGCTATGTTCATGACTGTCTTGTGAAACCAGTTGCCAAACCATGATATGATTTATCTAGTAGGTTGCTCTCTAAGATGCATCTGTTAAAAAATTGTCCAAGTCCTTGTGGACATGCCAAATTTCCTTTGCCACTTGACGAAGTCGAAACATTGTTGTGTTTTATTGACCGTCATATTGGCGTAAGTGGACCAGGACAGATTATTGGTGATCATCATTCCCAGGAACTCGAGGCTGTCAGTCATCTCCACCTTAGAACCACTGATGCAGACAAGAGTGTACCCTCTACTCCCCTTCTTGAAATCAGTGACCAGCTCCTTAGTTTTGCTGATGTTGATGGAGAGATTGTTGTCTCTACACCATATCACTAAGCACTCGATCTCTTTCCTGTACTCTATCTCTTTGTTGTTTGAGATTTGACTTACAGCAATGGTGTCATCAGCAAACTTATAAATGGAGTTGGGATGCAATGTGTTGTAGAAGAAGTAACAAACAACTCACTAATTGAACCTTCTACTATTTAATTAATATAGAAACACTGGGAAATTCAGATGTCGTATTCTTGTATTTTCATACTTAGTGGAAGGTTAACAGCAGGCAAAGGTAATGTAGTCAAGTGAGTGCCAAACAGTTTTTGAGAAGCTGAAAACAATCCTAACAAATGAAATACTATTGGCCACCTGTGACTTCACAAAACCCTTTACCATGGCAATTGATACTCGAACCTCTGAAGTGGCTGCAATCTTTTCATAAGAAGATGAATTCCACATGGATAAGCCAGTTAGGGTACTTTATATTAAAATAAACAATAAATAATTTCAAAAGCGTTATGCAATAGAAAAGAAAAGCCTGGTATTGTTACTAGCTCTGAAATATTTTAAAATGTATATTCATCATAACTGTAGCTGAGCCCTAATATACACTGGCCATATTTCTTTGAATTTTGCAGAAAACCTTACGAAAATGCTAGATTCAAACTTGTGACCTAAAGATTGTATATATTGATGGGAAGGATAATATCATTGTTTATGCACCATTAGGAATTTAATCATGTGAGTGGATCTGTGAAATTTTTTACTTCAGGGAGTTGTTAAGGCTGAGTCATTAAGTGTATTCAAGGCCAAATGAGACACATTTTTAATCAGTAAGCGAATCAAGGGTTTTGAGGAAAAAGTAGAAAAGTCGAATTCAGAATTATCAGATCAGCCATGATCTCGTTGAAAGACAGCACAGACTCAGTGGGCTGTATGGACTCTTCCTGCACCAACATCTTATGGTCTTGCATTTTAATGATGTCATTTCCTACTGTTTTCTGAGTGGGTTCTTAAGATGTCAATTATTGTCCCTGTGATGGTTTGTTTCTGTTATTTTTAATGATTTTTTTGTGAAGGTAGTTGGATATTTTACTATATCACTTTTACTCATTAGTTTAGCAAAGCAGCATGTATGCTGTCTTGTCCTCATGAATGACAGCCTGCACTCAGGATCTCAGATGAGGTTTCGTCATTAAATCAAACATCTTATCAGTGACTATTCATTTTTAAATTCCCCCTGCTGAGCTGTTTTACTTGTGACCATTAATACTTATTTTTTAAAACAAACGATAAAGTTGCGTATGACCTTCAATAAAGATGTATAAAACTTACACAGATGATTACCTACCAGTGTTTAAAAACTGTATAGAAAAATGAAATCTAAATAATTGCTTGACAATAATTAGTGTGTAAATGTAGTTGATAAAGCCTTGAGTAATAGAAATCAAAAATGATTTATATGTAGTTACAAAACTAATTACTCACTGTTTCAGGACTGAATTTTAATTCAAAGAATGTTTTAGGAAAATTTGATTGCTCATCTCTAAAGCACCACAAATTAAAACTAGCCCAAAGTAGAATACAACTTTTAATTTCCTTTTCCCCTATTTACACAATGAGCCTTTTCAAAATTCCTCTGCCAAGGATGATGCCAGTTACTTGATCAGGGTTTAATGATGAATAAGGATGCAAACTTGCTCAGTCAATCTGTCCTATGAAAATAAAGGTAGCAGGTAACATACCCTCCAAGTTATGCACACCCTGTCCAAGGGTTTTGAGTTTGCAGCATTGGCTAAGTTGCTGACACACGAACAGCTCAGAGAGGCTACACAGAAGAAAAGGAAATCAATAAAACATTGGCAAGACCCATACTCCCTTTGAAGTCAAGGTGGGTTACAAATTGGATCAATTGTATGGTGCATATGTATCTTATATTGATTGCAATTAAACAGAATATAATTGCATTCTTCACTTGTTTAATCAAGTCAAGATTATTATTAAACAATAACTCAATCCTATGTGCCTTCTGCCACATGAGACTCAAGTCCCTTGTCAATCAAAATTCCATCTAACTCAGCCTTCAGTATACTCAATGAACTGAGTGTAGCTGACACTGCACTGAAGTGGAATTGTTTGACAGATTTATTAGAGATCTTTGATGTGACTAGCAGTATGGAGAAAAGACATTTCCTGTCATGGGGACTCTAGAACTAGTAGGCCTGGTTTTAAAATAAGTTGGAGCCATTTAAGGTGGAATTAAGGAGGAATTTCTTCTCTGAAGGTCATTACACTTTGTATTCCACTTTACCAGCCAGCAGTAGAGTCTGGTTCATTGAATATTTTGCAAGGTAAACAGGCTTTTGAATCACAAGGGACTCAAAAGCTTCGAGGGACAAGCAGCAAAATGTATTTAAGTGATTGAGATAATACAATATTTAAATAATTTAGGTGATGAGTGATTGCAGAACTCTGAAATGCAGAAGGATCGGGCTGTCCTGGTGCGTGATTTGTAAAATACTGGCATGCATGTACAACAGGCAATTAGAGCTAATAAAATAATATCAATTATCGTGAGGAGAATTCAGTACAAAAGAAAAAAGGTTAAAGCTCAATTTAACAGGGCATTGAGAGGGACAGGAGCACGAGAGATAGTATTAATTTCCTTTTGTGAAGAAGCATGTAAATCCGTTGGAACCAATTCAGAGAAGGTTTGCTAAACTGATGCCTGGGGTGGTTGGGACCTCTTCGTGGAAAGGTTATACAGATCATGCTTGTTTCCTCTTGTGGAAGACACTAGAACTAGAGGATGCTGTTTAAAAATAATGGGTCCCCCATCTAAGGCAGATGAGTGCAAATGTTTTCTGAGGGTGGTGTCTCTTTGGAGCTTTCTTCCTCAGGCACTGGAAGCAAATTCTTTGATTACTTTTAAGGCACACTTGGGTTCTTGGTGGACAATGGAGTTATCAAGCATAAGTGGAAATGTGCAGTTGACATCAGTGACGGCGTTGAATTTTGGACCGGGGCCAAATGACCACCTTATGTTCTGGTGTTCCTTCCTGTTGTCCTCAGTCAGTCTAGTATCAAATGCAATTCACAACTCCAAACCTCCTATCTTGCCTTTACTCTTAAAGAACCAAGGAATCAGTCTTGCTTGGTTTCCACTCCCAATATGTCAGTACATCTATAGCATTGTCTCCTTTCCTTCTTGAAATGAAAACTGTCTTTAGGTACCATTAATACCCAAAATCATAAGGCATTTCTAAAACAAGTGATTTTTGAAATACAATGGAAATCTACTCCAAGGTTCTTGAAGAGGACTTGATTTTTAAAATAATATGAATAAGATGCATCTCACCATTCAAGTCCTAAATAGTCCTTCATTCCTTTTGTGTGCCAGCCTTGCTCAAACTTGCATAGTCAAGGGCAGTGCGAACTGCTGTCTAGTAATACATCCTTTTTAACGAGTACTGACATGATATCAGCTAGAGCGGAGGAAGATATTGAGTTAAGTTATTTGAATGAATAATTTCATGCATTTATTTCATTTTATAATTATTAGCAAAGAATGGGAAGATCTATTTGGACACAGTAATTATTTTGCAAGAATAAGACTGAAAGGAATTAATGGTCAGCTGAGAAGCAGCAGATTCCGCAGTGTTTGTTGGAAGGTAACTTCTTTTTTCACTCAAGACTTTGTTATTGTGCAATAACTGACATATTGGGCCCAGTTTAAGTAATTAAAATCCAATTCACTTATACAGAATTAAAATTAGGCCCATTGACTTTGCAAAATATGTACTTTATTTTATATCCTCTCACTGAGTACTTTGTATGAACCATGTTATAAATGCGTATGAAAATATTTGTGCTTCTATGCAAATAATTGCTGCTATAACAGGAACCTTTTTAGTTTAGTCACATAAACAAAGTTGCTGGAAAAACTCATCAGATCTGGCAGCATCTGTAAAGAAGAAAATCAGAGTTGACGTTTCAGGTCCGGTGACCCTATCTCAGAACTCTGAGGAAGAACTTCAAAATTCTGAGAAAGAGTCACCAAACCCGAAATGTTAACTTATTTATGCTCACAGATGTTGCCAGACCTGCTGAACTTTTCCAGCAACTTTGTTTTTGCTCCTGATTTACAGCATCTGCAGTTCTTTCGGTTTTTACCCTTTTTTTTAGTGTTCCATGATGGGAGTGCTTACTGAGATAATCCCCTGATTCCAGATTCTCCAACAAGGGAAGGCATCCTTCCTGCATCTAATGTCTTCAGTTTTGTTAAAAATTTTGTATATTTCAACAGAATCCCCTGTCATCCTTATAAATCGTACCGAATGGAGGCTGAGTCAAACCATTGCTCTATCAAGCCAATATTGGGTGTTTTATTACTTGGGCCATTATGTAGGAAGTAATAATGATGTATCAAATGTGGATTCTGCACCCCACCCACCCTGCCCCACCCCATCAAAATACTCTTTCAAGATTGTTTTAATTTAGTTTCTGCTAGCCTACAATAAATTTGCTAGAATAGTGATGTGAATATAAGCAAATTTGACTTTGTAACAGACCAGAAATATTGCAAAATGTGACTGGAAATTTGAATTTTTCATTTTATAATATTGAAATTATAACCTGCGGCAATGGCTATCTTTTGTGGTCACTTGTTTTTGAGATAATACAGAAACAGAATACATGGGATTAGAAAATCATTTTCATGAACTAAATCATTGTTAACATATAGTGGTTGAGAATTACAGCATTTGCTATTCTGAATGAGTAGCTTAAGTTAAATATGATGATCTAGTTTCCAAGAAAATTGTTCCTGTCTAATAATAATTTGAATCTGCTCATTGAGTTATGATCCTATCTTTGAAAATAAAAGCTTATTTGGCAAGAAATTATGTTTGTCACGTGCATGTTTTAACCTATAGAGTTAGTGTAATGGTGCCAATTGTCTACAGTTCCTATGCCAAAAACATTATTACCTCTCACGTACATAATACCATTTCTAATTTAAAGCATTTAAATTTTCTTTTATTAAAATGAAAAGTTCAAACATGTTCAGTAATTTAGCTTTTTTGAAGCTTAAGGAATTGATGACTCCAGTGTTACTGTTACGACATTTGTCCAACTGCGCGTTGTTGAATTCTGCCACACACCTAAAATCTTGTATTTCATTTCTTATATGTCATGAGAGACCAATACCCCACCAAAAAAAAATTGTATTTCAAATTTCTAAATGAAAAGTTCACACAAGCTGAAAAAAATTTAGACTTTTTCTGCAACATACAAGCTAAAAGTAACATTTCACAGGAGATAGTGGCGTAGTAGTCATGTAACTGGATCAGTACTCCAAAGACTAAGGGTAATGCTCCAGCAACATAGTTCAACTTCCACTATGGCAACTGGTAGAATTTAACTTCAGCGAAGGAGCACCTCATGAGATTTTCATAAAACTATTGCTGATGGTTATAAAACCATCTGGTTGAGGGAAGGAACACTCCTGTCCTTGTCTGTACTGCCAACAGGTGAGTCCAGACACAAAACACTGAAATGGCCGAGCAAGCCATTCGATTCAAGTACAGCTAAGCGGATAATAAATGCTAGCATTACCTGTGACATCCATATCCCATGAAGGAATAAAGAAAAATAAGGCACTTTTTCTTTCCTACTAAATTTTATTCCCCCCAGGTGGCTGTTCACTTAGTACATCTCCTTTAGAATCAGTGTTTACCACATCGTGCAGGGAGCAATTATAATTGCTAATCATAGTTAAATCTGAATGCACTAAGTAGCCATTGCAAATGGCCGTCGCATTGGACCCTGTAGTGCAGTGAAGATTTTAAAATAAACACAGCCTGAAACTGTGTCATAACCAAGAAAGCTGTCTTTCCTGTCAGTAATTCCATTCCAAGATCCTGACTGGTGTGCTAAGTTGGTTCTGCTGTTGCATTATTTCAAGGCAGGTTCTGCTGTTGCATTATTTCTAGCAGTGCTAGAAGTTCTGCTTATTTCGCCTGTATTCAAAGTAGGTGTAAAGACAATTCATTCAAATATGAATGTGCTAATAAATGAGTAGAGATGTGAGCAGAACCGCAATATAGTAAAAGACATTTTTGAATGACTATTTTATCCAGATTTTTAATTTTAAGAATATTATTCATATGATTAAATCGTGCTCTTGTTCTAACTCACCCAAGTTGTTTGTGTCATATATTTTTGTTTGTTAATGTGATTCTTTACTACTAGTGGACTTAACATCTCTTTATAAAATTTGGTTTCTGCTTAACCATATTTATATGGGTTAATCAAACTTATTGCTGTACGTGTAAATATATTTTTTGTAATGAACAAGCACAATAGATGTCTGGTTTCAGTCAGTTAAAGGTTTATTTTACCATTGTAATTTTTTAACTAATATTTGAGTGTTATCTTTCCTCCCTTCTGGATATGTTCTTTGCATCCCATTGAAAAGCAGTGATGCACTTTCTGCTTATTTTGCTCTAACTGTTAAAGTTTGCGTTCTTGCAGCTGTTCTTGGATGTTCTGCCTGAGGACAAAAAGCAGTGGCTTAATAAGATAACGGAATTAAGATCCCACTATGAACGGATAAAAGAAATTGTAAGTGACTTTGTATTTTTTTCATCCCGTTTCCATGTCTCTAAGTCTTTTTTTTTAAAAAAGTACCAGCTGGCATTTTGTCTCACCACAGCATATCACAAATCCTCGGAAAGCTGCTGGACAGCAAGATCTGGTTGTCAACAACCCACTTTCACAGGATGAGGGGGTGAGTATGACCAGATTTTTTTTATTGTCATTTAAAGTTTCAAAGATTGTTGGTAATCCAACAACAGCTTAACTATTTGATAAAAGCCAATAAAATGCATCTTTCAGTTAATACGTAAAACCAAATAATTGAGACTATATCTAGAATCTGCTGTCAAGGATGTAATAAATGTACACTTGGAAAATTGTGGTAGGATTAGGCATGAAGCTAAGGAAGAGAAATCATATTTCACAATTTCTTTTGAAGATATATCCCGGTTCCTCAGTGGTTCAGTCATTCGCACTACTGCATCATAGTGCCAGGGTCATGGGTTTGATTCCAGCCTTGGGTGGAGTTTGTGAGGAGTTTGCAAATCTTCATGTCAGTGTGGGTTTCTGCTGGGTGCTGCAATTTCCTCCCACAGATCAAAGATGTGCATGTTACATGGCCACGGTGAATTGTCCACCATGTCTAGGGATTTGCAGGCTATGTGGATTAGCCATTGTAAATGCAGGATTACAGGGATAGGGTAGGAGGTTGGGTCTGGGTTGGTTGCTATTAAGAGGGTCTTGATGGGCTGAATGACCTCTTTCCACACTCTAGGGATTCTATGATTCTACATCAAGAAGAATACAACCAGTGACAGTCTTAAAGATCCGGGGAACAGTCTCAGAATAAGAGGTTGACCATTTAGGATTGAGATAAGGGATCTGTTCATTCAAAGGGTAGTGGGTCTTTGGAATTCTTAAATCCAGAGGACTGTGGAGCCTCAGACATTGAATCTGTTCAAATCAAAGACTGATAGACTTTTGAGTATGAAGAAATATGATGATAATGCAGGAAAATTGTGTTGAGGTAGAAAATCCACCATCATGTGAATGCATCAAACGGTCTAGTCTTGCTCCTGTTTCCAGTGTTCCTATCGCTCCACCTCGAAGCCTAATCTTTCAGCAAGCCAATCTGTTGATTAGCAATTCATACTTACTGCAAAGTAGTCAAGATGTAGATGTCTTTGTGCAAAGTAAGCCTGTAAGTGGTTAATTTTGTATCACCCATAAGGATATTACTTTGACTTACAATGATGAGAAGTTGCAATGATTATTATGTAATTTATGTGGAATTAACCAAGGAACTGTGCAAGATGATTATTGTCCACACTGAAAAATTTATTGCACTATTTATATCTCCTCTAAGTCATTCTTTGTACCGTTTGTTGACTTGGAAGTACTTACTGAGAGAATTTATGTGGCCACCTTGTATCAATTGTTCTTTTTTTCCCTTTGATCTTGGGCTTTTGTTCATGTTTGTGGCTCAGGTGCAAGTTAGAAGGTAGGTTTAAGGAATTTCTTTGCTCACTGTGGAGATCCCCCTGGCAGAATTAGGTCTTAAGACTTTGGGCACAGATCAACTGGTTTTTCATCCATTCTAATTATAGTACAACTTCCACCCCCAAATGCCTGATATGCTTGGATGTATTTTTGTATGGCAGCTTTTCTATACTCGAGATGCTAGCTACAACTCATTGTATGTGAAGTGCGTGGTCTCATTTAAATTCGTCCCCCAAACACCCATTATCCTGCATGTTTTTGGTTTGCATTTTCCTACAAGCTGATTGACGAGTACAAGATATATCAGAGCCAATATAGAATTTTCCATATCTTCCAATATGAATTCCAAAAATTAATTATGGAAAATGAATTTTAAGAGGAATTTTTTTTCATTTTCTAAATCAAACACTTTTCCTGTATTGATAAAGCATTGTCATTTTTAAAGAAAATCATTTAATACAAGTTGTTTACAAGTGTTTGAGTAATTTGTTTAGCAAAACACTATTGCATCTCATTGCAATGTAATGTCAGGTTGTCTTGGTTTGGAAAAATCCAAGCATGCAGGGCTGAAGTCAGGTACATAATTCTGAAAATGGGAATAAACAGTTGTTGTACACAGTATCAGGTAACTGGTACACAGTAAAGCATGTGTTTTGGGGTTCTTTCTATTAATATTTATTGTCTGATTGTCTTTTTATCTAGAGTCTTTGGAACAAGTTTTTTCAGGATAAAGAACTTCGAGCAATGATTCACCAAGATGTAACTAGAACGTAGGTGCAAAATTAAATCTGAAAATAAACTATAAGATTCAAGCAAGATGTTAGACATTAGGATACTCACTTGTTTTCAATAAGTTGCAGGCCATCTTATTTATATTACGTGATTTGTCACATCTGCATAATTAACTGATACCCTTCGTAATAAAGTCCAAGAATTTCCAGGCAAGACTTTGTATAACATAGTATATTTAATATATCATGTGCATTTGTTTATATATATATATATATATATATATATGTATATATATATATAAAACTATATATATATCAATTTATAAGATTTTAATATTTAATACAATATGTTTTATGGGACCCTCTCTTAAAATGTGCTTAATGTTTTTGGACTGTTTTCTCCTGTTTCTAGGTTGCATATTCCTTTCAAGCATATAAAAAATAGTTTTGGGTACAGTAAGACTTTAAAACCATGATCAGTTTGTTTTATCAGTTGATCAGCAAGAGGTAGATTTTAAGGGGAATGAACTAATCTTCACTTTCATTAGAGTGAGAAAAAAATTCTTAGTTGCTTCTCATACTACATAGATTGCTTTGTTGCATACATTCACATTCAATTAATGGAAAAAAGTTCAAGCAGTAGCAAGTAAGCTGACTGATTCAGAGTCAATTGGTAAAACAATTGAACTGATGGACTGCCCCACTAATTCAAATTAAGTGTTTATTTTGTTTGTGTGCAACGTATCACAATGACTTAGTCTGTTATTAATAGGTATGATGTTATTCTGTTTTGCAGCTTGACAATAAGATAATATTTTCATTGTGTTCTGGAATAGTTAGACACAACAATATGGACAGCTAGGAGAGGGCAAATAATTTTGGAATAGAAAGTATTTAGAAACCTCAGCAATATTTTAACATGTCATTTATGACTCAGTAATCACACTCAAGCCCTCCACCTTCTGAATCCAAGCCCTATTCCAGAACCTTGAGCACAAAATAAAGGCAGATGCTCTCGTGCAGTATTCAAAGATAGCTGCACTGTTGAAGGTGCCATCTTCTGAATGTGCTGTGAAATCAATGCTGTGATAACATCTTCAGGTGGATCTAAAAATTCCATTGGCACCAAAGAAGTGGTGCACTCCCAGTCAATATTTGTCCTGCCATCAACGTCTAAAAATAATAAAACCCAAAAGAACTGCGGATGCTGTAAATCAAGAGCAAAAACAAAGTTGCTGGAAAGGCCAAGCAGTCTGGCCGCATCAGTGAAGGAAAAAACAGATTTACAGTTTCAGGTCCGGTGACCCTTCCTCAACTGATGGTGGCTGGGAAAACATCAGCTTATATTGCAGAAAATAGGGAGGTGGGTGGGATAGGGAGTAAACTATAGCATAGAGCCTAAAGAGAGAGAAGGAAAGTTGGACAGACAAAGAAGTTGATAACAATCAGTTTGGGAGGGTGAATAGTTGTTAATGGGGACTATTCGTGACTAATATTGGGCATGTGTACTGACAGGCTATGTGGTACAAGGCCTGGTGTGTGGGGTAGGGGGCTGGGACATGGGAGAGTTTAGACCCTAAAATTATTGAACTCTATATTGAGTCCGGAGGGCTGTAGGGTTCCCAAGTAGAAATGAGGTGAATGAGGTGTTGTTCCTCCAGTTTGCGTTGGGCTCTGCTGGAGCACTTCAGCAAGCTGGAGCCAGAGATGTTGGTCAGGGAGCAGGGTGGTGCATTAAGGTGGCAGGCAACAGGTGGCCCAGGGTCTTTATTGTCAGCAGAACGTAGATGTTCTGTGAAGCCGTCGCCAAGTCTACGCTTTGTTTCCCCAGTGTAGAGGAGACCACATTGTAAGCAGCAAATGCAGTAGACTAGATTCTTGGAAGTGCAGGTGATGCGTTGCTTCACCTGCAAGGTTCGTTTGGGCCCTAGGAAGCTGGAGAGGGAAGAGATAAACGGGCAGGTGTCGCACCTTCGCTGGTTACAGGAGAAGGTGCTGTCGGGCCGTGGGGGGTGGATGGTGTTGGGGGTGAAGGAAGTATGGACCAGGGTGTCCCAGAGGGAACAGTCTCTGTAGAAGGCAGACAAGAGAGGGGAGAGGAGGGGAATATGTTTCTGGTGGTGGCATCTTTCAGCAAGTGGCGGAAATGGCATCTGATGATCTGCGTGTGGATGCTGTTGGGACGGTAGGTGAGGATAAGGGGAACCCTATCGCTGTTGCTGGAAGGAAAAGAACAGGTGAGGGCGGACATGCAGGAGATGGGTCCGACCTGGTTGACCTGGTGGTCTAAAAATAATATCTGGTCATTATCACATTTCGGTTTGTGGAATTTATGCTGCATAATTATGATACTGTTTCTCTTACATATGCTATGTGTTTCATTGGCTGTAAGGCACTTTAGACTGTGTAACCTGTGAAAAGCACCATATAGATGCAAGTTTTATTATTGTTTCTGTAACGAAAAAGATGAGGGACGATATATATATGTGAGTGAAAAGCAATGATGCTTGTAATTATACCTTTTGCTATTGGTAGGTTTTGGTGCAGATTCAATCATCTTCAGAAAGTGCATTAAACTGAGAGGAAGTTTCTAGAATTCTGAAGGTATTTTGATGTCATTGTTCTTTCATATCCAAGTCAGCATAGTTTTTTTTATTTGGAGAAGTACTTGTGTAGCATTCCCATAATCCCACTTTTTCTTCTAATTTGTACTGATCACAGAAGTGAAGGTGTTGCTGATATAGCATTACTAACTTCCTACTGTGCATCATGCATACAGATAGTGCTTACTATGGCACAACATAACAATGATGAAGAGATTGGAATATGAGTGGTGTGATTGCCAGTTTGAACTTCAGTTTCCACAGCATCTGTGATTAGACATTTATAGATGGTGGAATGCTTTGAGAAACAAGTGCCCATTGGTTGCAAAGTGCCCAGTTCTATTCTTACATTGAAATGTTGTTATGCACTGCCGAAATCAATCTTTCGGTGACTGTTGATCACCTCAGTGGTTTGATGATTTAGACTTAGCATTAGAGTTACAATTGAATGCTGGCCCTTACATAGTTGTGATGGTCATTAGATTCACTTAGGCAATATAATTGTGAGCTGCCACTTGTGACCCCAGATCTGATATTGTACATGTATAAATATGCAAATTGTAAGCAGAAGGACACCATTTGGCCCTTCACATCTGCTGTGCCATTCACTAAGATGGCAACTATTCCAATGACACTTTATTTTGATATTTTTGCAAAATGGCAACTCAAAAAAAATGAAAATGCTCAAAATCTGATTTCTATTTAATACTGTGCAGTTATGGAATAATTGTATGTCAAAAATGCACATTTATGTACAAGCAGTCAGAACACCACTTTCCTGCCCACCCAGAATTCCTTGACTCCTTTATTAGTCAAAAGTAGATAAATCTCTGCCTTTGAAACTGTTCAATGACCTTGCCTCCACTGCTAGCTGGAGGAGAGAGTTCCAAAGACACACGCAACTCAGAGGAAAAATGCCCTTATCTCTGCGTAATGAGGTGATCCCTCATTCTTAAACTGTGTCCCTAATACTAATACCTCTTACAAGAAGAAGCATCCTGTCAGTCCCCTCATGATCTTATATTTCAATGAATATTATGCCTTATTCTTCTAGCTTCCAATGATTACAGATCCAACCTTACAAATATTTCTTCATAGAAACCGATAGAACAAAGCAAAGTCCTTTGGCCCTCCAAGCCTGCGACAACAACATTTTGCCCCTTCCATATTAGAACTGTCTCCACTTACAGGATCTGTATCCTTCTCTTCTCTTCCTATTTTGTATTCGTCCAGGTGCTTCTTGAATGCCCTATCATGTCTGCTTCCACCACCGCCTCTGGCAGCGCATTCCAGGCACACACTGCCCTTTAAGTGAGAAAACCTTCCTCTCACATCTCTTTTAAACTTGTGCCCCTGCACCTTGAATCTGTGTCCCATACTAATTGACCCCTCCACCCTGGGAAAGCAGACTCCTACTTTCCACTCTATCCATGCTATTCACAATCTTATAAACTTGTACCAGGTCACCCCTCAGTCTCCTGTGTTGCAGTGAAAACAAACCCAGTCGATCCAACCTTTCTTCATAGCTAAAATCCCCTGTACCAGGCATCCTGATAAACT